>NC_057361.1:68324597-68948828 GCF_016509475.1 Prionailurus bengalensis
CAAGAAAAAATTTAGAAGGATGAGAAATACATGGAGGTTAAACCACATGCTATAAAGGATGAATGGGTCAACCAGGAAATTAAAGAAATAAAAAATACATAGAAAAAAATGAAAATGAAAACATGGCAGTCAAAAATATTTGGGATGCAGCTAAAAGCGGTCATAAAAGGAAGTATATACTAATACAGACCTACCACAGGGATCAAGAAAATTCTCAAATAAACAATATAACCTTACAACTAAAGAAACTAAAAAAAGAACAACAAATGAAGATTAAAGTGAGCAAAGAAGGGAAATACCAAAGATTAGAGCAGAAATAAATGATATATAAACTAGGGGCGCCTGGGTGGCTCAATAGGTTAAGCATCTGACTTCAGCTAAGGTCATGATCTCACAGTCTGTGAGTTCAAGCAAGTCTGTGTGTTTGAACCCCGCATCAGGCTCTGTGCTGACAGCTGAAAGCCTGTAGCCTTCTTTAGATTCTGTGTCTCCCTCTCTCTCTGCCCCTCCCCCGCTCATGCTTTGTCTCTGTCCTTCTCAAAAATAAATAAAAACATGAACAAAATCTTAAAATGATATATAATCTAAAAACAAAGAAACAATAGAACAAATCAAGGAAAATAGGTGTTGGTTTTTTTAAAAACAAATAATAAAAATTATAAACCCCTAGCCATTTATCAAAAGGGACAAAAAGACCCAAATAAAATGAGAAATGGGAGTAGAAATAACAACCAACACCACAGAAATACAAGCAATTATAAGATAATATTATGAAAAATTATATGCAACAGGTTGGACAATCTGGAAGGAATAGATAAATTCCTAGATCATATAAACTACCAAAACTGAAAGAGGAAGAAATCGAAAACTAGCAAAGGAATTGAAGCAGTAATCAAATATCTCCCAACACAAAAGTCCAGGTACAAATGGGTTCAGGTAATTCTACCAAACATTTAAAAAAGAGTTAGTAAATATTTGCCTCAAAGTATTCCAGAAAAAAACAAAAGAAAAGAAAAATTTACAATTCATACTACGAGCCCAGTATTACCCTCATACCAAAACCAGTTAAAGACCCCAATAAAAATGAGTCACAGGTAAATACCCCTGATAAATATGTATGCAATAATTCTCAAGTAAATACTATCAAATGAATTCCACAGTACATTAAAAGACTCACTCACCAGGATCAAGTGGGATTTATTCTTGGGATGAAAGATTGGTTCCATATTTGCAAATCAATCAAAATGATACACAATATTAATAAAAGAAAGTATAAAAATAATAAAAGAAAGTATATGAACCATATGATTCTTTCAATAGATGCAGAAAAATCATTTGAGAAAGTACAGCATCCATTTGTGATGAAAACCCTCAAAAAAAGAGTGGCTAGAGGGACTATACCTCAATATAATAAAGGCCATGCATGAAAACACACAGCTGATTCCATTCTCAACAGGGATAAGCTGAGAGTTTTTCTCCTACGGTCAGGAATATGACAGGGATGTCAACTCTTCCTACTTTAAGTCAACATATTACTGGAAGGCCTAGCTACAGAAATCACAACAAAAAGAAAAAAATGCATACACATTAGGAAGGAAGAAGTCAAACTGTCACTATTTGTAAATGACATGATATACTATACAGAAAACCTAAAGGACTGCACCAAAAAATTTCTAGAACTGATGAACGAATTCACTAGGGTTGCAGGATTAAAAAAAAATAATGAAATCTGTTATGTTTCTATACACCAGTAATGAAAAAGCAGATAGAGAAATCAAGGACTTGATCCCATTTGCAATTGCATCAAAACCCGTAAGATACCTAGGAATAAATCTCATCAAAGAAGTAAAATATCTGTACTCTGAAAATTATAAAACACTGTTAAAAGAATTGAAGAGGACATGAAGAAATGGAAAAATATTCCATGCTCATGGATTGGAAGAACAAATATTGCAAAATGTCTTTAGAGTGCAAAACAATCATTTTATTTAGTTAATGTAGTATTTTTTAATTAATCAATTAATTTTTTAATATGAAATTTATTGTCAAATTGGTTTCCGTAAAACACCCAGTGCTCATCCCAAAAGGTGCCCTCCTCAATACCCATCACACACCCTTCACTCCCTCCCACCCCCCCATCAACCTTCAGTTTGTTCTCAGTTTTTTTTTACTTTAACACAATAAAACTTTTTGTTTTTCTAGAAATAAAACTTTTAGTATCTATTTTGTATTGAATAATAATTTTTTTAATAAGAAATTTATTGTCAAATTGGTTCCCATACAACACCCAGTGCTCATCCTAAAAGGTGCCATACTCAATACACATCACCCACCCTCCTCTCCCTCCCACCCCCCATCTACACTCAGTTTTTTCTCAGTTTTTAAGAGTCTCTTATGCTTTGGCTCTCTCCCTCTCTAATATTTTTTTTCTTCCCCTCCCCCATGGACCTCTGTTAAGTTTCTCAGGATCCACATAAGACTGAAAACATATGGTATCTGTCTTTCTCTGACTGACTTATTTCATTTAGCATAACACTCTCCAGTTCCATCCATGTTGATACCAAAGACCATATTTCATTCTTTCTCATTGCCATGTAGTATTCCATTGTGTATATAAACCACAATTTCTTTATCCATTCGTCAGTTGATGGACATTGAGGCTCTTTCCATAACTTGTCTATTGTTGAGAGTGCTGCTATAAACATTGGGGTACAAGTGCCCCTAGGCATCAGCAATCTTGTATCCCTTGGGTAAATTCCTAGCAGTGCTACTGCTGGGTCATAGGGTAGGGCTATTTTTAATTTTTTGAGGAACCTCCACACTGTTTTGCAGAGCGACTGCACCAGTTTGCATTCCCACCAACAGTGCAGGAGGGTTCCGTTTCTCCACATCCTCTCCAGCATCGATAGTCTCCTGATTTGCTCATTTTAGCCACTCTGGAGTGAGGTGATATCCGAGTGTGTTTGTGATTTGTATTTCCCTGATGAGGAGAAATGTTGAGCATCTTTTTATGTGCCTGTTGGCCATCTGGATGTCTTTAGAAAAGTGTCTATTCATGTCTTCAGCCCAATTCTTCACTGGATTATTCATTTTTTGGGTGTGGGGTTTGGTGAGGCCTTTATAGATTTTGGATACTAGCCCTTTGTCCGATATGTCATTTGCAAATATCTTTTCCCATTCCGTTGGTTGCCTTTTAGCTTTGTTGATTGTTTCATTTGTTGTGCAGAAGGTTTTTATCTTCATGAGGTTCCAATAGTTCATTTTTGCTTTTAATTCCCTTGCCTTTGGGGGTGTGTCAAGTAAGAAATTCCTGAGGCTGAGGTCAGAGAGGATTTTCTTTGCTTTCTCCTCTAGGGTTTTGATGGTTTCCTGTCTTACATTCAGGTCCTTTATCCATTTTGAGTTTATTTTTGTGAATGGTGTAAGAAAGTAGTCTAGTTTCATCCTTCTGCATGTTGCTGTCCAGTTCCCCCAGCACCATTAGTTAAAGAGACTGTCTTTTTTCCATTGGATATTCTTTCCTGCTTTGTCAAAGATGAGTTGACCATACTTGTGTGGGTCTAGTTCTGGGGTTTCTATTCTATTCCATTGGTCTATGTATCTGTTTTGGGGCCAATATAATACTGTCTTGATGATTACACCTTTGTAGCAGAGGCTAAAGTCTGGGATTGTGATGCCTCCTGCTTTGGTCTTCTTCTTCAAAATTATTTGGCTATTCGGGGCCTTTTGTGGTTCCATACGAATTTTAAGATTGCTTGTTCTAGCTTCGAGAAGAATGCTGGTGCAATTTCGATTGGGATTGCATTGAATGTGTAGATAGCTTTGGGTAGTATTGACATTTTAATAATATTTATTCTTCCAATCCATGAGCACGAAATGTTTTTCCATTTCTTTAAATCTTCTTCAATTTCCTTCATAAGCTTTCTATAGTTTTCAGCATACAGATCTTTTACATCTTTGGCCAGGTTTATCCCTAGGTATTTTATGCTTCTTGGTGCAATTGTGAATGGGATCAGTTTCTTTATTTGTCTTTCTGTTGCTTCATTATTAGTTTATAAGAATGCAACTGATTTCTGTACATTGATTTTGTAAACTGCGTCTTTGCTGAATTCGTGTGTCATTCTAGCAGACTTTTGGTGGAGTCTGTTGGATTTTCCATGTACAATATCATGCCATGTGTAAAAAGTGAAAGCTTAACTTCATCTTTGCCAATTTTGATGCCTTTGATTTCCTTTTGTTGTCTTATTGCTGATGTTAGAACTTCCAACACTATGTTAAACAACAGCGGTGAGAGTGGACATCCCTGTCGTGTTCCTGATCTCAGGGAAAAAGCTCTCAGTTTTTCCCCATTGAGGATGATGTTAGCTGTGGGCTTTTCATCAATGGCTTTTATGATCTTTAAGTATGTTCCTTCTATCCCAACTTTCTCAAGGGTTTTTATTAAGAACTTACTGAATTTTGTCAAATGATTTTCTGCCTCGATTGACAGGATCATATGGTTCTTATCTTTTCTTTTAGTAATGTGATGTATAACATTCATTGATTTGAGAATGTGGAACAAGCCCTGCCGCCCAGGAATGAATCCGACTTGATCATGTTGAATAATTCTTTTTTTTTTTTTAATTTTTTTTTCAACGTTTATTTATTTTTGGGACAGAGAGAGACAGAGCATGAACGGGGGAGGGGCAGAGAGAGAGGGAGACACAGAATCGGAAACAGGCTCCAGGCTCCGAGCCATCAGCCCAGAGCCTGACGCGGGGCTCGAACTCACGGAGCGCGAGATCGTGACCTGGCTGAAGTCGGATGCTTAACCGACTGCGCCACCCAGGTGCCCCGAATAATTCTTTTTATATGCTGTTGAATTCGATTTGCTAGTATCTTGCTGAGAATTTTTGCATCCATATTCATCAGGGATATTGGCTTGTAGTTCTCTTTTTATACTGGGTCCCTGTGTGGTTTACCAATCAAAGTAATGCCGGCTTCATAGAGAAGGATAGGTATCCTTGAGAATGATAGGTATGATTTCTGCTTTAAATGTCTGGTAGAATTCCCCTGGGAAGCCATCAGGTCCTGGACTCTTATTTGTTGGGAGATTTTTGATAACTGATTCAATTTCTTCACTGATTATGGGTTTGTTCAAGCCTTCTATTTCGTCCTGTTTCAGTTTTGGTAGTATATGGGTGTTTAGGAATTTGTCCATTTCTTCCAGGTTGTCCAGTTTGTTGGAATATAATTTTTCATAGTATTCCCTGATAACTGCTTGTATTTCTGAGGTATTGGTAGTAATACTTCCATTTTCATTCATAATTTTATCTATTTGGGTCATCTCCCTTTTCTTTTTGAGAAGCCTGGCTAGAGGTTTATCAATTTCGTTTATTTTTTCAAAAAAACAACTCTTGGTTTCATTGATCTGCTTTACACTTTTTTTAGATTCTATGTTGTTTATTTCTTCTCTGATCTTTATTATTTATCTTCTTCTGCTGGGTTTGGGGTGTCTTTGATGTTCTGCTTTTATTTCCTTTAGGTATGCTGCTGGATTTTGTATTTGGGATTTTTCTTGTTTCTTGAGATAGGCCTGGATTGCAATGTATTTTCCTCTCAGGACTGACTTTGCTTCATCCCTAAGAGTTTGGATTGCTGTGTTTTCATTTTCATTTGTTTCCATATATTTTTTAATTTCTTCTCTAATTGCCTGGTTGACCCATTCATTCTTTAGTAGGGTGTTCTTTGACCTCCATGCTTTTGGAGGTTTTCCAGACTTTTTCGTGTGGTTGATTTCAAGCTTCATCACATTGTGGTCTGAAAGTATGCATGGTATGATCTCAGTTCTTGTATGCTTATGAAGGGCTGTTTTGTGACCCAGTATATGATCTATCTTGGAGAATGTTCCATGTGCACTCGACAAGAAATTATATTCTGTTGCTTTGGGATGCAACATTCTAAATATACCTGTCAAGTCCATTTGATCCAATGTATCATTCAGGGCCCTGGTTTCTATATTGATCCTGTGTATAGATGATCTATCCATTGTTGTAAGTGGGGTGTTAAAGACCCCTGCAATTACCATATTCTTATCAATAAGGTTGGTTATGTTTGTGAGTAATTGTTTTATATATTTGTGGGCTCCCATATTTGGTGCATAGACATTTATAATTGTTAGTTCATCCTGATGGATAGACCTTGTAAATTATTATATAATGCTCTTCTTCATCCCTTGTTACAGCCATTAATTTAAAGTCTAGTTTGTCTGATATAAGTATGGCTACTCCAGCTTTCTATTGACTTCCATTAGCATGATAGATAGTTCTCCATCCCCTCACTTTCAATCTGAAGGTGTCTTCAGGTCGAAAATTAGTCTCTTGTAGACAGCAAATAGATGGGTCTTTTTTTTTATCCATTCTGGTACCCTATGTCTTTTGGTTGGAGAATTTTTTTAAATTTTTTTTAAACGTTTATTTATTTTTGAGACAGAGAGAGACACAGCATGAATGGGGGAGGGGCAGAGAGAGAGGGAAACACAGAATCGGAAGCAGGCTCCAGGCTCTGAGCCATCAGCCCAGAGCCCGACGTGGGGCTCGAACTCGCGGACCACAGGATTGTGACCTGAGCCGAAGTCGGACGCCCAACCGACTGAGCCACCCAGGCGCCCCTTGGTTGGAGCATTTTATCCATTTACATTCAGTGTTATTATAGAAAGGTATGGGTTTAGATTCATTGTGATGTCTGTAGCTTTCACACTTGTAGTGATGTCTCTGGTACTTTGTCTCACAGGATCCCCCTTAGGATCTTTTGTAGGGCTGGTTTAGTGGTGATGAATTCCTTCAGTTTTTGTTTGTTTGGGAAGACCTTTATCTCTCCTTCTATTCTAAATGACAGACTTGCTGGATAAAGGATTCTCGGCTGCATATTTTTTCTGTTCATCACATTGAAGATTTCCTGCCATTCCTTTCTGGCCTGCCAAATTTCAGCAGATAGATCCGTCACTAGTCTTATCGGTCTGCCTTTATATGTTAGAGCATGCTTATCCCTAGCTGCTTTCAGAATTTTTTCTTTATCCTTGTATTTTGCCAGTTTCACTGTGATATGTCATGCAGAAGATCAATTCAAGTTACCTCTGAAGGGAGATCTCTGTGTCTCTTGGATGTCAATGCCTTTTTCCTTCCCCAGATCTGGGAAGTTCTCAGCTATGATTTCTTCAAGTACACCTTCAACACCTTTCCCTCTCTCTTCCTCCTCTGGAATCTCAATTATGCGTACATTATTTCATTTAATTATGTCACTTAGTTCTCTATGTCTCTCCTCATACTCCTGGATTTTTTTTATCTCTATTTTTCTCAGCTTCCTCTTTTTCCATAATTTTATCTTCTAATTTACCTATTCTCTCCTCTGCCTCTTCAGTCGGAGCTGTGGTCACTTCCATTTTATTTTGCAGCTCATTTATAGCATTTTTATCTCCTCCTGACTGTTTCTTAGTCCCTTGATCTCTGCAGCAATAGATTCTCTGCTGTCCTGTATACTTTTTTCAAGACCAGCGATTAATTATGACTATTATTCTGAATTCACTTTCTGTTATATTGCTTAAATCGTTTTTGATCAGTTTTTTGCTGTCGCTACTTCCTGGAGTTTCTTTTGAGGAAAATTCTTCCGTTTCGTCATTTTGGATAGTTCCTGGAGTGGCGGGGAACTGCAGGGCTCTTTCTCTGTGCTGTCTGGAGTCACTTGCATTGGTGGGAAGGGCCGCAGTTGGACCTAAGGTCTACCCCCAGCCCACTGCTGGGTCCACAGTAAGACTGGTGTGTACCTTATCTTCCCTTCTCCCAAGGGCAGGGATCACTCTGGAGTGGTGTGGCCCCTGTCTGTGCTACTTGCACACTGCCAGGTTTGTGGTGCTGCTTCTATTGGATCTGACATATTAGCAGGGGTGCTTCTGCAAGGTGCACAAGGGAAGGAGGGGCTAACTCAGTTCACTTCACCTTCAGTGGTCTGCTTTGGGAGGGGCCCTGTGGCACTGGGAGGGTGGCAGACCCATCAGAGGGATGGATCCACAGAAGCACAGCGTTTGGTGTTTGTGGGGTGCAAGCAATTTCCATAAGGGGAGCTGGTTCCCTTTGGGATTTTGGCTGGGGGATGGGCGAGGAAGATGGCGCTGGCAAGCACCTTTGCTCCCCGCCAAACTGAGCTCAGTCTTCTGTGGCTCAACATCTCTTCCTCCCAGTGTCCTCTAGCCCTCCTGGTCTCTCAGCAGAGCTGTTGAGTTATAACATTCCAGATGTTAAGTCCCACTGGCTGTCAGAACACACTCCGCCCAGCCCCTCTGCTTTTGCAAGCCAGACTCGGGGGCTCTGCCTTGCCAGCTGGGCTGCCCTTCCACCACCCTGGCTCCGTCCGGCCAGTCCATGTAGTGTGCACAACTTCTCTGCCCTTCCTACCCTCTTCCATGGGCCTCTTGTCTATACTTGGCACTGGAGAGTCCATTCTTCTAGTCTTCTTGCAGTTTTCTGGGTTATTAGGCATATGTGGGTGGAATTTAAGTGGTCAGCAGGATGGGGTGAGTCCAGCGTCCTCTCACACCGCCATCTTCCACTGAGCTCAGTGTGCAAAGCAATCTATACATTTAATGCAATCCCTATTAAAACAATACCAGCATTTTTCACAGAGCTATAGTAAACAATCCTAAAATTTGTATGGAGCCACAGAAGACCCTAAACAGCCAAAGTCATCTAGAAAAAGAAAAGAAAGCTGGAAGCATCACAATTATAGTCTTCAATTTATATTACAATGCTGTACTGATCATGACATTATGGTACTGGCACAGAAATAAAGACAAAGGTGAATTCAACAGATTACAATATTCAGAAATAAACCCACAGCTATATGGTCAATTAATTTTGGACAAAGCAGTATGAATATCCAATGTAACAAAGACAGTTTCTTTAACAAATGGTGTTTGGAAAACTGGAAAGTAGCATTCAAAAGTTTGAAACTGAACCACTTTTTATACAATTCACTAACGTAAATTCAAACTAGATTAAAGACCAAATGTGAGACAGAAAACAATTAAAGTCCTAGAGAAGAACACAGGAAGTAACCTTCTTGACATTGGTCATAGCAACTGCTTACTAGGTAGGTCTCCTGAGACACGGGAAACAAAAGCAAAAATAAACTATTGGGACATCATCAAAATAAAAAATTCTGGACACCAAAGGAAACAGTCAGCAAAATGAAAAGGCAACCTACAAAATGAGAGAAGGTATTTGCCATTGACATATTTGATAACGCATTAGTATTAAAAATGTGTATAGTGCTCATGTATACCAACACCCCAACACCAAATAATCCAGTTAAAAATGGACAAAAGACATGAATAGACATTTTTTTTTCCAAAGAAGAGATACAAATGGCTAAGATATACATGAAAAGATGCACGACATCAGTGATCATGAGGGAAATGCAAATCAAAACTACAATATCTGACATAAGTCAGAATGGCTAAAATCAACAACACAATAGCAATAGGTGTTGAGGATTCAGGTAAAGGCGAACCCTCTTATAGTTTGGTTGGAAAGAAAACTGGTGTAGCCACTCTGGAACACAGTATGGAGGTTCCTCAGAAATTTAGAAATGGAATGACTCTACAATCAAGCAAGTGCACTACTAGGTATTTACCCAAATGTTATAAAAATACTAATTTGAAGGCATACATGCACCCCAATGTTTATAGAGAAATTAATAACAATATGCCAATTATGGAAAGAGCCCAAATGTCTATGGACTGATAAATGGATAAAGAAGATGTGGTATGTATCTATAATCAGATAGTACTCAGCCATAAAGAACAATAAAATCTTGACATTTACAACGATGTGGATGGAAATAGACAGTATTATGCTAAGCAAAATAAGTCAGAAATAAACAAACTCCATATGATTTCACTCATATGTGGAATTTATAAAAGAAATAGAAGGAACACATGGTGAAGAAAAGAGGGGAAAACCAGGAAACAGAGTCTTAACTATAAAGAACAAACTGATAGTTACCAGAAGAAAGGTGGCTGCGGGGATGGGTTTATTATGTGATGGGGTTTAAAGAGGGAATTTGTTGTGATGAGCACAGGGTGTTGTATGTAAGTTTTGAATCACTAAATTGTACACCTGAATCTAATATTGGACTGTATGGTATCTAACTGGAATTTACATTAAACCTGAAAAAAATAAATTGAGTCTCTTATTGACAGCATACAGATGGGTGTTGTTTTTTACCCATCTGTCACCCTATTTCTTTTGGTATGAACATTTAGTCCACTTTCATTCAAAGTAATTATTGAAGATATGTATTTATTGCTATTTTATTTTTTTGTTTTGTGATTCTTTCTGAAGATTTTTCAGATCCTGTTTTGTCTTTTTTTCCATGTTTTATTAAATTTGTTTAGCAATATATGGATTTATTTCTCTTTATAATTTAAATGTTTGTTACTGGCTTTTGATATGTGGTTACCATTAGGTTTTCATCTAAACTCTTGGACATATTGAAGTTTATAAGTTGATGGGCATTTAAGTTGAATATTTTCTCTTCTCTGCTCCTCTCCACGTTTTAACTATATGTTATATTCTATTATTTATTCTTTTTTTCTGAGTTCTTTGACTTTTACATAAATATTTATTTTACTTCTTTGAGTTTCCTGCCTTTTAACTGTCACTTTGTGTCTGTCCTTTACACTCAAGAGGTCCCCTTTAATATTTGTTATAGTGCTGGTTTTGTGGTCACAAACTCTTACTTTTGTTGTATTTGGGAAACTCATTTTTCTAAAGTTTTTTAAAAATAAATTCCAGTTAGTTGTCATACAGTGTAATATTAGTTTTAGGTGTTCAACCCTTGCATAAAACACCCTGTGCTCATCACTACAAGTGCAGCTATTAATCCCCATCACCTATTCAACCTATTCTCCCACCCGCCACCCTTCTGGTAACCATTAGATGGTTCTCTATAGATAAGAGTCTTTCTTCATTTGACTCTCTCTCTTTTTATTTCCTTTCCTCATTTGTTTCTTAAATTCCACATATGAGTTAAATCATATGGTATTTGTTTATCTCTGACTGAGTTAATTTGTTTAGCATTAATACTCTAGGTCCATCCATGTCATTACAAATGGCAATTCTTTCTTTTTATGGCTAAGTAGTATTCCAAATTATATATATCTCACCTCTTCTTTACCCATTCATCAGCTCGTGGACACATGGGCTGATTCCATAATTTGGCTATTGTAGATACTATAGCAATTAAACATCAAGATGTACGTATTCCTTTCTATTAGTATTTTTGTACTCTTTGGGTAAATACCTAGTAGTGCACTTGCTGGATCATACCACACTCCTATTTTTAAATTTTGGAGGACTTTCCATACTGTTTTCAAATTTGGCCACACATGTTTGCATTCCCACCAACAGTGCAAGATGGTTCCCTTTTTTCCACATGCATTACAACAACTGTTGTTTTCTTGTGTTGTTGATTTTAGCCATACTGACAGGTGTGATGTGATGTCTCATTGTAGCTTTTGTTTCTATTTACCTGATGATCAAAGATGTTGAACTTGTTGTTTTCATGTGTCTGTTGGCTATTTGTATGTATTCTTTTGTAAACAATATCTATTCATGTCTTGCCCATTTTTTAACTGGATTATATGCCTTTTTTGCAGGGGTTTGAGTTTTATAATCTATTTATATATTTTTGGTACTCTTATATGAGATATGTCATTTGAAAATATCTTTTCCCATTCTGTAGTTTGCCTTTTGGTTTTGTTGATTGTTTCCTTTGCTGTGAAGAAGCTTTTTATTCTGATCAGGTCCAAATAGTTGATTTTTGTTTTTATTCCCTTGCCTGAGTTCTCTAGAATTTTAAATGGCTTACTGTCTCACATTTAGGTCTTTAATCCATTTTGAATTTGTTTTACTGTATGGTGTAATAAAGTGGTCCAGTTTTATTCTTCTGCATGTTGCTATCCAGTTTTCTCAACACCATTTTTTGAAGAGACTATCTTTTTCCCATTAGATATTTTTTTTCCTATTCTGTCAAAGATTAATCAACCATATAGTTGTGGGGATTTTTCTGGGTTTTGTAAAGTGTTGCGTTGAGTATGTGTCAATTTTTGTGCCAGTACCATATTGTCTTGATCACTACAGTTTGTAATATAACTTGAAGTCCAGAATCGTGACACCTTCAGACTTGCCTTTCTTTTTCAACATTGCTTTGCCAATTCAGGATCTTCTGTGGTTCCATACAAATTTTAGGATTGTGTGTTTTCCAGCTCTGTGAAAAACGCTGTTGGTATTTTGATAGGGATGGCATAAATGTGTAGATTTTTTGGATATTAAAAACATTTTAACAATATCTGTTCTTACAATCCATGAGCATGGAATTTTTTTCCATTTCTTTGTTTAATCTTTGATTTATTTCATCAGTGTTTTACAGTTTTCAGAGTACAGATCTTTCAACTCCTTGTTTAGGTTTATTCCTAGTTATCTTATGGGTTTTTGTATAGCTGTAAATGTTATAAATTCCTTGATTTCTTTTTCTGTTGCTTCATTATTGGTATATAGAAATGAAATTGATTTATGTATGTTGATTTTGTATTCCATGACTTTATTGAAATTGTGTATCAGTTCTAGGATTTTATTGATGGGTTCTTTTGTGTTTTCTATATACAGTATCATATCATCTGCAAAGAGTGAAAATTTGACTTCTGCCTTGCGGATTTGAATGCCTTTTTTTTCTTTGTGTTGTCTGATTGCTGTGGTTAGGACTGCTAGTACTATGTTTAATAGAAGTGGTGAGAGTGGATAACCCTGCCTTCTTCCTGACCATAGAGGAAAGGTTTTCAGTTTTCCCAATTGAGAATGATGTTACATGTTTGTTTTTCATACATGGCCTTTCTTATGTTGAATGTATGTTCCTTCTAAACCTACTTTGTTTAGGGTTTTATCATGAATGGATTTACTTTGCCAAATGCATATCCCCCATCTATTGAAATGTTTATATGACCTTATCCTTTATTTTGCAATGTGATGCCACACAGTGATTGATTTTCAAATATTAAACCATCCTATAATCCAGGAATTAACGTGTCTGAGAAACTCTATGTCTCCTCCTATGGTGAATTAAAACTTGCTAGATATATTATTCTTGGCTTCAGATTTTTCCCATTCTGCACTTTTTGACTTGCCCATTTCTGATAAAAACTCTCCTGCTAGACATAAGGGTTTTACCTTCCATGTTAATGGCATCTAATGCTCTTGCTATATTTAAGATTTTTCCTTTATAACTGTATTTTGCAAATAATTACAGTATGTTTTGCTGCCCTATTTTTGTTGATTTTGTTGGGAGTTCTCTGTGCTTCTTGAATATGGATGCCTGTTTCCTTCCCTATATTAGGGAAGTTTTCAACTATTATTTCTTCAAATAAATTTTATACTTCCTTTTCTCTCTCTTATTCTTATGGGACTCCTATAATATGAATGTTATTACATATGATGGAATCAATGAGCACCCTACATCTGTTCTCATGTTGCATAATTCTTTCTCTCTTTTGTTAAGCTTCAATGCTTTCCATTACTTTGTCTTTTAAGTTAATTCATTCCTCTGCTTCTTCCATTTTGCTCTTCATTGCATCAACATGTTTCTAATCTCATTTTTCCCTCTTCATCTATGACCAGTTCATTTCTCACTATTTTATATTTTGTAATGATTTCAATAATGTCTTTCATTATTTTCTCAAGTCCTGTGAGTTTCCTCAAGATCATTGCTTTCAATTTTCCATCAGGCGTATTCCTTTTATCTGTTTTGCTTAGATCTCTGGCTGTGGCCTTTTCTTGTTCTTTATCCTGGATAAAGTCCTCTGTATTCTCATTTTGTCTACATCTATGCCTGCTTCTCTGCATTAGAAAATCAAGTAATGTCTCCTGTTCCTGAAAGTAGTGGCCTTATGAAGAAGATGTCATGTAGTGCTCAAAGCCTGGTGTGTAAGGTAATGTTTCCAGTGTGTGCTGCATGCACTCTCCTGTTGTGTTCTGGATGCTCTGTCCTTCAGGGCAATTGTTTTCAGAGGCTCTCCTTGCCTGCTGTAGGCAATGTTTGGTCCTCTGCCTGAATGTGGCAAGTTTTAATTAGGTGCACTCTGGTCTGTTTTTTTCCTCCACCAGAATTGAGGCCCTGCAGAACTCCAGGTTAGGGAGAGTTAATTTGGGCAGCAGTTTGTGCTAGTCTTCTGGTGGAGGGGCCCACCACACTGGGACTCAGGCAAGTGTGATGAAAAGGCAGTTCCACAAGAGTATAGAAGTGTGAGGTTTAGTGTAAGTATGTTAGGCAACCAGTGTCCTGTTGTGCTGCTTCCCACAGATGGCTCTGTGTTTATGGTGAGAGGTGGTGAAAAGAAATATCACTGGACAGTTCTTTTGTTCCAGGAGAGGTGTCTCAGTAAATGATGGCTCTCTGGGACATGCTCTCAGAAGCGCAAACAATCTTCCCACTGTGTGTCACAGGTACTCTTCAGATTGCAGCCTCCAAGCTTTATGCCCTAGGATTGTTTGCCTCCTCTCCAAGAGCAGCACAGCGCCCTCTAGTCTCTATCCCAGTCATGCTCATTGACATTTAGAACTCTAGGCTTTATATCTGGCTGATTGACAAAACTCACAAAATTCAAAATTCTCAATTTCCAAGACAATATCTATGGGGAAACATTTTCCTTGCCATTCTTCAGTGTGCTCCTCTCTTTCCTGTCCTTCTCTATGACCATGGCTCCCTCCCCTTTATAGCAGACAGTATCTATTTCTCCCCTAAACTACATCTCCTCACTTCTACCTTCTTTGATGAAGCCTCTTCTTTCCCTTTAGGTGTAGAGTTTTTCTCTCAGTTCCCAGGTTGATTTCTGGAATATTTAGGATGTTTTGATAGTTACCTAGTTGCTATTGTGGGCTGAGGTGAGCCTAGAGTCCTCCTACACTGTTTTATCATCCTCAATCCCTGATCTTCAATTTTCGCTTACTGTTTTGTCATGAGAATTTCAAATATTATAAAACATGATGTTCAATGGCCACATGGTGTTCTATCTTCATTGTTTCTAAGTAATTTTAAAAACCATGCTACAAGGGCTCCTGGGTGCCTAAGTCAGCCATGTGTCTGACTTGAGCTCAGGTCATGATCTCACAGTTTGTGGGTTTGAGCCCCACTCCAGGCTCTGTGCGGACAGCTCAGAGCCTGGAGTCTGTTTTGGCTTCTGTGTCTCCCTCTCGCTCTGCTCCTCCCCCACTCATGCTCTGTCTCTCTCTCTCTCTCTCAGAAATAAATAAAAACATTAAAAAATTAAAAAAAATAAATAAAAACCATGCTACATATTACCAAATGCTGTTTATAAAAGTTGTACCAACTTATACTCCAGTAAGGAACATATATTTTTTATTACATCATTTTCACACTGGATGCTATGGTTTTTTTTTTTTTTATGTTGATTCATTTATTTTGAGAGAGACAGAGAAAGTATGAGTAGGGGAAGGGGAGAGAGAGAGAGAGAGAGAGAGAGAGAGAGGGGACAGAGAATCCCAAGCAAGGTCCATGCTGTCAGTACAGAGCCGGATGTGGGGCTCAAACTCATGAACCATGAGATCATGATCTGAAGCAAAATCAAGAGTTGGGCACTGAACCTCGTGAGCCACCCAGGTGCCTTTGGATGCTATTTTTTTTTATTTAAGTTTATATTCATTAGTAAAATGTGTGTTAATATTTTTGAAGTAACTCCTTACTACTTGTCCTCAATGGTGGTTTTACTTAAAATAGTATAAGATTACTAAGTGCTACAATGATGATTTTTCGGACACTCACAAATTTTCCGTTATTTTTGTCATGGTGAAACATGTATATGCAGAGTTACGTTAAACAAGATATTTCATAAATGAGGACTCCTTAATATTTATATAATTTTCAACAAGCGGGTGGTTTAATTTATAAAGTCGTAATGTGGCACATCACTTATTGACTTTAAAGTAAAGAAAAATATAAGTAGTCTATGGAAAATAAATATTTGAACAGAGTACCTTTTGATTGTATAAACCTTCTATGTGGGAAAGTATAAAAATGTGTTAGAAAATAATGAAGAATATTAAAAATATTATTTTATCCAATATTAAAGACTGGTAAATATATTACATGTCAATTAATAAGTGTTGACATTAAAACAGAAGAACTTGAGAAAAATTATATTATGTGGTAAACATTTTGATTTTATTTTAAGTTCTTATTCTCTATGTTTTGTGCTTATGAAACTTTTGATGATTCAGGAAAGATTATTTTATTTTTATTTATTACTAAATAATACTGACCCACATTAATCAACTATTGATTATTTTATAGAGAGCTTACAATAAAAATGGATTGAATTAATATATGTTGAAGTGTCTACAATATTTATATATCAAAATAAATCATAATTAGTTTCATGTTTGGCTAAGTAAAATAAAATCTATTAACTTATATTAGTAGCAATAATATTACTTAATTTTAAGTAATAAATAAAAAAATAATCAGTATTGCAATATTTTTGAAGTTTGTCACATCAGATTACCCCAAATTCCCAAAATCTGAATATCCAATGTTTATAAGTATTGCTGCTTCTCAAAATTACTCTCAGAATCTTTTTTTGAATTTGAAATATGAACATATAAATGGTAGTGCCTTAGAAAATAAGACAAAAGGAGGTTATGGATTCACAGTTCTATTTATTTACTTTCATTACTGACATTTTAAAATAACTATTTTAATGTGTTTTTATTAGTTAATAAAATATATGGTATATATTATATAATTTATCTTTGCTTGTAATCATGAAAATGACTTATTATCTGACCATCATTTAGTTATCTACCCATGCCCATGTAACTCTTTATTGATAATGAGTTAGATTTTCCTGGATGCTCAACTTCTCTTGGCTATAACTGTATCAACAACCACTTGAATACCATATGCCAGGTCTTGTACTGTGTACTTTAAATGCATTGTTTTATTTAATCTTCATAACACTTTGGAGTAAATATCATTGCCTACATTTTGTAGAATAAAAAACACTTATGGAGTATAAATGGATTCCTTGAAGGCATAAAAAAGAGATCCCACTTTTTAACCCACATTTCTCTGCTGTCAAATCCCATGTTGTTTGCCACCATATTATACCATCTTCTATTCTCAGAATATCTTTGCTTTATTTTTCTTGACATGGTACTGGCCTGCTGGTTCATTTGCAGTACATATTCTAGGATGAATAAATAAAAATGGAATTCAAAATAGAAATATATGTTTTAATGCAAATAACACTGAGTGTAATTGTAATTCCAAAACTTATAAAAAAAGAAACGTTGAGAACTTGGGCATGTTATTTAAGCCTTCTGAAACTTAGTTATCCTACATGCATAATGGAAATAACATCTAACATCATGTACACCAAAGCTATGAAAATTACTTGAAATAATATGCACAAAGTACCTCACACAGTGTCTGGTGCAGTGTTAAGAGTACGGTAAATATTAATTCCCTTGCTCCTACTAAGTTCTTAGTCTACAGGACTTTTCTTTGCTCATTTCTTTTGTTTCTTAATTCCACATGAGTGAAATCATATGTTATTTGTCTTTCTCTGACTGATTTATTTCTCTTAGTTTAATATTCTCTAGCTCCATCCATGCCATTGCAAATGGAAAGATTTAATTCTTTTTCTAATAGGTTAGTAATATCCCATTGTCTGTGTGTGTTTGTGTGTGCGCGCGCACGTGTGTCTGTGTGTCTTTGTGTGTGTGTGGGGGGGGTGTATACCACATCTGTTTTATCCATTCATCTGTTCAATGGACACAGGCTACTTCCATTATTTGCCTACTGTAGATAATGTTGCTATAAACATAGGAGTGCATGTATCCCTTTCAATTAGTATTTTTTATTCTTTGGGTAAATACCTAGTAGTGCAATTGCTGGATCATATGGTACTTCCATTTTTAAATTTTTTGAGGACCCCCCATACTGTTTTCAAGAGTGGCTGCACCAGTTTGCATTCACACCAACAGTGCAAGAGGGTTCCCCTTTTTCCACATTACCAGCAACACCTGTTGATTCTTATGTTATTTTATCCATTCTGAATGTGAGGTGATGTCTCCTTATAGTTTGAGTTCTATTTACCTGGTGATCAGTGATGCTGAACATCATTTCACATGTCTGGTGGCCATCTTTATGTCTTCTTTGAAAAAATGTCTATCATGTCTTCTGCTTATTTTTAATAAGATTATTCATTTTTGTGTGTTGACTGAGTTTTATAAGTACTTTATATATTTTGGATACAAAGGGTCATTTTTAAAGACCATTGTGGGGTGCCTGGGTGGTTGAATTGGTTAGGCATCCAACTCTTGATAAATAAGCTCAAGTCATGATCTCACTGTGCATGGGATTGAGCCCTCCATCGAGCTCTGCACTGACAGCAGGGAGCCTGCTTGGGTTTCTCTCTCTCCCACTCTTTCTGCCCCTCCCCAACTCATTCTTTCTCTCTCTCTCTTTCTCTTTAAAAGAACAAAAAATAAATATAAATATAAACAAAAATGTAAATAAATAAATATATAACACAAATTTTTAGAGTGGATTTATGTTTCTAACGTTTACTTATTTTGAGAGATCCCACTGCAGGGCTCAGTCTCATGACTGTGAGATCATGACCTGAGCCAAAATCAAGAGTCTAATATTTAACCAACAGAACCACCCAGATGCCCCCAAAATATGTGTTTTTAACTACTCTATTTAGACTATTATATTTAAAGTGACTTATTTATATTCTTAGGTTAATATATAACATTTTTATAACAATTTTATACTAATTGCTACTATCCTTATTTCATTTTTCTTTTTTCTTTGACTTTTATAGAGAGCTTTATAGGATTCCATTTTTTTTATTCTCCTTTAAAAATAGTATTTTTCTGAAGTTTATAATATGCTTATTTAAAATAATCTAAGTACTGCTTCTAATGACATTTTAGCACTTCACATGAAATACAAGTGCCTTATCACAGAGAATTCCCAATTCTTTTCTCCCATTCCTAATGATGTTGCTGTCATTGATTCCACTTATCCAAACGTCATAGTTACTTAATAACTTGTTAGTAGTATTGCTTTTAAAAAACAGAAATCTTTATTTCAATTAAGAATAAAAAATAAAATAACTTATTTTACTTTAAATTATTGCTTCCTAGTCCTTTCTTTTCTTTATGTAGATTCAATTTTATAGACTGTATGTTTTATTTCTTCTACAAGAATTATTACTTAATTTTTGTTTACATTTTTTAATTTATTTTTGAGAGAGAGACAGAGCACCTGTGGGGCAGGGGCAGAGAGAGATGGAGACACAGAATCCAAAACAGGCTCCAGGCTCTGAGCTGTCAGCACAGAGCCTGACTCATGGCTGGAACTCACAAACCGTGAGATCATGACCTGAGCCGAAGTCGGAAGCTTAATCGAGACACCCAGGCGCCCCTAGAAGAATTATTACTTATATTGCAGGTGTGTTGGAAATTAATTCCCCCTTTTTTGTTGATCTGTTAGTCTTAATTTCTCCATTACTTTTGGAGAATAATTTTCCCACACATATGCAGTTTTTTTCTTTTTAGTGCACTCTTTTTTGTTTCTCTGATGATATATCTATTGTAATTCTTTTGTTCCTCTACAAATAAGATATGAGATGAATTTTGTCTCTTGTTTTTCTTGAGGCATAACTTTTGTCTGTTTTTTTTTCATTTTGATTATAATATATCTTGTTTTTAAAGGTTTTATTTAAATTCAAGTTAGTTAACATACAGGGCAATATTAGTTTCAAGTCTACAATTTAGTGATTCAAAATTTACATACAATATCTAATGTTCATCACAAGTGTGCTCCTTAATCCCCATCACCTATTTAACCCATTCTCCCACCCACCAACCCTTTGGTAACCATCAGTTTATTATCTATAGTTAACAGTCTGTTTCTTGGTTTTCTTCTGTATATTTTTTTCTTTATGTTCTTTGGATTTGTTTCACAAATTCCACATGTGACTTAAACCGTATGGTATTTTTCCTTCTCTGCCTGACTTATTTTGCTTAGCATAATACTCTCTAGCTCTATCCACATAATTGCAAATGGCAAGATTTCATTCTGTTTTATATGTAAAGTTTATTTCTTTATTTTGAGAGAGAAAGAGAGAGAGAGAGAGCGCAGGGGAAGGGCAGAGATGGAGAGAGAGAAAGAATCCCAAGCAGGCTCTATACTTCCAGAGCAGAGCACAATGCAGGACTCAAGCCCATGAAATGTGAGGTCATGACCTGAGCCCAAACCAAGAGTTGGACACTTAACCAACTGAGCCCCCTAGGTGTCCCATGATTTTATTATTTTTTATGGCTGAGAAATATTGCATTGTATATGCACACAACATTTTTATTATTCATCAGTTGATGAACATTTGGGCTGTTCCCATAAATTTGTCTATTGTATATAATGTTTCCATAAACGTTGAGGTGCACGTAACACTTTGAATTAGTATTTTTGCATTCTTTGGGTAAATTCCTAGTAGTGCAATTGCTGGGTTGTACGGTAGTTCTATTTTTAACTTTTGAGGAACTCCAATACTCTTTTCCAGAGTAGCTGCACCAGTTTGCATACCCACCAAAAGTGTAAGAGAATTCCCCAATCTCCACACCTCCCCAGACACTTGTTTTTCCCTGTGTTGTTAATTTTAGCCATTCTGACAGGTATCAGGTGATATCTCATTGTAGTTTGATTTGTATTTCCCTGATGGTCAGGGATGTTGGGCATGTTGGGCATGTTTTCATGTTTCTTTTGTCCATTTGTATGTCTTCTTTGGAAAAATATCTATTCATGTATTCTGCCTATTTTGTATTTGGATTATTTGTTTTTAGACTGCTGCATTTAATAAGTTCTTTATATATTTTGGATACTAATCCCTTATCAGGTATTTCATTTTCAAATATCTTCTTACATTCTATAGGTTTCCCGTTAATTTGTTGATTCTTTCTTTCACTATGCAGAAGTTTTTATTTTGATGAATTCCCGATAGTTTATTTTTGCTTTTGTTTCCCTTGCCTGTGGAGATATATCTAGTAAGAGGTTGCTATGGCCCATGTCAAAACAGTTACCTCCTCTATTCTCCTTTAGGATTTAATGGTTTCATGTCTCACATTAGGTCTTTAATCCATTTTGAATTTATTTTTGTGTTTGTTGTAAGAAAGTGGTCTAGGCTAATTCTTTTGCAGGCTGCTGTCCAGTGTTACCAAAACTATTTTTTGAAGAAACTTGTTTCCATTGGATATTTTAACCTTCTTTGTCAAAGATTAATTGACCACATAATTATGGATTCATTTCTGGGTTTTCTATTTTGTTGTATTGATCTATGGGTATAGTTTTGTGCCATGACCATACTGTTTTGATCACCATAGCTTTGTAATATAACTTGAAGTCCAGAATTGTGATACTTCCATCTTTGTTTTCCTTTCTAATCCTACTTTGTTGAGGGCTTTAATCATGAATAGATGTTTTACTTTGTCAAATGCTTTTTCTGCATCTATTGAGATGATCATGAATTTCTTATCCTTTCTTCTATTAATGGGGTGTATCAGGTTGATTGATTTGCAAATCTTGAAATACCCTTGCAGCACAGGAATAAATCCCACTTGATCGTGGTGAATGATTCTTTTAATGTACTGCTGGATTCAATTTGCTCATATATTTGAGAATTTTTGCATCCATGTTTTTTCGGGAATATTCAGTGGTAGTTCTCTTTTTTAGTGGAGTTCTTGTTTGGTTTTGGAATCAGAGTAATACTGGTCTTCTAGAATGAATTTGGAAGTTTTCCTTCCATTTCTATGTTTTGGAATAATTTGAGAAGAATAGGTATTAACTCTTCTTTAAATGTTTGGTAAATTTCCTTGAATATATGGAGGTTAAACAACATAGTAATAAACAATGATTGAGTCAAGAGTGAAATGAAAGAAGAAATTTAAAAATACATGGAAACTAATTAAAAATGAAAACACAATGATCCAAAACCTTTGAGACACAGGAAAAGCAGTACAAATTGGGAAGTATATAGCAATATAGGCCTACTTCAAGAAGCAAGAAATATCTCCAATAGACAACCTAACTTTACACCTAAAGGATCTAAAAATTAAACCAAAAAGTTTGCATAAGAAAGGAAATAATAAATATTAGAGAAGAAATAAATGATATGGAAACTAAACACCAATAGAACAGGTAGAAGTGTTTTCAGGGGAGCTAAGATGGCAGAGTAGTAGGAGGACCCTAGGCTTGCCTCGTCCCTCAAACAGAGCTATATAAATATCAAATCATTCTGAATATCCATGAAATCTATCTGAGAACTGACAGAACAAAGTGCACACTACAAGAAGACAATAGGCCACGTCATGGAATTTAGGAAGTGTGGAAACATGGATTGGGGGAGAAAAGATTCACAGGTGCTGTGGAGGGGAGGGAGCCCTGTTTGCAGAGAAATGCAAGAGTGAGAAGAGCACACAGGGGATTGCAAAAGGACAAAACTTCCCCAAAGCCATTGACTGGGAAAATGAGAGGAGGTGAATGCTGCTATTTTTTCCAACCAGTGAGGCTCAAAGACTGGATTTTTAGAGGTCCCTTGCATGGCTGGTCTAGAGTGCTGAGGACATGGAACTGCTCCCATAGAGAAAGTAGGCAGGTAACCCATGGGGAGACAGTACAATCTGAAGATTGCCTAAGAGCATTGGGAGAGAATGTTCAATCTTCTTGGAGTACATTTGAGACAGATGGCATTGTCTCTCCAGGGACAAAAGAGCCAGTGAGTGCCATTTACCTCCTCTGTCCCTCAGCATAGGTGAAGAGACATCTGTTCAGGGTAGCTAACCTGCACAGTGGTTGTTTAGCCTACTTTTCCTCAAATCCCAAACTCCAGTGCTCTGGTGTGATTTCCCTTCTAGGTTATACCTGCATCAATCCTAGAGTGGCTAGACCCAAATCAAGAATACCAGCATGGTTCCCTGCCGCAGCAGGTCCCTAAAATTTGGAATTTTAAAACTCAGACAGCCTGGCTGGGTTGGAGCACAAAGTACACCATACTCCTCAAGGAAGGTAAGAAACTCAGAGATTATGAAAACAGAAATCTGAAAAATGCCTAGGAGGTATGAGGGGAAATATTCACAATTATGAGAGGGCTTCCCTAACAGCTATAATCACAAACTCCCCTCTTCAAGGACAAAGTAGCTGGAAAGTGCCACTTCCCTCTCCCTTCATTCAGCACAAACCAACATCAGTAAACAACGCAGCAAAAAAACTGCTTAACCTGCTTACATCAAGACACTCTCCTGACCTGCACTCTGTTGGGGCTGTGTTTTTTGGTATGTGTACATAAAGACCAGAAAGGCTAGCTCTTCCCTCAGGAGACCAGCAGAAACCACTGCATGCACTACCTCTACTGAACATAGAGTCCTACAAAGTTTCAGTTCTAGTGAAAATAGCATTGGGTCTCTTTTCACAAGCAGACCAGAGCACATCTAGTTAAAACTTGACACATTCTGGCTAGGTTAAAATACTCCCCATTGAAGGCAAGGAGAACTTTGGTACAGGGCTTACTTGAGGGATAGAGCAGCCAGAACACATCAGCAGAGTGCATACAGCACACACCAGAAACATTTCCTGAAGCACCGGTCCCAGGGCATTATATTACCTCTTCTTCATAAAGCCATTACTCTCAGGAGCAGGAAACATAACATTCTTTTCTAACACAGAGAAAAAGAGAGACCTACCCAAAATGCCATGATGGAGGAATTCATCCAGAAACAAACAAACAAAAAAGCAAAAAAAGAAAAGAAAAAAAAGAAAAAAGAAAAAGGTCACAACCAAAGATTTAATTGAAAGAGTTATAAGTGATATGCCTCATCCAGAATTTAAAGCAACAATCATAAGGATACCAGCAGAGCTTGAGAAAAGCATAGAAGACATTAAAGATCCTTACCACAGTGACAATAGAGCTTAAAACAAACCAGACTGAAATGAAAAATGCAGTAATAGATTTGAAACTGAGTGGATGTAATGACCACAAAGATGGAAGGAGCAGAGGAGTGAGTAAGTAATATAAAAGATAGAATTATGGAAAATAATGAAGCTGAACAAAAGAGGTAAAGAAACATCTTGGAGCAAGAAAATAGACTTAGGTAACACAGTGATGCCATCAACCTCAATAACATTCATATCATATGAGTCCCAGAAGAACAAGAGAGGGGAAAAAGGGGCAGAAAGTTTATTTCAGCGAATCATACATGTAAACTTTCCTCATCTAGGGAAGGAAACAGACATCCAAATCCAGGAGGCATGGATATTCCTACCAAAATCAACAAAAGTAGGCCAACACCAAGACATATTGTAGTTAAATTTGGAAAATATAGATAGAAATAAAGAAAAAGATCCTAAAAGTAGTAAGAAAAAAGAAGTCCCTAAATTACAAGGGAAGAACTATAAGAAGAGAAGCAAATCTCTCCACAGAAACTTGTTAGGCCAGAAGGAAATGTCAAGACATATTCATTGTACTGAATGGGAAAGATTTGCAACCAGGAATACTCTATCCAGCAAGGTAATCATTCAGAATAGAAGGCTAGATAAAGAATTTCCCATTAAAAAAAAAGCAACAACAACAACAAAACAAAACAAACAAACAAACAAACAAACAAAAACTAAAGGAATTTGTTACCATTAAAACAGCCCTGCCTGCAGGAAATATTAAAAGAAACTCTTTGGGAAGTTAAGACCAAAAGTGACAAAGAAAAAAAAGGAACAGAGAAAATCTCCAGAGACAACAACAAAACAAGTAATACAATGACACTAAATTCATACCTATTGATAATTCCTTTGAATGTAAATGGACTAAAAGCTCGAATCTAAAGGCATAGTGTGTTAGAATGGACAAAAAATAAGACCCAGTTCCATGATGCCTACAAGAGACACATTTTAGACCTAAAGACACCTGCAGATTGAGAGTGAGGAGATGGAGAAACATTACAATCAAATGGACTTCAAAAGAATGCAGTTGTAGCAATACTTGTATCATACAAACTAATTTGTAAAACAAGCACTATAACAAGAGAAGAAAAAAGGAACTCTATCATAATAAATTTGTCTATCCAACAAGAGGATCTAACAGTTGCCAATATTTATGCCATCAACTTGGAAGCATCTAAAAATATAAAACACTAATGAACACACAGGAATTCACTGATACTAATACAATAATAATAGAAGACTTTCACACCCCACTCACATCTACTGAAGGTTATGTAAGCAGAAAGTCAACAAAAAAACTGGCTTTTATTGGCAAACAGGACCAGATGGACTTAACAAATATATTCAGAACATTTCATTCTAAAGAAGCAGCATACACATTATTTTCAAGTCCATATGAGACATTCTCCAGAATAGATCATATACTAGATAACAAATCAGGCCTCAAAAAGTAAAAAAAGATTGAGATCATCCCATGCATATTTTCTGATCACAGTGCTATGAAGTTTGAAATCAACCACAAGAAAAATTTTGAAAACCACAAATATATGGAAGCTAAAGTAGATCCTAGTAAACAATAAATGGGTCAATTAGAAGATTTAAGGGTAAGTAAAAGAAATATATAGACACAAATGAAAATGAAAACCTTTGGACTGCAAAACGAGTCATAACAGGGAAGTATATAGCAATACAGGCTTAACTTAAGAAGCCATAAAACTCTCAAGTAAGCAACCTAAAATTACACTTAACAAGCTTAAAAATAAGAACAAAAGAAGCCTAAGAGAGCAGAAGGGAAATAATGAAAACTAGAACATAAATAAATAATAAAAAAAAACTTTAAAAAACAGAACTCTACGACCCAGCAATTGCACTACTAGGTATTTATCCAAGAGATACATGTGTGCTGTTTTGAAGGGACACATGCACCCCAATATTATAGCAGCACTATCAACAATAGCCAAAGTATGTAAAGAGCCCAAATGTACATCGATGGATGAATGGATAAAGAAGATGTGGTATATATATATATACTCGGCAATCAAATAGAATGAAATCTTGCCATTTGCAGCTACGTGGATGGAACTGGAGGGTATTATGCTAAGCAAAATTTGTCAGTCATAGAAAGACAAATATCATATGACTTCACTCATATGAGGACTTTAAGAGACAAAACAGATGAACATAAGGGAAGGGAAAAATAATATAAAAACAGGGAGGGGGACAAAACATAAGAGACTCTTAAATATGGCCAACAAACAGGGCGTTACTGGAAGGGTTGTGGGAGGGGGATGGGCTAAATGGATAAGGGGCATTAAGGAATCTACTCCTGAAATCATTGTTGCACTATATGCTAACTAATTTGGATGTAAATAAAAAAATAAAATTAAAAAAATTAAACTATTTAAACCTACCAATGAGTACATTATAATAAAAACAAAGGTAATAAATACTCAAAACCAATCATTTGCTAATTAAAAAAAACAGAAGAAAAAATTAATGAAATTGATAAACCCTTAGCCAGACTTATCAAAAAGAAAATATAGAAGATCCAAAGAAATGAAATCACAAATGAGAAAAGAGAAATAATATCCAAACCACAGAAAGACAAACAATTACTTGAGAATATTGTGAAAAATTATATGTCAAGAAATTGGACAACCTTGAGGAAATAGATAAATTCCTAGAAACATATAAATTGCAAACACTGTAAGAGCAAGAAAAGGAAAATGTGAGTAGACCAATAACCAGCAAGGGAAGTGAATCATTAATCACAAATCTCGCAACAAACAAGTCTAGGGACAGATGGCTTCACAGGGGAATTCTACCAAACATTTAAGTAAGAATTAATAACTATTGTTCTCAAACTATTCCAAAAATTACAAATGGAAAGAAAATTTCCAAACTCATTCTTTGAGACCAGCATTACCTTGAATCCAAAACCAGACAATATCCTACTAAACAGGGTATTACATGTCAATATCCCTGATGAACATGGATACTAAAATTCTCAACAAGGTACTAGGAAATCGAATCCTGCAGTATACTAAGAGCATCATTCAACACGATTAATCGGGATTTATTTCTGGATGGCAAGGGTGGCTCAATATTTGCTAATCAATCAATTTGATACACCGCATTAATAAAAGAAAGAAGAACCATATGATCCTCTCAATAGATGCAAAAAAAGCATTTGACAAATACAACATTCTTCTTAAAAAATATACTTCAACAAAATATGGATAACAAAAGGCCATATATGAAAAACCCACAGCAAATCTCATCCTAAATGAGGAAAAATTGAGAGCTTTTCCTCTATGGTCAGGAACAAGACTGGGATGTTCACTCTCACTACTTGTATGTAACACAATACTGGTAGCCCTAGCCTTAGTGATTAGACAACAGAAAGAAATAAATATCATCCACTTCTGCAAGGAAGAAGTCAAACTTTTACTATTTACAAGTAACATGATAGTCTTTGTAGAAAATATGAAAGACTCCACCAAAAGAATCACTAGAACTGATACATCAATTCAGTAAAGTTGCTGGATATAAAATTCAGGTATAGCTATCAGTTACCTTTCTATATACCAACAATGAAGCAGTAGAAAGGGAAATCAAAGAATCAATCCTATTGGGAAGCCTGGGTGGCTCAGTTATTTAAGTGCCTGACTCTTGATTTTGGCTTAGTTCATGATCTCATGGTTCATGAGATCAAGCTCCACCTCAGGCTCCATTCTGAGAATGCAGTGTCTTTTGGGATTCTCTCTCACCCTCTCTTTCTGCCTGTCCCCCACTCCTGCTATAAATAAATAAATAAATAAATAAATAAAGTTAAAAAAGAAATCAATCCCAATTACAATTGCATCCAAAAAAATAGGAATAAAGCTAACCAAACAGGTAAAATTTCTGTACTCTGAAAACTATAAAACAGTGATGAACAAAATTGTAGAAGACACAAGAGAAATGGAAAAACACTGCATTGCACGTTCATAGATTAGAACAACAAATACTGTTAAAATGTCTATACTTTCCAAAGCAATCTACACATTTAATGCCATGTCTATCAAAATACCACCAACATTTTTCACAAAGCTAGAGGAAAGAATCCTAAATTTGTATGGAACCACAAAAAGACCTCAAATAGCCAAAGAAATCTTGAAAAAGCAAAGCAAAGCTAGAAGCATCTCAATTCCAGAATTCAAGTAATATTACAAAGGTGTAATGAGACAGTATTGTGCTGGCACACACACACACACACACACACACACACACACACACAAAACAGACACATGGATCATTGGAACAGAATAGAAAACCCAGAAATAGACTCATAATTGTATGGTCAAATAATCTTCAACAAAGCATTAATGAATATCCAGTGACAAAGTATCTTCAATACATGGTGTTTGGAAAACTGGACACCAACTTGCAAAAGAATGAAACGGGACCACTTTCTTACATTATACACAAAAACAAATTTGAAATGGGTGAAAGACCTAAACGTGAGACAGGAAGCTATCGAAATCATAGATGATAACACAGGTGCAGACCTCTTTGACCTCAACCATAGCAACTTATTGCTAGATATGTCTTCTGTGGCAAGGGAAAGGAAAGAAAAAATAAACTATTGGGACTTCGTGAAGATAAAAAACTTCTGCACATCAAAATAAACAATCAACAAAACTAAAAGGCAGCTTTTGGAATGCGAGAAGATATTTGCAAATTACATATGTGATAAAGGGTTAGTATGCAAAAAATATAAAGATCTTATAAAACGCAATCTCTGAAAAACAAATTATCCAGTTGATAAATGGGCATAAGTGGGGTGCATGGGTGGCTCAGTTGGTTAACTGCCGAACTCTTGATTTTGGCTCAGGTTCCTGAGTTCAAGCCCCATGTCAGGCTGTGTGCTGATAGTGTGGAGTCTGCTTGGGATTCTCTTTCTCTCTCCGTTTGCCCCTCTCCCATTCATGCTGTGTCTCTCCCTCTCGATAGATTAGATGATTGATAGATAGATATATAGATAGATAGATAGACCTTAAATGGGAGAAGACATGAAAATATATTTGTCCAAAGAACACATACAGGGGCGCCTGGGTGGCGCAGTCGGTTAAGCGTCCGACTTCAGCCAGGTCACGATCTCGCGGTCCGGGAGTTCGAGCCCTGCGTCAGGCTCTGGGCTGATGGCTCAGAGCCTGGAGCCTGTTTCCGATTCTGTGTCTCCCTCTCTCTCTGCCCCTCCCCCGTTCATGCTCTGTCTCTCTCTGTCCCAAAAATAAATAAACATTGAAAAAAAAATAAAAAATAATAAAAAATAAAAAAACAAAAAAAACACAAACAAACAGGCTCAGAGCCTGGAGCCTGTTTCCGATTCTGTGTCTCCCTCTCTCTCTGCCCCTCCCCCGTTCATGCTCTGTCTCTCTCTGTCCCAAAAATAAATAAACGTTGAAAAAAAAATAAAAAATAATAAAAAATAAAAAAACAAAAAAAACACAAAGAACACATACAGATGCCCAACAGACCCATGAAATGATGTTCAACATCACTGATCATCAGGGAAATATAACTCAAAAGTAAAATGAGATACCACTTCACATCTCATGAGAATACTCAGAGAATACTCAGAGAATACTCAAAATACCTCAGAATACTCATGAGAATTTGGAGAAAAAGGGACCCTCTTGTTCCGTTGATTGGATTGCAAACTTGTGTAGCCATTCTGGAAAATAATATGGATGCTCCTCTCAAAGTTAAAAAGATAGAACTACCCTATGACCCAGCAATTGCACTACTAGGCATTTACCCAAGTGATACAAAAAATGCTGATTTTATGTGATACATGCACCCTGATGATTTTAGCAGTATTATCAACGATAGCCAAATTATGGAAATAGTCCAAATGTCCATCAACCAATGAATTGGTAAAGAAGATGTGATATATATATATATATATATATAATCTATATCTATATCTATATCTATCATCTATATATATATATAATCTATATCTATCTAATCTATATAGAGAGAGGGAGAGATAGAGGAATATTGTGCAGCCATCAAAAATAATTAAATATATTTTTTTATGTTTGTTTATTTCGAGAGAGAGAGAGTGTGTGCATGAGAAGGGGAGGGGCAGAGAGAGAGGGAGAGAGAGAGAGAATCCCAAGCAGGCTCCACCCTGTCAGCACAGAGCCTGATGCGGGGCTTGAATTTGTGAACCATGAGAATGACCTGAGCCAAAACGAATAGACAGGTGCTTAAACTACTGAGCCACCAAGGCACCCTCGAAAAAGTGAAATCTTCCCATTTGCAACAACGTGGATGGAGTTAGAGAGTATTATGCTAAGTGAAATAAATCAGTCAGGGAAAGATAACTACCATTGTATTTCATTCATATGTGGAATATAAGAAACAAAACTGACGAACATAGGAGGAAAAAAGAAAGGGTCTATACATAAAACAGACTCAACTGTAGAGAATAAACTGTTGCTGGAGGGGTTTTGGGTGTTGAGTTTTATAAATTCTTTATATATTTTGAATACAAACCCCTTATTGGATATGTCATTTGCAAATATCTTCTCTCACTCTCTACATTGTCTTTCTGTTTGATTGATCATTTATTTTACTGTGCAGAAACTCTTATTTTTATGTATTCCCAAAACTTTATTTTTGCCTTTGTTTCCCTTGAGCACATAGTTGTGGGTCTATTTCTGGGTATTCTATTCTGCTCCACTGATCTGTGTCTGTTCTTTGCTCCAGTATCATACTGTCTTGATTACTACAGCTTTGTAATATAACTTTAAGTCCAGAATTGTGATACTTTTATCTTTGGTTTTCAAGTTGCCTTTTGCTATTCAAAGCCTCCAATGGTCTCATACAAATTTTAGGATTGTTTGTTCCATGTCTATGAAAAATGTTGGTGGTATTTTGATAGAGATTTCTCAAATGTGTATATTGCTTTTGGTAGTATAGACATTTTAACAATATTTATTCTCGCAATCCATGAGCATGGAATGTCTCTCCATTTCCTTGTGTTATCTTCAATTTCTTTCGTCAGTGTTTTATTGTTTTAAGGGTACAGATTTTTCACATCTTTTGTTTAGGTTTTTCTGATGTGTATTATTATTTTTTGGTGTAATTGTAATTGAAGTTCATTCCTTAATTTTACTTTCTGCTGCGTCATTATTGGTGTTTAGAAACACAACATATTTACATATGTTGATTTTGTATCTTGCAAGTTTACTGAGTTCATTTAGGAGTTCCGACAGTGTGTTGGTGACGTCTGTCAGATTTTCTATATAGAGTATCATATCATCTGCAAATACTGAAAGTTTGACTTCTTCATGATTTAGATGCCATTTATTTATTTATTTATTTAAACCCTTTTATTTCTTTTGGCTGTCTTATTGTTATGGCTAGGGCTTCTCATACTATGGTGAATAAAATTGGTGAGAGTGGACATCCTTCCCTTGTTCTTGACCATAAAGTAAGACTGCTCGATTTTTCCCCAATGAGGATGATATTAGCTGTGGGTTTTTCATATATTGCCTTAATTATGTTGAGGTATGTTCCCTCTAAACCTACTTTGTTGAATGTTTTTTATCATGAATATGTGTTCTACTTTTCAATGCTATTTTTGCATTTATTGAGATTTTCATAGGGTTCTATCCTTTACTTTATTAACTTGATGCATAGCATTAATTGATTTATGAATATTGAACCATAATTGAAAGACAGGAATAAATCCCATTTCAACGTGATGAATGATATTTTTAAGGTTTTTTAAATTTTGTTTATGAGTATTTTGTTGAGGATTTTTTAATTTATCTTCAGAAATATTGGCCTATACTACTCTTTCATTACAGAATCTTTATCAGGGCAATGATGTCCTCATGGAATGAATTTTGACGTTTTTCTTTCATTTCTACTTTTTGGAATAGTTTGAAAATAAAGTAATAACTCTTCTTAATATGTTTGGTAGAATTCATCCATGAAGCCTTCTATTCCTGGACTTTTTTCTGTTTGGAATTTATTGATTACTAATTCCATTTCTTTGCTGATTGTCAGTCTTTTCATGTTTTCCATTTCTTTCTTTTATAGTTTTGGTATGTTATATGTTTTTAGGAATTTATCCATTTCTTGAAGGTTTTCCTTTTTGTTGCTATATAATTTTTTATAACGTTGTTTTATAATTGCTTGCACTTCTGTGTTATTTTTTATTTATCCTCTGTAATTTTTGATTTTATTTATTTTGGTCTTTTCCTTCATTAAATGTGGCTAGAAGTTTATCAATTTTATTGATTATTCCAAGAACCAGCTCCTGGTCTCATTGATCTATTCTATTGTGTTCCCCACAAGTGTTTATTTAGATTTCAGTTAGTTAACATACAGTGCAATATTAGTTTCAAGTGTAGTATTTAGTTATTCATCACTTACATACAACACCCAGTGCTCATCAGAAGATGTGCCCTCCTTAATTCTTGACACTGCTTTAATCAATTTAGGTTACTTTAACATGATTAAAAATGAGAGGAAGGTATGAACAGATATATTTCCAAAGAGGACATAAAGATTGACCTCGGGCACATGAAGATTTGATCTACATAATTCATCTATAGGGAAATGTAAATCAAAACTACAATGACTAACTTCTGTCAGAATGGATAAACTCAATAACAAGACATGGTAGGTGTTGTCAAGAATGTGGAGAAAAGGAAAGCCTCTTGCACATTTGGTGGAAATGCAAACTGGTGAAACCACTCTAGAAAACAGTACGGAGGTTCCTCAAAAAAGTTAAAAATAAAACTACCCTGCAACCTAGCAATTGCACCACTAGGTATTTACCCAAATAATACAAAAATGTTAATTCAAAGGGATAAATGTGCCCTGAGGTTTATAGCTGCATTATCTACAATAGCCAATTCATGGACATAACCCAAATGTCCTTCAGATGATGAATAGATAAGGATGAGGTGGTATATACATAAAATGGAATATTACTCAGCCATAAAAATGAAATCTTATCATTTGCAATAACATGGATGGAGCTAGAGAATATTATGCTGTGTGAAATAAGTCAGTCAGAGAAAGACAAATACCATATGATTTCACTAATATGTGGAATTTAAGAAACAAAACAAATGAGTAAAGACAAAAAAAGAGAGAAAGAGAAACAAACTAAGAACCATAGCCTTAAGTATGGAATTCAAACTGATGGTTACCAGAAGGGAGGTACGTAGGTGGACAGGTTAATTAGGTGATGTGGATTAAGGGGTGCACTTTTGATGAGCACTGGGTGATGCATGGAAATGTTGAATCACTATATTGTACACCTGATACTGTTTTTTTTTAATTTTTTTAATGTTTATTTATTTTTGAGACACAGAGAGACAGAGCATGAATGTGGGAGGGTCAGAGAGAGAGGGGGACACAGCTCAGAGCCTGTCAGCACAGAGCCTGATGCGGGGCTTTAACTAATGGACTGAGAGATCATGACCTGAGCTGAAGTTGGTCGTTTAACTGACTGAGCCACCCAGGCGCCCCCTGAAAATGTTTTAACACTGCATTAAACTAAGTGGAATTTAAATAAAAAGATTAAAAAAGAAAAATTAAGATCAAACCTTACATATATGAAATAATCCCATTTCATACATAGTGGGAGAGACATCATTCAACTCATAAGAGTGCCACAGTAAAAAATGGAGAATTATAGAAATGGAGATATCAAGGATTAAATTTTGGCTCCACTTTGGGTCCTGGATCAGTCACTTATTTTTTCTGAGCCTTGTTTCTTTATGTGTAAAATGGCGATAAGGATATTGACTTCATTCTGATTGGGGAAGATCAATGATGGTGAATGTAAAAAGCATGGATCATAATAGGAGGTTAAAAATAATATTGTTATTAATATTAGTACAAGATTCTTTTGTCAATAAATAGTAGGCTAGGTTTCATTTAGTAGAATTTAATGTCATCCAGGTTTAAGTTACACATATAATTTCTGAATCTTTTTATATGTTGTGTCTCATGCTTGCTGACATGATTTCTTCTCAGATGTCTCTATATAATTATATTAGTTATCATATCACAGTTGAAAATACTTCCACTTATGTTTTGATATTACAGACCCCCTAATCTGAAAAACATTCAAGAATTCCAGTGAGAATCCCAAAATTCTATAATGGTTCCTTGGATACAAATTTGTAGCTTTATTTGTGATTTAGCAGGAATTAAAGTAAAACTTTGTTTTCAGAAACCTTCTTTGGCTGAAATTAAGCGTATACATACCCTTTTGAATCTCCTTTTCATATCATGTATATCTTATGCAAAAATTGACTCAAAATTTATTTGGTCTAGATAAGAACACATGAACAATTTAAGTTTGTGGCTGACAAAGGCTATTACCATGGAGTGGAAGGGCAGGATCTACCATTGCAAATGTGGAGGGAATGCAGAATGAAGAACTGCACTTGATGGCAAACGACATGCAGCCTGTGCCTGGAGCATAAAGGCTGTTGTCAGCTCTTTAAAAGCTCAACTTACTACAATTTTCAGAGACTCATAGTGCAGATGTGTCAGGCAAAATTTGACTCACCGTGTTTGGATTAGCAGTAAATCTACTAATCCAACCTAATATCCAGAGGGCTATTGCTAGATCCAGGGGCTCATACATTTGCACCAGTCTTTTATCATACTGAGTCCCAGATGGCCTTAAATGGACATAAGGCATAATGAGATCTAGGAAGACATTATTATATTCCTAGGTCAAAATTCACAGCCCAACCTCTTCTTTTTTTTTCTTCAGGCTGAAAGGGATGATTTCCTTGAAGTGCTAATATTCACTGTTGATTGACTCTGTTGATAGCTTTCAAAGTTCATAGCACTTATTTTAGATATAAATAGCATTATTGATAATGTCTACAACAAAGACACCCATTCATATGAAAATTCAAGCCAACTATTACAGTAAAGATAATGCCAGGTTGACCCTTAGTTTATAGTTATAGCTTTAAAAAAAAGTATTTTAGCAATGGAAAGACAGAATATGTACTATATAATAATGGCCACTGAGTGTTGTCAATGCATCCTTAAACTGCCAGTTTTATAAATGGCTCTTTTGAAACCAGAGAGTTGTAAAAATGCAAAATAGAATGAAGTTTGAAATGTGTGCTTATTTAATACCCCTTCCACCATCTCTAGCTGAGAATACAGGTGTCAGAGCACAAGAGTTCCTGTCAATTTCTAAAGTTACACTTTTATCCACTAAACAAGCATCCTGATCTGGGTTACCAAACAGAGAACTCAACAGGAGCCCCTAAGTGTGTATATTAAATGTCATTTGTGCCTCTGCCTGGGCCATCCACTTTTACGAATGCTTGATCTCGGTCTGTTTCACCCTTTTCCTGTGCTCCCTGGCTTTTGGTAATGAAATTTCCCCAGAGACATTTCACAGAAAGGATCTTCATGCAAAACAGTTGATGCACATGCTTCTATTTTGAAAACCACATGTTCAGCACATTTTGCTTTTGTGAAATGGAATATGGTTTAAGTTTGTTTCAATCAAAAAGAGACCATGGCTGGAAGGACTTATGTCAAAGTGAACAAGGTTTTATATACAATGAAGGTTTTTTTCCTTCTCCTTCCTCTTATGATTGAAGAGGATAAAATATAAAACATACTTTTTTTGCCACAGCAGCAGTTGATTTGTTACATATGAATTAATTTACAAGGCAGCTTGTTATGAAAACACCATCTTCTCTATTTATTTTGGATTCAGCTTATTTATTAAGATTCACATCAAGAAAAGCATCCCTTGCTTCTACTATGAAACTTAATATGTATTCACAGTATACAGTCTCAGTGTCTGAATTTAATGGGTTGTATTATAGGCCAATTCTTGGAATTAACTGTGCTAGTATATCAGCATGGTACACAGGAGTTAGTTCTACTTTAAAAAAATACTTTCCCTAAATCAGTATTTATATTCAGTGAAATGTGTAACTGAGTACGGAAAAACCTTGAATGATAAAGTTAAGATTAATAGATTATTTCCAAATTGTATTATTAAATCACAGGCAATCACAAAATTAAAAAAAAAAACTTGACTTTGACATTGTTTTGTAACATCTGTGTTACTCAATGCCAGTTTAAGAGTAACAATTTTAGAGAATGACTTTTTATAGAAAGGAAATAATTATTTAGTATCAAGTTTTAGTATCAATTATTTAGTATCAAGAATCTGAATAATCATTCATAAATGTACTTGTTGAATTTTTGGTTTCAGTTTTCCAAGTTTTAACTCATCATATTTAAAACCACATTAAAGTAGTTTGTCTGCATAGCCTGGCTTAAACAAAATAAACTAAGATTTATTGAGTATTCACCCTATTCAAGGCATAATAGTGGATTCTGCAGGTACAAAAGAATAAGACAGTATCTTTATGCTCATGGAGTTTGGAATATAAGACAAACTTTCATAAGAAGTTCAAAATAAGTAGAAAATGATAGCTTGTAAAACATTCTTGTGCAAGGACTCAACTGTTATGAGCTCTAGTAGCAGTATTTCTGTGTACTGGTTATTAATTTGTCAAACACTCATTGAGTACTTTTTAATATCTTCTAGACACTGTGCCAAGAGCTGACATTGGGGAAACATAATCTTTGCTCTGCCTCCTTTACAGGATACTTGGAGAGAATGAATGAAATGATATGCTTAGTTACACAAATACATATAGATGTAATGAATGGGTGCCAAAGCAGTGAAGGGGCAGATTTAGGTCAGACTTACATTTCACTGTCCACAACTGATTTGCATGTGAAAATTATACTTCACAGACCTCTCAGAAGGTGTCACTATAATTTGCATATAATATTTTGTTGCTGTTTTTGTGTTGTTTTGTTGATTGCTGTATTAGTTAGAGCTGCTGTAAGAAACATACCTTAGACTGGGTGCTTAAACAATAAAAATTAATTTTCCCGGTTCTGGGGTCTGGAAAGTCAAAAAGGTGTCAGCAGATCTGGTGTTTGTAGAGGGCTTGCTTCCTGGCTTGTAGACAGCTGCCTTCTTGCTGTATCCTCACATGCCCCAAAGAGAGAGTGGGAAAGAGAGACTGAGAAAGTTCTCTCCTGTCTCTTTTTAATAGTGTACTAATCCCATCAGCAGAGTTCCACCCTCCTGAAAGAGATACCTCCCAAAGGCCCCATTCTCTAAATACTCTCACATTAATGATTAGAGTGTCTACACAAGAGTTTGGGAAAGACACAAACATGTAGTCCTTAACAATTCCTCAATTAACTCACCTGAATGAATCACCCAAATTTAATAGTTATGTTTTGTTGGATTCATGTGAATTCAATTATGGTAAATTGAAAAATCAAGTGAGAGAAGAATGGCTGTGATTATTATTACCTTTTGGAGAAGAGGCTGAAAAATAACTCACTAAGAGTTACAGTATAAAATACTTGGTAATTTCAGCCCCGCATCAGGCTTTGTGCTAACAGCTCAGAGCTTGGAGCCTGCTTCAGATCCTGTGTCTCCCTCTCTCTCTGCCCCTTCCCCACTCACACCTGTCTCTCTCAAAAATAAAAAAAAAAAATTAAAACATAAAAAAAATAAAAAAAATAAAGAAGGGGCGCCTGGGTGGCTCAGCTGGTTAAGCATCTGACTTCAGCTCAGGTCATGACCTCACGGTCTGTGAGTTCGAGCCCCGCGTCAGGCTCTGTGCCAGTGGCTCAGAGACTGGAGCCTGCTTCAGATCCTGTGGCCTCCCAGTCTCTCTGCCCCACTACCCCACTCACACCTGTCTCTTTCTCAAAAAAAAAAAGTTAAAAACATAAAATAAAAAAATAGAACACTTGGTAACTTCAATAGATATAAAGGTACAGGTACTTAAATGAGAACAAAAATATTCTAGTCAACATTTTTCTTCCTAAATCATCCACCAAATTATATGAAGACATTACAAAGTAACTTGTTTGAGACAAAACTTGAAACTCTAGTAACAGGTTCAGTTAAAGCAGTAGAAACATGCAGTCTGTAGTTGGAATAGATCAGAGAGGTACCAGGGATGCTGTTTCCAGGACTGATTAAGTATCCCTAGTATAGTCAGTTGGCAGGGATAAAAAGTTGCCTTTATATAGGAAGAAGGACCAGTTTCTCCCAGGATATGGTTGTGTTAGACAGCTGGGGCTGCTAAATTAAATTACCATAGACTGGGTGACTTAAACAACAAACATTTACTTCTCACAGTTCTGGAGTCTTAGAAGTCCAAAGTCATTGTGCCTGGTCTTGATCAGAGACCTCTTCTTGCCTTGTGGGTGGTCGGCTTCTCCTTAAGTCCTCAAATGGTAGAATCAGAAAAGACTAGCTCTCTTCTTCCTATGGAGGGATCTTATGAGGCTCATCAGGTAGGCTTTACCCTTATGACATAATTACCTTCCAATGTCATATTAGGGCTTCCATATATAAATTTGGGGGGACATTCATGCTATAACAATGAGTAATATCTTTCACTCTGTTGATTGCAAGGATTGATTGAATCAGTGTAGTTTTTGAAGTGGGTGTCCCATTTGTCCTGGTTATATCAATGTATCTTGGTAACTTAGATTACTTCCTTGTAAATAAAATATAGCATGATACTTTCCAGACCTTCATCCCTTTGGATGCTTTCTCTCCTCACTCTTTGTTGAAGAATTTGCAGGAGCCATTGCTATTCCTATAGCAATAGTTAAAATTGTCTTATTTTTGTCCATAGTAGTTCCCAAACAGATAAGTATAACATAAAACTTATGCCCACTTAGACAAAAAGTGCGGCACATTGGCAAGAGGAACAAAATTCAAATTCAATCTTTATAACTTAAGATTACATTGGGATCTGAAAGCACTGTATGGTAGTTTTTCTTGCATTACCTGAACTACTATATTTTCTGCTTATCAAAATGGTATCAGGGGCGCCTGGGTGGCTTGGTCGGTTAAGCGTCTGACTTCGGCTCAGTTCATGATCTCACGCTCCGTGAATTCGAGCTCCGCGTCGGGCTCTGTGCTGACAGCTCAGAGCCTGGAGCCTGTTTCAGATTCTGTGTCTCCCTCTCTCTCTGCCCCTCCCCTGTTCATGCTCTGTCTCTGTCTCAAAAATAAATAAACGTTAAAAAAATGATATCATATAATATGGCCAAAAAATCTTAATAATGCCATACATTATCAAAAACATTTCTTAAAAATGCACATCCACAATTTGAAAATGGACTCATAACTAAGAGTACACTAATTATGCACATCAAATCTATTGTTTTCCTAAACCATCAATCCTTGCTACCATATGATGTTTGTGGTCCAGAGAGTTTGTGTACTAAACATCAACTGGCCAGTAACTGGTAATTTCCAGTATGTTTAGAGTAATTGTTCTTTTGAACTTTTTGTGAGGGAGAGGGCAAGATATCATCTACCTATTTAATATTCTTATAAAGTCCATGTGCTTTTCTCCAGAAGTGTAAATACACACATATGAACAAAATTTAGGATACCATTGAGAAATTCATAGAAATATTGAAGTGTCTTGCTGAACCCAGACTTTAATAACCAGTTTTTTGAGTCATTTCCTATACACACCCCTGAGATTCCCAGATAGTTGAAACAGGAAGAATAAGTACTCCGGATTTTCAGAGAACATTTGGCATAGTTGACAAAACAAATCCTTAATAGAAGCCCCAAACCTCACTTTGGATAAAATTTAAGATTTGGTGTAATGTTGTATAGTTTTGTAGGCTTTCATTGTCATTCCTAAGCTAATCACTTCAATTTAAATTAAGCAAGAGAAATTCTGACACAGAGATAACTCGCACTCATGTAACTATTATTTTATTCAAACTTCCTAAAATGTCAGTTTTTATATTTTGTCTGTTTTTATTTCCAGGACAATTTATTTACTTCTCCTTATGATTAGTCTGAAGAGGAAAATAGATTCTTTTGTCAAATTCCATAGCTTAGAAAATACTTACAAAATATTTTCTAACAATATCTTATGCAGTTAGTTCCAAAGATAGAAACGCTGCATTCTGTTTGTTTTATAGAACACACTTCTCATATATAGGTCTGCAAGCAGAAATGGGATAAAATAGAAGTAGAGGATTCCACTGAATGAGTTGACAACGGTGCATGATAACAGAAACAGTGGAGGCAAAGTGTAGAAATGAATAGTAATGTGTTGAACTTTCTCCAAGATTGTGCAATGAAATCATTGGGATTTTATGTACCCCATCATGGCATCTATATATTTTTCTGGACTGTGTTTTTAACTTATCAACCTTATCACATACACCTACATGTATTTGATCAAACTAACAGATTAAATTCATTCTCCTTAGATGTGCTCATTTATGTAATTAAGAGTGATATATATATATATATTTATATATGATATATATATAATATGTATATTATGTATAATTATATATATATTTAATCAGGTTGAATATATATATATATATATATATATATATATCAGGTTGAATCTATTAACAGACATGACTCCTAGAAGAACACTTAGGACCCTTTAGCTTCCTGTTACTGTCAGATTTATTTGTCTCAAAATCTTTAAGAAGAATGTTAAATACTACAGAAATGATGACACCAGAACCCTGTGACACAACTTTAGAATTCTCTTTAAGTCATAGCTCAAATGCTACGTGTTGTCTCCCAAATAGTATATGCATAATCTACATTCAAATATCTATTTACTAACAGTGCCTACTAACATTATCCATGTGCTACCTCTTCTCTCCCTTTGAAGTATGAAAATGGGCTTCTAAGATCGATAATACCATTCCAACACTCTTGAATCTAAGTTTTAAAAAATTTTCTCCTTTCAAAAATATTTTCTTTCACTTTCTATACAACCATACATTACCCTGATCCTACATATTTTTATTCAATTTCAATTTTTTCACCTTACCCATTTATGTCCTCTGTACAATTCTTTAATCCCACAAGAACATCTACTCCTATTTATCTTACCTCCTTTTAACTGCTTATATCCTCTCAGTTGTTTATTATCATTATTTTAAAATTTTTTATTATGGTATCATAAAAAACACATAACACGGAACTTACCCTCTTAACAAATTTGTGAGAGTAAAGTGTTATTAACAATTTGCACATTGTTTTACAGAAGTTTTTCATCTTTCATAACTGAAACACTATATTTATTGAAAAGCAACTCCCTATTTACCTCTCCTCCCAGCCATTGGCAACCACAACTCTACTTTCTGCTTCATCGAGTTTCACTAGTTACTTTATATATGTGAAATCATGCAGTATTTGTCCTTCTGTGACTGACTAATATAAAATAGCATAAGGTCTTAGTGTTCCATCCATGTTGTGGAATAACAGGTTTCCCTTATTTTTTATGGTTGAATAATTTGATTTTATGTATATAACACATTTTTATTAATTATTTTTTTATGTTTTATTTATTTTTGAGAGAGAGAGAAACAGCACAAGCAGGGGAGGGACAGAGAGAGAGGGAGACACAGAATCCAAAGCAGGCTCCATGCTCTGAGCTAGCGGTCAGCACAGAGCCCAAAGTGGGGCTTGAACCCATAAACAGTGATATCATGACCTGGGCCGAAGTCGGATGATTGTGCCACCCAGGTGCCTCATGTTTTACTAATTAATTTCTTAGTGAACACTAGGTTGTTTCTACCTTTCAGATATTATAAATACTGTTTCAATGAACATGAGACTGCAAATATATATTCAAGATTTTATTTTTAATTCTTTTGCATAAATGCCCAGAAGTGAAATAGTTACATCATATAGTATTTCTATTTCTAATTTTTTGAGGGATATCTATCTTCCATAGTGCCTGCACCATTTTAAATTATAAACAATAGAGCCCAAGACTTTCAATTACTCCACATACTTACCAGCACCTTTTATTTTCTTATTCTTTTTAATAGTGACTATCTTAACATGGGTAACATGATAGCTCATTGTGGCTCTGATTTGCATTTTGGGGATGATTAGTGATGTTAACTTTCTTTGTATATATCTGTTGGCCATTTGTGTATCTTCTTTGGATAAATGTTGCATATGGTTAATTGGGTTATTTATTTATTTATTTAGCAAGGTAGGCATTTCTTATAGATTTTGAATATTTACCCCTCATGAAATATATTATCTGCAAATATTTTATCCAATTCTATCAGTTACCTATTCACCTTTGTCATATACAATGTCCTGTTCTGTCTCTAGTAACAGTATGTATGTAGGTAGGTAGGTATGTGTGTATGTAACTATGTATGTATGTATGTATGTATGTATGTATTTACTTAAGGCCTATTTGCCTAACATAGGTATGACCACTCTTGCTTTATTTTAAGCATTTGCATGAAATATCTTTTTCTGATTTGTTACTTTTACTTGTGTCTTTAAATCTAAAATGTGCCTTGTAGAAAAATATAGTCAACTCTTGTTTTTTATCTGTTCAGCCTCTCTGTCTTTTGATTAGGAAATATAAGCCATATACATTAAAGTCATTACTTACTTGAAGGTCTTACTTTTGACATTTTGCTAAATTTTTCTGTGTTTTGCTGTATTTTGTCTCTTTATTCCACTTTCTACCTTCTTCTGTGTTTCTTTGAGTTTTTGTGGTGGCATGCTTTGACTCCTCTGTCATTATTTTTTAATCTATTTTGCATAGGAATTTTCTTGTGGTTACAATATGGCTTATATAAAATATATTTATAACAATCTATTTTAAGCTGATAAAAACCTTATCTTCAATTTCATACAAAAACTCTACTATTTATATCCCTTAATCTTAACAAAGGTCACAAATTACATATTTTTAATTTTGTATTTATTTATTTTATTTTAATTTGTGATTTTTTTCTATTTTTTATTTATTTACTTATTTTAATATATGAAATTTATTGTCAAACTGATTTCCATACAACACCCAGTGCTCATCTCAAAAGATGCCCTCTTCAATACACATCACCCACCCTCCCCTCCCTCCCACCCCCCATCAACCCTTAGTTTCTTCTCAGTTTTCAAGAGTCTCTTATGCTTTGTCTCTCTCCCACTCTAACCTTTTTTTCTTCCTTCCCCTCCCTCATGGGTTTCTGTTAAGTTTCTCAGGATCCACATAAGAGTGAAACCATATAGTATCTGTCTTTCTCTGTATGGCTTATTTCACTTAGCATCACACTCTCCAGTTCCATCCACCTTGCTACAAAGGGCCATATTTCATTCTTTCTCATTGCCACGTAGTACTCCATTGTGCATATAAACCACAATTTCTTTATCCATTCGTCAGTTGACGGACATTAAGGCTCTTTCCACAATTTGGGTATTGTTGAGAGTGCTGCTATAAACATTGGGGTACAAGTGCCCCTATGCATCATTACTCCTGTATCCCTTGGGTAAATTCCTAGCAGTGTTACTGCTGGGTCATAGGGTAGGTCTATTTTTTAATTTTTTGAGGCACCTCCACACTGTTTTCCAGAGCGGCTGCGCCAGTTTGCATTCCCACCAACAGGGCAAGAGGGTTCCTGTTTCTCCACATCCTCTTCAGCATCGATAGTCTCCTGATTTGTTCATTTTGGCCACTCTGACTGGCGTGAGGTGATATCTGAGTGTGGTTTTGATTTGTATTTCCCTGATGAGGAACGACGTTGAGCATCTTTTCATGGGCCTGTTGGCCATCCGGATGTCTTCTTTAGAGAAGTGTCTATTCATGTTTTCTGCCCATTTCTTCACTGGATTATTTGTTTCTTGGGTGTGGAGTTTGGTGAGCTCTTTATAGGTTTTGGATACTAGCCCTTTGTCCGATATGTCATTTGCAAATATCTTTTCCCATTCCGTTGGTTGCCTTTTAGTTTTGTTGATTGTTTCCTTTGCTGTGCAGAAGCTTTTCATGTTCATGAGGTCCCAACACTTCATTTTTGCTTTTAATTCCCTTGCCTTTGTGGATGTGTAAAGTAAGAAATTGCTGTGGCTGAGGTCAGAGAGGTCTTTTCCTGCTTTCTACTCTAGGGTTTTGATGGTTTCCTGTCTCACATTCAGGTCCTTTATCCATGTTGAGTTTATTTTTGTGAATGGTGTAAGAGTGGTCTAATTTCATTCTTCTGCATGTTGCTGTCCTGTTCTCCCAACCCCATTTGTGAAAGAGACTGTCTTTTTTCCATTGGATATTCTTTCCTGCTTTGTCAAAGATTAGTTGGCCATACGCTTGTGGGTCTAGTTCTGGGGTTTCTATTCTATTCCATTGGTCTATGTGTCTGTTTTTGTGCCAATACCATGCTGTCTTGATGATTACAGCTTTGCAGTAGAGGCAAAAGTCTGGGATTGTGATGCCTCCTGCTTTGGTCTTCTTCTTCAAAATTATGTTGGCTATTCAGGGCCTTTTGTGGTTCCATATGAATTTTAAGATTGCTTGTTCTAGTTTAGAGAAGAATGCTGGTGCAATTTTGATTGGGATTGCATTGAATGTGTAGATAGCTTTGGGTAGTATTGACATTTTAATAATATTTATTCTTCCAACCCATGAGCACGGAATATTTTTTTTCCATTTCTTTATATCTTCTTCAATTTCCTTCATAACCTTTCTATAGTTTTCAGTATACAGATCTTTTACATCTTTGGTTAGATTTATTCCTAGGTATTTTATGCTTCTTGGTGCAATTGTGAATGGGATCAGTTTCTTTACTTGTCTCTCTTTTATTTCATTATTAGTGTATAGGAATGCAACTGATTTCTGTACATTGATTTTGTAAACTGCGTCTTTGCTGAATTCATGGATCAGATCTAGCAGACTTTTGGTGGAGTCTATCGGATTTTCCATTTATAATATGTCATCTGCAAAAAGCGAAAGCTTGACTTCATCTTTGCCAATTTTAATGACTTTGATTTCCTTTTATTGTCTGGTTGCTGATGCTTGTTCTTCCAACACTATGTTAAACAACAGCAGTGAGAGTGGACATCCCTATCGTGTTCCTGATCTCAGGGAGAAAGCGCTCAGTTTTTCCCCATTGAGGATGATATTAGCTGTGGTTTTCATAAATGGCTTTTATGATGTTTAAGTATATTCCTTCTATCCCTACTTTCTCGAAGGTTTTTATTAAGAAAGGGTGCTGAGTTTTGTCAAATGCTTTTTCTGCATCGATTGACAGGATCATATGGTTATCATTTCTTTTATTAATGTGATGTATCACATTCATTCATTTGTGAATGTTGAACCAGCCCTCAGCCCAGGAATGAATCCCACTTGATCATGGTGAATAATTCTTTTTATATGCCGTTGAATTCGATTTGCTAGTATCTTATTGAGAATTTTTGCATCCATATTCATCAGGGATATTAGCCTCTAGTTCTCTTTTTTTACTGGATCTCTGTCTGGTATAGGAATCAAAGTAATACTGGATTCATAGAATGAGTCTGGAAGTTTTCCTTCCCTTTATATTTTTTGGAATAGCTTGAGAAGGACAGGTATTATCCGTGCTTTAAATTCTGGTAGAATTCCCCTGGGAAGCCATCTGGTTCTGGACTCTTATTTGTTGGGAGATTTTTGATAACCGATTCAATTTCTTCACTCGTTATGGGTCTGTTCAAGCTTTCTATTTCCTCCAGTTTGAGTTTTGGAAGTGTGTGGGTGTTTAGGAATTTGTCCATTTCTTCCAAGTTGTCCAGTTTGTTGGCATACAATTTTTCATAGTATTCCCTGATAATTGCTTGTATCTCTGAGGGATTGGTTGTAATAATTTCATTTTCATTTGTGATTTTATCTATTTGGGTCATCTCCCTTTTCTTTTTGAGAAGCCTGGCTAGAGGTTTGACAATTTGTATTATTTTTTTCAAAAAACCAACTCTTGGTTTCATTGATCTGCTCTACAGTTTTTTTAGATTCTCTATTTTTTTTCTGCTCTTATCTTTATTATTTCTATTTTTTTGCTGGGTTTGGGGTGTCTTTGATGTTCTGCTTCTATTTCCCTTAAGTGTGCTGTTAGATTTTGTATTTGGGATTTTTCTTGTTTCTTGAGATAGGCCTGGATTGCAATGTATTTTCCTCTCAGGACTGTCTTCGCTGCATCCCAAAGCATTTGGATTGTTGTATTTTCATTTTCATTTGTTTCCATATATTTTTTAATTTCTTCTCTAATTGCGTGGTTGACCCATTAATTCTTTACTAGGGTGTTCTTTAACCCCCATACTTTTGAAGGTTTTACAGACTTTTTCCTTTGGTTGATTTCAAGGTTCATTGCATTGTGGCCCGACAGTATGCACGGTATGATCTCAATTCTTTTATGCTTATGAAGGGCTGTTTTGTGACCCAATATGTAATCTATCTTGGAGAAGGTTCCATATGCACTCGAGAAGAAAGTATATTCTGTTGCTTTGGGATACAGAGTTCGAAATACATCTGTCAAGGCCATCTGATCCAATGTATCATTCAGGATCCTTGTTTCTTTATTGACCATGTGTCTAGATGATCTATCCATTGTTGTAAGTGGGCTATTAAAGTCCCCTGCAATTACTCCATTCTTGTCAATAAGGTTGCTCATGTTTGTGAGTAATTGTTTTATATATTTCGGGGCTCCGGTATTCGGTGCATAGACATTGATAATTGTTAGCTCTTCCTGATGGATAGACCCTTTAAATTATTATATAATGCCCTTCTTCATCTCTTGTTCCAGCCTTTAATTTAAAGTCTAGTTAGTCTGATATAAGTATGCCTATTCCAGCTTTCTTTTGACTTCCAGTAGTATGATAAATAGTTCTCCATCCCCTTACTTTCAATCTGAAAGTGTCCTCAGGTCTAAAATGAGTCTTTTCTGGACAACAAATAGATGGGTCTTGTTTTTTTATCCATTCTGATACCCTATATCTTTTTGTTGGTGCATTTAGTCCATTTACATTCAGTGTTATTATAGAAAGATACGGGTTTAGAGTCATTGTGCTGTCTGTAGGTTTCATGCTTGTAGCGATGTCTCTGGTACTTTGTCTCACAGGATCCCCCTTAGGATCTTTTGTAGGGCTGGTTTAGTGGTGACGAATTCCTTCAGTTTTTGTTTGTTTGGGAAGACCTTTATCTCTCATTCTATTCTAAATGATAGATTTGCTGGATAGAGAATTCTTGGCTGCATATTTTTTTCTGTTCATCACATTGAAGATTTCCTGCCATTCCTTTCTGTCCTGGCACGTTTCAGTAGAGAGATCTGTCATGAGTCTTATCTGTCTCCCTTTATATGTTAGAGCACATTTATACCTAGCTGTTTTCAGAATTTTCTCTTTATCCTTGTATTTGCCAGTTTCACTATGATATGTCATCCAGAATATCGATTCAAGTTACGTCTGAAGGGAGTTCGCTGTGCCCTTTGGATTTCAGTGCCTTTTTCCTTCCTCAGATCAGGGAAGTTCTCAGCTATTATTTCTTCAAGTACACCTTCAGCACTTTTCCCTTTCTCTTCCTCTTCTGGAATACCAATTATGCGTAGATTATTTATCTTAAGTGCATCACTTAGTTCTCTAATTTTCCCCTCATACTCCTGGATTTTTTTATCTCTCTTTTTCTCAGCTTCTTCTTTTTCCATAATTTAAACTTCTACTTCACCTATTCTCTCCTCTGCCTCTTCAATCCGAGCTGTGGTCATCTCCATTTTATTTTGCAGCTCATTAATAGCATTTTTTAGCTCCTCCTGGCTGTTCCTGAGTCTGTTGATCTCTGTAGCAATAGATTGTCTGCTGTCCTTTATACTGTTTTCAAGCCCAGCGATTAATTTTATGACTATTATTCTGAATTCACTTTCTGTTATATTGTTTATTTTATTTTTTTTAATTTTTTTAACGTTTTATTTATTTTTGAGACAGAGAGAGACAGAGCATGAACAGGGGAGGGGCAGAGAGAGAGGGAGACACAGAATCGGAAGCAGGCTCCAGGCTCTGAGCCATCAGCCCAGAGCCCGATGCGGGGCTTGAAGTCACGGACCACGAGATCGTGACCTGAGCTGAAGTCAGCCGCTTAACCGACTGAGCCACCCAGGCGCCCCACTGTTATATTGTTTAAATCGTTTTTGATCAGTTCGTTAGCTGTCGTTATTTCCTGGAGGTTTTTTTGGTGGGAATTCTTCCGTTTCATCATTTTGGATAGTCCCTGGAGTGGTGCGGAACTGCAGGACACTTCCCCTGTGCTGTCTTGAATAACTTGAGGTGGTGGGTGGGGTCGCAGTCAGACCTTATGTCTGCCCCAGCCCACCACTGGGGCCACAATCAGACTGGTGTGTTCCTTCTCTTGCCATCTCCTAGGAGACGGATTCACTGTGGGGTGGCATGGCCTGTCTGGGCTACTTGCACATTGCCAGGCTTGTGGTGCTGGGGATCTGGTGTATTAGCTGGGGTGGATCAGCCAGGTGCACAGGGACGGGAGGGGTAGGCTCAGCTCACTTTTCCTTTGGAAATCCACTTCGGGAAGGGCCCTGCGGCACTGGGTGGGAGTCAGACCTGCCTGAGGGATGGATCTGCAGAAACACAGCATTGGGTGTGTGCGGGGTGCAAGCAAGTTCCCTGATAGGAACTGGTTCCCTTTGGGATTTTGGCTGGGGGATGGGCAAGGGAGATGGTGTTGGCAAGGGCCTTTGTTCCCCACCATGCTGCGCTCTTTCATCTGGGGCTCAACAACTCTCCCTCCCATTGTCCTCCAGCCCTCCTTCTCTCCAAGCAGAGCTGTTAACTTACAACCTTTCAGATTTAAGTCCCGCTTTCTGTCTCAATCCACTCCATCTGGCCCCTCCACTTTTGCAAGCCAGACTCGGGGGCTCTGCTTTGCTGGCAGGCTGCCCCTCCACCCTGGCTCCCTCCCGCCAGTCCGTGTAGCGTGCACCCCTCTCTGCCTTTCCTACCCTCTTCCATGGGCCTCTCTTCTATGCTTGGCTCCAGAGAATCCGTTCTGCTAGTTTTCTGGTGGTTTTCTGGGTTATTTAGGTAGTTGTGGGTGGAATCTATGTGATCTGCAGGACGTGGTGAGCCCAGTGTCTTCCTATGCCACCATCTTCCCTCCGAAGTCTACTTTTTGTATTTATTAATTTATTTTATATAGTTTTTCAAAAGACTTTTTTTTTCAGACCTTAAGTCAAATTTTAGTTAGCTAACATATAGTCCAATATTGACTTCAGAGGTAGATGTTGTGACTCATTACTTACATATATCACCCAGGACTCAACACAATGAATGTCCTCCTTATACCCCTCACCCATTTAGTCCATTCCTGAACCATCTCCACTCCATCAATACTTAGTGTGTTCTCAGTGTGTACTCTGTTTCATATGGTTCACTTTCCTCTTTTTTTTTCTCGCACCCCATATTCATCTGTTTTTTTTCATGAATTCCACATATCAGTGAAATATGGTATTTGTTTTCCTCTGACTGACTTATTTCACTGAGCATAATACACCCTAGCTCCATCCACATCCTTGCAAAAGGCAATATTTTATTCCTGCCTTTTCACGGTTGAGAAATATTCCATTGTGTATATTTTATGTTGTGTAATTTTATATATTTTACATTGTATAGTTATGTATAGTTTTTTTATAATTGTAAATTATATATACATATAAATAAATATACATATATATACATATATATCTATCACATATACATAAACATACACACACACATATCTATCACATCTTTAGTCATTCATTAGTTGATCAATTGGTGGACATTTGGGCTCTTTCCATAATTTTGCTGTTGTTGACAATGCTACTATAAACATCAGGATGCATGTACCCTGTCAAATCAGTATTTTTTTTATCCTTTCGGTAAATACCTATTAGTGCAATTTCTAGGTCATAGGGTAGTTCTTCTTTTAACTTTGTGAGGAACTTCTGTACTATTATCCTGAATGGCTACACAAATTTGCATTCCCACAAACAGTGTAAAAAGGTTCCTCTTTCCCCACATCCTCACCAACATCTGTTGTTTTCTGGGTTGTTAATTTTAGCCACTCTGACAAGTGTGAGGTGGTATCTCATCATGATTTTCCTTTATATTTCCCTGGGTATCTCATCATGGTCTTGATTTGTATTTCTGTGATGATCAGTGACATTGAGCATGTTTTCATGTGTCTGTTGCCAATCTGGATTTCTTCTTTGGAAAATTGTTTATTCAAGTCTTTTGCCCATTTATTAACTGGATTATTTGTTTTTTGGGGGGTTTTCAGTTTGATAAATTCATTATAGACTACATTTGTTGTTCTTTTTCTGCCTTCTTTAACTGAGGTTCCAATGCTTACTAGAGATTTTTCTTGCCTTTTGAGGTAGACCTGGATGCTATATACCTCTCTCCTAACAGTACTGTTGCTTTATAATGAAATGTTTTGGACCATAATGTTTTCATTTTCATTTGTTTCCATGCATTTTTTAAATTTTCTTCTTTAATTCTTGGTTGACACATTCACTCTTTTGTAGCATGCTATTTAATTGCCATGCATTTGCGGCATTTGCAGTTTTCTTGTGTTTGACCTCAAGTTTCATAGCATTGTGGTTAGAACATATGCATAGTAGGATTTCCTTATTTTTGTACTTGTAGAGGTCTGCCCTGTAACCTAGTATATTATCTATCTTGCAGAGTGTCCCATGTGCACTTGAAATAATGTTTTCTGCTGCTTTAGAATGAAATGTTCTGAATATATCTGTTAAGTCCATTTGGTTGAGTTTGTCAATCAAAGCCATTGTTCCCTTATTGATTTTCTCCTGAGATGATCCGTCTAATGATATAAGTGGGGTGTTAAAGTTTTCTACTATTACTGGATTATTGTCAATGAGTTCCTTTATGTTTATTATTAATTATTTTATACATGTTGTTGCTTCCATGTTGGGTACATCAATATATATAACTGTTGATCTTGTTGAATTGTCCCCCTTATTATGATATAGTGCCTTTCTTCATCTCTTGTTACAGTCTTTGGTTTAAAATCTAGTTTATCTGATATAAGTATTGCTACTCCAGGTTTCCTTTGATGTCCATTTGCATGATAGATATTTCTCCATCCCCTAATTTATAATCTGCAGGTGTCTAGTTCTAAAATGAGTTTCTTGTAGGCAGCATAGAGATAGATCTTGTTTTTTGTATCCATTCTAACACCCTATATCTTTTGATTGGAGCTTTTGTCCATTTTCATTTGCATTTTTTCAGATTTATGTTTTCACATTATCTGTCTCTGGGTTGCTTGCCTGTTTGGAACAGCACATTTCACTTTGGGCTCTATCCCAGCCATGCCTGCTGACTTTAACTTTTTTTATTTTTATTTTTATGTTACTTATTTTTGAGATAGAGAGTGTGAACATGGGAGGGGCAGAGAGAGAGGAAGTCACAGAATCTGAGCTGTCAACATGAGCCCAACGCGGCACTCGAATTTGCAGACCATAATATCATGACCTGAGCTGAAGTCGGATGCTTAACTGACTGAGCCACCCAAGCACCCCAAGCCTGCTGAATTTTAAAAGTCCAAACCTTAAAGACATGGTGTGGAAACGACCAGCACTGGAGGAAAATATCATTGCACCAAGACTGATGGAGATTTGATCGAGAAGGGCCATTGTGCCAGAGCACAGGGGCCTGGGATTTGGAGAAAAGCAGGCTTTACAATGTCTGGGTTAGCCGTCCTCAGCGGGTTTCTCTGCACTTATGCCAAGAGACAGAGGAAGACAATGACACCTGCTGGTTCTTTTGTCCCTGGAGAGGCAATGCTACTTCTCACAAATGTGGTCCAAGAACAGTCTCTCCCCATGTGCCTTAGGTGATCCTCACATCACGCTGTGTGCCTCAGCGTTGCTTGCCTGCCTTTTTTCAAAGAGTAGGGCAGTGCCCTCAGGACTCTATACCAGCCAAGGCCACAGATTTCTGCACCTCCAAACTTTGAGCCTGGCTCGTTGCAAAAAAAACCCCATGAAAATCAGCACTTCTTATTTTCCTAGTCAATGGCTTTAGGGAAGTGTTTTTCTTATGCTTATCCCTCTGTGCTCCAGTCTCTCTTGAAGTTCTCCTTGGCCAAGATTCCCTCCCCTCATGAAAACCTGCAATCCATTTCTTCCCCAAACCACATCTCCATACTTCCTACCTTCCTGGATATGACCTATTCTCTCTATCTAGTTGTGCTTTTTTTTTCTGTCAGTCTTCAGGTCAATTTTTTGGGTATTCAGAGTGGTTTGATTGTTATCTAGTTGTGTTCAAAGGACAAGGCAAGCCTAAGATCTTCTTCCTATGCTACCATTTTAGTATTTATACTTCTTTAATCTACATGTCTATTTCCTTGCCCAGATTTGGAAACTTTTAGGTCATTAATTCTTCAAATAATTGTTTTCCTTCTTTCTCTTTCTTTTCCTTCCTAGATGCCCATATGCATACATTTGCCCAATTAATGGTTTCCTATAAGTCCTCTAGGTTTTCTTCATACTTTTTCCTTTTCCTTATCAGATTGAACAATTTCAAAATAACTGTCTTCAACTAGATGAGTCTTTCTTTGGCTTGATTAAGTCTGATGTTAAAAAATTCTATTGAGGGACACGTGGGTGGTTCAGTCTGTTGAGGTTCCAACTTCAGCTCAGGTCATAATCTCATGGTTCATGAGTTCCAGCTCCACAGAGGGCTTTATGCTGACAGTGTAAAGACTGCTTGGGATTCTCTCTCTCTCCATCTCTACTTCTCTCCCACTTTGTCTAAAAAATAAATAAATAAACTTTATAAAAAAATTCTATTCAAATTTGCAATTCATTTATTGTATACTTCAACTCAAAACTTTCTGGTTTTTCTATATAATTTGTATCTGTTTATATTCTCATTTGTACAAATGTTATCTTCCTGAAATCATTGAGGATTTTTATGGTGGTTATTTTGAAATATTTTTTTTTCAGGTAATTAATGTATCTCCCTTTTTAAGGTTGTTTTCTGGAGAGTAGTATTATTCCTTTCTTTGAGGTATGCTTTTCTGTTTCATTGTATGGTTTATAATATTTTCTTGGGATCCACACATTTGAAAAAAAAAAGTCACCACTTCCAGTCCATTTGGACTAGTTTTGCACAGAAAAAAAAAACTTCACTAATCAGTACTATTAGAGATTCTCAGGGTTTCTCAAGTTCTTTCTATGCATGTGTCTTCTCTGGAATTATTCAAGTAAAATCCCAAGTACAAGGATGTGCTGGTTTATATTTTAAGAGTGTCATAATCTCCTGTTCCTTCATTGTCTGTCCATGGTACAAGTTCTCTGGAAATTAAATAAGATTACCAGCTATATTTTATACTTAGTAGCTACCAGTTTTCTAGATTGTGTCAAGTCCCACCAGTGCTTCAAGTTTGGCAAGACAGAAACAATTCCATTGGTCAGCTCTCTGAAAATCCATAATGTTGGATGCATTATTCAATCTTCTCTTTCCCTTCTGAGAACCAGTTCTCATTGTATTGGTCTTAACTACTTATCAAAAGTTCTGTAGTCCTGCAGTAAGCCCACCTAGCTATTTTTTGTTCTATATGTCCCCATAGGCTTCTAAAGTATACTGAATCCCACTAATTTTCTAAGACAGGGAAACCAAATACCATTACCTCAGGCAGCTTCCTGAAGAGCTAGTATGTTAGGTACATGCTTCAACTTTTTCCCTCTCCTAGAAGAAAGGCAATTGAGGGATTTCTCACCTGAACTGGGAGAGTAACTATGGTGAGTGAGTGGGTTCTTGTTCAAGCCATTGTCTTTGTTCTCAGTTCTCCCCAATATGGTACACTCTCCTGTCAGCCTCTAGATCCAGACAAAACAAAAATAAGACCCTAAAAAGTCTGAACACTGGATGTATGTTTCAGTGTTCTCTTTCTCTCTCTGGGGAGAAGGTTGCAGGTTGATTTCCTCTTGATCATGCTGTGCTGAACCAGAAGTAGGAATTATGGCATGTGAGTTCCCACCAGGTTTGATATACCTGTTTTGTGCTTGCTTGAGGTACAAGAGGTTGTTAACTGGTTTCTGCATTTGTCACAAAGAGAATTGTTCTGTGTACTGTTGTTGAATCGGTATCTTTGTGACAGGAAGGGGCTTTTGAGCTTCCAATTCTGCCATCTCACTGACATCAACCTTCCAGAATCATTCTCTCATTTTATTCACACTTTCTTCATTACCTTGATTAGATTCCATGATCTATCATAAGAGCCACAACTCCTAACTTCTTAGACTCTCTCTCCTTCAAAATTGCCTGGCAAAATGCAATGCTGATTAAATTTGACCTTTGCCTATTGTAACTTCTCCTGAGCAACTCAATGAGAATGGACAAAAATATACAACTATGTTGATTAGTCACACAATTTATGTCAAAAAACCTGAAGTGGATCTTCTACACTGTTAAATGATCATAGTACAAATCTCTAGTCCAGGAGTTGGCAAATATTTTTCACGCTTCAAGTAGTAAATATTATAGGGTTTGTGTGCCATGAGGACTCCACTGAAACAATTCAACCTTGCTATTATAAAGCAGCTATAGATAATATGTGAAAAAAATGAGGAGGTGTGTGTTCCAAACAATTTATTTGTAAAAACAGTCAATAATCAGATTTGGCCCACAGGCCATAATTTTCTTCCCCTTGCCCTAGTCAATTTACTCTCTTTATTGCCATGATAACTATTTCATTTTTTTCTATCTTAAATCCTCCAACTCCTCATTCTCCCTTCCCCACTTGAGCTAATAAACTTAAAAAATTATTGAAGAAAGAGAGAAACAAGTTACAAGAGACTCTTAATGGTAGAGAGAAAGCTGAGGGTTGACACAGAAAGGTCAGTAGGAGATGGGATAGATGGGTAATGGGTATTAAAGAGTGCACTTGTGATGAGCACTGGAAGTTGTATGTAGGTGATTAATCACCAAATTCTACTCCTGAAAACAATATTGCACTGTATGTTGGCTAACTAAAATTTAAATTAATTTCTTTTTCTTTGAGATGATAGAAGGCATCAGAAGTGCAGAGATGTGGTTTTAGGGATAAATAGTTCTCAGGTGCTGCAGAGGGAAAAGAGCCATGGTCACAGATGTGGACAAGAGAGAGGATCACACAGGGAACACACAAGAGGAAAGATTCCCCAAAGCCACTGAGGCTACAAAAACGAGAGGGGTTGAATTTTGTGAGTTTTTGCAACCAGCAGGGCTAAAAGCCTAGAGATTTGGAATCAGTTTGACTGATATAGTGTGGCAGGCATTGGGGCTGTTCCTGGAGAAAATACAAACAAGTTAGGGACATACAGCTCGGAAACAGTGATCTGAAGAATGCCTGGGACACATAGCTCTCTGTGTATTTGCTCTTCTCAGAGTGCATTCCTGAGAGTCAGTATTCGCAGAGACACCTCTCCAGGAACAAAGAAGCTGGCCAGCACCATTTCCCTCTGAATCTCAGCTAAACACAGAGCCACCAGCAGGAAGCAATGCAGTGCCAAAACTTTCTGCCTAACTTGCTTACACAAAGTCCCACCACACTGAGCTCTGATGGGATTGCCCATATCAGTCACACTTGCCTGAGTCCCAGTGCAATGGGCCTCTTACCCAAAAGACAAGAACAAACACCCACACAATGTTTCCTGATCAGAGAGTTCTGCAGGTATTCAGTTCTGGTGGAGTTGGAGTCAGGTATCATTTCACAAGCATACCAGAGCATACCTAGATAAAACTCATTACATTGAGGTGAGGGACAAAACACTGCCCACAACAGGCAAGGATAGCTTACACAGATGAATGGCTTGAAGGATAGAGTGGCCAAAACACAACCACAGAACAACACAGCACATACAGGAGATATTCCCTGAAGTACCAGGTCATGGGCACTGTAAGACCCCTTCTTCATTAGGCTATTACTTTCAGGAGCAGGAGACATAACTGGTTTTTCTGGAACATAGAAGTAGGCAGAAACTTAGGGAAAAATACCAAAACAGAGAAATTTATCCCAAATGAAAGAACAAGATAAGGCCACAGCCAGAGATCTAGCTGTTAATGATATAAATAACATGCGTAATGGAAAACTTAAGCAACAATCATAAGGATATTCACTGGGGTGAAAAAAGAATAGAGGAAATCAATGAGCCCCTTACCACTGAGAAAAAGGGGTTAAAAAAGAATCAATCAGAGATGAAGAGTATAATAAATGAGATGAGAAACAAGCTTGATGAAATTAACCCAAGTCTGGAAGAAAAAGAGGAATTAATTGACCTAACAGACAAAATAATGGAAAAATAATGAAGCCGAACTAAAAAGATAAAGAAGAATTATACACTATAAGAATAGACTTAGAGAACTCAGAGGTATCATAAAATGTAATAAAGTTCTTTAATATTTTTAATGTATATTTATTTTTGAGACAGAGACAGAGCATGAGTGGGGGAAGGGCAGAGAGAATCCGAAGCAGGCTCCAGGCTCTGAGCCATCAGCACAGAGACTGATGTGGGGCTTGAACCCACAAGCTGTGAGATCATGACCTGAGCCAAAACTGGATGCTCAACCAACTGAGCCAGCCAGGTGCCCTGTTTTAAATTTTTTTAATGTTTATTTATTTTTAAGACAGAGACAGAAAAATGTAATGAAATTCTAATTAGAGGAGTCCCAGATGAAGAAGAGAGAAAAAGGAGCAGAAAATTTAATTGAGGAAATAATAACTGAAAACTTTCTCATCTGAAAAAATAAGGAGACATCCAGATCCAGAAGGCACATAGAACTTGCATTAAAATAAATAAACAATTAAATAAAAGATTCATACCAAGACAGCAGCATTAAATTTGCAAAGTATAGTGATGAGGAACAACCTTAAAATCAGCAAGACAAAAGAAGTCCTTAACTTACAAGGGAAAATTCATAAGGCTAGCTGGAGGTTTTTCAACAGAAAATTGGCAAACCAGAAGGGAGTGGCATGAAATACTCAAAATGCTGAATGGGAAAAGTCTGCAGCCCAAAATACTCTATCCAGCAAAGTTATCATTGGAAGGAGAGATAAAGAGTTTCCCAGATAAGCAAAAACTAAAGTAAATCATGACCACTAAACCAGCACTGCAAGAAATATTAAAGGGGACACTTGGGGTTCAAAGAAGTGATCAAAAGTGACAGAGACAAGAATGGATAAGAAAAAAATCTCCAAAGACATGACAAAACAAGTAAAAAAATGGCAGTAAATACATATATATCAGTAACTACTTTGAATGTAAATGGACTAAATGCTCATATCAAAAGACAAAAGGTATCAGAGTGTATAAAAAACAAAAACCCTCTATAAGCTGCCTTCCAGAGATTCATCCAAGATCTAAGGACACCTGAAGATTGAAAGTGAGATGATGGGGAAACATTTTTCACAAAAATAGATGTCAAAAGAAAGACAGCTTAGCAATGCTTACATCAGACAAACTGGACGTTAAAACAGTGTAACAAGAGGCAAAGAAGAGCACTATATCATAATAGTGGGGACAATCCAACAAGAATATATAACAATTGTAAATGTTTATGCACCTAACATGAAAGCACACAAATACATAAAAAAAATAGCAAACATAAAGAAAAAAAATTGATAATAATACAATAATTTTAGGAAGTTTTTGCACTCCATTTTCATCGATGAAGAGATCATGTAAACAGAAATAAAGAAGAAAACTGTGGCTTTGAAAGGCACACTGGAACAAATGGACTGAACAGATATACTCAGAGCATTGTATCCTAAAATAGCAGAATACACATTCATTTCTAGTGCATATGGAACATTCTCCAGAATGGAATCTATATTAGGTCACAAAGCAGGCCTCAACAAATACCAAAATATTTAAGCCATCCAGGCAATTTTCTGACCAAAACTCTATGAGACTAGAAGTCAAACACAAGAAACAATGTGGAAAGGTCACAAAAAAATGGAGGTTAAAAAATATGGTACTAAACAATGAATGGGTCAATCAGGAAATAAAGGAAAGAATTAAAAAAATATATATGGAAACAAATGCAAACTAAAATACAACAGAACAGAAGCTTTCAGTTGCAGCAAATGAGTCCTAAGAGTGAATTACATAACAATACAGGCATACCTCAAGAAGCAAGAAAAATCTCAAATAAACAACCTACCCCTACACCTATAGGAGCTAGAAAAATAACCACAAATGAAGCCAAAAGCTAGCAAAAGAAGGTAATTATTAAAAGTTAGAGAAGAAATAAATGATATAGAAACTAAAAAGACAATAAAACATATCAAAGAAACCAGAAGCTCATTCTCTGAAAAAATTAATAAAACTGAAAACTTCTAGCCAGAATCATCAAAAAAATGAGAAAGGAACCAAATGAATAAAACCACAAATGAGAGAGGAGAAATTATAACCAACATCACAGCAATACAAACAATAAAGACAAAGTATTATGAAAATCTACATGCAAAATTGAAGAAACATAATAATTTAGTAACAAACTATAAGAACTGAGACATGAAGATAAAAAACTTGAACAGACTGATAACCAGCAAAAAATTCAATCAGTAATCCTAAAACTCCCAACAAACAAAAGTCCAAGACTATATGTCTTCATGATTAAATTCTACAAAACATTCAAAAAACAGTTAATACCTATTCTTCTAAAACTATTCCAAAAAGTAGAAATTGGAGGAAACTTCCAAATTCATTTCTCAGGCCAGCATTACCCTGACACCAAAACCAGATAAAGTTACCACTATAAAATGGATCTACAGGCCAATATCACTGATAAACATACAGGCAAAAATTCTAAATAAAATACGAACAAACCATATCCAACAATACGTTTTAAAAAATCATTCATCATGATCAAGTGGATTTATTCCTGGGTTGCAATAGTGGTTTAATATTCACACATCAATCAATGCAATACATCACATTAATAAAAGGAAGGAGAAGGATGTGATCATTTCAATAGATGCAGAAAGAACATTTGACACAGTGCAACACCCTTTCATGTTAAAAACCATGAACAAAGTAAGTTTAGGGGAACATACCTCAATATAATAAAGGCCATAAATGAATAAAACAGCTAATATCATCCTCAATGGGGAAAAACTGAGAACTTTTTCTGTAAGGTCAGGAACAAGACAGGGATGCCCAGTGTCACCATTTCCATGCAACATAGTACACAAACTCCTACCTACAGCAATCAAACAAGAAAAATAAATAAAAGCATTCAAATTGTCAAAGAGATACTTTCACTATTTCCAGATGATATGATTATAGAACACCTGAAAGTTTCCACAAAAAACTGCTAGAATTGATAAATTCAGTAAATTCATCGAATATAAAATCAAAATAAAGACATTTGTTGCATTTCTATACAACAATAATGAAATATCAGAGAGAGAAATTAGAAAGAGAAATTAAGGAATCCCCTTTAAAACTGAATCAACATAACCTAGAAATAAATCTCACCAACCAAAGGGGTAAAAGAACTATATTCTGAAAACTATAAAACACTGATAAAAGAAATTTCCCAAAATAGGCAAAGAGAGTATCTACAAACACCTGGACAGGATGAAGGAGCAGAGACTCCAAAGCAGAGCACACAGAACACACATATAAGAAACACCCTCAAGTGCCATTGACAGTGCAGAGCACTACAGGATCTTTTCTTCATAATTCTATTATCAGTAATATCAAGAGAAGTAGCTGACTTCCTTTATACACAAAAATACACACAGAAAGTCAGACAAAATTAGGACAGAGAAACATCACCCGAATGAAGGTACAGGATGAAACCATAGCAAGGGACCAAAGTGAATTGGTTATAAGTAATATGCCTGATAGAAAATTTAAAGTAATGAAGGGAGGAAAGTTAACATGGCAAAGGAGTAGGGAGACCATAAGCTTCTCTAATTACTCCAACACAGCTAGATAATTATCGAATCATTCTGAACACCCAAGAAATCAATGGGAAGTCTGACAGAGGAAAAACTCCAAGTCTACAAGTACAAAAGTGACCACCTTCTTGAAGGTAGGATAAGTGGAGAGTTGACTTGGGAGAGACATAGCTGTGGGTAGGGCGGCATGGAGGGAGCTTGCTTACAGAGAATACTGCAAAGTATAAGCAGCAGAGCACAATATCTGAACTTATGGAAATGTGCTACAGTTGGGGATGTGCCTGACTTAAAGGTGCTCAGGTGGCGAAGCAGGGTGGAATCCCAAGAGTAACAGCATAGTCTGAAGATTCTCTAGGTCACAAGAAGGACGGGTGGTGCCAATGTACTGCATTGTTTCCAGGTATAGGAGTGGGGACTCAACTGAGGGCAGCAATCAGGGATGCAGGGTTTTTGTTCTGTTTTAACATAAACTCTGAATTGCTTCACAGTCCTGTGACCACTTTCCTCATACAGACTAGCAAAAGCCTAGAGAGACCCTCCCCCAGAGGAACACAGCTGGTCAGTGCTTAAGGAGTCCTTAAATTTTGAGTTTTGAGATTAAAATTAAAAAAAAAAAAGCTCAGGCACAGGCAGGGTGAATGCAGGGTTCTGATGGAAACTGGGGGCAGAAGAGGGTTGATTGACTGCTCTTTTGTGAGGGTTCCCTGAAGTGTATGGGCACGATCTCTCAGCTCTGGGGCTAGAAAGCATAGTGGATCCATATTCATCCTGCCTATCAGCACTGAAAACATTCAGGAAGCAAACCAGTGCCCCCACGTGGAAGCCAGAGCCACTGACACCAAGACCCACCCACTGTACCCAGGAGGCACATTTCCACTGAAACAAGTCAGCCTGAGAATCAGCACAGCAGGCCTCTCTAAAAAAAAGACCAGCACACCTACTTGCTTGCACCAAGTCTACTGATCAAAGTTTCAACTATAAGAGAACAGAAAACAAAAAGAAATAGAAACCATTCAAACTGGAAAGGATGAAGTCAAACTTTCACTATTTGCAGACCACATGATACTCTAGGACTCCACAAAAAAATGCTAGAATAAGTACTTGAATTCATCAGAGTTACAGGATATAAAATCAACATGTAGAAAACAATTGCATTTCTATAAACCAATAATGAAGCAGCAGGAAATCAAGAAATCAATCCCATATACATTTGCACCAAACACAATAAGATACCTCAGAGTAAACCTAACTAAAGAAGTAAATGATGTGTACTCTGAAAAGTATAGAACACTCATGAAAAAATTGGAGAGGACACAGAGAAATGGAAAAGCATTCCATGCTCATGGATTGGAAAACCAAACATTGTTAAACTTTGCATTATACCCAAAGCAATCTGCACTTTTAATGCAATTCCTATCAAAATACCATGAGCGTTTGCCTCAGAGCTAGAACAAAGAATCCTAAAATTTGTATGGAATGAAAAAGATCCTGAATAGGCAAAGAAATTCTGAAAGCAAAACTAGAGGCATCAGGATTCTAGATTTCAAGCTACATTACAAAGCTGTATTCATTGTAACAGTATGGTACTGAAAGAAAAACATGTATCAGTGGAACATAATAGAAAAACCAGAAATGGACCCACAAATATATGGTCAACTAATCTTTGGGAAAGCAGGAAAGAATATCCAATGAATCAATTTGTTGACAGTCTTTTCAACAGATGGTGTTTGGAAACTGGACAGTGACATCCAGAAGCATAAAACTGGACCACTTTCTTACCATATACAAAAATAAATTCAAAATGTATGAAAGACTTAAATGTCAGACAAGAAACCATCAAAATCCTAGAGGACAACACAAGCAGCAACTTCTTTGGCCACAGTCATACAATTTCTTACTAGACATGTCACTGAAGGCAAAGAAAACAAAAGCAAACATGATATATTATAACTTCATCAAGATAAAAACTTCTGCACAGCTAAGTAAATCATAAAAAAAATTAAAAGGTAACCTATGGAATAAGAGCAGATATTTGCAAACTACATATATGATAAATGGTGAGTATCCAAAATCTATAAAGAACTTATCAACCTCAACTTCCAAAAAAAAATACATGGGAAGAAGACATGAAAAGACACGTTTCCAAATAAGACATCAGATGGCAAACAAACACATGAAAAGATGCTCCACATCACTTATAATTTGAGAAATAAAAATCAAAACCATAATGAGATACCACTTCACACCTGTCAAAATGGCTAAAATTAACGATACAAGAAACTAAAGGTGTTAGTGAGGATGCAGAAATTGGGAACACTGTTTCACTGTTGGTGGGAATGCAAACTGGTGCATCCACTCTGTAGACAATATGGAGGTCCCTCAAAATACTAAAAGTAGAAATACCCTACAATCTAGCAACTGCAACTAGGTATTTACCCAAAGAATACAAAAATACAGATTCAAAGGGGTACATGCACCCTAATATTTATAGCAACATTGCTAACAATGAACTGTGCAGAGAGCCCAAATGTCCATTGACTAATGAATGGATAAAAAAGATGTGGTGTGTGTGTGTGTATCTATATCTATATCTATATCTATATCTATATCTATATCTATATATAATGGAATATTACTCAAAAATCAAAAAGAATGAAATCTTGCCACTTGCAACGAAGTGGATGTAACTAGAAAGTATTATGCTAACTGAAATTAGTCAATCTGAGAAATACAAATATCACATTATTTCACTCATATGTGGAATTTATAAAACAAAACAGATAAACATAAAGGAAGGGTGGGAAAAAGAGGAGAGAGAAACAAACCACAAGAGGCTCTTGATGGTAGAGAACAAACAGGGTTGATGGAGGGAGGTGGGTGGGAAATGGATTATATAGGTGATGGGCATAAGGAGAGTACTTGTGATGAGCACTGGGTGTTGTGTGCAAGTAACGAATCTCAGAATTCTACTCCTGAAACCAATATTGCACTGTACGTTAACTAAAATTTAAATTTAAAAAAAGATAAATTTACTTCTTCCTTTATAATTTTTATGCCTTTTGTTTCTTTTTCTTGCCTTATTGTACTGACTAGGACAATAAAGTTTACAGATAACGTTTATAGAATCTGTGAGGATAGAAGTACTTTCCTTTTTTCCTATACCAGAGGGAAATCATTCAGCTTTTTCCCATTGGGAAAGATGTTGGTTGTGTGTTTTATGTAGATGACCTTTACTACATTGAGGAAGGTTACTTCTGTTTCTCTTTGCTCAATGTCCTTACCATAACCAGTGTTAAATTTTGTTAAAATATTTTTTACATAAACTGTAATGTTCTTATAATTTGTCTCCTTTATTCTGTTAATGTGAATTACATTAATTGATATTTGAATGTTGAATCAACGCCACACTCCTAGAATTAAATTCCACTTGATCTTTTTATGTTTTCTATTGGATTTGATTGGTTAATATTTTTTTGAGGATTTTGGTACTTATGTTAATGAAAGATTTTAGTCCCTTTTTTAACTTATAAGTCCTCGTTTGGTTTTGTTAGAAGTGTTATGCTTCTTTCTAAATGAGTTGGGAAGTATTCCCTCTTCCTCTGTTTTCTGAAAGAATTTGTGTAGGACTAATTTCATTTTCTCCTTAAATGTTTGTTAGAAATCACCAGTGAAGTAAAAAGCCTGGAATTGTCTTTGTGGAAATATTTAAATATATAAATTAAATTTACTTAAGTTTATTTAATAAATATAGAGATATATACAAAAAATAAAGTAATAACCATAAAGATACACACCAGACTGGAGACAAAACTGGAGGACATCAGTCCTCTCTTAACACAGCTCTCTTAACACAGAGATAAAAAAGAATCAGTCAGATATCAAGAACAGAATAAGTGAAACTAAAAATACACTTGATAGAATAAATATCAGTCTACATAAACAATAGAAATGCATTAATGACCTATAAGGCAGAATAATGGAAAGTGTACAAGCTGAGCAAAGAAAGGGAAGAGAATTATGAAAATTGAGGAAAGCGTTAGGGGACCCAATGAGTCCACAAAGTATAACATTTGTATTATAGGAATCTCATAAGATGAAGAGGAGAAAAGTGAGAAGAAAAAATATTTGAAGAAATAATAGCTGGAAACTTCCCTATATGGGGAAGGAAACAGACATCATACAGGGAGCACATAAACCCCCCCAAAAAAATCAACCCCAAAAGTCCACACCAAGACACATAGTAATTAAAATGGTAACAATCATGATAACATTTTTTTAAAGCATAAAGAGAAAAGAAGACAGTTACATACATGTGGAAACCCCATAAGGCTAACAGCTGATTTTTCAGTAGAAATTTTTCAGGCCAGAATGGAATGACATGACATATGCAAAGTGCTGAAGGTAAAAAAGAGGTAGCCAAGAATACTCTATCCAGCAATTCTATCATTCAGAATAGAGAGATAAAGTATTTCTCAGACAGGGGCACCTTAGTGCCTCTGTCAGTTGAGCACTCAACTCTTAATTTTGGCTCAGGTCATAATCCTAGGGTCGTGGGATTGAACCCAGTGTAAATATCTGTGCTAAGTACGGAGATTGCTTAAGATTCTCTCTCTCTCTCTCTCTCTCTCTCTCTCTCTCTCTCTTTCTCTCTCTCTATCCCTCTCCCTATGACCTCTTCCCTCCCTAAAATAAAATAAAACAAAACAAAATAAAATAAAAGAGTTTTTCAGACAAACTCACAGAGATAATGACCACAAAACTAGCCTTACAAGGAATATTAAAGGAAGCTTTTGAGTGTAAAGGAAGACTGTAAGTGATAGTATGAAAAGTAACAAAAACACAGAAATTGCAAAAATTTAAAAAAATGTAAAAATCAGTCAAAGGATCCATAAAAGTATGTAAAATATGACACTACATACCTAAATGTTGGTGGGAGAGAAGTAAAGAATGTGTTTAAACATAAGCAAGCATCAACTTGACATAGATTGCCATATACAGAAGATACTATATACAAACCAAATGGTAATAACAAATCAAATACCAGCAACAGATATGTAAAAAAGTAAAGAGAAAAGAATCCAACTATATCACTATAGAAAGCCAATAAATCATGAGAGAGAGGAAGGGAAAAAAGATCAGAGTATCTATCACAAAACAAGTAACAAAAAGGCAATAAATACATACCTATCAATAATTACTTTGCATGAAAATGGACCAAACACTTCAATCAGAGATATAGGGTGACATAGTGGAAATAAACAAGACACATACAGAAGCTGCCTACAAGAAACTGATTTAATACCAAAAAAAAAAAAAACACGTGCAGATTGAAAGTGAGGGGACAGAGGAATATTTATCATACAAATGGATGCCAAAAGAAAGCTGGAGAAGCCATACCTATATCAGAAAAAATACACTTTAAATGTTTATTTAATTTTGAGAGAGAGAGAGAGAGAGAGAGAGAGAGACAATCCCAAGCAGGCTCCACAATGTCAGCACATGCCTGACACGGAGCTCAAATTCACAAACCATGAGATTGTGGCCTGAGTGGAAAACAAGAGTCAGATGTTTCACCAACTGAGCCACCCAGGCACCCTAACAAAATAGACTTTAAAACAGAGACTGTAACAGAAGACAAGAAGTACACTATGTAACAATAAGGGGGACAATCCACCAATAGGATATAACAAATGTAAATATTTATGCACCCACCATGGAACATGCAAATATATGAGTTAGGAACAAACATAAAAAAATAATCAATAGTAATACAATAGAAATAGGGAACCATAAAGTCTCACTTACATAGACGGAAAAATCATCCAAACAGAAAATCAGCAAATAAATGGCTTCTGGGTGGTTCAGTTGGTTAAGTGTCTAACTTTGGCTCAGGTTATGATCTTGTGGTTTGTGATTTCATGACCCACATCAGGCTCAGTGCTGTCAGCACAGAACCTACTTGGCATCCTCTGTCCCCCTCTCTCTTTGCCCCTACACTGCTCACACTCTCTATCTCTCAAAAATAAACACACATTAAAAAAGAAAAAAGAAAAGAAACAGTGACTTTGAATGACACATTGAGCCAGATGGATTTAACCATTATATTCAGATCATTTCCCCTTAAAACAGCAGAATACACATTATTTTCATGTCCACATGGAACATTCTCCAGAGTAGATCATATATTAGTGGACAAAACAAGTCTCAATATATACAAAAAAATCAAAGTCATATCATGCATGCTTTCTAATGACAATGGTATGAAACTAGAAATAAACTAGAAATGAAAAATACTGATAGGAGCACTAATACATGGAACTTCAATAACATGCTATAAACTGTGAATGTGTCAAACAAGAAATCAAAGTAGAAATCAAAAATTACATGAAAACAAATGAAAATGAAAACACAACTGTCCAAAATCCTTGAGCTGCAGCAAATATTATAAGAGGGAATTTTATAGCAATACAGGTCTACCTCAAAAAGCAAGAAAAATCTCAAATAATCTAAATTTACACCTAAAGAAGCTAGAAAAAGAGCAACAAAACTCAAACCCAGAAAAATGAAGGAAACTGTAAAAATTAGAGCAGAAGTAAATGGCATAGAAAGTGACCACAAACAAACAAATAAACAAACAGATGAATAGAACAGATGAATAAAACCAGGAGCTGGTTCTTTGAAAACATCAAGACAACTGAAAAACTTCAAGCAAGACTCATTTTAAAAAGACAACGGGAGGGAAGGGAAGATGGCAGCTTAGGAAGACGCTGGGCTCACTTCTTCCTGCTGATTGCTTAGATTCCACCCACATCTGCCTAACTTACCCCAACAACCACCGGAAGACTAGCAAAATGGACTCTCCGGAGCCAAGCATAGATGAGAGGCCCATGGAAGAGGGTAAGAAGAGGGCAAAGAGGCTGTGCATGCTACATTGACTGGCAGGAGCCAGGGAAGTGGAGGGGCAGCCAGCCCACCCTGCAAGGCAGAGCCCCCGTCTGCCTTGCAAAAGTGGAGGGGCCAGACGGAGTGTGTTCTGACAGCCAGTGGGACTTAACATCTGGAATGTTATAAGTCAACAGCTCTGTTCTGAGAGCAGGAGGGAGAGTTGTTGATCCTGAGGACAGAGCTCAGCTTGGCAGGGAACAAAGATGCTGGGAAGTGCCTTCTCCCTCGCCCATCCCAAAGGGAACCAAAGGGAACCAGTTCCCATCATGGAACTTGCTGGCACCACGTAAACACCCAATGCTGTGCTTCTGAGGATCCATCACTCTGGCAGGTTTGCCTCCCTCCAGATGCCACAGGGCCCCTCCCAAAGCAGACCACCGAAGGCAAAGCTAGCTGAGCCTGCCCCTCCCACCCCTTTGCACCTTGTGGATGCACCCCAGCTAATACACCAGCTAATATCGAAGCAGTACCAGAAGGCTGGCAGTGTGCAAGTAGCCCAGACAGAGACCACACCACTCCACAGTGAGTCCTGCCCCTGGGAGAGGGGAAGCTAATGTACATACCAGTGTGACTGTGGCCCCAGGGGTGCGCTGAGGGCAAACATAAGGTCTGACTGCGGCCCCACCCACCAATGCAAGTTACTCCAGAGAGCACAGAGGAAGAGCCCTGCAGTACTCCAGGGACTATCCAAAATGACAAAACGGAGGAATTGTCCTCAAAAGAAACTCCAGGAAGCAGTGAACGTTAATGAACTGATCAAAAATGATTTAAGCAATATAGCAGAAAATGAATTTAAAATAATAGTCATAAAATTAATTGCTTGGCTTGAAAAAAGTTTAGAGGACAGCAGAGAATCTATTACTACAGAGATCAAGGGGCTAAGAAACAGTCAGGAGGAGCTAAAAAATGCTATAAATGAGCTGCAAAATAAAATGGAGATGACCACAGCTCGGATTGAAGAGGCAGAGTAGATAATAGGTGAATTAGAAGTTAAAATTATGGAAAAAGAAGAAGTTGAGAAAAAGAGAGATAAAAAAAATCCAGGAGTATGAGGGGACACTTAGAGAATTAAATGACATAATTAAGCAATATAATGTACGCATAATTGGGATTCCAGAAGAGGAAGAGAGAGGGAAAGCTGCTGAAGGTGTACTTGAAGAAATCATAGCTGAGAACTTCCCTGAACTGGGGAAGGAAAAAGTCATTGAAATCCAAGAGGCACAGAGAACTCCCTTCAGACATAATTTGAATCAAACTCCTGCATGACATATCCTAGTGAAACTGGCAAAATACAAAGATAAAGAGAGAATTCTGAAAGCAGCTAGGGATAAGCATGCTCTAACATATAAAAGCAGACCGATAAGACTCTTGATGGATCTGTCTAGTGAAACTTGGCAGGCCAGAAAGGAATGGCAGGAAATCTTCAATGTGATGAACAGAAAAAATATGCAGCCGAGAATCCTTTACCCAGCAAGTCTGTCATTTAGAATTGGAGAGATAAAGGTCTTCCCAAACAAACAAAAACTGAATGAATTCATCACCACTAAATCAGCCCTACAAGAGATCCTAAGGGGTATCCTGTGAGACAAAGTACCAGAGGCATCACTGCAAGCATAAAGACTGCAGACATCACAATGACTCTAAACCCATATCTTTCTATGATAACACTGAAGGTAAATGGATTAAATGCTCCAACGAAAAGACATAGGGTATCAGAATGGATGAAAAAACAAGACCCATCTATTTGCTGTCTACAAGAGACTCATTTTAGACCTGAGGACACTTTTAGATTGAAAGTGAGGGGATGGAGAACTATCTATCATGCTACGGGAAGTCAGAAGAAAGCTGGATTGGAATTGCATTGAATGTGTAGATAGCTTTGCGTAGTATTGACATTTTAACAATATTTATTCTTCCAACCCATGAGCACGGAATGTTTTTCCATTTCTTTATATCTTCTTCAATTTCCTTCATAAGCTTTCTATAGTTTTCAGCATACAGATCTTTTAAATCTTTGGTTAGGTTTATTCCTAGGTATTTTATGCTTCTTGGTGCAATTGTGAATGGGATCAGTTTCTTTATTTGTCTTTCTGTTGCTTCATTATTAGTGTATAAGAATGCAACTAATGTAGATCCTGAGAAACTTAACCGAAACCCATGGGGGAGGGGAAGGGAAAAAAAAAAGAGGTTAGAGTGGGAGAGAGAGCCAAAGCATAAGAGACTCTTAAAAACTGAGAACAAACTGAGGGTTGATGGGGGTGGGAGGGAGGGGAGGTTAGGTGATGGGCATTGAAGAGGGCATTTTTGGGATGAGCACTGAGTGTTGTATGGAAACTAATTTGACAATAAATTTCATATAATAAAAAAAAGAAAGAAAGCTGGAGTAGCCATACTTATATCAGACAAACTAGACTTCAAATTAAAGGTTGTAACAAGAGAAGAAGAAGGGCATTATATGATAATCACAGGGTGTATCCATCAGGAAGAGCTAACAAGTATAACTGTCTATGCACCGAATACGGAAGCCCCCAAATATATAAAACAATTCATCACAAACATAAGCAACCTTATTGATAAGAATGTGGTAATTGCAGGGGATTTTAATATTCCACCTACAACATTGGATAGATCATCTAGACACAGGATCAATAAAGAAACAAGGGCCCTGAATGATACACTGGATCAGATGGACTTGATAGATATATTTAGAACTCTGCATCCCAAAGCAATGGAATACACTTTCTTCTCAAGGGTACATGGAACCTTCTCCAAGATAGATCACATACTGGGTCACAAAACAGCCCTGAATAAGTATACAAGAATTGAGATCATACCATGCATACTTTCAGAACACAATGCTATGAAGCTTGAAATCAACGACAGGAAAAAGTCTGGAAAACCTCCAAAAGTATAGAGGTTAAAGGACATGCTACTAAAGAATGAATGGGTCAACCAAGCAATTAGACAAGAAATTAAAAAAATATATGGAAACAAATGAAAATGAAAATACAATAATCCAAACGCTTTGGGATGCAGCAAAGGCAGTCCAGAGAGGAAAATACATTGCAATCCAGGCCTATCTCAAGAAGGAAGAAAAATCCCAATACAAAATCTAACAGCACACCTAAAAGAACTAGAAGCAGAACATCAAAGACACCTGAAACCCAGAAGAAGAAGATAGATAATAAATGTCAGAGCAGCAATAAACAATATAGAATATAAAAAAACTGTAGAGCAGATCAATGAAACCAAGAGTTGGTATTTTTGAAAAAATAAACCAAATGGATAAACCTCTAGCAAGGTTTCTCAAAAAGAAAAGGGAGATGACCCAAATAGATAAAATCACAAATGAAAATGGAATTATTACAACCAATCCCTCAGAAATACAAGCAATTATCATGGAATACTATGAAAAATTATATGCCAACAAACTGGACAACCTGGAAGAAATGGACAAATTTGTAAACATGCACACACTACCAAAACTCAAACAGGAAGAAATAGAAGGCTTGAAGAGACCCATAACCAGTGAAGAAATTGAATCAGTTATCAAAAATCTCCCTACAAATAAGAGTCCAGAGCCAGATGGCTTCCCTGGGGAATTCTACCAGACATTTAGGGCAGAGATAATACCTATCCTTCTCAAGCTATTCCAAAAAGTAGAAAGGGAAGGAAAACTTCCAGACTCATTCTATGAACCCAGTATTACCTTGATTCCTAAAGCACAGAAAGACCCAGTAAAAAGAGAACTACAGGCCAATATTCCTGATGAATATGGATGCAAAATTTCTCAATAAGATACTAGCAAATCGAATCCAACAGCATATAAAAAGAATTATTCACCATGATCAAGTGGGATTCATTCCTGGGCTGAGGGCTGGTTCCACATTCGCAAATCAATCAGTGTGATACATCACATTAATAAAAGACAAGATAAGAACCATATGATCCTGTCAATCGATGCAGAAAAGGCCTTTGACAAAATTCAGCACCCTTTCTTAATAAAAACCTTCGAGAAAGTCGGGATAGAAGGAACATACTTAAACATCATATAAGCCATTTATGAAAAGCCCATAGCTAATATCATCCTCAACGGGGAAAAACTGAGAGCTTTCTCCCTGAGATCAGGAACACAACAGGGATGTCCACTCTCACCGCTGTTGTTTAACATAGTGCTGGAGGTTCTAGCATCAGCAACCACACAACAAAAGGAAATCAAAGGCATCAAAATTGTTAAAGATTAAGTTAAGCTTTCACTTTTTGCAGATGACATATTATACATGAAAAACCCGATAGACTCCACCAAAAGTCTGCTAGAACTGATACATGAATTGAGCAAAGTTGCAGGATACAAAATCAAGGTACAGAAATCAGTTGCATTCTTATACATTAATAATGAAAAAAAACCAGAAAGACAAATAAAGAAACTGATCCCATTTACAATTGCACCAAGAAGCATAAAATACCTAGGGATAAACCTGACCAAAGATGTAAAGATCTGTATGTTGAAAACTATAGAAAGGTTATGAAGGAAATTGAAGAAGATATAAAGAAATGGAAAAACATTCCGTGCTCATGGGTTGGAAGAATAAATATTGTTAAAATGTCAATACTAGCCAAAGCTATCTATGCATTCAATGTAATCCCATTCAAAATTGCACCAGCATTCTTTTTGAAGCTAGAACAAACAATCCTGAAATTTGTATGCAACCACAAAAGGCCGCAAATAGCCAAAGTAATTTTGAAGCAGAAGACCAAAACAGGAGGCATCACAATCCCAGACTTTAGCCTCTACTACAAAGCTGTCATCATCAAGACAGCATGGTATTGGCACAAAAACAGACACATAGACCAATGGAATAGAATAGAAACCCCAGAACTAATCCCACAAGATGGCCAACTCATCTTTGACAAAGCTGGAAAGAATATCCAATGGAAAAAAGACAGTCTCTTTAACAAATGGTGCTGGGAGAACTGGACAGCAACATGCAGAAGGATGAAACTAGACCATTTTCTTCCACCACTCACAAAAACAAACTCAAAATGGATAAAGGACTTAAATGTGAGTCAGGAACCCATCAAAACCCTAGAGGAAAAAGTAGGAAAAAACCTCTCTGACCTCAACCACAGCAATTTCTTACTTGACACATCCCCAAGGGCAAGGGAATTAAAAGCAAAAATGAACTATTGGGACCTCATGAAGGTAAAAGCTTCTGCACAGCAAAGGAAACTATCAACAAAACTAAAAGGCAACCAACGGAATGGGAAAAGATATTTGCAAATGACATATCGGACAAAGGGATAGTATCCAAAATCTATAAACACATCAAACTCCACACCCGAACAACAAATAATCCAGTGAAGAAATGGGCAGAAAACATGAATAGACACTTCTCTACAGAAGACATCCAGATGGCCAACAGGCACATGAAAAGGTGCTCAACATCGCTATTCATCAGGGAAATACAAGTCAAAACCACACTCAGAAATCACCTCACGCCAGTCAGAGTGGCCAAAATGAACAAATCAGGAGACTATAGATGCTGGAGAGGATGTGGAGAAACAGGAACCCTCTTGCACTGTTGGTGGGAATGCAAACTGGTGCAGCCGCTCTGGAAAACAGTGTGGAGGTTCCTCAACAAATTAAAAATAGACCTACCCTATGACCCAGCAGTAGCACTGCTAGGAATTTACCCAAGGGATACAAGAGCACTGATGCATAGGAGCACTTGTACCCCAATGTGTATAGCAGCATTCTCAACAATAGCTAAATTATGGAAAGAGCCTAAATGTCCATCAACTGATGAATGGATAAAGAAATTGTGGTTTATATACCCAATGGAATACTACGTGACAATGAGAAAGAATGAAATATGGCCTTTTGTAGTAACATGGATTCAACTGGATAGTTTTATGTTAAGTGAAATAAGTCATACAGAGAAGGACAGAGTCCATGCATTTTCATTCCTATGTGGATCCTGAGGAACTTAACAGAAGACCATGTGGGAGGGGACAAAAGGAAATGGTTAGAGAGGGAAGGAGCCAAAACATAAGAGCCTCTTAAAAAAATGAGAACAAACTGAGGGTTTATGGGGGTTGGAGGGAGGAGTGGGTGGGTGATGGGTATTGAGGGCACCTGTTGGCATGAGCACTGGGTGTTGTATGGAAACCAACTGGACAATAAATTTCATAATAAAAAGAAGAGAGAGAACAGTTGCAAATATACAAAGTGAAATGAAAGAGGAGAAATCATAACCAAACACCACAAAATACAAACAATTGTAATAGAATATTATGAAAAACTATATACAGATAAATAGGACAAGAAAGAAGAAATGGATAAATTTCTAGAAACATAATCAGAACTAAAGGAGGAAGGACCAGAAATTTGAAACAGCCCAATTACCAGCAATGAAATTGAATCAGTAAAGAAAAACACCCAAAAAAAAGAAGAGCAGGCCCACGCTTCTTTACAGACAAATTCTTTTTTTTTCAATATTTTAATGTTTATTTTATTTTTAAGAGAGACAGAGAGAGCGAGAGAGAGAGAGAGATTGAGCAAGAAAGGGACAGAGAGGGAAACATAGAATATGAACCAGGCTCCAGGCTCTGAGGTGTCAGCACAAAGCCTGAAGTGAGGCTCAAACCCACAAACCATGAGATCATGACTTGAGCTAAAGTCAGACACTTAACCGACTGTGCCACCCAAACACCCCATCTCAGGCAAATTTTAACAAACATTTAAAGAAGAGTGAATACCCATTCTTCTCAAACTATTCAAAAAAATACAAGAGTAAAGATAAAGTTTACATTTATTCTATGAGGCCAGTATCAACCTGACACCAAAACCAGATAAAGACAATCACAAAAAAAAGAGAACTACATGAACATAAATGCAAAAGTCCTCAACAAAATATTAGCAAATCAAATCCAACAATATATTTAAAAATAATTCACCAGGATTAAGTATGATTTATTCCTGGGTTGTAAGGGTGGATCAGTATTTGAAAACAATAAACATGATACATCACATCCACAAGTAATCAGATAAAAACCATATTATGATTTTAGTAGATGCAGAAAAAGCATCTTACAAAGAATATCATCCATTTGAGATTTAAAAAAAAACTCTGCAAAGTAGGTCTAGAGGGGACGTATCTCAATATAATAAAGTCTTCATATGAAAAAATCCACATACAACCTCATATGCATGGAGAAATCTGAGAGATTTTCCTCTAGGATCAGGAAGAAGATACACATTCCCACTCACCACTTATTCAATGTAGTATTGGAACACCTAGCCACAACAATTAGCATAAAAAAATAAAAGGCATCCAAAGTGGCTAGGAAGATGTCAAACTATCACTATATGCAGATGACATGATACTATATATAGAAAACCCTAAAGATTCCACAAAAAAATTATGTGATAAATGAACAGTATACTCATAGTATACAGTAAGCAGCAAACTCATAGCATACAAAATGAATGTCCAGAAATCTCTTACATTTCTATACGCTAAAAATGAGGCAGCAGAAAGTGAAATTAAGAAAACAATCCCATTTACAATTGCACCAAAAACGATAAAATATCTAGTAATAGACTTAACCAAAGAGGTGAAAGACCTGTACTCTGAAAACAATAAAACATTGATAAAAGATATTCAAGATGACTCAAAGAAATGGAAAGGCATTCCATGCTCATTAGTTGGAAGAAAAAAATATTGCTAAATGTCTACACTACCCAACGCAATCTAAACATTTAATGCAAAGACTATCAAGGAACCAACAACATTTTTCATAGATCTAGAAAAAAAACATTCTACAATTTGTATGGAATAAAAAAAAGACCTTTAGGGGGCACCTGGTTTGGCACAGGTCATAATCTCACCATGTGTGAGTTTGAGCCCTACATCAGGCTCTGTGCTGGCAATTCAGAGCCTGGAGCCTACTTCAGATTCTGTGTCTCCCTCTCTCTCTGCCTTTCCCCCACTCACACTCTGTCTCTAAACAAACAAACAAACAAACAAACAACCATTAAAAAAAACACCTTGAATAGCCAAAGAAATCTTGAAAAAGAAAACTGGAGGTATCACAATTCCAGATGTCATTTATATTGCAAAGCAGTATTTAAAACAATGTGGTGCTGGCATAAAAATATACACATAAATCAATGGAATAGAACAGAATACCCAGAAATAAACCCATAATTATATGGTCAATTGATCTTCCAGAAAGGAAGAGTGAATATATAAAAGGAAAAAGACAGTCTTTTCAACAAATGGTGTTGGGAAAACTGAATAGTCACATGCTAAAGAATGAAAATGTTACACTTTCTTACACCATACATAAAAATAAACTTAAAATAGATTAGAGACCTAAATGTGAGATAGGAAACCATTAAAATCCTTGAAAAGAGCACAAGCAGCAATCTCCAAAATCAGTCATAGTAACATTTTTCTAGATATGTCTCTTGAGGCAAGGGAAAGAAGTAGAAATAAACTCTCTGACTACATCAAAATAAAAAAAAATCTGCATAGCAATGGAAACAATCAACAAACCTGAAAGGCAACCTCTGAGTGGGAAAAGATATTTCCAAATGACACATCCAATAAGTGGGTTGGTATCCAAAATATATAAAGAACTGATACAACTCAATACCTGAAAAACAAATAATCCAATTAAAACATGGACAGAAGACATAAACAGACATTTCTCCAGAGAAGACAGACAGATGGCTAAGAGACACATGAAAAGATGCTCAACTTCCACATCATAAGGGAAATGCAAACCCAGGTACAATGAGATATCACACCTGTCAAAATGGTTAAAATGAACAACACATGAAACAAAAAGTGTTGGTGAGGATGTGGAGAAAAAATTAATCCTCTAGAACTGTTGTTGAAAATGCAATTTGGTGCAGCCAGTACGGAAAACAGTATGGAGGTTTCTCAAAAGTATAAAACTATATCTACTATATGATATAGGTTTGACACTACTGGGTATTTCCCCCAAAACACAAAAAGACTAATTAAAAGGGATAGATGCAAACTTATGTTTAAGGCAGCGTTATTTACAATGGCCAAACTATGGAAGCAGCCCCAGTGTCCATCAATAGATATTTGGATAAAGATGTGATATGTAGATATAGATAGATATAGATATAGGTATAAATAGAATATCACTCAGCCATACAAAAGAGTGAAATCTTGCTATTTGCAATGACGTAGATGGAGCTAGAATATATTATGCTAGGTAATATAAGTCAATCAGAGAAAGACAGATATCATATGGTTTTACTCACATGTAGCATTTTAGCATTTTAGAAACAAAACAAATGAGAAAATAAAATAAAAAGAGACAAACCAATAAATATTTTTTAAAAATATTTATTTAATTTTGAGAGGGAGAGAGAGAGAGAGAGAGAGAGAGAGAGAGAGAGAGAGAGAAGGGAAGGGGTTAGAGAGGGAGAAAGAAAATACCAAACAGGATCTGTGCTGCCAGGGTGGAGCCTGACTCGGGGCTCAATCTCATGAATTGTGAGATCATGACCTGAGCTGAAATTAAGTCAGCTGTGTAATTGACTGAGCCACCCAGTCACTCACAAGAAACAGACTCTTAACTATAGATAACAAACTGATGGCTACTAGAAGGGAGGTGGAGGTGAATGAAGGACATACAGGATAAGGATTAAAGGGAATACTTATCATGATAATAAAATAAAATAAAATAAAATAACATGGAATGAAATAAAACAAAACAAAATAATTAAAACAGAGGGGGAGGAGTTAAGATGGAAGACAAGTAGGGGGACCCTGGTATTTTCTCATCCCTCAAACACAGCTGTATTGAGGTCATATCTCTTTGAACACTCAGGAAATCAATCTGCCAACTGGCAGAAGGATCTCCACAGTTGGAAGGAGAATGCTTGGCAGGTGTGAGGTTCATGGAAGTGAACTCAGGGAGATAAAAAGTGGCAGTGCTTTGCAAGGGTGGGAACCCTTTCTGTGGAGAGACAAAAGGGAGAGAAAGAGAGAGGGGTTTAGAAAGTATGGCATTGAGTTAGCACAAGAGGAGAACCTCTCTGGACCACAGACTGGAGAGTGAGAAGTGCTGAGTGTCTTAGTTCTTTTTTGAAAACAGCCTTTGGAGCTCTCACTTTGAGATTTTGGAAATGCATGAATTTCTCTAGAGCAGAGCTGTGGCACATGCCCCTGAGGAGGAGGGAGCTGGCCCTGGTGTGCATAGGGTGGTATAGAGATCTCCAGGGCACACTGGGAGAGAACATTCTTGGTGTACTCTTGGAAGGTTTATTGCCTTCCCCAGGACAAAAGGCCCTGCAGGTGCCAGCCAAAAGACATTCATCAGCAGGGTGGAGAGTCTCTATTGCATAAAAGGGGAACAAATCCCTGTAGTGCTGGGTCCTTTAAGACTTTGGGTTTTAAATCCCAGTTGCATGCCAAAGGAAAAAGGCAGGAGAGTCATGGCACAGGGAGAGCTGGATGCCATTGCTATTCTGGGAGGCCTGCCTGAACAGTGAATGTTGTGAGAACTCCAGGATGGGAATGAGAGATTGGGGTGGTGCCATTTTCTTCCCAACACCAACACAGTGGGACATCAGACAGCAACACAGCAGCTCCCAGTGGAGGCAGGACCTGCTAACACCAAACCCCACCCCCCTGTGCCTGGTAACTGCTTATGTACTGGAGCAAGACTGACTCTGAGCCAATGCAGGGTGTCTATCCTTCAGAAGACCAGCATTTGCAGCACCCCTATGCACCAAGTCCCCTGAAAATCATGCCTGAAAATGACACTGAAGGTTTTTGTTTCTTTTTTTTCTTCCTTCTTTTTTTTTCCTTTTGGAGCAGCTTTTTAAATTCTTTTCTTTTTCCTTTTTTTCTTATTTTTTCCCCTTTTCTTTTCTTTGGAATCAGCCTTATAGTCTTTTGATTCTCTGTTTTTTATTGTTGTTGTTGTTCCTTTTCTTTTTCTCTTATTTTGGGATCAGGATTCTCCTTCCCCTTTTTATCCAAGGTTACTTCAACAAATAACTCAAAGCACACCTAGTTAAAGGTCCAAACATTCCCCACTACCAGCAAAGAAGAGCACGTCACAGGACTGACCAGTGGCAAAGAGCAGCCAAAACACAACAGTAGAGTGCACAAAGCATACACAGCAACACTTCCTGAAGTGCCAGGCCCTGGACAGTGTTTGACCCCTTTTGAATGTAGCATTATTCTCAGGTACAGGAAACTTAACACGCTTTAAAAACACACAAAGGACAGAAGCATAACCAAAATAACAAGACGGAGGAATGCCTCTCAAAGAAAGGTCAAGAAGAAATTTTAGCCAGGAACATGCTCAAAACAGATATAAGCAATATATCTGAACCAGAATTTAGAACAAAAATCATAAGACTAGTAGCTGGGCTTGAAAAAAGCATAGAAGACACCAGAGAAACCCTTGCTGCACTGATCAAACACCCAAGAACTAGTCAGAATGAATTAAAAAATGCTATAACTGAGATGCAATATAAACTAGATACAGTGAGAGTGAGGATGGAAGAAGCAGAAGAAACAATAGGCGAAAAAAAGATAAAATTATGGAAAATAATGAAGCTGAATAAAAGAGGAAAATGAAATTACTAGATTACAAGGGAGAATTAGAGAACCAAGTGATTCCATGAAATGAAACAATACCCATATCATAGGAGGTGCAGAAGGAGATGAGCAGGGAAAAGGGCAGAAGTTTTCTTTGAACAGATTATAGCTGAGAACTTCCCTAATCTGGGGAAATATACAGGCATCCAAGTCCAAAAGGCACAGAGAACTCCCCTAAAAATAAGCAAAAACAGGTCACCACCATGATATATCATACTGAAACGTGTAAAATACAAAGATAAAGAGAGAATTCTGAAAAGATCTAGGAGCAAATATTCCTTAACCTACCTGTCCACTGAAACTTGGCAGGCCAGAAAAGAGTGGTTGGATATATTCAATGTGCTGTATGAGAAAAATATGCAGTCAATAATTCTTTATCCATCAAGGCTGTCATTCAAAATAGAAGAAGAGATAAAGAGTTTCCCAGACAAACAAAAACTAAACGAGTTCATGACCACTAAATCAGCCCTGCAAGAAATTTTAAGGGAGCCCTCTGAGTGGAGGAAAAAAAAAAGATGACCAAAGCAACAAAGACTACAAATGATCAGAGACCATCACCAGAAACACTAAGTCTACAGGTAACCTAGTGGTACTAAATTCTTATAATAATCACTCTGGATGTAAATGGACTAAATGCTCCCATCAAAAGGCATAGCATATCAGAAGAGATGAAAAACAAGATCCATCTATATGTTGCCTGCAAGACACTCATTTTAGACCTAAAGACATCTGCAGGTTGAAATGAGATGATAAAAAGCCATCTATCATGCATTCCATGCTCATTGATTGTAGGAACAAATATTGTTAAAATGTCGATACTACCCAAAGCAAACTAGATGTTCAATGCAATCCCTATCAAAATAACACCAGCATTCTTCACAGAGCAGAATAATTCTAAAATCTCTATGGAACCAGAAAAGACCCTGAAAAGCCAAAGGAATGTTGAAAAAGAAAAACAAATCTGGAGGCATCACAATTCTGGACTTTAAGCTATATGACAGAGTTGTAATCATTACGACAGTATAGTGCTAGCACAGAAACAAAAACATAATCAGTGGAGCTTATGACAGTTTGGTACTAACACAAAAACAAAAACATAATCAATGGAGCTGAATAGAGAACCCAGAAATGGACCTACAAATGTATGACTGTCTAATCTTTAACAAAGCTGGAAAGAATATCCAATGGGAAAAAGACAGTCTGTTCAGCAAATGTTGGGAAGGGGTGGGAAACTGGACAGTAACATGTAGAAGAATGAAACTGGATCACTTTCTTATACCAGAATGAAAAATAAATTTAAAATGGTTGAAATACCTACATGTGAGCTAGGAAACCATCACAATTCTAGAGGAGAGGGGCGCCTGGGTTGTTCAGTCAGTTAAGGATAAGGATCTGCATCTTGGTTTCAGCTCAGGTCATGATCTCACAACTTATGAGCTCATGCCCTGCATCATGCTCTGCACTGACAGTGAGGAGCCTGCTTGGGATTCTTTGTATCCCTCTCTCTGCCACTCCCAAGCTTGTGCTTTCTCTCTGTATCTCTCTCTCAAAAATAAATAAAAAATAAATATTAAAAATATTTAAAAAAATATCCCTGAGGAGAAAACAGACAGCAACCTCTTTGACTTTGGCTGCATCAACTTCTTACTAGACATGTCTCCAGAGGCAAAGGACACAAAGCAAAAATGATCTATTGGGACATCATCAAGATAAAAAGCTCTGCACAGCGAAGGAAACAATCAACAAAACTAAAAGGCAACCAATGGAATGGGAGAAGATATTTGCAAACGACATATCAGATAAAATGTTAGTATCCAAAATCTATACAGAACTTATAAAACTCAACACCCAAAAAACAAATGATCAAATGAAGAAATGGGCAGAAGTCATGAGTAGACACTTTTCCAAAGAAGACATCCAAATGGCTAACAGACACATGAAGATATACTCAAAATCACTCATCATCAGAGAGATACAAATCAAAACCACAAAGAGATACCACCTCACACTTTTAAGAATGGCTAAAATGAACAACTTAGGAAACAACAGATGTTGGCAAGGATGTAGAGAAAGTGGAACTCTTTTGCACTGTTGGTGGTAATGCAAACTGATGCAGCCACTCTATAGAACACTGTGGAGGTTCCTCAAAAAAATTAAAGGTAGAATTACCCTACAACAGCAATTGCACTAGTAGGCATTTATCCAAAGGCTACAAAAATGCTGTTTCAAAGGACCTCATGCACCCCAATGTTTATAGCAGTGCTATCACCAGTAGCCAAATTATGGAAAGAGCCCAAATGTTCATGGACTGATGAATAGCTAAAAAAGATGTGATATATATATATATATACCTATATATATATAATGGTGGTATATATATATATATGTATATATGTATATATATATACCACCATTATATATTTTGTGATATATATATATATATATATACTACCATTATATATATATATATATATGTAATGGTAGTATATATATATATATATATATATATATATATATACTACCATTACATATATATATATATATACTACCATTACATATATATATATATATATATATATATATATATATATATAATGGAGTACTACTCGGTGATCCAAAAGAATGAAATTTTGCCATTTGCAACAACGTGAATGGAACTAGACTATATTATGCTAAGTGAAATAAGGCAGAGAAAGACAAATATATTATTTCACTCATATGTGCAATTTAAGAAACAAAACAGATGAACATAGGACAAAGAAAGGAAAAATAAATAAAAATAGTGAAGGAGACAAACCATGAGAGACTCTTAAATACAGAGAACAAACTGATGGTTCTGGACAGGAGGTGGGCGATGGGGTGGGTTAAATGGGTGATGGGCATTAAGGAGGGCGATTGTTAGGATTAGTACTCGGTATTATATGTAAGGGATGAATTTCTGGGTTCTACTCTTGAAACCAATACTACACTGTATGTTAACTAACTTGTATTTTAAACTTTTTTAATGTTTATTTATTTTTGAGAGAAAGAGAGAGAGAGAGAGAGAGAGAGAATGTGAGCAGGGGAGGGGCAGAGAGAGTTGGAGACAGAGAATCTGAAGCAGGCTCCAGGCTCTGAGCTCTCAGCACAGAGGGCGATGTGGGGCTTGAGCTCAGGAGCTGTGAGATCATGACCTGAACCGAAGTTGGATGCTTAACCAACTGAACCACCCAGGTGCCCCAACTGACTTGTATTTTTTTAGAAAGTTAAAACAGAGCTGTTCATAACTGAATGAAGCTGCACTATGTGTAATACATCTTTCAAGTAACATCCTCCATCAGTAAGATATGAGTTTCTACACATATGTATAGAAGCGTATGGGAATAGATGTATGCTTAACCAGTTGTAACCACACTGTATATAAATGATCTTTAAGTAGTATCTTCTTTCATTAATATATGTGTTTGTAAACTTATGTGTAGAAGCATTTTGGAAGAGCCCTGTCCTTAACTCATTGAAACTACACTGTGTATAATGCATCTTTCAAGTAACATTTGCTTTCTTTAAGAGTGTTTGTATACCTATATGTGGAAGCTTGTGGGGATAACTTTATGCTTAATTCATTAAAAAATCAGGAATATTTAAAGAAAATAAAAAAAAATAAAAAAACACATTTCTCTCAGTAACTGATAAAACACCAAAAATCAATAAGTGTATCTAAGATTTTAATTACATGATAAAAAGTAGGTCATATTTAAGTAAATTATGTACTCATCAATTGCAAAATTTCATCATATTTTCAGTATTTTCTTAATTTTTTAAAAAAATTTATTTATTTTGAAGAGAGAGAGAGAGCAGAGAAGGGGCAGAGAGAGAGAGACAGAGTGAATCCCAAACAGGTCTCACACTGCCAGCGCAGAGCCCAATTTGGGGCTTGAACCCACAAACTGTGAGATCATGACCTGACCCAAAACCAAGAGTTGGACACTTAACCAACTGAGCCACCCAGATGCCCCCATATTCTTGGTATTAAAGAAAATATCAATTTCAAAGTACAAAACTCATGGGGCGCCTGGGTGGCTCAGTCGGTTAGGCGTCCGACTTCAGCTCAGGTCATGATCTCACAGCTCGTGAGTTCGAGCCCTGCGTTGGGCTCTGTGCTGATGGCTTGGAGCCTGGAGCTTGCTTCAGATTCTGTGTCTCCCTCTCTCTCTGCCCCTCCCCTCCCCCACTTGTGCTCTGTCTCTCTCTGTCTCTCAAAAATGAATAAATGTAAAAAAAATTTTAAATCATACAACATATGTCTTTTAACAACAGAATAATTACACTAGGAATCATTAAGAAAAGAATTAGAAAATACCTGTGTCTTTGTACGCGATACAATATACTTCTAAATAGTCCATAGGTCAGAGGATAATTTACATTGGAAATTAGAAAATATTTTTTTAATGTTTATTTACTTTTGAGAGAGAGAAAGACAGAGTGTGAGTGGGGGAGGGACAGAGAGAGCAGGAGACACAGAATCTGAAACAGGCTCCAGGCTTTGAGCCTTTAGTATAGAGCCTGACGTGGGGCTCTAACTCATGGACCGCGAGATCATGACCTGAGCTGAAGTCAGATGCTTAGCTGACTGACCCTCCCAGGTGCCCCATGGAAATCAGAAAATATTTTGAGATGATAAGAACTAATAACTTCCTAGCAAAACTAATCAAGTAAAATGTAAAAAAAATAAAAACAACACTAATAAAATAAATGATAGCTCCTAAAATCTTAATGTCATCTAGCACATTAAACATTTAGTATGTATCAGGTTCTGTACTAAGATATTTGCATGCATTACCCAGGGTTTCTCAATACTAGCTTTCCATTAAAATCACATGGAAATCTTTTATAAAGTGATGTTCAGACTCCACCTACTCTAATTAAATAAAAATCTCTGCAAATTTGTAGCACTGTTGGTGACTTAAAACATTTATTCATTTAAATTCAAGTTACTTAACATACAGTGTAGTATTGGTTTCATGAGCAGAACCCAGTGATTCATCAGTTACATGTGGATGATTTTTTTATGCAGCCTGGAAGAAGAATTATTGCATTTTAAGGTTTAATCACTACAGCAGTCTTATGAGGTATTCCTAATATTAGTGCTTCCATTTTCATAAGATAAAACTGAGATACAAAGAAGTTAAATATACTATGTTCACAAGCTAGATAAGGTAATTAGTTAGCCAATTATTTATTCCACAACTATTGGGAAACACTATGGTCCCTCCATCCTTTGATAGCCACATTGTACTGGAATGGTGGTTTTGAGCTGTCCTACTCCTCAGTCACCCTGGAATTCCTGAATGCCACCTAAACTTCTCTAGAGTTTAGGACAAAATCTAGAATTTTAATCAAATCAAGCAGTAGCATACACCTAACCCACCTCTCACCAATTCTGTTTCTGTGTGTATTTTTTTCTAGAATAAAAATTTCCACAAGCTCAATTAAATTTTCCTGGCCATGAACTCAGGTGCCCACATTTGCTGCATATTCAGTTTTAATATGTTTATGATATGAGCTCCTTGAGGGCAAAGACTACACGTTATTTGTTTCAGTATCTCCAGAAGTTAGCTCAGAGTTTGCCACATAGTAGTGCTTAGCGTAGTGAATGATTGAATGAATTAATAGCTGGATGAAAAGGGAACTTGTACAATTATCAATGGCATCAGTCTGGACACTTCCAAAGTATTTCCTTCCTTATCATTGATAAAGGCCAAATAAATCAGTTGCATTATTTTTCTCAAGCTGAGAGTAAAGGAATATTGTGTTGAAGGGCAACATTGATACACGTCTCTAAACTTCTTCAGTTGGTTGCTAGTCTCCAATAATGCCTAACATTTATTTGGTACTTACTATGTGCCATGATACTTTTATCTAAATCCAGCCTCAAAACAACCCCTATAAATTAGGTAGCATTAATATCCTTATTTATTGATGAGAAAACTGAGTTCATAAGAGGTTAAATTATTTGTCTCACAATCCAAGGGTAGAGCCAGATTCATTTCCATTTGGGCATGATTTAAGATGTAACTATTAGGCTGCCTTGCTTCTCAAGTAATAATAATAGCTAAAGCTAACATATCTTGAGCACTCCTTTAGCATATATTCTAACAAGTGCTTCACATACATGATTTCATTTATTTCTTAAAAACAATTGTGAGTGGTAAATACTGTTATTATCCCCGGTTTTTACTAATGAAAAGACTTGAGTTTTGAAGTGATTAAGTAACTTACCCAAATTAAAACAGAATATTTCTGCATCCTTCTGTCATTTTAATTCCCCACTCTGCCCCTTCATTAACCTCAAGTAATAGTGGCCTTCTTTTAAGTCCACCAAAAAATCAGCTTATTTTTCACCTTGCAATTTTACACACATTTTCCTATGCCTACAGTGGCTTCATTGCCTACTCTGCTTAAATTGCTTCTACCCATTTTTCAAGTATCAGCTTAAACGTTATTTTCTCAGAGAGGCCTTTCTCTTTTTAACTCATCCTGAACCCTCAAATCTAACTCATCACTGCGATTTTACTCTCTCATAAACATAAATATCCATACCTTTTCTTCAATAGGCTTAAAACTATTTTTTAAATTTACATTAACTGGGTGACTCTTGGTTAACTGTCTGACCCCTCTATTGCAGAGTAAGTTCCATGAAGGTAAGTACCAGATATTTTAATTATTGTCCTATATCTAGTGCCTAATACATAGAAAGCAGCCAGAAAATACATGTTGAAGTAATCAATAAGACCAGGCCCTGAAACATAGATTCTTGATTACTGGACATCATTAGTTACCTAAACTTCTTTGTAAATTATTTTCTTAGCCTATGACTACCTTTCAAGAAAATAGGTCTCATAGAGTTTATTATATAATGTAAAAATGATATTTATTTTCTTTTCCCCTAGAAACGCGTTTTCATACAGCAAAGAAAGCCCTTTCATTCTATTTTAGCCGAATTTGTCTGGGGGAAGTAATTTGTTTTTTTGTCCCCTCTGCCTTTGTGGGTTTGTGGATTTTGATCACTTCCTTTATCATCACCCATCTTTTCAGACTGAAGAATCCCAATTTATTTTATTTGACCTCTCTGTTTAAAGTCAAATTAAAACCCCTCAATTTCTCTGTTTTCTTGATATTTTTATTTTTTTTCAACGTTTATTTTTATTTTTGGGACAGAGAGAGACAGAGCATGAACGGGGGAGGGGCAGAGAGAGAGGGAGACACAGAATCGGAAACAGGCTCCAGGCTCTGAGCCATCAGCCCAGAGCCCGACACGGGGCTCGAACTCACGGACCGCGAGATCGTGACCTGGCTGAAGTCGGACGCTTAACCGACTGCGCCACCCAGGTGCCCCTCTTGATATTTTTATAGTGGTTTGTATGGTCATAATAAATGAACAGAATAACTACATTGACATTTCAATAGATCATATCAATAGTAGAATCCTTAGACAATAGTGAAAAATAAAAACAAAACTAAACAGAATAAAAGCACTTTGACCAGAAAATACACATTGATTTGTGGGATATGTATGGCTTTGGTTAGAGTAACTTTCAGAATGATGCTATGTCAATTAACAAAATATCTTTAAAGGCTTGCTTTTAACCCAATTGTTAGGCCATACCTCTGCAATCCATCATTTTCAGCATTTAATATAGTTTGGAATTTATCAATAAACTCTTAATTGATTCAAGTTTACTTCTTTCACTTTCCAAAAAGATGTTTAGTAATAATTTTTAAAGGGCATGTATGCATTCTCTATAAGAACAAGAAGATTTGGGTCATCACATTCTAAAATAAAAAAGGTCAGTTTAGTTGGAATTACTGTTTCCTGGTGTTTCAAAGGATATGTTTAAGCTAAGATGACATTGACAAATTGCTACTATTTATTTAAATGGTGTAATGCAATCTACCAGTGGTTCTACAATTTGCATTTTTTAAGCAGTTGACCTGACCAACTAATGCAAGTAAATTAGCCTCTTGGGTGCTAGCTGTATTCTATAGACAATTAAATATCATAATCTAGCATTATGTGATGCATAAATTCTAGTACCTAATACATTTTATTGAATATGAATTATAAAATTATAATACATATCTTTGTTAAGCTCAGTGGCAATCATTTCTATAAATTACATGGTTAAAACACATTTAAAGTTCAAACCAGAAAAGAGTGTAAGCAGCACAATAACTTCCCTAGATAATTATCAAAACCCTTTTCACTACTTTAAAAGAGTTTTCCTTTGAGGCTCAAATTTGAGTCCTTGGTCTCCAGTGTGCTATTTTTGTTTGTTTTCCCAGTTATTATCTTGTAAGTTAGGTAAATTTAATTCTAAGAAGCAAATAAGTAAGCTAAAAAGAGGCCAAGAGTGATAACCATCCTTTACTCAAGTATTACCTAAAACTAGGACAAAGGCTATTTCTATATAGCATACTAACATGACCCAAATCAATCTACATGTATATATTTTTCATTGCTAAATGTCAAAAGGTCAATTACCAAGAGTAACTTGTGTACTGAAAAGTCAGTTATATTTAGTCATTAGGTTATATAGCAATCAGTAGTATAACAATTGGTCCCAGATATACCTGGCTGTTCTGTGATCAACCTACATGTGATTGATCAAAATGATAATGATAGTGATGAAAGCCTGAAAATCAATTTTTCAATGGCTCAGATTTGAAAATCCTTTACATACCCATGGCTCATCTACAGAATATGTGTTTAACAGGGCTGTTAAGGCCTCTAGAGAAATAGCTTATATATATATATATATATATATATATACACATACATATATATACACACATATGTATGTATGTATATATATGTATATATGTATGCATATATGTATACATACATATGTATGTATATATGTATGTATATATGTATACATATATATAATGTGTATATATATATGTGTGTGTATATATATATATATATATAATGTATGTGTGGAACTTTAATTTATAGCTATCTTAAAATATTGAACAAATAGCCAAAATGCTTTATTAATTGATGATAGCTTACTATGTACCTAACACATTGCTAAACTTTTTAGATGTGTTTCCTCATTTTGTCTTCACAATACTCTATAAGTCAGATTCTAATTTTAAGAAGAAACTAACACAGAAAAGTTATATCCAAGTTTCAGTTATGCCCTGTGATTATAAAAGCAAAGGAAGAATGTGATATCATTCAAATATATAAAAATTTTCAATGTTGGGATGACCCCCAAAGAAACAATTTGATTTCTTTACAGGAGGATATTATTAGTATGGGCATTCAAAGAAAATAAAATAGTTTTTGCAATTTCCTAAACCAATAAAGTTCATAGTTTTTTTTTTGAAAACGTCAAATGTAAGTAGACTATATTGACTAAGAGTGTGGGCTCTGGAATAAAAATACCTGGATTCAAAATCCTCTTATTAACTGTATGACCTTGGGCAAGTTATTTTTCTGGGTGCTATTTGACTCATCTGTAAATGGAACTTGCAGTTGTACCTTCCATTTATAGTTTTTTTTTAGAATTCAATGAGATAATTAATATAAAATGATTATGACTTCACTCTTATGAGTACTTTAAGAGACAAAACAGATGAATATAAGGGAAGGGAAACAAAAATAATATAAAAACAGGGAGGGGGACAAAACATAAGAGACTCTTAAATATGGAGAACAAAAAGAGGGTTACTGGAGGGGTTGTGGGAGGGGGGGTGCGTTAAATGGGTAAGGGGCATTAAGGAATCTACTCCTGAAATCATTTTTTCACTATATGCTAATTTGGATGTAAATAAAAAAATAATAAAACTAAAAAAAAAAGAAAAAAGAAAAAAGAGAAAATAAACGTATAAAATATTTGATGTAAAAATAAATAAATAAAATGATTAAACTAGGCTTGTCATACAATAATAAATTAATGCATTATTTTATTATTATCAATACTACTGAGCAGCCTAAGGGGGCTGGTACAGTAATATAGCACAATTATACTAAACCTAAAAAACATACTTTCTTTTGTACTTCAAAAGCCTAGCAAAGAGCTGACAAAGCCCTCACTGACCTTTTTCCATTTGAACCCCTATTACTTCAGTTTTCTACATAAGATACCAAATACTTCATTTTTCCATGTCCACTTTATTTAACAGTGTTGTATCTTCTTTGAACTTCTGTTCTAGGAATTAGCGGTGCCATTTTTTAAGGCTTGTCATATTTTAGTAACTTTTTTTTTTAAATTTGTACATGGCTTATTATTCCAAAAATACTTCAAACTCCTAGAGAATAGAGAATATACATATTATTACATAATATATTTAAATTTTATGTATGTGTATATTACATAATATATGTATTACATAATATATGTAATACAATTACATAACTGTGTAGTCCCTGTAGAACCCAAATGTTTTATATAATCACCACGATTTCTTAAGAAAGCTAATATAGCCACCCACCCAAAAAGAAAGCTAGCTTCTCATAGATAAGCTATAAAGTTTACTTATAATGGTTTATTGGTTGATAATAATGATAATTCCTGTGGATTACATACCTATTATATACATGTAAGGCACTATGCTTTTTTCATATATCACCAATTTTGACAATTCTGCCAACAATAATAAAGATCTAGAATGGTGGTAATGAATAAATAAATTGGAATACACTTATAAATGAAAAAGGTAATTGTAATGGAATCAGAATTATCTGAAATAATTCTATGCTCATATATTTAAATATGAAGAACGGAAACATCTTAGTTCAAATAATTTACATTACTGCTTCCTTTACAAAGTTGATAATTCCATCCAATTATTTTCATTTTGTTCCTTTAAACATCTTTGACAATGTCCTTTTTATACTGTACAGTGTCGAATCTCCTAGAAGTTTCTGAATCTCCATTAACCCATATTACTTAACCAATCATTACAATATTAGTGCTTCCTAGTATTATATATTAAGCAAAGATTCTTTGACAATATTGATCTTTTATGCATTACCTATCTTTTCTCTTCCTAATTCTTCCCCCAACACCAAATAGGGTATAGTCTTCTTAGAATTTTATTACTTGTTTTAATAGCAGTTAACTGATCCCACTAAGATTTTAGTTCTAGTATTTAACTAAAATCTTTTTATCTTATTTATATAACCCTATACATGAGCACTTCCCTTTTTTCTATAGAGGTCTTCGTATCTTAATAAAAGAATCTGAATCATTTTAAAAGATTTATACAATCAAGTCTCCTAACTGGTGATGTGTTGGGTTGTTTGGACTTGATCCTTGTGGGTAGGAGACAAGTATACCATGCCTAGAACACAATAAACCCCAAATTGTATTGTATAAGCAGCCACTTTTCCACTAATTTGAAAAGTCAATTCTGTTTCACTTCCCATCTTGTCCATCATTTCCTTCCTTTGATAAGGTTTTCATGTTCTTCATTGATACCCTCCAACACTGCCTAGTTAACTCCTGGACCTCCTCCATATTTGTCCCTCTTTACTTTTGTTTTCATTACCAATCACTCTTTTCCACTTATTTATCAAATAACATTTCCTCCTGTACATTTGCCATGATTGATACAATCTATTTTACTATTATTATTTTTTTTTATTTTGAACTGCAGCCCTTAGATTAGTACCATAGTTTAGCTATTGGGTTTTATTTCACTAATGTTCCACAATCTGCATCAAAATTTACCGTTCATGATTGATTATTTAATATGCAAGTTCAAAGAGTTATGAGGTCTTAGTAAATTAGATAGTTAAGACTCCTTTAATTGCACTGTAAGAAACTGTGAAAATTCACTCCCCTATTAGAGTAATGAGAACACTGAAAAAGAGTTAGATTAACTGTTTCATAACTTGGGTTATTAATGAAAGGCTTGGAACAATCCAAAGGCCATTTGCTCAAGAAAAACTACTCAATATCAACAATAAGCACACTCTCTTCAGCGCAAAGTCAGTCATGAATACCAGCAGCCTCTCAACCATGGTAAGGGGTTGGCCAAAATAATAACTAGTAAATTAGCTATCTAGCAACCATCAAAGAGGGAAAGACCAAAATTGGAGCTCCTTAAAAATGTACCATCCCCAGAGTATTGCTGCTAGTTAACTTATCTGTCAGTTCCTTACAAAAGATCCACTCACATGGCTTGTAATTATTTGACATGAATTAGGGCCCACTCAGCAAGCAAAACTCTATGTCCAGATTATTTATTAAACAGAATTAGTGGTAATTATTTTTTTTTAATTTTTTTTTTCAACGTTTATTTATTTTTGGGACAGAGAGAGACAGAGCATGAACGGGGGAGGGGCAGAGAGAGAGGGAGACACAGAATCGGAAACAGGCTCCAGGCTCTGAGCCATCAGCCCAGAGCCTGACGCGGGGCTCGAACTCACAGACCGCGAGATCGTGACCTGGCTGAAGTCGGACGCTTAACCGACTGCGCCACCCAGGCGCCCCTAGTGGTAATTATTTAACATTGCAGCTGCCTTTTTGTTTTCAGCAACATAAGTTGAGACAAACAAGTGCCTACCAGGAAGCTTAAATTAGTTACATATAGGAAATAAGAGGTTCTTGAGAGGTTTCACGAAGGTCTGCCATAGTTTTGAGAATCTAGAAGGTAATGAGCATGTGAAGGGCTATGCACATGCCCAGGGTAGACATGAGAAAGCCCTAATGTCTCAGCCCTGGTTGACTTTGATATCCTGTGCAAACACTAAGTAAAGGTTATCTACTCTCTGAGCATTGAAGTAATGACCAATTCACAAAAGTTTTTGTTAAAAGATTTTTTTTTTAGTTCAAGACATTACAAAATTTCTGAACTTTCATTAGCTGACCACTAAACTAACCAAGCAAATATTTCAGTCACAAAACAAGCACAAAGCAACAACAATGGCACAATAAAACACCAATTATAGCTACTTCTGGGTGGGGGAAAACTCATTCCCAAAGTTGTTAATATTATATTATTTTAAATGTCCAGTTTTCAAAATAAGTTATAAGGCACACACACACACACACAAGCACAACTGGGAAAAAAACCTCCCTGAAGAAGATCATATGTTGGATTTACTTGACACATATTTTAAATCTACTATGGTTAATATGTGTAAAAAAAAAACTACAGAAGACTATCTCCAGAGAATTAAAGAAAAGTATGAATGTGATGTCTCCCCAGATATATAATACCACAAAAATGTAGAAATTATATTTTGAAAAGAACTAAATATGAATTTCTAGAGTTTAAAAGTACAGCTGAAATGAAAAATTCTCTGGAGGGGATTATCAATATATTTGTATTATTATCAAAAAAGTAACTTTGAAGTTGGAGATAAGTCAATTGAGATGATCCAATCTATCTCCAGTCCAAAAAATAAAATAGAGAAGAAAAATAAACAGGTTATCAATAATCTGTTGGATATCATGGAGAATAGTAACACATGCAGAATGTGAGTGCCAGGCAGAGAGGAAAGAAGTGGAAAAAATATTTGAAAAAAAAATTTTAAAACTTCCAAATTTAATGAAAAACATTAATCCACATATTTAAGAAGTTCATTGAGCTCCATGTAGAATAAACTCAAAAGCCATTCATACCTAAACACATCATAATCTAGCTGTCCAAAGCCAAAAACAGAGAATCCAGAAAGTAAGAAAACAGAAGTGATTCATCACAAATAAGCAATCCTGAAAAAGATTAACTGTTGATATCTCATCAGAAACCATGGAAGCCAGAAGTAGGTGGGCTGACACATTTAAAGCTATGAAAGGCAAAGGCTGCCAACCCACAAAATTATCTTTCATAAATGAGGGAGAAATTAAGACAACACTAGGTAAACACAAAAGAATGCAGCAACACAGGAATAAAAGAACAAAAAGGACATAAGACATATGGAAAACAACTAACAAAATGAGAGATAATCTCTAATTTATCCATAATTGGATCAAATGTAAATGGATTAAACCCTTTCATAAAATAGCATAGATTAACAGAGTATATTAAAATATTATCTAATGTTATGCTTTCTACAAGATACACGTTAGAGTCAAAGGCACAAATAAGTTGAAGGTAAAAGTATGGAAAATTATACAATGAATACAGTAACCAAAAGAAAGCTGAAATGGCTATATTAATTTCAGACAAACTATACTTTAAGACAAAAGATATTATTAGAAAAAGGAAAGACATTTTATAATGACAAAAGGGTCAATCCATTAGGCAGACATTCAATTGTAAACATGTGCCAGAATACATAAAACAAAAACTGTTGTAATTAAGGGAAGAAATATATAATTTAACAATAATAGTATAAGACTTCAATACCATACTTTCACTAATAGATGATACAACAAGGTAGAAAATTAACAAGCAAATAGAAGATTTGGAATAGCAAATGATCTTAATGTACTACATCCTACATAAAATTTTGAGGTTTTGCAAGGATTTAAGCAAACTAAATTGACTTGAAATATGGGTATTTCAGGAACTAAAACAAGTTACTGATATAAGAGATATGTTTCACTCAATTAGACTTGCCAGATTTTTAGGCTATTTTTTAGTCTTTTCTTCTACTATTCCTCTATAATTCTCTATTATAGGCAAATTTGACAGCTTTCTTTTCTTTTTTTTCTTTTTTATTTACTTGTTTTGAGAGAAAGAGTGTGTGTGTGTGTGTGTGTGTGTGTGTGTGTGTATGTGTGTGTGTGCACTCGTGGGGGAGGGGCAGAGAGAGAGAGAGAGAGTGTGTGTCCCAACATTCTGTGCTGTCAGTGAGGAGCCCAATGCAGGGCTAAATCTAGTGAACTATGAGATCATGACCCAAGCCAAAATCAGGAGTTAGACGTTTAACTGACTGAGCCACGAGGCACCCCATAACTTGGCAGATTTCTATACCTCGGACCAACTTCTAACTTTTCTACTAAATATTTTGGTTTATAGTGTATAGGATATGGAAATGACTAGGGCACATTTCAAACTTTTAGGACTATATTATCTAGTGTTTGAAATGTGCCCTAGTCACAAACAGGCTCTGCAGTACCAGAAAGAGCCCAATGTGGGGCTCCAACTCGTGAACCATGAGACCATGACCTAAGCAAAAATCAAAAGTCAGATGCTTGACTGAGCTACCCTGGCGACCCTGATTATATTTTTTTATACATCTATGAAACTGTATTTTATGGCAAAATTTCACATGATATATAAAATTTAAAATGATGCTATTACATCATCATCATCATCATCATCCTCATCATCAGTGATCACTCAATACCTCGCAACCTATTGTAATGTACATTTTTATGCTAAGCCTTAATGAATCTGTATTTCACTGTTAAACAGGGGAGCATAGAGTTAAAGTAGATTTATAAAGAAGCAAATCCACACTAACTTGAATGAGAACTTTTGATGATTTTTAAATGAGTATTTCATTAAAATTTAGTCAAGTGATAATATGTTAATTAAATATTCACTGTTTGCACTAGACCACTTATTGAGTTTAATAAGCACATCACAGATAGAAGTCTGGTTGTCATGAACTTTCCAAACTGAGAATCAGGCTATTTAAGAAATACAGTTGATTTAGGGGCATGTGGGTGGCTCAGTCAGTTGAGCGTCCGGCTATGGCTCAGGTCATGATCTCACAGCTCACGAGTTCAAGCCCCGCATCAAGCTCTGTGCAGACAGCTCAGAGCCTGGAGCCTGCTTCAGATTCTGTGTCTCTCTCTCTCTCTCTCTCTGCCCCTCCCCTGCTCATGCTATGTCTCTCTCTCAAAAATAAACATTAAAAAATTTTAAAAAAAAGAAATACAGCTTATTTAAAAAGCAACACTAAAGACACTTACAAGGAAGGTGGTGAAATAGAAGGATCCTAGGCTCACCTTATTCCATGGATACATTTATATAACACACACATTATTATAAATAACCCAGAAAGTGACCCAAAGACTGGCAGAACAGACTCTCCACAGCTAAATGTAGAGAAAAGGCCACATCAAAGAGGGTAGGGAGGGTAGAAGTGCAATAAGGACCTAAACTGACCCGCAGGACTGTCTGAAGTAGGAAAGAAGAGCATACCTCACACCATGCACTCCTGGCATGATGGACCCCCACCAGGAAGATGAATCCTCATAATATCTGGCTTTGAAAATGAAAGGGGACTAATTTGTGAATTCTTATAATCAGTTGGTTTAACACCTAGAATGTTAATAATCAGCAGATGGGGCCCTGGAAGAACCATAGGGCAATAGAGAACAGAGTCCCCACCATTAAAGATACAGCACAACAAATAGTTTCGTTGAGATAAAGCATAGTAGCAGCAGTTTGAAAAACATCTGGGGTTATATGACAGGAAGATTTGTTTACAAATCTCAGGCTGTGTTTTGGAAGTGCAGGGATCATTGGGAGTCTTCTCCAAGAACAAAAGAGCAGGCAGTCACCATTTCCCTGCCCTGCCTGCCCCCAGCCTACATACATGGACACCTGTAGGAACCAGCTTAGCACTAATGTTCTCCACATAGCTTGCTAAATAACCCTGCCCTGAGCTTTTCTGTGGGCCCACCCACTTTGGGTAGGCCTAGGCAGGATTTGCTGGGGCAGCTGCAGGTCTGCCCTCAGTGGACTAACATGATCTATTTTCCACACCGTGTTTTCCTGTGAACCCATGCCCTCCAACATGCCATTAGCAGGAGTCCATCCAAAGCAGTGTCACAAACCTAGAAGTGTGCAAGCAGCCACCACAAGAGTCAGCACTACTGCAAAGTGACTCCTACCTCAAGGAGAGAGAAAAAACGATACACCCAGTTTTGCTGTGGCCCCAACAGTGGATGGAGGCAGACAGCTGTTCTGACTGCAGGCCATACTCACCAACAAAAGCTTCTCAGGGGACTACATACAGAGAACTCCCTATAGTTCTGTATTACTGAAGCAGTGGCAAAAGTCTAGTCTGACTCAACTCGAGGCCAAGGTGGCCACTGACTGGCCAAAAACAAACCCTGCCCAAAACAGGCAAAAAGAACCATTGCAGACCACTGGACTGAAGACAAATGTGGCTTAGCCACAATAGTAGGTTGCACACAAAATACATAAGAGACACCCATGAAGCACCAGCTTATGCCAAACAGGAAACACTTCACTGCAGGGCTCTACAGGACCTCTTCTTCATAAGGCCACGACCTTCAAAGGCAGAAGATTTAGCTGACTTTCCTAGAAATGGTCAGAGAAATAGACAAATAAAGAGACAGAGGAATATGTGCCAAATGAGAGAACAAGACAAAATCACACCAAGAGAACTAAATTAAACGGAGATAAGTAATAGGCCTGATAGAGATTTTATTTTTTTAAATGTTTATTTATTTTTGAGGGAGAGAGAGACAGAGCATGAGCAGGGGAAAGGCAGAGAGAAAGGGAGACACAGAATCCGAAGCAGGCTTCAGGCTCTAAGCTGTCAGCACAGAGCCTAATGTGGGGCTCAAACTCACAAGCTGTGAGATCATGACCTGAGCCAAAGTCAGACGTTCAACTGACTGAGCCACACAGGTGTCCTTTCCTGATAAAGATTTTAAAGTAATAGTCATAAAGATATTAAGTGGACCTTAGAAAAAAAATGTAGAGATTCAGAGACCCTCACAAAAAGAAAGAAAACATAAAAATGAAATCACCCAGAGATTAATGCAATGATAGAACTTAAAAATACACTTCAGGGAATAAATAGTTGACTAGAGGAAACAGAAGAACAGATCAGCAGCATGGAGATAAGAGTAATGGAAAACAATCAAGTAGAATAGGAGAAAGAAAAATAATAATAATAAATGAAAATAGATTAAGATAACTCAGTTAACATCATCAAATGCAATAATATTCACATTATAGGAATACCATAAGAACTAAGATAAATGGGGGCATAAAATTTGTTTCATAAAAGATAGCTGAGAAGTTCCCAAATGTGGGAGAGAAAACAGAAATCCAGATCCAAGAGGCACAGAGAGCCCCCAACAAAATCAACCCAAGGAGGTCCACACCATGATACATAGTAATTAAATTGGCAAAAAAAAGTAGTGATAAAGTGATAAAGTGATAAAGAATTTTAAAAGCAGCAAGAGAAAACAGTTATATACAAAGGAAACTCATAAGGCTGTCAGCTTGTGATATTTCAGCAGAAACTTTGTATGCCAGAAGGGAATGGCATGATATATTCAAAGTTCTGAAAAGAAAAACTAAAACAAAAACAAAAAAACCTGCAACCAAGAATATTTTATCCAGAAAGGATATCCTTTGGAATAGGGGAAATAGCTTCCGAGCAAACAAAAATTAGAGTTAATGACCATTAGCCCAGACCAACAGGAAATGTTAAAGGGGACTCTTTGAGGGGCACCTGAGTGACTCAGTTGGTTAAATGTGCAACTGCTAATTACAACTCAGGTCATGATCTCACAGTTCATGAGATCAAGCCCCATGTCAGGCTCTGCCCTCACAATGCAGAGCCTGCTTGAGGTTATCTCTCTCTGCCCTTCCCTTGCTCTCTGTCTCTCTAAATAAATAAACAAATAAATAAATAAATGAATAAAACTTTACATAAGGGGACTCGAGTAGAAAGAAAAGACTAAGTTGGAATAAGAAAAGTAGGAAGCACAAAAGCAGTAAATTCAAGTATGTCTATAAAGATTAGTCAAAGGATTTGCACAAGAATGTAAAGTATAATATCATATGCCTAAAATGGGAGAAGGAATAAAAATTTAGTGCTTTTAGAATGGGTTCAAACTGAAGTGACCATCAACTTAATATAGACTGCTATCTGCATAAGATGTTATATACAAACCTAATGGTAAACACAAATCAAAAATAAGTAATAGATTTGCAAATATACAGAGAGAGAAAGGAATCCAAATATATCACTAAAGAAAGGCAGCAAACAGTGAGAGAAAAGATCAAGAGAAGAAATGAACAGAAAACTACAAAAACAACCATAAACCAGTAACAAAATGTCAGTCATTACATACCTATCAATAATTAGTTTGAATGTAAATGGACTAAATGCTTCAATCAAGAGACCCAGAATGAAGAAATAGGTGAAAAATGAGCATGCAACTACATGCTGCTTACTAAAAGCTCACTTCAGACACAAAGACACATGTAGACTGAAAGTAAAGGTATCAAAAAGATTTTATCATGCATATGGAAGTGAAATGAAATTCAAGGTACCAATACATATATCAAATAAAATGGACTGTAAAGCAAACATTGTAACAAGAGACAAGGAAGGAGACTGCATAATCATAAAGGGAACAATCAAATAAGAAGATATAATAATTGCAAATATTTATGTACCCAATATAGAAACACCCAAATACATAAAGCAGCTAATAACAATAATTAAAGAAGTAATTAATAGTAATAAATAATAGTAGTGGACTTTAACGCCCCATTTACATCAATAGATAGGTCACCAAAAAGGAAAATAAACAAGAAAACAGTGGCTTTGAATGAAGCATTGTACCCAATGGATCTAACAGATATATTCAGAACCTTCCACCCTAAAACAGTGGAATACACATTCTTTACAAGTACACATGAAGCATTCTCCAGAATAGAGTACATGATAGGCCACAAAACAAGTCTCAAGAAGTTAAAAAAATTGAAGTCACACCATGCATCTTTCCTGACCACAATGCTATGAAACCAGAAATCAATCACAAGAAAAAATTTGGAAAGAGGACAAATGCATGCAGGTTAAATGACATTTACTAAACAGATATTTACTAAACAGCTAGTAAACAGTGAATGGGTCAAGCAAGAGTTCAAAAAGAAAATAAGAAAAAAATACTTGGGGACAAATGAAAATGAAAACACAATGGTCCAAAATCTTTAGGATACAGTAAAAGTGGTTCTAAGAGGGAAGTTTATAGCAATACAGGCCTACATCATGAAACAAGAAAATTCTCAAATAAAGATTACATTAATCTTACACCTAAAGGAGCTAGAAAAAGAACAACAAACAAAACCCAAAACCAGCAGAAGTAAAGATACAATAAATATTGGAGCAAAAATAAATGATATAGAAACTAAAAACCAAAACAAAGGAAAAATAGAACAGATCAATGAAACCAGTAGCTGATTCTTTGAAAAGAACAACAGAATGGAGAAATCTCTAGCCAGACTCACTCACACACACACACACACACACACACACGCACACACACACACACACAAAAAGAGACAGAGACAGAGACAGAGAACTCAAACAAAATAACAAAAGAGGGGAAATAGCAGCAGACATTACAGAAATGAAAACGATAATAAGAGATTATAAAAATATTATATGCCCACACATTGGAAAACTAAGAAAAACTGGTAAATTCTTAGAAAAATATAACCTCCTAGAACTTAATCAGTAAGAAATAGAAAATTTTAAGACCAATTGAAAGCAATGAAATTGAATCAGTAATCAAAAAACTGCCAAAAAAACAAAGTCCAGCACCGGAAGTCGTCACAGTTGTATTATACCAAACATTTAAAGAAGAGTTAATTCCTATTCATCTCAACCTATTCCAAAAAAAAAAAAAAAGTAGAAGAGGAAGGAAAGCTTCCAAATTGATTCTATGAGGCAAGCATTATCCTGATACCAAAAATAAAGACACTACAAAAAAAGTGAATGAAAGGCCAATATATTTGATAAAAAAACATGCAAAACCCCTCAACAAAATGTTAGTAAACCAAATCCAGCAACACATTTTTTTCCACCAAGTTCATGTGGAATTTATTCCTTGGATGCAAGTGTGATTCAGTATTTGCAAATCAATCAACTTGACATATCACATGAATAAAGGAAACAATAAAAATCATATAATCATTTAATTAGATGCAGAAAAAACATTTCACAAAGCACAATATCTATTCACGATAAGAGCTCTCAACAAAGTAGGTTTAGAGAAAATACACCTCAACATACTGGAGGCCATATATGAAAAACCCACAGCTAATATACTCAATTGTGAAAAACTGAGAGCTTTTTCCTAAGATCAGGAACACGCCAAGAATGTCCACTCTCACCACTTTTATTCAACATAGTACTGGAAGTCCTAGCCAAAACAATCAGAGAAGAAACAAATTAAATGCATTCAAATTCTTGGGGCACCTGGGTGCCAACATGACATGGGCTCAGGTCATGATCTCACAGCTAGTGACTTCAAGCCTCTGTTGGGCTCTGTGCTGGCAGCTCAGAGCCTGGAACCTACTTCTGATTCTGTGTCTCCCTCTCTCTCTGCCCCTTCCCCCATCTCTCTCAAAAATAAATAAACATTAAAAAAATTAAATATGAATAAATGCATCCATAAGGAAGAAGTAAAATTTTCACTATTTGCAGATGACATGATACTATTATTTATAGAAAACCCTAAAAAAATCTGCTAACAACGACTAGAATTGTTCAACACTTTCAGTAAGGTTACAGGATTCAAAGTCAATATACGGAAATCCATTGCATTTCTTCTACATACAAATAACGAAGTAGCAAAAAGGTAAATTAAGAAAATAGCTCCATTTACAATTGCACCAAAAATAATAAAAAACCTAGGAATAACCTTAACAAAAGTAAAAGACCTGTATGCTGAAAACTATAAAATATTGATGAAAGAAATAGAATATGACATGAACAAATGAGAAGACTTTCCATGCTCACAGATTGGGAGAACAAATATTATTAAAATGTCCATTTTACCAAAGCTATGTACAGAATTAATGCAATGACTGTCAAAATACTAATAGCATTTTTAAAAATATAACTTACTGTCAAATTGGTTTTGATACAATACCCAGTGCTCATCCCAACAAGTGCCCTCCTTCCTGCCCATAATCCACTTTCCCCTCTCCCCTACCCACCATACACCTTTAGTTTGTTCTCAGTCCTTGAGAGTCTCTTATGTTTGGCCTCCCTCCCTCTCTGTAACTTTTCCCCCCTTCCCCTACCCAATGGTCTTCTGTTAAGTTTCTCAAGATTCACATATAAGTGTAAATATATGGTATATGCCTTTCTCTGCCGGGCTTATCTCACTTAGCATAAAACCCTACAGTTCCATCCACGTTGCTGCAGATGACCAGATTTCATTCTTTCTCATTGCCAAGTAGTATTCCATTGTATATATAAGCCATATCTTCTTTACCCATTCGTCAGTTGATGGACATTTAGGCTCTTTCCATAATTTGGCTATTGTTGAAAGTGCTGCTATAAACATTGGGCTACAAGTTCCCCTATGCATCAGCACTCCTGTATCCTTTGGATAAATTCCTAGCAGTGCTGTTGCTGGGTCATAGGGTAGATCTATTTTTACTTTTTTGAGGAAGCTCCACACTGTTCCCAGAGTGACTGGACCACTTTGCATTCCCACCAGTAGTGCAAGAGGTTTCCCATTTCTCCACATCCTCGCCAGCATCTATTGTCTCTGGATTTGTCTATTTTTTTTTAATTTTTTTTTCAACGTTTTTTATTTATTTTTGGGACAGAGAGAGACAGAGCATGAATGGGGGAGGGGCAGAGAGAGAGGGAGACACAGAATCAGAAACAGGCTCCAGGCTCCAAGCCATCAGCCCAGAGCCCGACGCGGGGCTCGAACTCACGGACCGCGAGATCGTGACCTGGCTGAAGTCGGACGCTTAACCAACTGCGCCACCCAGGCGCCCCTGGATTTGTCTATTTTACCCACTTTGACCAGCATGAGGTGATATCTCATTGTAGTTTTTATTTGTATTTCCCTAATAATGACTGACGTTGAGCATCTTTTCATGTGTCTGTTGGCCATCTGGATGTCTTCTTTGGAAAAGTGTCCATTCATGTCTTGGGCCCATTTCTTCACTGTATTATTTGTTTTTCAGGTGTGGAGTTTGGTAAGTTCCTTATAGATTTTAGATACTAGTCCTTTATCCGATATTTCATTTGCAAATATCTTTTCCCATTCTGTCGGTTGCCTTTTAGTTTTGTTGATTGTTTCCTTTGTGGTGCAGAAGTTTTTATCTTCATGAGGTCCCAATAGTTCATTTTTGCTTTTAATTCCCTTGCCTTTGGAGATGTATTGACTAAGAAATTACTGCGGCTGAGGTCAAAGAGGGTTTTTACTGGTTTCTCCTTCTAGGGTTTTGATGGTTTCCTGTCTCACATTCAGGCACTTCATCCATTTTGAGGTTATTTTTGTGTGGTGTAAGAAAGAGGTCTAGTTTCATTCTTCTGCATGTTGCTGTCCAGTTCTTTTTGCACCATTTGTTAAAGAGACTGTCTTTTTTCCATTGGATGTTATTTCCTGCTTTGTCAAAGATTAGTTGGCCATACATTTGTGGGTCCAAATTGTGGGTTCTTTATTCTATTACATTGGTCTATGTGTCTGTTTTTGTGCCAATATCATACTGTTTTGATGATTACAGCTTTGTAGTAGAGGCTAAAGTCTGGATTATGATGCCTCCTGCTTTGGTTTTCTTCTTCAATATTATTTTGGCTATTCGGGGTCTTTCGTGGTTCCATACAAATGTTAGGATTGTTTGTTCTAGCTTTGAGAGGAATGCTGGTGCAATTTTGATTGGGATTGCATGGTATGTGTAGATTGCTTTGGGTAATATTGACATTTCAACAATATTAATTCTTCCAATCCACGGGCATGGAATATTTTTCCATTTCTTTGTATCTTCCTCAATTTCCTTCATAAGCTTTCTACAGTTTTCAGCATACAGATGTTTTACATCTTTGGTTAGGTTTATTCCTAAGTATTTTATGGATCTTGGTGCAATTGTGAATGGGATCGGTTTCTTTATTTCTCTTTCTGCTGTTTCATTTTTGGTGTGTAAAAATGCAACCAATTTCTGTACATTAATTGTGTACCCTGCGATTTTGCTGAATTCATGTATCAGTTCTAGCAGACTTTTGGTGGAGTCTATTGGGTTAACCATGTAGAGTATCATGTTGTCTGCGAAAGTGAAAGTTTGACTTCATCTTTGCCAATTTTGATGCCTTTGATTTCATTTTGTTGTCTGATTGCTGATGCTAGGACTTCCAATACTATGTTAAACAACAGTCGTGAGAGTGTAAATCCCTTTAATATTCCTGATCTCAGGGGAAAAGCTCTCAGTTTTTCACCATTGAGGATGATATTAGATGTAGGCTTTTCACAAATGGCTTTTGTGATGTTTATTTATGTTCCTTCTATCCCAACTTTCTTGAGGATTTTCATCAAGAAACGATGCTGTATTTTGTCAAATGCTTTTTCTGCATCTATTAACAGGACCATATGGTTTTTATCTTTTATTTTATTAACATGATGTATCACATTGATTGATTTGCGAATATTGAACCAGGCATGTAGCGCTGGGAATGAATCCCACTTGATCATGGTGAATAATAGTTTTTATATGCTATTTAATTTGATTCGGTAGTATCTTGCATTCATATTCATCAGGGGTATTGGCCTGTAGTTCTCTTTTTTACTGGTTCTCTGTCTGGCTTGGGGATCAAAATATTGTTGGCTTCATAGAGTGAGTCCAAAAGTTTTCCTTCCATTTCCAATTTTTGGAACAGCTTGAGAAGGATAGGTATTAACTCTGCTTTAAATGTATGGTAAAATTCCCCAGGGAAGCCATTTGGTCCAGGACTCATTTGTTGGGAGATTTTTGATAACTGACTCAATTTCTTCAGTAGTTACGGGCCTGTTCAAATTTTGTATTTTTTCCTGTTTGAGTTTTGGTAGTGTGTTTTTAGGAATTTGTCCATTTCTTCCACATAGGCCAGTTTGTTGGCATATAATTTTTAATAGTATTCCCTGATAATTGCTTGTACTTCTGAGGGATTGGTTGTAATAAATCCATTGTCATTTGTGATTTTATCTATTTGGGTCCTCTCTTTTCTTTTTGAGAAGCTTGGCCAGAGGTTTATCAATTTTGTTTATTTTTAAAAAAAAAACACTTTTTTTCATTTATCTGTTCTATTGTTTCTTTTTTTTTATTCTATGTTGTTTATTTCTGCTATGATGTTTATCATTTCTCTTCTGCTGGGTTTGGGGTATCTTTGCTGTTCTGCTTCTAGTTCCTTTATGTATGCTGTTAGACTTTGTGTTTGGGATTTTTCTTGTTTCTTGAGTTAGGCCTGGATTGCAGTGTATTTTCCTCTTAGGACTGCCTTTTCTGCTTCCCAAAGGTTTGGATTGTTGTATTTTCATTTTTATTTGTTTCCATATATCTTTTAATTTCTTCTCTAATTGCCTGTTTGACTCTTTCATTCTTTAGTAAGATGTTCTTAAATCTCCATGGTTTTGGAAGTTTTCCAGACATTTTCCTGTGGTTGATTTCAAGTTTCATAGCATTGTGATCTGAAAGTGTGCACGGTATGGTCTCAATTATTTTATATTTATTGAGGGCTGTTTTGTGACCAAGTATAAGATACATTTTGGAGAATGTTCTATGTGCACTTGAGGAGAAAGTATATTCTACTTCTTTGGGATGTAGAGTTCTAAATATATTTGTCAAGTCCATCTGGTCCAATGTATCATTCAGGGCCCTTGTTTCTTTACTGATTCTGTGTGTAGATGATCTGTCCATTGTTGTAAGTGGAGTATTCTGGTGCCCTGCAAATTCCACATTCTTATCAATAAGATTGCTTATGTTTGTGAATAATTGTTTTAAATATTTGGGTGCTTCTGAATTCGGTGCATAGACATTTATAATTGTTAACTCTTCCGCATGGATAGACCTTGTAATTATTATATAATGCCCTTCTTCATCTCTTGCTACAGCCTTTAATTTAAAGTCTAGTTTGTCTGATATAAGTATGGCTATTCCAGCTTTCTTTTGACTTCCAGTAGCATGATAGATAGTTCTCCATCCCCTCACTTTCAATCTGAAAGTGTCCTCAGGTCTGAAATGAGTCTCTTTTAGAGAACAAATAGATGGGTCCTTTTTTAAAATGCATTCTGATACCCTATGTGTTTTAACTGGAGCATTTAGTCCATTTACATTCAATGTTATTATAGAAAGATATGGGTGTAGAGTCATTGTGTTATCTGTAGGTTTCATGGTTGTAGTGATGTCTCTGGTACTTTGTGGTCTTTGCAACATTTCACTCACAGAATCCCCCTTAGGATCTCTTGTTGGGCTGGTTTAGTGGTGATGAATTCCTTCAGTTTTTGTTTTGGAAATCTTTATCTCTCCTTCTATTCTGAATGACAGTCTTGCTGGGTAAAGGATTCTTGGCTGCATATTTTTCCTGTTCATCACATTGAAGATTTCCTGCCATTCCTTTATGGTCTGCCAAGTTTTAGTAGATAGGTCTGCTACTACCCTTATGTTTCTACTTTTGTATTTTAAGGCCTATTTATCCCTAGCTACTTTCAGAATTCTCACTTTATCCTTGTATTTTGTCAGTTTCACTATGATATGTAGTGCAGAAGATCGATTCAAATTATGTCTGAAGGGAGTTCTCTGTGCCTCTTGGATTTCAATGTCTGTTTTTTTTTCCCAGATTGAGAAAGTTCTTAGCTATAATTTGTTCAAATACACCTTCAACACCTTTCTCTCTTTCCTCCTCCTCTTCTTCTTCTTCTTCTGGAATTCTCTGATACAGTCATTGTTCTGTTTGATTGCATCACTTAGTTCTTTAATTCTCCCATCTTGATCCTGGATTGTTTTATCTCTATTTTTCTAAGCTTCCTCTTTTTCCATAATTTTATCTTCTAATTCACCTATTTTCCTTTCTGCCTCTTCAATCCATGCTGTGACTGCCTCCATTTTATTTTTCACCTCATTTATAGGATGTTTTAATTCTTCATGACTATCTTTTAGTTCCTTAATCTCTGTAGTGATAGATTGTCTGCTGTCTTCTATGCCTTTTTCAAGCCTAGCGATTAATCTTATGACTATCATCCTAAATTGTTGTTCAGTTATATTGCTTATATCTCTTTTGATCAATTATTTAGCTGTCACTTCTTCCTGGAATTTCTTTTAAGGGTGATTCTTCTGTTTCATCATTTTGGCTAGTTTTCTGTCCCTTATGAGTTTTAAAAGCTTGTTATGCGCTCTGCTCCTATGAGCACTGCTATATTAAAGGGGGGGGGGGTCATACACTGTCCAGGGCCTGGCACTTCAGGAGGTGTTTTTTGGAGAGGATTACTTGCTCTTTATTGTTGTGACTTTGGTTATTTTATTTCTCTACTCATAGTGATGTTTTGTACCCTCCATGATGTGGATTTATGCAGTTACCCAGCATGGAGTGGTGTGGTTTGGGGTAGGCTGATCCCACCTCCACTATGGACCCCCGGGACTGATCCCTGAGGCCCCACTTTGTTTGTGGTGGTGGTGGGAAATGGTCAAACCCAAGTATCTTCTCCATGACTTGGTGGACCCCATTTGAGTCATTCTCACTGTGCCATGGGTGCAGACAGGTCTGTCCTTGCTCCACCAACTCCTTTGGCCTGATGCTTGTCTAGGATTCAAAGACCCGGTCTGTGTGCTATGGCACTGGGGAACAGGCTTTCTGTCTGCCTGGATATGTGGTCCCAGCTGGCTTTGTCTGTGCTGCTACACTTCAGGGAGGACCACCTTTTCCTGCTGGGTACTGCACAGCTGACCTCACTGCCAAGGCCGAGGATGGCAGATGTAGGCAGGCTTTGTTCTGTCCTACCACACTCCAGGGAGGGGGCCACTTTCTCCTACTCCAGACTGTGCCCATGATCTACCACCAAGCGCAGGGCTGGCTCCCCTCCTCTCCAGGTGCATGAATAAGGAGCTGGCCCCAGTCCAATGAAACCCCCACAGTTAGAGATAGGATCCCTCTCAGTCCCAGTCCGAGGTTTTTCTCTTGTCCAGATACAGTCCTATACTTCCCCAGCCACTCTTACTCTTCCCTTTGTCTCTTCACAGAAGGAGATCCCTCCCCTCCATGCCTACTCGGCCCGTTTTATATCCCCCAGGTCGCAATCACCCACCTATCATTTCTCAATTTGTCCCATTTTATTCCTGGTAGAGTCATTCTCTTTTCCTCCCAGACTCTTGGGGTTCAAAGTATTTTGGCTTCAACACTTCTTTGAGAGATGCAGGAAGTACGGATCACCCTACTTCTCTGCCATGTTGGCCCGCCCTCCTCGCTCTTTTTTCACTAACTGCAATTTTAACAGAACTACAACAAATACATAATTCTAAAATGTGTATGAAACTTCAAAAGACCTAAGAGCCAAAGCAATCTTGAAAAAGAACAAAACTGGAAACAATCTAATCCCAGACTTTAAGATATAGTCCAAAGTTGTAATAACCAATATAGTGCTGGCACATAAATAGACATATAGATAAATGAAATAGAATATACATCCCAGAAATAAACTCATGATTTTATGGTCAATTATCAGTGACATACTAGGCAAGAATATACAATGGAGAAAAGACAGTCTTTTCAACAAATGTGTTGTGAAAATTGGACAGCTACATGCAAGAGAATGAAACTGGATCACTATCTTACACTATACACAAAAATAAACTCAGAATGGATTGAAGACCTAAATGTAAGACCTTAAAACATGAAAAGCATAGAAGATAGCAGAGGAAGTAATTTCTCTGACAGCAGTCATAGCGAAATTTTTCCAAACATATCTTCTAAAGCAAGGGAAATAGAAACAAAACAGGACAAACAAAACAAAACAACTATTTGGATACATAAAAATAAAAAGTTTTTACACAGAAAAGGTTAACAACCAACAAGAGTAAAAGACACCCTTGAATGGTAGAAGATATTTGCAAATGACATATGTGATAAAGGGTTAGTATAAAAAATATATAAAGAACTTATACAATTCAACATCAAAAAATAATTTGATTAAAAAATGAGCAGAAGACACGAGCATATATTTCTCCAAAGAAGACATACCGATGGCCAACAGACACATGAAAAAATGCTCAACATCACTAGTCATCAGGGAAATACAAATCAAAACCCCAATGAGATATCACCTCACACCCATCAGATTCGCTAAAATAAAACACACAAAAAAACAAACAAACAGGAAATAACAAGTTTTGTGAGGATGTTGGAGAAAAAGCAACTCTTGTCCACTTTTGGTGGAAATGTGAACTGGTGTAGCCACTGTGGAAAACAGTATGAAGGTTCCTTAAGAAGTTTAAATAGAGCTAACAGATGATCCAGTAATTGCACTACTGGGTATTTATCCAAAGAATACAATGACAGTAATTTATAGACATGGGTGCACTCCTAATTAATTGTAGGATTATTTACAATAGCCAAATTATGAATGCGACCTAAGTGTTCATTGATAGATGAATGGATAAAGATGCGACTATACATATGTATATATATAATATTTTATATTATACATATATACTTGTAATATGTATGATACATACAATATAATATTTTCACCCATAAAATATAATGAAACCTTGTCATTTGTAACACCATGGGTGGGTCTAGGGAGTGTAATGCTAAGTGAATTAAGTCAGTCAATGAAATAGAAATACCATATGATTTCATTCATATATGTAATTTAAAAATAAAATAATAAGAAATAATAAGAAAGAAGCAAGCAAACAAACAAACAAACAAAAACAGGCTCTTAGATACAGAGAACAAACTGATATTTTCTAGAGGGAATGTGGGGAAAGTAATAAGTGAATAACTGAAGGGGATTAAAATATACTTATCTTGATGAGCACTGAGTACTGTATAGAATTGTTGTATCACTATATTGTACACCTGAAACTAATATAAGACTGTGTGTTAATTATATTAGAATTAAAAGTATAAAATACAAAAATAAATAAAAGTCAACACTAAGGTGGTGACCTCGGCTAATTCAGTCCACTATATTCTATTCACAACGAAAATATCTTCTATTTCAGAGTCATAAAATGAAACTACTGCATCATAGCTATTTGTAGCTTCCTGACAGTTCTTCTTTTATTAGGGATTCTCATAATGCCTGAAAAGTTAAAACATACCAGTAAACTATGTGTCCCCACTGTACCAAAGAAAGGACCTTTCTAGGATAAATAATATATCTATAAAATTTAATGCCTGAGCCCTGACTTCCTCATTTGTTCTTCTATCTTCAGCTCCATTATCACGTCAACATGTCTCAATTCAGGTGCTCAGAGTCATTAATTATTTTTTTCCCTTCTCTCCAAGCCACATTAATGGCATCACTTTTATTTGTATTAGAGTTTTAAGGAATTGAGAACTAGGTGACTAATATTTGAATATGAATCCTTTTAAACTAAAAGACAAATTGTTTCTGGTAGCATTTCAGATATCAGCTATTGGAAGTTGTAAGAAATTGGGCATTGGTAGACTTATCATTGCCCTCCAAATAATACTAATTGTGTCACTTCTTACTCTACCACTTAGTGTGAAGGATTTCTTCCATACCAAACTCCCTTTGAAAGCTTCAGGTATTCAGCATTCTAAATAATAGCAGGCTATTCCAAGGTAACTCAATTTAACTCTCAATTTAATAAAGTCAATTCATATTATTTATATCTGAATACTGAAGTTATGACTTATAATACTTTGACAGAAGAGAGACAAATAGAGAAAGGAATGATTGTTGAAAGGAATATTCTGATGTCTAAGCATTAAAATATTATAAAAACAATAAAGTTAGCTCAAAAGAAAAGTAAAAATATTATTGCCCCAGTAATATTCTTCCTACCAATAGAAATCCTGGATTATGAGTTGCTCTTAGTTGTCTTATCTCTTTAATATATTTTGATCTAGAACCTTAGCTTTTCTTCGTTTTGCAGGTTATGGACATATTAAAAGTGTTCAGGACAACTTTTGCAGAGTCGTTTAATTTGGGTTCATTGGAGGATTCTGCACGATGAGATTCAGCTGTGTGTGTGTGTGTGTGTGTGTGTGTGTGTGTGTGTTTTACAGGAATATCACACAAGTGATGGTGTGTTCTTCTAAGTGCATGATATAGGGGGTACATGACATGTACCTATCCTATTTTTGGTTGTCATAATTTTTATCACTTGGATAAACTTATTTCTGCAGAGATTCTGCATTGTAATTAACATTTTTTTTACTTTTGTTGTTAGTGTCTTATAAAGAGATACTCTGAGGTCATGTGAATATGCAGTTTCTCATCATACTTTCACTCAGTAGTTTTACCAGTCCATTGGCCATTGTTGCCTCAAACAAGTATTGCAATGGTGGTTGTCAAAGGATGATTTTATTATTCCTTTACTCATTCTAAATGTGTTAGTATGAATTCTACTATAAGGAGAAATTTTCCCTTATACCCAACTTACTTGTTTATTCTTTTATTATATCACTATAAAATATATCAATATTAATTTTATAATTTTGATAAATTGTATTATTCTTATATAAGAGCATACTTTTGGTTTGAGAAATACATTTCTCTACTTATAAACTATTAATCTTTTTTAAAGTTTATTTTTGAGATAGAAAAAGAGAGAGAGAGAGAGAGAGAGAGAGAGAGAGAGAGAGAGAGAAAGCATGTGAGTGGGGAAGGGGCAGAGAAAGGGAGAGTGAGAGAGAGAATCCCAAGCAGGCCTTCTGCTGTTAGTGCAGAGTCCAATGCAGGGCTCAAACCCATGAACTGTGAGATCATCACCTGAGCTGAAATCAAGAGCCATACACTTAACCAAATGAGCCTCCCAACGCATCCCTAAACCTTTGATATTTTTTAGGTTACACATCTGAGTGACATCATACAGTTTTTGTCTTTCTCTTTCTGGACTTATTTCACATAGCATAATACATTTAAGTTTCATCCATGTTGCTGCAAACGGCAGGATTTCCATCTTTCTTATGAATGAACAATATTTCATATATATGCTTAGATCATTTACACATCTTTCTTGTCTGTTGTGAATAATGCTGCAGTACACTTTGGGGTGGGGATATCTGTTTGATGTTGTGATTTTATTTTATTCAGATACATTTCTAGAAGTGAAATTTCTGATTCATATGGTAGTCCTATTTTTTAAAAATTTTTCCATTGTGGTAGCACCGATGTGCACTTCAACAATGCACAAATGTTCCCTTCTCTTTACACTTTTGCCAGAACTTGTTACCTCTTATTTTTAAGATAATAGCTATTCTAAAAGGTGTGAGATGATATTTCATTGTGGTATTGATTTGCATTTTCCTGACCAGTGATATTGAGCATCTTTACATGTATCTGTTGGGAGTGTTGATGTCTTCTTTGGAAGAATGTCTGGATAGGTACCTTGCCCTCTTTTCAATAGGATTATTGGTCTTTTCCCTATTGAATAGTATGAATTTTTAAAATATATCTTGAATATTGATCCTATATTTGATATAAGATTTGCAAATATTTTCTCCCATTCTGTAGGTTGTCTCTTAATTTTGTTGATTGTTTCTTATGCTGTGCAGAAACTTTTTAGTTTGCTATAGTCCCACTTGTTGATGTTTGTTTTTGTTGCTTGCGCTTTTGATGTCATATCCAGAAAATCATCACAAAGGCCAATGTGAAGGATCTTTTCTCCTATGTTTTCTTACAGGGGTTTTATAGTTTTAGATATTTGTTTTAAGTCTTTAATTCATTGTGAGTTAATTTTTGTGAGTGGCATCAGATATGCTTCCAATTTAATTTGTTTACATGTGAATACCCAGTTTTCTATACAACATTTGTTAAACAGATTATGAATTCCCACGTTAGATATTCTTGGCTCCCTGCTAAAAGATTAGTTCACTGTGTGTGTGTGTGTGTGTGTGTGTGTGTGTGTGTGTGTATTTCTGGTCTTGCGATTTTTGTGCCATTAGTCTATATGTCTGTTTCCATGCCATCACTATCACCATACTATTTTGACTACTATAGCTTTGTAGTACAGTTTGAAATCAGAAAGTGTGATGCCTCCAGTTAGCTCTTCTTTCTCCATATTGATTTGGGTATTGGCCTTTTGATATTTGATAGAAATTTTAGGTTTGATTTTTGCAGTTCTGTAAAAAATTATTTGAATTTTGAAAGGAATTGCATTCGATCTATAAATGGCTTTGGGCATTTATGAACATTTTAATAATATTAATTCTTCATTAATACATAAGCATGGAATATCTTTTTATTTAGTTGTTTCTTTTTTAAATTTTTTTAAAAATTTTTTTTAATGTTTATTTATTTTTGAGACAGAGAGAGACAGAGCATGAATGGGGGAGGGTCAGAGAGAGAGGGAGACACAGAATCTGAAGCAGGCTCCAGGCTCTGAGCTGTCAGCCCAGAGCCTGACGCGGGGCTCGAACCCACAGACAGTGAGATCATGACCTGAGCCGAAGTCGGATGCTTAGCCGACTGAGCCACCCAGGCGCCCCTAGTTGTTTCTTCGAACAATCTTTCATCAATGTTTTATATTTTTAGTGCACAGGTATTTAATATCCCTGGTTAAATTTATTCCTAAATATTCTATCGTTTTGATGCTATTATAAGTGGAAATATTTTATTTATTTGTTTTTCATATAGTTTATTTTAAGGGTATAGAAATGTAGCTGTTTTTGGTATATTAATTTTGTGTCCTCCAACTTGATTCATTTATTAGTTCTAACATTGTGTGTGTGTGTGTGTGTGTGTGTGTGTGAATTCTTTAGGATTTTCTATAGATGATATCATTTCATCTGCAAAAGGAGACAATTTTACTTCTTACTTTCCCATTTGGATGTTTTTTTTTTCCTTGATTAATTGCTTTTGTTAGGACTTTTACTACTATATTGAATAAAAGTGCAAAGAGTGGGCACTCTCATTCATGATTTTAGAGTAAAAGCTTTTAGAGGTATTTTTTTTTCATTTGAATATGATGTTTGTTATGTGAAATAGCTAAAGTTAAAGGAGTATCATGTCATAATTTGTTTTCTAGATATAAATAGATATAGAAATAGATACAGACATATAGATACAGAAATATATACATAAGACATAAATAGAGAATGATAAACTAAATAGTACATTGTTAATAGCATTTGGAGAATCTAGGTGAAAGGTGGGTGGATGTCTTTGCATGATTTTGCAACATTACATTAATTATTAAATTATTTTAAATGAAAAGTTTAGAAAGGTAAATGTAATAATGAAAACTATTGTTAGTATACATTTTAAATTTAATTATGCCTCTTTAAATTTAACACAAATTTACTAAAGAATGTTGTAAGCAACTTTGTTATCTATCAACATATGATAAAACAATAAAAGTGGTAGTCGTCATTGTAATTTCAATTTTTTGATCTTCCCTTTTAGACGTTAATACAGTATAGTAAAACTTTTCCCAAATTGCTACATAGTGATTATATATAAAGAGCAGATAATGACGTTTTGTTTATAACAGGGAAAAGATTTTCGCTCCCTTTTTCCTCCCTCTTTGTATTACTTTATTCCTTTTTACATTCCTCCTTCCTTTTTTCCTTCCTTCTTTTTTGCTTCTTTCCTGTTTTCAGTCAGTGAATGTTTGCTGAGTATCTATGAAATACCCAATAATGTGCTAGATGTAAGATGAGGATAGGGTACATTGGAGGGATGAAAGTAATAGAGGGAGACAAATGTAAAACTCCAAAGTAAAGGATACTAAAACTATTTGAAGGAAACAAATATTCCTTGAATTGACCACTCCCTCACCTTTTTCTACATCAGAAAATTAGAACCTCAGGCTACCACTGCAACAACCATCCTCAAGTATAGGTAGTAACTTAAAAACCTACTTTGGACACTAAGCATGATGCATTTACCTTATTACTTTTGAGAGTGTATTTACCTTTCTATAAGGCACCCCACTTGTTAAATACTGATTACATGGAAAAGCACTCTTTGGACAATTTAGCAGATTATATACACAGAGGCAGTTTTCAGGAGTATCTCTATATCAATTTTATAGATTCTGATAACCCCCTCCTTGTGCAAGGCAGACATGTCACCTTACTGCATTCCAGGCATATTTATCTCAAAGGGGGTTACCAAGTTCAATTCATAGATAGGGAAGAGCAATCCATGCATTTAAATATAATAAAGTTATAGCTATACATACATTTACAAAGGAAGGTGCATAAAGTTTTGTAGCTCAAAGTAGCAGTACAATAAGCAGTACCATTTGCATGCATTTTTATGAGACTAATTATTAATTTAACTCTTTTTTATTCATTAAAACTAAAATAACTTAGTATAACAACTGGCACCATCTCCTTGGCCTAAAACAGAGATTAACTGAGATTCTTTTTAAATAAATACATTCCAGCACAAAGTGAATTATTTTCCTTTGTGTTATAGATCCGAATGAATACCTATATTTCACCTTAGAGATATATTTAAAATTTATACATATGTTCTCTTCTTCTTTCGTTATTTTAAGAGTACCTTAGAGTGGAGGTGGAGGTGATGTGGGAAACAAGGGCAAAAGAGAAGAACAAATTTCCTTACAACTTACTGCCAATTGACAAGTCCTTGAGACAGGCAGAGTGACCTCCTTCTAGGAACTCTAGTGTCTGGATGTTAATACTTTGATAAGGGAAAAAGTCAATTTTAGCTTAACATTATCCCAGTATTCAGGATCCTGTAAGTCTCCTTTAACATATAAAAATTCCTTTGGAAACTTCCTTTGTCTCTAGCTTCCAAGATATATGTTAGACATCATCCTAAAAGCATATGGCCCACTGATATATATCTGAAGGGTCTCATGACTGTTTGACTGGACAGTAATAAATGAACTTTTCCTAAAAATAGCTAGCCTCTAAAGATCATGCAAACCTTGTTTCCAAATTCTTAAGAGACTTACTCTATCTCTAAACCCTTCCCAACTTGAAAGTGTATAATTGGTCTCCACTCACAATCCCAATGCAGCTTTCTGCTCACATGTCCTGTCCCTTTGCTTTAATAAGACTACCTTTTTTGCACCGAAGATGTCTCAAGAATTCTTTCTTGACTGTTTACTCTCAAACCCCATTTCCAAATCAAAGGTACCTCTAGACAATGTTAGGTGACAGGCCAAAATTTATACCTGAATGCAGAGAATAATCCAGGCAAGATGGAGAAGCATGAGAAGCTTGTCTTCTTGGATTTCTTTGCTTTTATTTCATCCATCCATAATTGCTACTCTTCCTAAATATATAGGAAAGTTATTTCAATGTCCTCTTTCTGTGTCTAAGCTAATTAATTCAAGTTTGTTATAACTCTGAATTATGAACTGTGGTCTTATCCTCTCAGGGTAATTTGTCTTTTATTATTTAATATTACAAAAAGAATCCTGGAGGGGATCTGATTTTTATTGTGCCTTTGTCACTAAATTGCTTTGCAGCTTTGGGTAAGTCTCCACCCACATGTGTAAATTGATCTTGATTGATTACTATATCTCAATGAGAGGAGAAGTATATAAAAATGTGAAGGAAGGTAGTTTGTAAACATCATACAGGTAATATGAAAAATATCCAACCCCTGGGAATTGCTTCTTGCCACACACATACATTTCTACTTGAAAATCCCTAGATTAGAAGATCCTGAAGGTATATTTTTGCCACAAATTCATAATCAATAAAATGTAGTAGCACTCATACATTTCTGGTCACTCAAATGCTGATTTTTGACTCAAGAAAAATGTAGAAATACAAGAGTAATATTTATATAGGGGAAGCCTTTCATCTGCTCTGATGCATAAAAATCAATGATTTCATTGTATGTTAATTATTCATTCAATTTATTAGCAATAAGAATTAACAATAAATGTTTATTATCAGTAACAAAATGCTTATCACATTTCTCACAATTCAATGGGATATGACAGTGAATACTAAAACAAAAAAACAACAAAAACTGCAGCTTCTTAAGCTATATGGTTCTAAAATTCTATTCACCTCTAGTGGTGAGAATTTCAAGTTTCAGAATAGATGAATAAGGAAAATATTTAGGAATAGAGAGTTCTTTTGGTATATTCTAAAGCACTCTACACTGACACCCCCTTAACTGATGTTTGTATAAAATTTGTTGTGGCTGTCTTGGGACGAATGAATGAAAGAATGCATTTTATTATACACATACTGATGACTGTTATTTTTTTCTTGGGTTTGATCACAAATCTCTCATTTTTGAATTTTGTAACTGACCAAGTCTCTATACCTCTTTTAACCCCAATTTCTTCATGGAAATAATATAAGGATAATGATGCTCGTCTCATATAGAGTTGTGAAGATTAAATTAGCTATTGTATTGGCACTTGCTTCATAGATTCTAAATCTGAGGAGCTACATGGAAAAAAATGGGAGAGCTAGTAAAGAAGAAAGTGAATTTTGGATTTCTATTCCAGTGACATAAGCATTTAGTATATCTAGATAATACCAGAACTTACTATAACTTCATATTGTGCCAATTTAGGCATGAGAACTTTTTTAACATGAGATTTATTGTCAAATTGGTTTCCATACAATGCCCAGTGCTCATCCCAACAGGTGCCTTCCTCAATGCCAATCACCCAATTTCCCCTCCCTCCCACCCCCCATCAACCCTCAGTTTATTCTCAGTTTTTAAAAGTCTTATGGTTTGCCTCCCTCTCTCTCTCTCTTTTTTTCCCTTCCCTTCTCCATGGTCTTCTGTTAAGTTTCTCAGGATCCACATAAGAGTGAAAACATATGGTATCTGTCTTTCTCTGTATGACTTATTTCAATAGGACAGCAGCATGCAGAAGAATGAAACTAGACCACTTTCTTCCACCATTCACAAAATAAACTCAAAATGGATAAAGGACCTGAATGTGAGACAGGAAACCATCAAAACCCTAGAGGAGAAAGCAGGGAAAAAACCTCTCTGACCTCAGCCGCAGCAATTTCTTACTTGACACATCTCCAAAGGCAAGGGAATTAAAAGAAAAAATGAACTATTGGGACCTCATGAAGATAAAATGCTTCTGCACTGCAAAGGAAACAATCAACAAAACTAAAAGGCAACCAACGGAATGGGAAAAGATATTTGTAAATGACATATTAGGCATGAGAATTGATAGGAAACAGTACTAGATCTTAATACAACTGTTGGCTAAATGAGATAACTGCAAGTAACTGGACTTTCTAGTAGTTTTCAGTCCTAGTTGAGTATTCAAATCACTGGACATGCTATATATATGCCAAATCCACACTAATTAAATCAGAATCTTTGGGAAGTGATGTGTGAGCACCAATATTTTCTTTATTTTTCCTTGGGTAAGTGTTATATGCAACCAGGATTGAGAGACACTGCATCCAAGTAAATATGCAAAGTTGCCAAAGTTGCCTTTTGCCCTAGGTTCCAAATAGTCTTCTCCAAGTCCTTCATGTCACCTGGTAAACAATTACTTCAGAGTGAAATGGCTTAGTACTGAATAGTAAACAGTGAAACTTCTAGCACTATAAGATCAGTGTATGAGTGTTGTTCTGGCATAGCCCTGTTGCACTACACACTAGACTTTTGGAGCTAGGTGAGTTTCCCAGTGCTCCTTAAATCTTATCATCTAGGTATTTCACTGTCTTCTTTATGCACGTATAAATCCTTTCATCTATAAGGAATTACACATGTAAAAGGAAGTGTTATGTACCATTGAGCTTCCCTGATGGGGAGAAAATGATCCTCTACTGTTCAGCTGTTCCCTCTGGGGGCAACTGCAGCAATCTAATCAAACTTTATTTGGTATTTGAACAACACTGGTTCAGAGCTATGACATAGAATAGCTGTGCCTCTAGATCATGAATGATGAGGAATATAAGGTCACAAATAAATTACTTTCTAAACAAGTTTTTTTTCCATCAAGTATTGGAATCTACTTTACAATTAAAAATCTGGGCTGGCCTTCTTACTTGCTTTGGTCAACAGTATAAAACAGATGCAACAATGTGCCAGTTGAGAGTCTAGACTCTTTACAAACTTATGTTTCTCTCTTGAAACCCTCTTAATGAGGACATACTCAAGTTAGTCTGATATAAATTGATAGACTTTGTGAAGCAGTGCTGTTAGTCCTAAAAGGCCAAAGTGACCTGTGAGATGACTGAAGACACATGATTAAAGCCAACTCGGATAACTCAACCTTGTTCCTAATTAGCAGAATTGCCTAGCCAATCTGTAGACTCATGAAAAATAATATTTTTTTTGTTGCTTTAAACCACTAAGTTTTGAAACGGTTTGTTATGCAGTAATAGCTAAATGTTGCAAATATATTAAGAGTTGAATAAAATCCCTAACCCATAAAAAACATAACATGTGCACAGGGTAGGAAGTATACAACCACTGAGGTGATTGTGTAATTCCCAATTCTCTCTTCTGTTGGTGCCAGAAATGGTCATTTGATTTAAATTTTGCCCCTAGTCATCATGCTTTTGTGACTCATTTAAAGAAAAAAAAAATCAGAATGATAAATTAAAATTTATTTACTCATCTTCATGATCCATTAAATTAGTTTTGTGGAAAAAAAAAGTAATTCATTTTGTGCACTACTGTATCTCTATACTACTTGGCACATAATAAATGCTTTATAGATCTTTGCATGTATGAATTAATAAACAGATGCAATAAAAAATATCTTAACACATAATTGGCAGAAGAAATTAATAATGTTTGGAATGAAGGATAGAAGACTTGGAGACAGTGTGATAACTTCCTGAAAATATTTTCAGAACTGCCATGGGAAAACTTATATCAGCTCTTGGTTAGCAAAGAGGTAGTAAGTAGTAATCTCCTTATTACTCAGGTGTCTCAAGGAGAGGTTAAGAGATCACTCACTGCTGCTTTTGTAGATTTTTTTTCATTGGATAAAAGATTTAACTTTGAAAGATCCTACCCACTTGAAGTTATGGAAAATGCCAGTCCTCAAAAACATCATAGTTAGTGCCTAGTGCTTGAATGAAAATGTGTAGGATAGATTATTTGCCTTATTGGCTGCAGCATTACAACAAGCAATACATGCATCAAGTTACAGTCTGCAAGACTTTGGTATAAGACTGATCTGGGCTCAAATCCTAGTTGTGCTACTTAAAAATAACCCTACATTATATTTAACTTTTCAGAAATTTTCACATTTATAAAATGAAGATGATAGAAATGGATCTATTAAAAAGAATTATTAAATGACTATAGCATTATGCTTCACAAATACTAAGAACTTAGCAAATATGACCTATACCTCTATTATTACATGAATTTTGATTATCATCATAGCCTAAGTATTGAGAAAGATAAAGAAAAAAGAACAGGGTGAGAACCAATCAGGCATCTATTTTCCAATTTACTATGAATTGTCTCTATTCATGTAAGACACTTACATATGTCTTTGTGGACGTGATTAGGCATCAGTTTCCCTTGAAGATTTTAGAGTTTATCATGACCTTCATGACAATAAAGATGCCTGATGTAGAGTGGCTGCTATTGCAGGCAGAAAAGTCTCCATGGAAATGTCTCTTTTTATTTTAAGTGTATATTTTAATCACCTGGTGCTCATCACGTCAAATGCATGCCTTGATCCCCATCACCTATTTCACCCATCCCACCACACACCTCCCCTGTGATAACCATCAGTTTGTTCTCTATAACTAAAAGTCTGTTTCTTGGATTGTCTTTCTCTCTCTCTCACTCTCTCTCTCCTCTCTCTCACTTTTTTCCCTTTGAAAATTTGTTTTGTTTCTTAATTCTACATATGAGTGAAATTATAGCATTTGCCTTTCTCTGACTAATTTCACTTAGCATAATACTCTCTAGTTCTATCAATGTTGCTGCAAATGAAAATTTTCATCATTTTTTATGGCTGAGTAATATTCCATTGTGTGTGTGTGTGTGTGTGTGTGTGTGTGTGTGTGTATCACATTTGTTATATACAGTCATTAATTCATGGACACTTGAAATTCTTCCATATTTTGGCCATTATAAATAACGCTGCTTTACCCATAAGTCCCACGTATCCCTTTGATTTAGTGTTTTTGTATTCTTTGGGTAGAATGATTACTTTATGATAAGATATTTCTATTTTTAGATTTTTGAGGAAACTTTGTACTGTATTCCACAGTGATTCTACCAGTTTGGAATCTCACCAACAGTGCTACAGTGTTCCCTTTTCTCCACATGCTCACCAACACCTATTGTTTCTTGTGTTTTTCATTGAAGGCATTCTAACAGGTTTAAGTTGATACCACATCGTGTTTTTTTTTAATTAATAACCTTTACTTTTAATCAACAACTTTCTTTTTTATTTATTTATTCATTTATTTATGTAAATTTTATTTAAATACAATTTAGTTAATATATAGTGTAATAATGGTTTTAGGAGTAGAAATTAGTGATTCATCACTTACATATAACATCCAGTGGTCATCCCAACAAGTGCTTTCCTTAATGCCCATCACCCATTTAGCCCATCACCCCACCCCACACCCCTCCAGCAACCCTCACTTTGTTCTCTGTATTTAAGACTCTCTTAAGGTTTGCCTCCCTCTTTGTTTTTATATTATTTTTCCTTCCCTTCCCCTATATTAATTTGTTTTTGTTTCTTAAATTCCACATATGAATGAAATCATATGATATTTATCTTTCTCTGATTGACTTATTTAGCTTAGCATAATACACTCTAGTTTCATCCATGTTGCTATAAATGGCAAGATTTCACTCTTTATGATCACTGAGTAACATTCCATTGTATATGTATACCACATCTTGTTTATCCATTCATCAGTCAATGGACATTTGGGCTCTTTTCATAATTTGACTATTGTTGTTAGTGCTATTATAAACATTGGAGTGCATGTGGCCCTTTGAATAAACATTTTTGTATCCTTTGGATAAATATCTAGTAGTGCAATTGCTAGGTTGTAGGGTACCTGGGCACCCGAGTGGCTCAGTCAGTTAAGCTTCTGACTCTTGGTTTCAAGATGATGATCTCAGAGTTTTGTGAGTTCAGACCCCACATCAGGCTCTGCACTGGCACTGTGGAGTCTGCTTGGGATTTTTTTCTCTCTCTTCTCTCTCTGCTACTCCTTCACTCATGATGTTTCTGTCTCTCTCAAAATAAATAAATAAACTTTTAAAAAATTAAATAAAAGTTTTTATTTAAATTTGTTTGCTAACATACAGTGTTATATTAATTTCAGGTGTACAATATAGTAATTGAACGCTTCCACATCACCATGTTCTCATCAGGACAAATGCTCACCTTAATCCAGATAAGGTTATTTAATCCATCCCCCACTCATCTCCCCTCTGGTAACCATCAGTTTGTTCTCTATAATCAAGAATATGTTTCTTAACTTGTTTCTATGTCACATAATTTTCTCTTTGCCTGTTTGTTTTAATTTTTCCTTTTGCTTTTTTTTATTTCTTAAATTTGACATACAAGTGAAATTATATTTGTCTCTTTTTGACTGAATTATTTCACTATTATATGCTCTAGCTCCATCCATTTCTTTGAAAATGTCAAGACTTTGTGTGCTTTCCATAATTGGCTATTGTACATAATGATGCTATAAATGTCAAGGTGCATGTATTTCTTTGACTTAGTATTTTTTATTCTTTGGGTAAATACCTAGTAGTACAATTGCTAATCATATGGCAGTTTCATTTTTAACTTTTTGAGAAACCTCCATACTTTTTTCCAAGTGGCTGTACCAGTTTGCATTCCCACCAACAGTGCAAGAGGATTCCCCTTTATCCACATCCTCACCAACACCTGTTGTTTCTTGTATTGTTAATTTTTTGCTATTCTGACACTTTTAGTCGTGAGGTAATATCACATTGTAGCTTTGATTAGTATTTCCCTGATGATGACTGATATTGAGCATGCGTCTGTTGGTCATCTGTATGTCTTCTTTAGAAAAATATCTTCATGTCCTCTGACCATTTTTTAACTGGATTGTTTTTTTGGGTGTTCAGTTTTATAAGTTCTTTATATACATTGGATACTAACCCTTTATCAGATATGTCAATTTCAAATATGTTGTCCCATTCTGAAGGATGACTTCTAGTTTTGTTGATTGTTTCCCTGGATGTGCAGAAGCTTTATTATTTTCATGAAGTCCCAATAGTTTATTTTTGCCTTTCTTTCCTTAGCCTCAGGAGAAAAATCTAGTAAGAAGTTGCTATGGCCAATGTTAAAGAATTTACTGCCTTTTTTCTCCTATGGGATTTTGGTAGTTTCCTGTGTCTCGCTTAGGTCTTTCATCCATTTTGAATTTATTTTTGTGTATGGTGTAGGGAAGTGGTCAAGTTTCATTCTTTTGCATATGGCTGTCCAGTTTTCTCAACACCATTTGTTGAACAGACTCTCTTTTTGCCATTGTATATTATTTCCTGCTTATTAAAGATTCATTGGCCATATGACTGTGGTTTTATTCCTGAGTGTTCTATTCTGCTCCACTGATGGTCAATTTTTCTGTCATTACCATACTGTTTTGATGACTACAGCTTTGTAATATAACTTGAAATCTGGAATTGTGATGTCTCCAGCTTTGCTTCTCTTTTTCAAGGTTCCTTTGACTATTCAGGGTCTTTTGTAGTTCCATACAAATGTTAGGATTGTTTGTTATATCTCTGTGAAGAATGCTGTTGGTATTTCGATGAGGATTACATTAAATATGTAGATTGCTTTTGGTAGTACAGATATTTTAACAATGTTTGTTCTTTCAGTCCATGAACTTGGAATGTCTTTCCATTTCTTTGTGTTGTCTACAATTTATTTCATCAGTATTTTATAATTTTCAGAATATAGGTCTTTCAACTTTTTGGTTAGATTTCTTCCTAGATATCTTATTATTTTTGGTGCAATTGTAAATGGTATCAATTCCTTGATTTCTATTCTCTGTTTCATTATTGGTGTATAGAAATGCAACAGATTTCTGTAGACTGGTTTTGTATTCTGTGAATTTACTGAATTTGTTTATCAGTTCTAGCAGTTTTTTTTTTTTTTTTGGTAAAGTCTTCTGGATTTTCTATGTAGAATATCATGTCATCTGCAAATACTGAAATTTTTATTTCTTCCTTACAAATTTTGATGTCTTTTCTTTCTTTTTGTTTTCTTATTGCTGTGGCTTGGACTTCAAGTACTATGTTGAGTAAAAGTGGTGGAAGTGGATATCTTTTCCCGATCCTGATGGTAGAGGAAAAGCTTTCAGTTTTTGCTGTGGTTTTAACTGTGGGTTTTCCTTTACTTTTTTTAACTTTTATTTTTATTTTTGAGAGAGAGAGATAGAGAGAGAGAGAGAGAGAGAGAGAGAGAGAACGAGTGGAGGAAGGACAGAGAAAAAGGGAGAGAGAGAATCCCAAGCAGGACCCTGTCAGTACAGAGCCTGATGCAGTGCTCATTCCCACAAACCATGAGATCATGACCTAAGCTGAGATAAAGAGTCAGATGCTTAACCAACTGAGCCACCCAGGTGCCCCTGTGGGTTTTTAATTTATGACCTTCATCATGTGTTGTATGTCCCTTCTAAACCTACTTTGCTGAGGGTTTTTTTTTTTATGATGAATGTAGGTTGTACTTTGGCAAATGCTTTTTACTGCATCTATTGAAATAATCATATGCTTCTTATCATTTCTCTTACTGATGCAACGTATCACATTGTTTGACTTGCAAATATTAAACCACCCTTGCAACCTAGGACTAAATTTCACATGTTTTTGGTAAATTCTTTTTGTAATGTGTTTTTAGATTCAGTTTGCTAGGTTTTTTTGTGGATATTTCCATCTATATTCATCAGAGATATTGGCCTGTTCTGTGTGTGTGTGTGTGTGTGTGTGTGATGTCTTTATCTGGTCAGCATAATGCTGACCCCATAGAATTAATGTGGAAGTTTCTTTTTTCCTTTTCTGTATTTTGGGACAGTTTGAGAAGAATAAGTATTAACTCATCTTTATATGTTTGGTAGAATTATCCTATGAATCCATCTGGTCCTGGACTTTTGTTTGTGGGGAGTTTTTGATTATTGATTCATTGTCTTTCCTGGCAGTTGGTCTGTTGAAATTTTCTATTTATATTTCTGTTTCAGTTTTGGAAAGTTATATGTTGCTAGGAACTTAAACATTTCTTCTAGGTTGTCCAATTTTTAACATATAGGTTTTCATAATATTTTCTATCAATTGTTTGTATTTCCATGGTGTTTTCTTTTTTGTTATTTCTATTCTCTCATTTGTGATTTTACTTATTTAGGTCATTACTCTTTTTTATGTATAAGTCTGTTTAGTGCTTTGTCAATTTTATTGATTTTTCAAAGAGCCAGATCCTGGTTTCATTGATCTGTCCTATTATCTTTGTAGTTTTTATATCACTTATTTCTGTTCTAATCTTTATTGTTTTCTTCCTTCTGCTGGTTTGGGGTTTTGCTTATTGTTCCCTTTCCAGCTCCTTAAAGTATAAGATTAGTTTGTTTATTCAACATTTTTCTTGTTTCTTGAGGTAGGCCTGTATTGTATAAACTTCATTCTTAGGAATGCTTTTGCTGCGTCTTAAATTTTTGGACCATTTTGGTTTCATTTTCATTTCCTTCCATTTATTTTTAAAACTTTTTTTAAGTTTATTTATTTATTTTGGGAGAGAGAGAGAGATAGAGATCACCAGCAGAAGAGGGGCAGAAAGAGAGGGAGACAGGCTCTGAATTGACAGCATAGAGACTGACACAGGGCTAAAACTCATAAATCACAAAATCATGACCTGAGATTAAGTCAAGAGTCAGACCCTTAACTGATTGAGCCACCCAGGCATCCTTCTATGTACATTTTTTAATTCCTTCTTTGTTTTCCTGGTGATCCATTCATTGTTTAGTAGCATGTTATTTAACCTCCATATATTTATGGTCTTTCCAGATTTTTTTCCTGTGGTTTACTTTTAGTTTCAGTTTTGTGGTTAGAAAAGATGCATGGTATGATTTTGATATTTTTTAATTTGTTGACATTTGTTTTGTGGCCTAATGTGTTATATATTCTGGAGAATGTTCTCAGTGTACTTGAAAAGAAAACACACTCTGCTGTTTTAGTGTGGAATGATCTGAATATACTGGTTAAATTCATCTGGTCCAGTGTGTCATTCAAAGCCACCGTTTCCTATTGATTTTCTGTTTAGATGATCTTTCCATTGAGGTGTGTTAATGTTTCCTACTACTATTGTATTATTATTGATTATATTATTGCTGATTAGCTCTTCTATGTTTGATTTATTTTTTTAATTTTTTAAAAATTTTTTTTATTTATTTTTGAGACAGAGAGAGACCGAGCATGAGCAGGGGAGGGGCAGAGACAGGGGGAGATACAGAATCTGAAGCGGGCTCCAGGCTCTGAGCTGTCAGCACAGAGCCCGACGCAGGGCTCGAACTCACAGAGTGTGAGATCATGACCTGAGCTGAAGTCTAACGCTCAACCGACTGAGCCACCCAGGTGCCCCTATGTTTGATATTTTTAATGTTTATGTATTTATTTTGAGAGAGATAGAGCCAGAGAGACAGAGACAGAGAGAGACAGAGAGAGAGAGAATTCCAATCAGGCCTCATGCTATCAGCACAATGCCTGACATGGGACTCAACCTCACGAAATGTGAGATCATCACCCAAGAAAAATCAAGAGTTGGATGCTCAAATTTCCCAACCACCCAGCTGCCCAATTATTAACACTTTTATGTATTTGCTTGCTCCTATGTTGGGTATATTAACATTTACTATTGTTATATCTTCTTGTTGGATTGTCCCCTTTATTTTTATATAATGTACTTCTTTGTCTCTTATTACAGTCTTGGTTTTCAATTCTATTTTTTCTGATATAATTACTGCTATTCCAGCTTTCTTTTGACATCCTTTGGCATGGTAGATATTTTTTTTTTCATTCCCACACTGCCAACTGCAGGTGCCTTTAGGACTAAAATTAGTCTCTTTTAGGCAAAATATAAATGCTTCTTCGTTTTTATCCATTCTGTTAACCTATGCCTTTTATTGGAGCATTTAATCTATATATATTCAAAGTAATTATTGATAGGTGTGTATTTATTGCCATTTTATTACTTGTTTTTTAGTTGTTTCTGAAGATTTTCTCTGATATTTTCTTGGCTTTCTCTCTTTCATGGTTTGCTGGTTTTCTTTAATGATATATTTGGATTTCTTTCTCTTTATTCTTTGCATATTTATTAGTGGTTTTTGATTTGGCTTACCATTAGTTTTGTATATAATTTCTTCTGCCTATAGTAGTCTATATTAAGCTGAGTGTTCTTTGAAGTTTGAACCCATTCTTTACTCATATCCTCCCCACATTTTAGGTATATGATGTCATACTTTACATCCTTTTAATTTGTGAGTTCTTGGGGCACCTGGGTGGCTCAGTTGTTTAAGCATCCGACTTCAGCTCAGGTCATGATCTCATGGTTTGTGGGTTTGAGCCCTGTGTAGGGCTCTGTGCTTAAACCTTGGAGTCTGGAGTTGCTTCAGATTCTCTGTCTCATGCTCTCTCTCTCTGCCCCTCCCTGCTCTGTCTCTCTCTCAAAAATAAAAATAAACATAAAAATAATTTGTGAGTTCCTTTATTAATTTTTAAAAATTTTGCTTATTTTAGAGTCAGAGTGAACATGCACAAATGAGGGAGGGATAGAGAGGGAGAGCAAGAGAGAGAGAGAATCCCAAACAGGTTCTGCACTGACAGTGCGAGCCCTTCTGATGCAAGGTTCAAACTCATGAACTATGAATGAGTTCATGACCTGGCTGAAGTCAGATGCTTAACTGACTGAGAACCTAGGGGTCCATCTCCTACTAAGTTTTTACAAAATTAATTTTTTAACTGTTTTTGTGTTTTCTACCTTCATGCTATCATTTTTGGTCTTCCCCTTCAAAGTGTCCCCTTCAATATTTTTTGCAGGGCTGGTTTAGTGGTCACGGACTCCTGTAGTTTTTGTTTCTCTGGGAAACTTTTTACCTCTCCTTCTATTCTGGGTTTAATTTTTCTGAACAGAGTATTCTCAGCTAGAAGTTTTTCCCATTCAATACTTTGTATATAGTAAACCACTCCTTTCTGGATTGGAAAGTTTCTGCTGAAAAATCTAGTGATAATTTCATTAGGTTTCCCTTGTATATAACTGTATTGTTTTGTTGTTTTTCATATTTTTCTTCATCACTGTATGTATAACTGTATTGTTTTGTTGTTTTTCATATTTTTCTTCATCACTTTATTTTGCCATTTTAATTACAATATGTATTGGTGTAGACCTGCTTTTGTTGACTTTGTTGGAAGTTCTCTGTTACTCCTGGATCTGAATATCTATTTTACTTCCTTAGATTAGGGGTTTTCAGCTATTCTTTTTCAAGTAAATTCTCTGACCCCTTTCTCTCTTCTTCTTCTTCTTCTTCTTCTTCTTCTTCTTCTTCTAGGACTCCTATAATGAATATTTATTATTAAACTCACTGAGTTCCTGAGTCTATTCTCATTTTGAATAATTTCCTTTTCTCTATTTTGTTCAGCTTAATTACTCTGTTACTGTTTTCCAGGTCACTAATTTGTTCCTCTGCTCCTTTCAGCCTGCTGTTCATTCTATCATGCATATTTCTCATTTCATTTTTTGATCTCTTTATCTCTGCTATGTTATTCCTTATCTCTGTTGAAATGGTCTCACTGATATCCTCCACTCTTTTCTTAAGTCCAGTGACTATCCTTATGATCATTAGTTTAAATTCTCCAGGAGTCATGTTATTTATATCTGTTTCACTTAGATCTCCAGCTGTGGCCTTGTTCTTTTCTTTCATTTGCGACAAATTCCTTTATCTTTTCATTTTGCCTGATTCTCTGTGCCTGTTTATGTGTGTTAGGAAAGTTATCTATGTTTCCTGTTCTTTAGGGTAATAACTATAAAGAAAAGTTACTGTAGTTCCTTGCAGTTTAGTGTCCTCTTTTCCCCAGGGCTTGGTGCTTCTCCAGTATATGGTCTGTGCACTCTGCTATTGTGCCCTGGCCAATTTATCCTTTAGGTCAGTCATCTGCAGAAGCTCTCTTTGCATGCTGTGGGCAGTGTTTGATCTCTGGCCTGAATGTGGCAAGTTTTAACTTGTTGTGCTCTGGTCTGCTTGTGAAATGACACATGTCTCTGCAGCCACTGGATCAGAGGCATTGCAAAACTCCTGGGTCGCGATTTGTGGTGTTGGCAGGGGTTTGGGCTGATCTTCTTGTTGAGGGGGCCTGCCATGCTGGAACTGAGGCAAGCATGACTAGGAAAGCCAGTTCTTCCAGACTTCCAGGTGGGAATGCAAGACTGTGTAAGCAAGTTAGGTAGCAAGTGTGGGCACTGTGCTGGTTCCCACAAGTGTCTTTGTGTTTCTGCTTAGAGGCAGGGGTGAGAAATAGCACATGCCTGTTATTTTTTTTCCTGTAAGTGTCTCTCCATTAATACTGCCTATCTGGGACATTCTCCAAGAGGAACAACCATCCTTCCCACTGTGTGTCCTAGGTTCTTTTCAGATTGCTGTTTCTACACTGTATGTCTGAAGGCTGTTTGTCCTGCTTTTTTTCAAGAGGAAGGCCAATGTCCCTAAGATCTCCCAGAGCCTAGAATACTGACCTTTGAACTTTTAAGTTTTAAGCCCCACTGGTTGCAAGAACTCACAAAATCAGGACTTCTCACTCTCCAAGCCAATATCTATGGAGGATCATTTTACCCATGCACTCCATTCTGTGCTAGTTTGTCTCTCACCCTACTCCACAATAAAAGCTCCCTCCCCACCACAGCAGCCATGATCTGTTTTTTCTCTCAAGCCACATCTCAGTGCTTCCTACCTTTTTCAATGTGCTCTCTTCTCTACCCTTAGTTGTGGAGCTTGTTCTACCAGTCTTCACATCAACTTCTGGGGTATTTAGGATGATTTGATAGTTATCTAGTTGTATTTGTTGGTGGAGGCGAGCCTATGTCTTCTTACTCCACCATCGTCTTTGATATCCATGGGGATCTCTTTAGTCTCGAGTAAATTTGTTTTGTTCATTGATTATAAGACAGGGATCTTTAGCCTAAGTTTATCTGGGTTACACAGAAATCTATTTCTAATTTTGGTTAATAGTGAATATTCATATCTCCATAATTTAGATCACTTCAGGACAGGTGAACATTGGCTTACAAGTCCCCTAACCTGCATTTCTAGTTTCTATGAGCAATAGACTGACACTGAGTTTTTGTTTGCTTTGATTTTTGTTTGTTTGTTAACAAGGGACTAGAAAGCTTACAACTATACTCCTGGCCTCCATTCACCTTTAATTATCCATTAAGAAAAACCACATAGAAAAATATGCCAAGTAGAAGTATGTCTGTCAAGGCACGTATTCTCCCTTTCTTTTCTCTCATATAAAATATTGTCTCTGTCGGTATGTACTACCTCTTACTCCTGCATTATTTCAATTTTATCTTGCCTTCAAGAAACTGGTAGCAATTCTTAAAAAAGGGGTTAAATGAATACAGATTTCCAATGTACTATCATATATTACATGGCTTTAGCGAGGCTTAACTCCTCAAGACTGGTGACCATGGGCCTATGAGAAATGGAGATAACTAAGAAATTTTCTTCAGAGGTCAAAGAGGTATCATAATTACATCAAGATGCTAAAATGTGAGACAGGAGGAGTGGCATAGAAAAGTGGAGATTGGATATCTCACTAAATAGAATCCAATTTGTTGATTTAAAACTGCTGGTCAGCCCAAGTAAAATGCATTTAAAGTTTTGATTCCAATTGTTGGTCTTGACATGTGGTCCCATAAAGCACAAAGGAAATCTCAAATACTGCAATCCTAGATCTTGTGGCAAGTAGCATTAGCATAACTTGGAAATGAAGGACCAGTCAGAATACCTTCAAAATCTCCTCAAAAGTGTAGCAATAGCCCTGGATATCATACCCCAGGAATTGCCTTGGAGATAGTCTCAGGTCCTGCCTAAATATACCTTTCTAAGGGACTTCCTAAAGACCTTCCTTTCTTTCCCACCTCCAAGTTTATTGCCCAAGTTTCCCACTGTCTATGGGAAATAGATTGTATTTGTGCATCTGGATTTGCAGAGCTATAATGGTGATACTCTTCAAGGATGTGCTTATATTAGCTGTGCCTCCAGTGGCTCTGTTCAAAGCCATTCCATTTGGGGTTCTAATTAAGATGAACTGTAAGGACAAAAAGCATGAACTGTCAAAGACTTGTTTCTCAATTATGCTTAGATGCACTACCCCGTGGTCTCTCTAAGCTCTGATTAGCCTTACTGCATGATATGTAGGAGTAGATAGAAGATTAATGATTAAATACATAGTTTAATTTTGTTGTTGGTAAGAAGACAGTAGTCATAGCTATTGTCATTATCATGTAGAAATGCACACTTCTGATACTGATTGGGTCTTTAAGAACAGGACCAAGGATAGCAGAGCAATTAAAATTCAAGAGAAATCATGAGATTGCAATGGGTTTCTGTATGTTATTTAATGCTTCTAATAAGGACTGAATCCCAGGAATGATAGAAAAGCCCTGATGTTTGTTGTCATCCCAGAGGCACAGCTAATTACAAATTGGAATTTTGTCTGACTTGGGGATAGAGATATGTCTAATCTGATTTGTAATGGCATTGCTCCATACTGCTGAGCTAAATCTGTCAGTCAACAAAATCACTGCATTCCTATTGCACACTTTGTCCTGAATTTAGTGATGGAGAGAACCCAGAAAGAGAAGACAGAGTTGCTTTTGTGAAGGTCACATCTAAGGAGTTCCCCTAAAAGTGATGCATATGGAATAATTCTTTCTTTTATTCCCATGGAGTTCTACATTTGAAAATGCTTCTTATTATGCATAGTTTCATTCAATTTTACAGAGACCTTAGGATGGAAACATATACTAATTTAATGATGCATGTTATGAATGAGTTCTATAGAGGAATCTAAAAGAATAGTGTTTCTAGATACCTCAAAATTTTCTCTATTATAAACTTGTAAGAAAGCTAGTGTGACAAGGTTAGTACTAGAAATGCCTACAGTAATATCTGGTCATCTTTGTGCTTTCTCACTGGGCCTGAGTCCAGCTGGCCTCTTTGACAATCTATAGGGAAAAGGATGGGCTAAGGAATGTCTATATGATAGTGGCATCCCCACCTTCCCCACTCAATCTTATTCCAAAAAAGGTGTCAATGTGTGACTTTCGTTCTTAGTTTTAAAGCTATATTTTTCCTCTGTAAGTGTTGGATAAAACAGAATTGTAAAAAGGGTGAAGGTTCACATGCTTCAGAAAGAATTTGAATTTTGCCTTATAGATTTAGAAGTCAGTTTGCTCTTGATAAGGTTCAGCTTTGTACATCAGTTCATTTGGTGATTACCAATCTTATCTGATTGCAGATAGAACAGGAAAGCACTCTTTATCCCTAAATTCTTGAACTTTTATCACTGGCAAGTCTTTTCTCTGTTCCTTTTTTAACATTGTAACATTCTTGTGTTTAAGATTTAACCATCACTAAACTTGGGGCAAGATATGTCATAAGAATGCAGTGAATCCATGTTGTTTGATTGATGTAGATTAGTGGAATACAAGCAAATTATAAATAAGTTTAAAAAGGTCTGTGCCTTAAGTCAGACAAAATTTCAATTAGTTACTAGCTGTGTCTCTGGGTTGATGATGAACATCAGGCTTCTTTCTGTCATTAATGGTATTAAATCATGTTTAAAGGCATTAAGTTACATACAAAAGTAAACTTAGCTGTGGTTCCCATCTTTAAAGATTTCACAGGCTAGTAGGGGAGAAAGTGATTGAACTAAATAATTACAGGACTAAGCAATCTCATAGCTTTATCAAAAGTCATAGATAACTTTCCTCAGGGGCCAGGCAGGTAATATAAGCTAAATAGTAATAAAATGATACAGAGTTGTGTACAATGACAACTTATAAGTGAACATGTCTTAGCTAAAAAATTAAAAATTAAAATTATTTTAACATGCTCTACCTGTCAATATATTTTTTGTCACTTGACTAGGATATCAGGACTCTTTACTTCTCTGGAAGAAAAGAGGCTATAAGCACAAGGTACAGAGTTGCATGAGTAGAAAAGCAAAATTATGTTGATAGTTGCACTAAGCTCAATTAAACTGAGTTTGAAATAAATATATGTATTTAAAATAGACTGTGGAATGTACATATCATGGACATAATATGATGCTATCAAAAATTGTATTAAAAGAATATTTAATGGCATTGGGGAAATCCTCACAAGATGAAGATTGAAAAGGTCCTGATAAAACTCTATCATATATCTATCTACCTATCACAATTCTACCACACGGACACACTCATGGAAGAAAAAAGACTAAGGAAATATACAAAAATATTTCCATTAGTGTATTCTGGGTGGTGAGTTAGCTACCTTTTTTTATTTTCTTCTTTATGTTATTTCACAGTTTATGTAATAAACTACAGTGTTTTTGTAATCATGAAAAATTGGAACTATATCCTTTTTTTAATTGTAACTATATCTTAATGGACATGCTAAACCTAAAGAATAAAGAAATTTCAATACAAGTAGTTAAAAAGGTTATATGGTAGAGAAAGGGCCATCCTACCACCTCCAAAGTCATTATCACCTAGGTAATTGCATAGACACAAGGCTATTTCTGTTTCAGTTCTGAGCCTGTTCTAAGTGGCTTATGTAAAATTGTATGGCAATTAGCAAAACCTAAACCCAGGTTTATTTTCAAAGTATGTACACAGGTGGTTTTGCTTTGTTTTGTTTTGTTTTAAGATTTTCCAAGGCTCTCTCTTCTCTGTGTACTAGTACAATTTGCTTCAACTTGTAAGTGTATTCTTTTTTTTCAACGGTTTTTTTTTTTTTATTTTATTTTTGGGACAGAGACAGAGCATGAACGGGGGAGGGGCAGAGAGAGAGGGAGACACAGAATCGGAAACAGGCTCCAGGCTCTGAGCCATCAGCCCAGAGCCTGACGCGGGGCTCGAACTCACAGACCGCGAGATCGTGACCTGGCTGAAGTCGGACGCTTAACCGACTGCGCCACCCAGGCGCCCCAAGTGTATTATTTTTTTAAGCTTATTTATTTATTTATTTGAGAGAGAGAGAGAGGGAAGGGGAGGGACAGTGAGAGAGGGAGAGAGAGAATTCCAAAAGAGAGAGAAGGAGAGAGAGAATCTCCCAAGAAAGAATCTGAGAGTGCAGAGCCTGACATGGGACTAAATCTCATGAACCATGAGATCATGACCTGAGCCAAAATCAAGAGTTGGACACTTAACTGACTGAACCACCCAGGCCCCCCAATAACTGTACCCTTGAAGACGTGTGTGTGTGCGCATTGTAGACTGTCCCATAGGAATAGAACTTTCTTTAGTTGAGTACTTAATATGTTTCAGATACTGTGCTAGATGCTTTCCAAACATAGTTTCAGTTATCTATACAAGTTTGAAAATTAGCTACTGTGTTCCATATTTTATAGGTGAGAAAACTAAGACTCAATAAAGTTATATTATTTGCTCATTAAGTTGACACAGTTCAAGAATGGCAGGGCTGAATCTTGAATTCATCATGTTCTGGTCACAGTCTAAGCTTCTTCCTTTTTACTCATTTGGCCTAAAGTTTGCTACCCAATCTCTGAGCCTTGGTTTCTTTATCTTTAGTATGAAGAGATGGTAATATAAAAACACAGGAAATTTTCAGTTTTGACATTATATGAGTCTATAATTACAACCAGCCTCCTAGAGCTATTATGAGAATTCTCTGCAATTGGTTTTAAAGGGGGGGGGGGGGCGCCTGGGTGGCGCAGTCGGTTAAGCGTCCGACTTCAGCCAGGTCACGATCTCGCGGTCCGTGAGTTCGAGCCCCGCGTCAGGCTCTGGGCTGATGGCTCGGAGCCTGGAGCCTGTTTCCGATTCTGTGTCTCCCTCTCTCTCTGCCCCTCCCCCATTCATGCTCTGTCTCTCTCTGTCCCAAAAAATAAAATAAACTTTGAAAAAAAAAATTAAAAAAAAAATAAATAAATAAAAGGGGGGGGGAAGTATGGTATAAAATCAAGGTGTTATTTTGATAAGTCAAATACCATTGTCCCATTCTCTCATATTACAATTTTAGAGCTCCTTCATCTTTCCAGCTGACAACTCTCCAACAGACAGCTGTACCTAAATTTTTCTAAGTTTCTCAGGCTCCAAGTCTCTATGCAGATAAGCAAATCCATGCACAAATGCTAGGTGTGTGTGTGTATGTGTGTGTATTGAGACACAGGGAACTTTAAAGAATTGAACAATCCTTTTTTTTGTAAAGTTAATAGCTTCTAATTGAATTTTTATATAAGACTTGTTCTTGTAGGTTTGTTGTATTTCTAAATAGGGCCTGCTTGCAGGAACATGGAATACAAACGGAGAAATTAGCCTGAGGTAAATGGAATGTTACCGCACTCTGTCAAGATTCTTCAAGATGTTTTTAAGGTATTATTAGCCTAGTACTATGAAAAATGTATATTCACTTTGTGCTTCTGTCGAGAATTTGTATCAGATTTTCAATGAGTTAATTAAAATAGAATATCCTTGGGGCACCTGGGTGGCTCAGTCGGTTGAGCATATGACTTCGCCTCAGGTCACTACCTCACAGTTTGTGAGTTCGAGCCCCGCGTCGGGCTCTGTGCTGACCGCTTGAAGCCTGGAGCCTGCTTCGGATTCTGTGTCTCCCTCTCTCTCTGCCCCTCCCCTGCTCTGTCAGGCTCTGTCTCTCTCTTCAAAATAAATAAACATTTAAAAAATTAAAAAAAAAAAGAATATCCTTTTCATAGCTATTTCCTATCCTTCCCCAAATTTAGCCTCTACAATGGAAACCGAATTGTAGAATACCAAAAACCTTTCACTACTGAATTTCTTGTGTTAATTGGGCACAGAATGCTTTCTTGCCTGTGTAAATGGCTTACATATGCAACCTCCAATTCAGCAGGTTTAAATTAAAGAACACATCTAAAAAAATATAAGAAGATCTTCTGCATTGTGGACTACATTTTTTATTCCTAAAGAAATTATATATATAAATATATACACAATTGATATATATTTATATATTTAAGTTATATTATATATTTATATGTACATTTAGAAATATATATATTTCATGCATTTTATGTAAAAATGTTTTACATGTTTTTGGAAGAAAGGAAGGAAGGGGATGTTTTTAAGGATATTCTAGAAAAAAATCACTTTGATCTGTTTATATATTGCAATCATGTAACAATATTTATTGTGACAGAATTTTCAAAAACCAAAGAAAGATTCTGACAAGAAGTTTCAGCATAAGCCATTGGAAGTATGTAATCTCTTAAATACTAGTTCAAAGATAGGATGGTTGTAGTACATGTTCTATGTTAAGTTGATATGGGCTTATTTAGTAATATTTCAGTTATGTTTAAATCATGAACTATGATGACGTTGCATTCTGTTTATCTTTTAAATCATTAACATTGCAATCTTACACAAGCTACAGTATTTTTATTGTAATTCATATTAGGCAGCTTTTATAAACAACATAAATAATTTACAAGAAATAAATTCAGGAGAAAATAATGATATATCTAGAAATAAATACAGTTGATTGAAACATGTTTAATATTCAGAATACATACCTTTCTAACCTATCAATTCATACTGACAACACTTGTAAGAAAAATAAAGGTCTGTCTTCATAAATGTCTCTGTTACTCCTAACATGGATTGTTTCCTGTGCTAGCACCTGAAACTTTTATTTTCATATAAAGAATGGTGAACTTTAGTAAAATTTGGCTTGAGGACCAAGAATGTAAGCGCCTCTTCCTTTGACCATCATATAACTAATTCATATTGTTTTAATTCACAAAATCCAAATATTGTTGAATGATGCCCATATTATGAGCATCCAACCTGTTCAGAAGTATAGGGTTTATAGTCAGTAATACCAATTGAGGATGAACATGGCCAAGATGACTCCTTTGAGAAATAAGTTAGAGGGGAGTTATTTGTTTTTTGGCCTGGTATTATTGTTAGTTTTATAGAACAATCCAGGGGATTTTATGGCTCCATTCCATATTAAGTCACTAACATTTGCCAAAAATAATAAACAAAAAGTGAATAGATAAATAAAATTAAAAATATTTAACATACCTGGAAAACTGTTGTTATTTAATTTGGTTTGATTTTGCATTAGTTGTGTGCACAATTCTTTGGTCTGATGAACTGGCAGAAAAACATGCTAGAAAATAAAATATGTGTTTCAATTACTCAGCTTGATTTGGATTAACTACCTTGTAATATATTTTTTTAGTTCCTTCCAACAGCTATACAGTTTAGCCACCCTTTGCAAATGAGTATAGCACATTTCAGAAGAAGTCCAGAAACCATAGTCTAATGTTTCTTTAGACACATTGGGTTAATCAGGATACCATAAATCTGTTACTATTGCATTCTTTACTCTAGCCATTATAATAAAAAAAATTTGTTCTTTTGTAGCAAAGTGGATGGAACTGGAGAGTGTTATGTTAAGTGAAATAAGCCATACAGAGAAAGACAGATACCATATGTTTTCACTCTTCTGTGGATCCTGAGCAACTTAACAGAAACCCATGGGAGAGGGGAAGGAAAAAAAAAAGAGGTTAGAGTGGGAAAGAGCCAAAGCATAAGAGACACTTAAAAACAGAACAAACTGAGGGTTGATGGGGGGTGGGAGGGAGGGGAGGGTGGGTGATGGGTATTGAGGAGGGCACCTTTTGGGATGAGCACTGGGTGTTGTATGGAAACCAATTTGACAATAAATTTCATATATTGAAAAAAAGAAAAAAAAATGTATTCTAAATCAAAAGTAAAATAGGATCTACTAAGCCAAAAACTAAACAAACGTTTTCATTGTTTTTTGTTGTTGTTTTAACATCAATTATTTTAAAACTTAATTGATTCCTTTAAGAGAGGAAGCCTGACCAATATTAGTTGGATTACAAAGTACAGCCCAACTACTACATTAGAAGATAAAGTACAAATATTCTGTAATGAAGGGAGCTGTGAATTCACCTGGGTAATCAACTTTGTGACCTCAAAGCTGCTTCACTGTTTACAGGGATATTCATTTAGGTAAGAGCCACACCTGATAGTAATGATGAAAATATGCTGGAATTTTTAAAATTCCATAATGCTGACATTCCCAGCAGCAAGTGTAAAACACACTCTGGGACTGATGATAAAAGAATTGTTACAGTTGTGTTCCAAATGTGAAGGAGGAGATTTATGACATTCTATTGATATGATTTTATTTATGGCCCCGAATTCCTGCAGTAATACATCTGAAGAACCTAGCAACATTGTAGTGGTTTGCCAAAGCAACTGACAAATAAGAAAACTTTGCTTCTGAGGGCATTAACTGTACAGGTAATTACACTTATTATCTCATTTGCCATGCAAGTGTTTAGGGCTAACACTAAATGGTTGCTTCTCTACTGTGTATTCTTTGATCCTTCCTACTTTTGAAATAGCTTCCATAATTATTAGATATTAAAGAACAGTGGCCCATTGTTTTCAATTCATTTGCTATGTCTCTATATTTCTCTTAAGCTTAATATATGTGTCACACAAAGATCAAGTACGTATACTTATAGCCAGCTACACTGCTTTTCAACATGTATTATTTTCCTTTATCAGTGTGGATTCTGACTTTAGTGTTGAAAAGTATCCATTTGCAGACAAATATAAATCCAACTGTTTTGAATTCCAAATATAATATTATAGATCTTATACAATACATACAGGGAAAGCTTTTTAATCCCAACACCAATACTGTTTTTATTACACCACCCGATCTCTTAAATAAACAGAACAGTATTCTCAGTCAATGATTATTATATCTGCTCTAAATAAATCACTAATTTTAACAGATAATACAAAATCTTAAAACTGTAATGATTATAACTAAGAGTTTAACAATTCAGCCTCCCTCTCTTTGCTCATGCAATGAGATCCATTTAGAACCTCCTATTTCCTTCTTTATGCAAATTATATACACCACTCAGGATAATCTCAAATTCTACTTATCCTTTGCATTGTTTTAGATCTTTGTATTTTAAAATATTTTCTCTTTGTGGCACCTGGGTAGTTGAGTCAGTTAAGTGTCTTACTATATTCTGGGTGAGGTCATGATCTCACAGTTTCATGACTTCAAGCCCCATGTCTGGCTCTGTGCACTGACCCTGCAGAACCTGCTTGGGGTTCTCCCTCTCTCCCTCTTTCTCTGCCCTGCCCATGCTTGGACTCTCTCTGTCTCTCTAAAAATAAATAAATTTGAAATACATAAAATAAAGTACTTTCCACTTTAGAGAGAAAAAAGAAAGGAGGATCATGAGAGCAGAAAAGGGAAATCAGTGACTCGATTAAACATAATAAAATTTGTATCAAAGGAGTTCCAGAAGAAAACGAGAGAGAAATGGGAGTAGAGGGTTTATTTGAGAAATAATAGCTAAGAACTTTCCTAATCCGGGGAAGGAAAAAGACAACTAAATATAGGAGGCACAGAGAACTCCCATCAGAATCAAAAAAAAAAAAAAAAAAAAACCAAAAAAAACCAAAAAAAAAACCCAAAAACAGGCCAAAAAGAAAAAAAAGAGACATATTATAGCTAACTTTGCAAAATGTAAAGATGAAGAAAAAACCCTAACCCTAAAAACAGCAAGACAAAAGAAATGCCTAATGTACAAGGGGCGGCCCATAAGTTTAGCTGGAGATCTCCCCACAGAAATTCGACAGGACAGAAGAGAGTGGCATGATACATTCAATGTGTTGAATGGGAAAAATCTTGCAGTCAAGCATAATCCATCCAGCAAGGTTGTCATTCAGGATACAAAAAGAGATAAAGAGTTACCTACACAAATAAAAAATAAAGGAGTTTGTGACTACTAAACCATTTCTGCAAAGAATATTAGAGGGGATTCTTTGGGTGGTATGGAAAGACCAAAAGTGACAAAGACTGGAAACGAAGAGAGAAATCTCCAGAATCAATGACAAAACAAGTAATAAAATGGCACTAAATATATATCTATCAATAATTACTCTAAATGTAAATGGAAAAAAAGCTCCAATAAGAAGACACAGGATGGCAGAATGGATAAAAAAACAAGACCCATCTATATATGGCCTAAAAGAGTTTCATTTTAAGGGCACTTGAGTTACATACTTGGTTAAGCATCTGACTTGGGCTCAGGTCATGATCTTGTGGTCAGTAAGTTTGAGCCTTGGGTCGGGCTTTGTGCTGAAAGCTCAGAAGCTGGAAATGTTTTGGATTCTCTGTCTCCCTCTCTCTCTGCCCCTCCCCTGCTTGCACAGTCTTTCTTTCTCTCAAATATAAATAAACACTTAAAATTTTTTGAAAGGATACTTATTTTAGACTTAAAGACACCTGCAAAATGAAAATGAGGGGATGGAGAACCATCTGTTGTACTAATGGATATCAAAAGAAAGCCAGAGTCTCCATAATTCTATCAGACAAAGAAAACTTCAAAGTCTGTAACAAGAGATGAAGAAGGTCACTATAACCACAATAAAGCAAACTATCAAACAAGAAGACCTAAAAATTGTGAATAACTATACCTCCAATTTGAAAGCACCCAAATATATAAAACAAATATAACAGAGGGAGTTAAGATGGTGGAGTACTATGGGTCTCTGAGCTTGTCTGATCCTGAAATGCTGCTACATCAGTATCAACCCATTTAGAACACCTAGAAAATTGATCTGAGGATTTTTTTTAATGAAATTTATTGTCAAATTGGTTTCCATATAATACCCAGTACTCATCCCAACAGGTGCCCTCCTCAATACCCATCACCCACTTTCACCTCCTTCCCACCCCCCATCAACCCTCAGTTTATTCTCAGTTTTTAAGAGTCTCTTATGGGGGCGCCTGGGTGGCTTGGTTGGTTAAGCGTCCGACTTTGGCTCAGGTCATGATCTCACGGTCCATGAGTTTGAGCCCCACGTTGGGCTCTCTGCTGACAGCTCAGAGCCTGGAGCCTGTTTCAGATTCTGTGTCTCCCTCTCTCTCTGCCCCTCCCCTGTTCATGCTCTGTCTCTCTCTGTCTCAAAAATAAATAAACGTTAAAAAAAAATTAAAAAAAAGAGTCTCTTATGGTTTGCCTCCTTCCCTCTTTGTACCTTTTTTTTCCCCTTCCTCTCCCCCATGGTCTTCTGTTAAGTTTCTCAGGATCCACATAAGAGTGAAAACATATGGTAGCTATCTTTCTCTGTATGACTTATTTCACTTAACATAACACGCTCCAGTTCCATCCACATTGCTACAAAAGCCCATACTTCATTCTTTCTCATTGCCAAGTAGTATTCCATTGTATATATAAACCACAACTTCTTTATCCATTCAGGGATCAATGCAACAATCAGCATAATTTGAGCCAGAGAACTTGGTAGGTACATGGTGCAGAGAGGTGACTTGCAGGAGAGAAAAGCCATGGAACCCTGGAGGGTGGAGAACCGTTTTTTTTTCAAGAGAGGACAGAGAGAGAGAGAGAGAGAGAGAAAGGGGGAAAGTGCAATGAATTGGGATTTCACAAGATAGCACCCTCCTGCCCAAAAATACCTGCAAGAAAGAGAGTGATAACACTTGCAGGGCACTGGGCAAGAAACCTGTTCCCAAAAACAATTGACAGGGAGAAAAATGAGGGTTTCAATACTGCCAAGATTCTATAAACAGTGGACTACAGAGTCTGAAATTTTGGAGCTCAGTGCCTGGTGGTGTTTCAATGAGGAAGTAGGGCAAATTCCCAGGACCAGATAACGTGGTCAGAGGTCTGACCTCTACATTTGGTAGAGGCCATACAGCCTCCTGGTAGGCACAAGTCCCTGTGGACCCAGAAGAGCTGCCCTGCTTACTGATATTTAAACAAAGGTGCCAGAGTCCAGCAAAACCTAGCACTGGCTGTGTGTTTAAAATTTACCACAAACTCTGAGACTCTGCCACTGTGCCTATTGCATGAACATTTTCTGGAACAAACCAGCACCTGACCATTGTCCGGCAAGAAACTGCCCCCAGAGAATCAGTGCAGTTCCAAGCCACATGGGTCTCTGAAGTGTTGGCATCTGAAGCAAAGCTCTATCTTAGATACAACTCTGGAGGGATGCACAACCTGGCAGGCAGACAGCTTGGACACGGACAGGGTAAATGCGGGGAAAGGCGGAGGCCTGAAGCAAAGGAGACATTCTTGATTGCATGTATGTGATGGCACAAAATTACCAGGCCAGAAACTAGAGAGCTGGGTGAAGCCATTTTCACCTCTAGCAGGCATCTGCTCACACACAATGCACACATGGATCCACCACAGTGAGCTAAGCAGCACCACCAAGGGGAGCATGGAAACTACACCAATACCTGCTCACCTGCACCCTCCAGGCACATTGCCTTGAATACCAGCACAAAGCCTTTCCACAGGCTTAGTCTATGGAATGTAGTGTGCTGCAAAGTTTCAGTTCTAGGGGAAACTGGATGTAACTTCACTTGCGTTTTATTCTGTTTGCTTGTTCTTTTCTTAGTTCATTTTTTTTGCTTGTTTTTACTTATGTTGTATTATTTTCTTCCTTTGTTCTATTCCTTTTCTTTCATGGATATGGAAAGAGCAAAATTTTAATTTTTTAAAAATCTTTTTTATTTTTTATTTTATTTTATTTGAGTTTATTATTTAAAAATTTATTTTTTTAATTTTCATTTTTTAAATGTTTTTTTTCTTTATCTTTTTACTTTTGTCAATCAAGCTTCTCTCAAGCAGACCAAAACACACCTAGGATTAGCTTCCTATATTTGATTTTGTTTTGTTTTCTTTTCAATTATTTAATTTTTATTTTTTATTTTATTAATTTTGCTTTCTTCCTCCAAAATGACAAGACAGAGGAATTCACCCCAAAAGAAAATACAGGAAGAAATAATGGCCAGGGGTTTAATCAACACAGATAAAAGTCAGATGTCTGAACTAGAATTTAAAAACACGACTAAAAGAATATTGGTTGGGGTTGAAAAAAAGCATAAAAGGCACCACAGAGTACCATTCTGCAGAGATAAAAGAAATAAAATCTAGTCAGGCCCAAATTAAAAATGCTATAACCGAGATCCAATCTCAAATGGGTGACATGATGGCAAGGATGGATGAAGCAAAGCAGCGAATAAGTGATATAGAGGATGAAATTATGGAAAATAATAAAGCAGAAAAAAAGAGGGAAACAAAGGCAAAAGATCACAATTTAAGACATAGAAAACTCAGCAACTTATTAAAGAGGAATAATATTCTTATTATAGGAGTCTCAGAAGATGAAGAGAGGGAAAAAAAGACAGAAGTGTACAAATTATAGGTAAAAACTTTCCTACTCTGGGGAAGGACACAGGCATGAAAATCCGAGAAAACCAGAGAACTCCCACTAGATTCATCAAGAACATTCCATCAACAAGGCATATCATAGTAAAATTCACAAAATATACAGACAAGGAAAGAATCATGAAGACAAAAAGGGGAAAACTCTTTAGCCCACAAGGGAAGACAGATCAGGCCCACAACAGATCTGTACACAGAAACTTGGCATGCCAGAAAGGAGTGGCAGGATAATTCAACATGCTGAATCAGAAAAAAAAAATGTAGCCAAGACTTTTTTATTCACCAAGGTTGTCATTCACAATAGAGGGAGAGATAAAAATTTTCCCAGATATACAAAAACTAAAGAAGTGTGTGATGCCTAAACCAACCTTGGAAGAAATTTTAAGTGGAGGGGGCACTTTGAGTGGAGAAAAAGAAAAACAAACAAACAAACAAAAAAAAAAAACAAAGCAGAAAAGACCAAAAGCAACAAAGACTAGAAAGGAACAGAGAACACAACCAGCAACACCAACTCTACAAGCAACACAATGGCACTAAATTCATATCTTAATAATCACTCAAAATGTAAATGGACTAAATGTTCCAATCAAAAGACATAGGGTGGCAGAATGGATAAAAAATAAATAAAAAAATAAACTCATAAAAAAACACCAAGATCCATATATGTGCTGCATAAAAGAGACTAATTTTTTTTTAATTTTTTAACGTTTATTTATTTTTGAGACAGAGAAAGAAAGAGCATGAACAGGGGAGGGTAAGAGAAAGAGGGAGACACAGAATCTGAAACAGGCTCCAGGCTCTGAGCTGTCAGCACAGAGCCCAATGCAGGGCTTGAACACACAGACCGCGAGATCATGACCTGACCCGAAGTCGGACACTTAACCAACTGAGCCACCCAGGTGCCCCTAAAAGAGACTAATTTTAGACCTAAAGACACCTGCAGATTAAAAGTGAGGGGATGGAGAACCATCTATCACGGTAATGGAGGTGAAAAGAAATCTGGGGTAGCCATGCTTATATCAGACAAACTAAATTTTTAAAACAAAGACTGTAACAAGAGATGAAGGACATTGTGTCATAATTAAGGGGTTTATCCACCAAGATCTAACAATTGTAAATAACTATGTCCCCAATGTGACAGAATACAAATATATAAATCAATTAATCACAAACATAAAGAAACTCATTGATGGTACAATAATAGTAGGGGACTTTAACACGGCACTTTCAACAATGGACAGATCATCTAATCAGAAAGGAAACAATGGCTGTGAGTGACTCACTGGACTGGAGGGACTTAACAGATATATTCAGAATATTTCATCCTAAAGCAACAGAATACATATTCTTCTTGAGTGCACAAGGAATATTTTCCAGAATAGATCACATTCTGGGTCACAGATAAGCCCTCAACAAGTACAAAAAGACTGATATCATACCATGTATATTTTCAGACCACCACACTATAAAACTTGAAATAAACCATGAGAAATTTTAGAAGACCACAAATATTTGGAGATTAAAGAACATCCTATTAAAGAATGGATGGGTAATGAAGTAACTAAAGAGGGAATTAAAAAGTGCATGGAAACCAACAAAAATGAAAAGATGACAGTTCAAAACCTTTGGGATGCAGGAAAGGTGGTCGTAAGGGGGAAGTATATAGCAACCCAGGCTTTCCTGAAGAAGGAAGATGTGTCTCAAATATATAACCTAATCTTACACAAAAAGGAGCTGGAAAAAGAAAAGCAAATAAACCCAGAAATATCAGAAGAAGGGAAACAATAAAGATGAGAGCAGAAACCAACAATATTGAAACAAACAAACAAACATTAGAACAAATCAAAGTAACCATGAGCTGTTTCTTTGAAAGAAATAACAAAATTTATGGGGCGCCTGGGTGGCTCAGTTGTTTAAGCATACGACTTTGGCTCAAGTCATGATCTCATTTATGGATTTGACCCCTGTGTCAGGCTCTGTAATGATAGCTCACAACCTGGAACCTCCTTCAGATTCTGTGTCTCCCTCTCTCTCTACCCCTCCCCTGCTCATGCTCAGTCTCTCAAAAATGAATAAATGTTAAAAAAAATAATTAACAAATTTCATAAACCCTTACCCATATTTATGAAAAAGAAGAAAGGAAAGGACCCAACTAAATAAAATCATGAATGAAAGAAGATAAATCAACACTGCAAAAATACAAACAATTATAAGAGAATATTATGAGCAATTATATCCCAACAAATTGTAAATCTGGAAGAAATAGACAAATTCCTATAAACATATAAATTATCAAAACTAAAACAGGAAGAAATAGAAAAAATTAAAATACCCATAATCAGTGAAGATATTGATATTGATTTGATAATCAAAAATCACCCAACAAGCAAGAGTCCAGGGCCAGACTGCTTCCCAGGGGATTCTACAAAATATTTAAAGAAGAAGTAATACCTATTCTTTTGAAGCTGTTTCGAAAAATTAAAATGGAGGGGAAACTTCAAAACTCATTCTATGAGTCCAACATTTCCTTGATTCTGATATGAAAGCCCCACTGATAAGCAGAATTACAGAACAATTTCTCTGACAAATGTGGATGCAAAAACTCTCTGCAAGATACTAGCAAGTCAAATCCAACAATCCATTAAAATAATTATTCACCAAGATCAAGTGGTATTTAATCCTTGGCTGCAGGGATGGTTCAATATCCACAAATCAAGTAACGTGATATATCTCATTAATAAAAAAAAAATAAGAAACACATGATCCTTTCAATAGATGCAGAAAAAGCATTGACATCATAGAGTATCCATTCTTTTTTTAAATTTTTTTTCAAGTTTTATTTTTGAGAGAGAGAGCATGAGTTGGGGAGAGGAAGAGAGATGTTGACAAGGATGTGGAGAAAGGAGAACCCTTTTGTACTATTGGTGGGAATGCAAATTGGGGCAGCCACTCTGGAAAACAGTATGGAGTTTCCACAAAAATTTAAAAATAGAACTACCTTATGACCCAGCAATTGCGCTACTAAGTATTTATCCAAAGGATAAAAAAAATGCTGATTCAAAGGACCACATGCACTCCAATGTTTACAGCACTGCCATCAATGATGGCCAAATTATTATACTACTCGGTGATCCAAAAGAATGAAATCTTTCCATTTGCAACAACATGGATGGAACTAAAAGCGTATTATGCTAAGTGAAATAAGTCAGGCAGAGAGAGACAAATATCATATGATTTCACTCATATGTGGAATTTAAGATACACAATACATGACCATAGGGGAAGAGAAGGAAAAATAAGGTAAAAACAAAGAGGGAGGCAAACCATAAGAGACTCTTAAATACAGAGAACAAACTGGGGTTTGCTAGAGGGTAGGTACGTGGGGGATGGGCTAAATAGGTGATGGGCATTAAGGAGGGCACATGTTGGGATGAGCACTGGGTGTTACATGTAAGTGATGAATCGCTGGTTTCTACTCCTGAAATCAATACTACATTTTATTTTAACTCATTTGAATTTTAATAAATAATTTTAAAAATAAAAATAAATAAATAAAAGGGGCTATTATTTACTTATGAAATTTAGTAGTGAAATTTTAACATTTATGGAATGCTTACTATGTTTCAGGCACTATCCGATATCTCATATTAAAATGCTTATTGTAAAACTCATAGACTTACTAGATACCTATGTCACTATAAAGGTTGTGTAAGGTTCAGCATTTAAAGGCAGACAATCCTAAAATAAAATGCTTACTCTGCTTCTTACTTGATCAGATAATTACACTTAACTTACAGGTATATTAAATTGCATAATGAATATAAAGATTGGCATATTGACAAAAATGATCTATGGTCTTAATAAGTAATGGCTACTTAATAAACTGTTTTTGAGCCAAAGAAAGAACTTAGTGCCATCACTCTGAGCATCATACTCACTTTAAGGGCCATGGGTTTTTAAGATTGATATAAACTTTTCAACTTTATAACACATATTTTAGTAGCTCCTTGATAGGGGTCGGGAAATATGAAATTTCATATCAGCTTTTATATATTTTTGTCTCTTTATCATTAAATTGCATACTTGGATGTAAAAGCAAAGTGATTCTCCCTCAAGTAGGGTATTATTGTTATCAGAAATGTTTTTTTAATTGTAATTTTTAAATGTATTTTAATTTTTTCAGGAACTTCTGTAGTATTATTTCAAAACACCACACTCCCCTACATAATTGAGCATAGGGAACCAGAGTAGGAAACTGAAGTACTATACTAGTAACATATAGATAACTTTATTACTTACCACACACACACACAAAAGAATTAGCAGCCTGTTAGTTTCAGGTTCTGAAAATTTTTAATTAAACTCCCAATCTCTCCCTTCAAAAAATCTTTCACTACAAGGCAAGTATTCTGTAAGTCTGGTCTGCACAGATGTGTGTGTGGGTGTGAGAGAAAGAGAGAGAGACAGAGAGACAGGGAGACAAAGAGAGAGAGAGAGGATACTTCTATGCAGTTCATTTTACTATATAATGATTTGGCTTTAACCTATGGGGACAAGTGACACTTAAGTATTTCTTGTCACTTGGCAGATCAAAGGAGTAGACAAACAACACAGAGACTGAAATGTCAGATGTCTGCTTTTTTTCCTTCACATGTGTATTTCAAAACAAAAACCCAGCTTTCAAAATAGGAGAATTTGGTAACTTTTATGTGTGCTGCAAGCTACCCCGTTGCAGTCTTGTGTTTATATTGGATCCAAATGCTTCACTGACAGACGTAGAACAAATCCAAATAGTTGCTTCTGGATAAAGTTATTTACACTGAAGTTTGACCCGCAAGGGCAACAAAATAGCTAAGTATCCTGTGTAATACTAACAGCTCTACTTTACTCCAGATCATTCAGATTAAAAACAAAACAAAACAAAAAAAAACTTTGTGATAACTTCAAAGCTTCTTTCCCCCAGTGTGCGTTCCTAGATTCCATGAAAATAGTAATTTGAAACCTATACCCTTTGTATCAAAATGCAGTATAAGGAAACAGGACCTTAGCGTTTGGTCTCTGTCTCAAAGACCTTAAACAAAATTGGCCACATACCTATTTCTATTATGGTTATAGGCCATCAATGTCACCCAATGTAAAGGAAACAGAATCATTATTACATCATAAGGTCAGGTTTAAAAATGTTTTGGAGTTAGACTGCAGGAAGGAAGAATTTAATTTGGGCAGCCATACGTGATTCATGAAGTATGAATATGTTTATGTAACATGCATTATACTGTATGTGTTTGTTCCCATTCCCTTACACACTTGTGGCCCAAGGAGTATCCAGATTGTGAGAACACTTTCTCATTTCTTGGTTTGATTTAAATACAAATCTCGAGTGAAGTTTAATTTGTAATGTTTTAACAAAAGTTTCAGGGAGGGGTTGTGGTTGAGTAGAGATAAATTTTTAATTGTTGATATAGTGTGAGCTTTTAGAGGAAGCTTCACTGAGCATGGGACATTTAAAAAAATCTCATGAAAGCCTATAACTGAATACAACAAGATGTCATCCAAGCATCATGGCATTTTAAGAGAAGAAATATTTATGTAAAATAATATTCAATACAATAATTTCCTTGTGCACGAAAAGAATTAGCCTCTTATAGTTGAACTATAACACAGAACCTTTCTTTCCATTCATCCTTTGTATCCTTTTATAGTAATATTGCTTTTCTTATTATTTAAGTGTAAAAAAGACAGCCTTGATCTGAAGGACAGACCTCCCCAACACACACACTATTTGCAAATGAGCCTTTATACCATTGCACTGAATAAATGCTTTCCTTTTATGTCATACATGTGATTAAAATTCTTTGACAAAAAGTAAGTGTATTTTAACAGTTGTCAATAACCATAATGAGTACTTCCTTATTGAAGACAAACCTGTATTTTGGTACTAGGAGATATGCTAATATTGTAAACTATGGTGTTCTGTTTACCTGTGGCTGTGATAACTTTTGAATTACAGCTGTGTCATTGATCCAGATTGCTGCTCATTTTACCAAGAAAATTGTTATTTATATGCTCAAATAAATAACACTAATGTGAAGTTCAATCTGAGACAAATAAGGGGATGTTTATTAAATGGGGTAAATTTATGCTAACTTTTTATTTTGGGGTTTGGACTGAGAAGAAAGTTTATTACATATCCAGAACAGTAGAAGAGGAAGAGAAGGAATTTCTTTAAACTTAATTTCAAGCCCAATGCCCTCTCTGATAAATAGATCCCGATAGTGACTGAGGAGGGAAAACATTATTATTTTCCTGGGAGAATAAAATATTACACTAATTTCTTACTTAAGGAGACCAAGTCAAAAAAGAATGCTCAACTCAGAGATCACTAAAAAAAAACATTTGGAACAATAAATTCTGCTGCTTTTACTTTAGTAAGAATTGTCAATTTGTACCCACATACAAAATTTAAATTCCTCTTTAAAAAAAAAAAGAAGAAAAGAAAAAAAAGGGGCACCTAGGTGGCTCAGTTGTTTAAGCATCTGACTTCAGCTCAGGTCATGATCTCATGGTTCCTGACTTGGAGCCCCGCATTGGGCTCACTGCTGTCAACACAGAGCCCACTTCAGATCCTCTGCCTCCTTCTCTCTCTGCCCCTCCCTCACTCTCTCTCTCAAAAATAAAAATAAACATTAAAAATAAAAAGAAAAAAAACCAGATAATAAAAATGTTACTAGTCATTTGGTGCATCCCTTAGAACACTGACAAAGTTAATTTTTATATAAAATTTTGAGATTGTTTCTCCCTTTCCTGTGAGGGTGGGGGTCGGGAAAGATTCCATAGTGAAATGTTTTCTGCACCAGAACTAGTAAGGGGAAATATTTTTTTTCTTGTCTGAAAATCTAATTTATTTTAATGACATGAAATCCACTAGTCAGGTGTATATGTATAGTATAAGAATATATTTATTATATTTCTAGTAAACTCAGAGGCTCTTCACTCTACTAAAAATCATAACCAAATGGCAAATCCATAGAAAGAGACATTTTATCCCATTTAGAATAAAAGAGAGATATCTGAGTTTTTCCTCTCAAAGTTACTTGCCTGGTAGGAGAAAAACAAGAAAAAAAAGTTTAGAAGCTTAGACACCAAACTGTTAACATCGAGTACTTTTATGTACTTCTTTGTACTTGGTACTTATTGAATTTCCTGTATTTTCTAAATATATTAATAAGATGAGCAAAAGTTATTTTTTTAATTGTTTGTCTGGTGTTATCATATATTCATTTTCTTTCCTTATATATGTACCATTTGTCTTTATATAAGTACCATTTGAATCTTTTAAAAGTTACTATTCTACTTCACAATTTTGAGAATAGTGAGGTAAATAGATAGTAAGTGGAAGTGAAATGTTTAAATGTTTATTTATTTTCAAGAAAGAGAGAGACACAGCGTAAGCAGTGGAGGGGCAGAGAGAGACTGAGACACAGAATCTGAAGCAGAATCCAGACTCTTTGCTGTCAGCACAGAGGCCCCCACGGGACTCAAACTCAGGAGCTGTGAGATCATGACCTGAGCCAAAGTCGGACCTACTGAGCCACCTAGACATCCTGGAAGTGAAACGTTTAATTATTCTTACCTATATTCACCATAAATATATCTTGTACATCTCCCATGTACACTATGTTAAATCCTCTGTAAAATTGAAGACAGCATAGTCTCTGAACTTGAAGAACCAAAATGTTAATTGCTTTTACAAATATCTGTAAAAGTCATATGTGATGAGAAATTGTGGTTCAAGCTCAGTGTTGTAAGAGTAGGCTATAGATACCAGATGAATTTTTTTATTTAATCTTGTAAGTAAAGAAGAGAGATTAAAGGGTTTTAAGTGAAGGATACGATCAAAATTATGCTTTAGAAAAATAAAATTTCTGGCTACTCTTTAGTGCAGCATTAGAATAGATGGGAATCTATAGCAAAGAGGCTATTACAATGTAAGACATCAGAATCACAACAGTGCTGTCAACGTGCAAGCACTGAGAAGGAAAAATCAACCAGTTTCGGTGGTTGGTATTGCTGTGGGGTAAGACTGGTGCAGGGAAGGAGGGGATGATGCCTGGCCACACAGAGATTTGAAACAAAGCTGTCTCTGAAGTTGTTAACCTTGAAAGACTAGGAAAATATTGCCACTTGATAACAAAATTCAAAGCCCCCTGATGCATAGGGCTGGTGATGAGTTTCAATTTTAGCAGAAAATTTTACAATTAAAGAAAAGGAAATCAAATTCCAGGAATTCTGTCCCTTGGAAATGCAGTTTAACAAAAGGACCCAGACTAAGGCATTAGGAGCCTAGTGTTGTATTTTTAGCCCTATCACTAGCCACTTCTCTGTGCCTCCCTTTCTCTCTCCATGGACAGAGTCTAACCATACTTCTCTCACAATGATATTCACTGAGAGGTGGGGCAAGTGATTAGGCTTCCTCAGAAGGAAGTACACATAGAAATCCTAGCTTCATTATGTGCTTAATAATAACCAGCTCACAGGGAAACAATGACAATGGTTGAAATATCTGAGAAGCAGTGCTGGAAGAAACAGAACAAGACTCTTTTGTAAGAAGGAAAAAAAAAACAGGTCTTTTGAAGAGCAGAGAGAGAAGAGTAAAATCAAAAGGACTCCTTAGTGCCCTAATGGTGATCTCAAAGTCTAAAACAGTTAATGTATGTTTGCAAGCACCTTTTTTTCCCCTTTTCATTCCTTAAGCTGGTAATACACATCCAATATTACAGGATGTGAAATCCATATTCAGGGGTACCTGGTGCAGGCTGTGTAAATGAAAGAGGGAAAATCTGATTGTATAATCCTTGGAAAAGGATTTTTGTAAAAACTGCTTGAAATTTTATCCTTAATACAATTAAACCTATCTTGTTCTCTATTGATAATTCCATCTTTAATTTTAATTGGTACAGAGAAAAAACTATTATTTTATCTTCTAGACTATTATTTACAATTTTAAATTTCAAACAAGCAAAATTAAGTGGGAAATATTTTTGTACAAAGACCAAAATGAGGCACTAGGGTTGGAAACTTTTTCACGTTACCTTCATCATAGATTTACATTCAGTTATTGATTTTTATAAAGAAAAAACAGGCTGATAAAAGTACATGCCCAATCAAGAGTATAAATGTGCTCACAGATTTGATACAAAAATGCCATTTTAAGAAAAATGTTTGTATTAAAATATATCCCTGATTATACTCACATTCTGTCTAATTATCAAATTGCTCAGCATTGGTACAGTTTACCAAAATACAGAGAAATCCTATAGGAAAATGTGATTTCCTAATATGAGCAGTCAAATCAAAATGATTGAGAAATCCAGATGAGAACTGTGTTTTCATCAGCTTGCTTCTCACAGTGCAGATTGGAAACTGGAGGATGGCAACTCAAATTTTCATGACCCATTTATCAAATCACAACCCAATTTAAGACTCAAAAATAAATCCACAACATAAATTGAGGAAAACTAAAGCTTATTCATTTTAATAACCATAAGGATTGAGGATAATATATTAAAACTGAAATGGGAGACCACCTGAAGAGCCAAGATAAGAAAATGAATCAGACAATTTTCAATTGAAAGCATTAAAACTGGTGCTAAAGAATATAATTTGCACAAAGGATTAAAAAAAAGGAAACTACACTAATTGAAAGTGGCAATGCATATAAAAAATGTAGATAGAAACCAAGCAACAATAACAAAAGTCATCTTTAGATGTAGTAGGGTTTTGGTTTTGGTTTTGTCTTTTCTAATTGAGTTATGTGTTTTGCTTAGAAATAAGCAAACTCATAATCTTCCTTAGAGTAATACATACAATAAATGCAACAGAACTAGGCAAAATATGAAGATTGAAAGACTCTTTGGGAGAACATTTAACTTTGGTTCTTTGGATTGAATTTTGGAAAAGGAAAGTCTCTCAGACCATTGTTTCCATTGTTGAAACTCATTTCATAACCTAAACAAAAACACCTCCAGATTCTAAGGAAAAACTCAATTATAATATCTGAGATGAGGGTGATTGTGACCAAAACAATATTTCTAGCTATTCCCTCCCAAAACATGATTATATTTATCTTAGAAAAATCTTACACTTTCATTTCAAAATAAACAGCTTTTTATTTCCTAGGGAACTGGTCACAATGAGCTCTGGTTACAGAGCTGCCTGTTTAGACAGCCAAAAAAGCAGTCTCAGGAACTCAAGAAGTTAGGATCACTTCTTTTATTGACACTGTGTTTTCCACATTTCACAATAACTCTCAGGGTTCTAGCTCTTCCATTTAGCAATATTTCTAAATTATTTTCTTTTCTCTGTCTTCTCAATTAGCAATCCTGCAAAATACTGAACCAGTTTAAAAAGTGGACAAATCTTCTGCTATTTTAGAAGTCTTTTATATAGAAAAGATTGCAAATGCTAGTGGTAACTAAATAAGTGAAATCTATTAAATAATAGATAATAAAGATTAAATAATAGATTTTTCACTAAATAAGTGAAATGCTAGAATATGCTTAATTTATCTTGTGGTACAGTTCCTGTGTGTGGAGAGTGGTGACTCCAAATTCCTGCACTCCTAACTAGTGGGCAAAGTGGACTTATTTTAGGGACACTTAAGGGCAACACAATATGGTCCTCTTCCTCCTAGATAACTCCCCAGGATTCATTGGCATTCAAAATTCTAAGCATAAGCAGCAAAGATTTGGCAACTGTTGTGCCTGGGATGTGTGCTTGTGTGCTTGTGTGTGTGTGTGTGTGTGTGTGCGTGCGCGTGCGCGGGCGCACTTGCACGCATTCACGTGCACACAGGCATGAAGTTGTGTTGAGAAAAGCAATAGCAAGAACCAAGGAAAAAGCAAGGGACACTCACTTCCTCTATGCAATCCAAGAGACTGCTGATTTATCAACAGTGTTCCAGCCAAGGGCTAGATTCAAAAGGAGAGCTACACTCTCCAAGATCTTTTCTCTGAGTTCAGCAACAGACAGGAAGTACAGGCAAGAAATACAGTGCCTCCTTAGAGAAGTGCCAGATAGTAAAGTAGACACTGTTTTGTTTTTGTTTTTTGTGTGTGTGTGTTTGTGAAGCTCCTAGCATCCCATTTATTATTTCTCATTGAGCTTTCCTTCCTTTTTCTTAACCCATGTCTGTCTTATTTCTGGCTGCTTCTTAATTAATTCCTATTAAAGGACTATCTGATAATGAGGAATATTAGTTACTAGTAGGATTCCTCCTGAAGGAAAATAAGAAAGTGGAGGAAATTGATACCCAAAATGATGAGGTAATGGATTATGTAGTTGTTTATTTGAGGACCCCCCCAAATCACATCTCATAGGCATAGATGGCTACTCAGTAATACCTATGCAAGGTCCTATCTAAAATAAACTTTTTCAATTAATGCAGAATGATACAGTTTGTGGACAAAAAAGGAGCTCTATAATTCTTCCTGGTTTGAAGTAGCTTGGACACAGACCTAAAAAAAATAAGAAATAAAAAAATGTATGAGCCTCCTTAGCTTACTTAAAGTTTACAAAGTATTACTCATATGACCATGGAATTTTAAGCATAAACCTAGGGATATTATTTTTATTTAAGGACATCATGCAAAATATACAAATTAATCAATGTAGCTATTCTAATTCTCAGGGCCCCAGCTTCCTGTCTGACATGTTTTTGACATGGTATCCAAACAGTGCACCTTATTCCAAAATTTTATTCCTTTTTCTGACCAGTAGATCCACAAAAGCAAAACTGTTTGTATTAACTTTTATTCTCTGGCATTTTGACTTTGTCTAGAACTCTCGGTTAGAATTTTTCTACTTTCTTCTATTTTTGCTACCTAAGTAGTTCAAGGGCAAAAGCAGGAATGAGCAAAAGGATACACTAGTTGCAAACATTTTTTCTCTGGTATTCTCAGCACCAGTGTTCCAAACGTTTTCCAGAAATTTTGAGAAATTGAGGAAACAGTTTGAAAACAAGTTATTTGGATCTTCTTTCTTTCTTTTCTTTCTCTCTCTGTTTATTTTCTCTTTCTTTCTTTTCTTCCTTCCTTTCTTTCTTTGTTTCTTTCTTCCTTTCTTTCTTCTTTCTCTATTATCTATTTCCATCATGTAACTATCCTGATAGTTTTTTAAAAGAAAAATATTGAATATCATATTTTGTGTGAGCTCCTTAAAGTCTAGGGAAAAAGTTAGTTTTGGGATTAAAAAAAAAAAAAGAAACAGGTCACATACCATCATTTGAGAAGGTGCCTGACTTGATCATTCTTTTCCTCCCTTATAACTTACTTTTCAAATATCCAGAAATAGAAATAAAAAGGCTCAAACCCTCAACAAATTTCTATATATGTGATAACTTTATTTGTTACAAATTAATTCCTCACTATAAACCACAGTAAAATATCAGTGTGTAGATTAGGAAGAAATGCTATAGGAATGAAGACAACAATGACAAAGGGTATGAAACCCAATAAATAAATGATTTACTGACATCAAAACAGAGTATGTGTTTAGGAAATATTATTTCACCCAAATAAAGGAGGCTTGGCTTGCACTCCCACTGTCCATATTTAGTCATTCTCCCCTTGGGTACACAAAGGGCAGTCAATCCAAATCACTCTCCATTATAGAGTTCTCTCTCTCTCTCTGCCTTTTGTTTGCCTATTCATTCCTTACACAAAGCCCAGCCTAAAGAAGTGGTGGCTTGGGGGCGCCCTGGAGGCATCTCACAACAATGGCTTTGAGTCCTCCGTTTAACTCTTCAACTGATTAATATTCTGTGTAGCCAGAAGCCAGCCTGACTCAGGGCACTGGCTTAAAGAGCAGATGGATTATAGCCACTGCTCCTCAATTGGTTCATTATTTAGGCCATTAATTTTCTTCTCACCAAAAACATCTGGTGTCTGATGCTTGGGGACAAACTGATATTAGCTGCAAGCAAGTTTAATAACAGGCTCATCATCTATGATTGCAGGTTATAACCACAGACAAGAGTTCAGAAAGTATGCAAGTATTTCAAAGGAAACAATGCTGAATAAGCCGTTCAGTTTAGAAATATTTCAGGCAATGGATTAATTTTGTTTTGTTATTTTTCAATAAAATTCCACTCACTTTTTTGGTATTTTTACATAACTAATAATCTTAAATAAGAAAATAAATATTAAAGCACTTTGAAAACTATAAAGTGTGATGCGAATGTGAGGTTGATTTATAACTGTTATTCTTGCTTTCTGATAAAAAGGAGCTAGGGTGGCCGGTGAAGCAGGTGACAAAGAGTTGAACAGAGTGGAGCAAAAGCAGGAAAAAGTTTTATTCACTCTGCAAGGGAGAAGAGGGCCAGACATCTAGAGAAATGTCAGCCTGGCCCAAGTTTCTGTCACAATGGACTTTTTAAGGGGTTTTGAAGGATGTGAGAGTGTTGCAGCTGTGTCCATAGTGGGGTGTGGAGAGAAGGTTCGCTCTTGGCCATGTAGAGCAGGAGGTGGCAGGTTTCTCATGGGGCTCTGTCTGGGGCTTGTGTGGGATGTGAGTTGTGGTCAGGCTAGAGAAGAATATCTTTTGTAGTCATGGTCTATTTTCTGAGAATGTAGGGCACTGTGTCCTACAAAAACAAACAGGGCCAAGTGGAGACACCTGTGAGTTTTGTCTGTAAGTGTGGCTGGGTGGGGGTGGGGAAGAGGGAAGGGCTTTGAACAGATTCCTTTCAGAAAGTAAATAAATAACATTATTATTTTAGATTATAGGATTTCTAATAATATATTGAATAGATCTCATTTTTATACCTCATGATAATTCATGTTTATGGGCCAGATACTTTTTTCCTCCAGACACTACTAAACCACATTTTGATCAATAAGCTGTCCCTTGCGAAAATAGCTGAAGGATGCCTGCTACCATCCTATTACCCCTTTCTTAATTTTTTCCCTTCATTTGAGACTAAAAATTCTCTGGTTTTTAGTGTCTCAGCAGCTTTTGCTTATCAAAAAACAGTTATCCTGGAGGAGAGGCACCTGGGTGGCTCTAACAGTTTGACATCCAACTCTTGGACTCTTGATTTTGGCTCAGGTCAAACCCCATGTCAGGCTCCACACTGAGCATGGAGCCTGCCTAAGATTCTCTCTCTCTCTCTCTCTCTCTCTCCCTCTCTCTCTCAAAAAAAAAAAACCTATCCTGGGGAAAGTTTCCACTATTAGTCATTTACATCTTAGTATAAATGTGTTATCTCTCCTATAAAGGATTTGTAGTTAAAGATTAAAAATTAAAATGAAAGTGTAACATAAAAGGACTCTAGCAAAGCAACTTAAAGTAATAGTAAAGGGATAAAAATATATGTGCACAAACATATGTGTGTACTATTCTGTCATTGAATATTTCCTGCCATCCCTGAACACATACTTACATTGATGACTAGCAATTCTGCCTGTGTGCCTAGCTGTTCATAGTGCCTGCAGATAGGTGTTTGGCACCAATCTGTAAGAAGTTAAGTGCCCGTATTTGTTGCCAAAAGTAGACAGTTGTGTGGGTGGGCCTAGCTAGACATGCACAACAGACATAACAGACATCTGGCTGGGACCATCCCTGTGGCTATAGCTTCAACATGTTTCCTCTCAGCACTCCTGTGTCCCATGCAATGCCTGCTGGAAAGCTGCCCAAAGGTGAATATTTTAAGATAGATGAATGAGCCTGTAGTCAACAGCCTCAGATGTGTAAACAAACATACCCTCCAACTCCTAATTCAGTAGAAACTGTGAGTCAATAACAAAAGTTATTTACTGGGTTAGTAAAGTCCCAAAGAAATGACTGATTATTTTTAAGGGGCGGAATCCCAAGAACATAGGAAAGGATACTTAAATTTACTCAAAGCCAATTGGGCTTTTTCTTCTCAATTCTCTTTGAACAGAGAGAAGGGGATCCCTGCCTTCCCTAACTCTCCCCAGATCCTTTCCCTCTTACATTATATGCTTTGAAATATTTCTTCTTTTCTTTTTTTATTATTTTTTAACATTTATTTATTTTTTAGAGACAGAGTCAGAGCATGAGCAGGGAAGGGGAAAAGAGAGAGGGAGACACAGAATCTGAAGCAGGCTCCAGGCTCTGAGCTGTCAGCACAGAGCACAATACAGGGCCCAAACCCACAAACCCATGAGACCATGACCTGAGCTGAAGTCCGGCATTTAACTGACTGAGCCATCCAAACACCCCTATTTCTTCTTCTCAAGGAGAAAATGCCCCAGCATGTATAAGCCTTTAGAATGCATGGTGCAAAGAAAGGATGAGAACTGCACCTGTCTTTCAGAGCTAAAGTTTAAAGACAGACACTTTAGGGAAATTTTCAAGGCTGAGGCAGCCAAGGTCATTTTTGAGGCAAAAGTTCAGTTAATTGGTCGTTTTGACAGTTTGATTAATTTCTCCTTCATCAATCCTTCAGCTTACTGCCTACCATTCAGCATTCCATTTCCACTCCCAACACTGCTTATGGAATTTCCAGAGTTAATGAATTGTTTTAATGGTATGGAGAAGAGTGGTTCCTAGATTTAGAGATTTTACAAACCAGTTCAGCTCCAAGAAAAGATTATTTGACCAATACAAGGTTTAAAGGCTGCCAGCTTTTCATTCTGCAAAGTAAAATATTGAATGCTGTCTACTTACACTGTGACTTGAGGTAAGAAAGGTTATTTTAACACCAAACAAAATGTAAGATTAACAAAATTTCAGTTAAACAAAAACATTATTTATTTTACAATATTATTCACTTTGTTGCTTATTTACTTATTTTTTATTTCACCGTGACACAGGTCTGTTGGTGTCTAGATGAGGACTGGCATTTGGGAAAAATTGGTGTAGACATTATCTGGATTCTCAGTGGGCAGATGAATATAGGTAATGGAATCTATGTCCATGATATTTACATTCAGTGTTTGCTTAAAAATGCTGTATTCGTTGCTGAATTCAAAAAGACTTAACACATGCAATTGTGATTAACAGAAATGACCTTACTCATGGATCTTCATAGACCTGTGTGTTTTGTAATTTGAGCAGTACCATGAAAATCCCCTGTCCCTGATTACAGTGTGTCCTTATTTAAATTTTTCCATTAAGTGATTCACTACTTTGTGCTAAAAACAAATATTCTCTAAAAATTCAAATATTTTTGGAAAGTTAATTTTATACTATAAAATATTATCAGTTGCTTGTACTTTTATGTAAAATGCTTTCTTTCTCAAAATTAGCTATGCTAAAGGCATTGAAAGAATAAAAGTTTTTAAGTTCCAAGGACAAAGTTGAAGAACTAAAGGGTAATTCTGAAACATGAAGGAGAAGAATAGAGCTCTGACCTGTATATCCTTAAAATCTGAGAGTTCTGGGCACCTAGAGGCAAAGTATAAGAGGTATCAGAAATTGGAAAGCTCTAATCTAACTTGTGATTTAACTTAGGGTATTGAGACTCTAGATAAAAATCTTAAAAAGAGTGTTCCACTCCTATTCATTCTGTCTTCTATTACTCATACATCAAATATTTACTGAATATGTGATGGTAATGAGTAGTATTCTTTATGGTAAAATAATGGTTTTCTACCTACAATATAAGAGGGTACACACAGCTAATATTTGGCCTTACTAATGAATTTATCTAGGGACCAGCTTGCTATTGGGTATAACAGTTCTCTAAGGTCACTAAATACTTCTGTATCCCATACAGAATTTTACAGATATTCATTCTAAGGACTTTATACCCCTGGAAAGGAAGGATCTTTTGTTCTCTTTGAATTTAATCTCCTCTTTCTGCTAGACTCTATAGTGAGAGCACATGTATCTGTGCAAAGTTCAGTGAAGGCAATCTGTCTTGTACTTTGCTTTAGTTACTTGGTATTTGGTCACATATACTACTCTGAAAAAGGACCGTTCACTAAGATGAGAAACCAACCGCTAGGTTTCTCAAATGCCCTTTATTCATCCTTCCCAGAAGTTTAAGAACTTGGGGCTTACCCTTTACTTCTGGTTCCCCTAAGATGGGTAATTATATTAAATTACACTACAACTCTTGGCCATATTCATTAAGCCCTAGTGGGCCCTTGAATTCTCTTAATATCTTATTTATTATATTAGTATGTAGTTATTGTTTACATTAAATATATACCTGTTACATATGATGAAAATGAAAGTTACATTCATAATGGTCTGATGTAATTCTTTAAGCATTTGGGATGAGAAAACGTAACTACCCAGCTACTATGTTGTAAGAAATAAATTTAAGAATTCTGTACGTTTGCACCAACGGGTTAACAAGGCTTAAGGCAGAAAGCCACTACGGGGAGAAAGCACCCAAGGTTAGTCATTAAGTAAAACAAGGCTTAGGGTGGAAAGCCACCTCCAGAGGATGTAAGCATCCAAGAACAGTAAGAGATTGCAAGCCACTACAGGGCGAAAGGGCCCAAGGTTAGCTAGTGAAAAGGGTGCCTTGTTAGCCCTGAGGCAGCATGCTCTAGCAATCTTAAACTTTGGAGATAACAGCTACTTGGCTGTGTCACCCATAGAGAAACACTGTCCATCTGGCATCTGGAGCCAATATATCATTGTGCTTTAATCTCAACTTCTAACACCACTCGCCCCCCAAACCCTTTGCCTCTTACACACATTAATGGTCATTATCTTATTGTTTTCTTCTTCATGTTCACCACTTATGTAAAACATTGAGAGCTCAATAAATACAGAGACAAAACCCGTGTTCAGGGTTCTTTTCTCCTTCCAGACATTAGCCTTTCTCATATTCAAGTCTGTATCTGCTCTTTTGTTGGACAAGATAGAACTCCAGACTCAAAGTCTGTGATACTAGGTAATACAGTAGTCACAGTCACAAAGTACAAAATGAAGTGTTGTTTCTCATGATTCCTTCATACTCTCTAGATTTTACTTAGCAATCCGGGAAAAACAAGAAGGATAGTGCCTCTTCTGGCTAAGAATATGGAAAATCAGAATGATGGCGTAAACTTTCAAGAATTGTCTAATATTCCAACTACTTTTCTTGAGTTTCATCAGTCTTTCGCTGTCCATAAAGTATTATTATTTTTAAAAAATTTTTTTTTCAACGTTTATTTATTTTTGGGACAGAGAGAGACAGAGCATGAACGGGGGAGGGGCAGAGAGAGAGGGAGACACAGAATCAGAAGCTGGCTCCAGGCTCTGAGCCATCAGCCCAGAGCCCGACGCGGGGCTCGAACTCACGGAGTGCGAGATCGTGACCTGGCTGAAGTCAGACGCTCAACCGACTGCGCCACCCAGGCGCCCCTCCATAAAGTATTATAAATGACCTATTAATTCCCAATTCCCAAACTCGAATATAATCTGATTTTCCAAAAGCCCTCTTTCTTTTGAGCCCAAATAAAACATATTTTAACATTAAACTTACTAGTTAAGTTAGGATTGTCAGATAAAATACAGGACATTCTGTATTTTCATTTGTTAAATATGGCAACCGTATAAAGGGAAAATGTGTTGCACTGTAGCATTATGTTTAAGAAAACAGGCTTCACTGGGGCGCCTGGGTGGCGCAGTCGGTTAAGCGTCCGACTTCAGCCAGGTCACGATCTCGCGGTCCATGAGTTCGAGCCCCGCGTCGGGCTCTGGGCTGATGACTCAGAGCCTGGAGCCTGTTTCCGATTCTGTGTCTCCCTCTCTCTCTGCCCCTCCCCCGTTCATGCTCTGTCTCTCTCTGTCCCAAAATAAATAAACGTTGAAAAAAAATTAAAAAAAAAAAAAAGAAAAAAGAAAACAGGCTTCACAAAAAAGGAAAGAAAACAAAATAGGCTTCGGTGTCTGACAGACTCTGGTTCTTACCCTGGCATTGACATATAGTAGTTACCTAACTTTAATAACATCCCTTAACCTCAGTTTCAGTGTCTTCAACCATAAATAGAGATGGTGATAACATTTAGTTCATTGGGTTTTTTTTAGAATACATTAGATCATCCATAAAAGTTGATTAGTCTATAAATGTTTTTAATGTTTATTAATTTTTGAGAGAGAGAGAGAGTGAGTGAACAAGGGAGGAGCAGAGAGATAGGGACACAGAATCGGAAGCAGGATCCAGGCTCCAAGCTGTCAGCACAGAGCCCAGTGTGGGGCTCGAACTCACAAGCCAAGAGATCATGACCTGAGCTGAAGTCAGATGCCCAACCCACTGAGCCACTCAGGTGCCCCAAAAGCTGATTAGTCTAATGCTCAATGTTGCTTTTGTTTTCTTTTCATTGAGTGTGTCTACCTCATAACAACTAGAAACTAAGGAATATAACCCTGAAGTAAACAGGTGACAAAAACTTAATTTCAAGAGACAAGTTATGGATGCCTGGTGGCTTAGTTGGTTAAGCCCCTGACTCTTGGTTTTAGCTTAAGTCATGATCCCAAAGTTTGTGAGGTTGGGCACACCAATGGGCTCTGCACTGATAGGGAGGAATCTGCTTGTGATCATCTCTCTCTCTCTCTGCTCCTTCCTCACCTTGTGTGCTCTCTCTCTCTCTCTCTCAATAAATATATAAACAATTGTTTTTTTAAAAAGAGCAAATTTAATGAGTCTATTCTCTGGCAGGCTCTGATAACTGAGTTTCTGAGATACTGAACTCTGTTTCTCAACCCTCTCTTTCATGCTTTTATATGTAACTGATAACTACATGCACTCATATATACCTGATACCTGCAATGCTACTGAATTAGTTTTCTAGAGTTCCCATAAGAGTATACTATAAGCTACGTGGCTTAAAAAGCAACAATTTATTTTCTCACATTTCTGGAGGCTAGAAGTCCAAGATCAAAGTATCATTAGTCTGATTTCTTCTTTTTTTAATGTTTATTTATTTTTGAGAGGGAGGCAGAGCACTAGTTGGGGAGGGGCAGAGAGAGAGAGGGAGACACCGAATCTGAAGTGAGCTCCAGACTCTGAGCTGTCAGCACAGAGCCCACCGTGGGGCTCAAACCCACAAACTGTGAGATCATGACCTGAGTGAAGTCAGATGCCCAACCGACTAAGTCACCCAGGCGCTCCAGGTTTGATTTCTTCTGAGGCGTCTCTCCTTGTGTTGCTGGTGGCCACTTTCTCTTTGTGCCCTCACATGCTCTTTCATCTGTTTGTGCATTACCTCCTTATTGTCTCCCTTTTTGTCCAAATTTACTCTGTTTATAAGGACAGCAGTTATATTGGATTAGGACCCATTTTAACCTCATTTTAACTTAATTACCTGTTTAAATGCCCTATCCTCAAATACAGTCACATTCTGAGGTATTGGGGGTTAGGGCTTCAACATATGAATCATGGGAAGTGGGGACATAATTCAGCTCATAGTAACCAAAAAGTACAATTCTTTGACTTATACTTACCATTGTTTTATATTGCTCAGAAAACACGAGCATAGTTTAGATGAAGGGTTTTTAGCTTCTTGGAAATAAATATATGTTATCTTTTCCAAACACAATGTTGGTTACTGTTGCATGGAAATAGCTATTGGACTGAAAAATTAATGTCGAATCAATAGCCCATGCTTAATTTGTCCTAGGATGTCATTGGCCAAATCATATTCCTTTTTTATGTTTTTTTTTCTGTTATATTTTGTTTTAAATAGACTTTGATTTTTAGAGCAGTTTAGTTTCACAGCAAAACTGAGTAGTAAGTGCAGTTTTCACATAGCCACTCCACCCCCACAAACAAAGCCTCTTCTATTTTTACCATCCTGAATAAGAATGGCCTATTTGTTTCCATTGGACAACTTACAAAGACACATCATTATCATTCAAAGTTCAAAGTTTACATTAGGGTTCATGCTTGATGGTTTACATTCTATAGGTCTTAGCAAAGGCATAATGTCAAGTATTTTCCATTATAGTATCATACAGCTCATACAGTTTCAAATCTTCTGTGCTCCTCCTGTTCATCCTTCTCTCCCCCTAATCACTGATAACCATTGATCTTGTTACTGTCTCCATAATTATGCCTTTTCTAGAATGTTACATAGTTGGAATCATACAATATGTAGCCTTTTAAGATTGGATTCTTCCACTTAGTAATATGCAGTTAAATTTCCTCCATGTCTTCTCATGGTTTGATAGCTCATTCTTTTTAGCACTAACATTCCATTGTCAGTTTATTGTATATTTATTATATTTTCCCAATTCACCTACTAAAGGACATTTTGGTTGTTTTCAACTTTTGGCAATTATAGATAAATCTGCTATAAACATCTGTGTCCAGGGTTTTGTGTGTGCATAAGATTTCAACTCGGGTGAAAATCAAGGAGTGTAATTGCTAGATTGTATGGTAAGAGTTTTGTAAGAAACTGCCAACCAATCACATTATTTATAGTTTATTTTCTATTTTTTGTTAGGAAACATTGGAATATAAATACAACCTCTGAAACTATAAGCAACTTTCTCAGAATAAATCCATAATACACATGGGTCTAATATCTGAAATCAGATTCTAAAATTTGCTCATAACAATATTTTATAACTATGTATTTGAACATATAACCAGATGGCCTTATTGAAAATATACCATAATAATTTAGGTATGATGAGTCAATACAATTATATGTGTTAAAAGTTTTAATTTTTTTTAATGTTTATTCTTTTTGAGAGAGAGTGAGACAGAGCATGAGTGGGGAGGAGAAGAGAGAGAGGGAGACACAGAATCCAAAGCAGGCTCCAGGCTCTGAGCTGTCATCACAGAGCCTGACTTGGGGCTTGAACTCCCCAACTCTTAGATCATGACTTGAGCCAAAATTTGATGCTTAACCAACTGAGCCACCCAGATGCCCCAAAAGTTTTAAAGATTAACTTCAAATTGTATTGAAATAATTTTGTTAATTTAAATTATTCATGAATACATCCTTATTCATGTTAGCTTAAAAATTTTCAATATTTTTGCTTTTAGTCTCACATTTTTTGATAGCTAAAGAAACTTAAAGAGAAGTTAAGTCATTTTTTCCTTAGTCACAACTCTTATTTTGAGGATAAACTTCAGCTAGCATCCAGGTCCCTTGACAAGTTAGTCCTATGTTCTTTCAGTGCTCACTGGTAATTTCACTATTGTGAGAAAACTTGACTCACAAGAACAAAAACCCTTAGCCAATGTTCTCATTCTAAATTCATGCAAGATAAAAACAGTGGAAGTATATGACTATTCCATGGAGACATAGCACCTAAAAGAACTAAAATGTATTTCTGGTGTTTTTCTTCTGGAGGAAAAATGAGTTATTTTACTTAAAATACAAAGAATCAGTGATATGTTCACTTTGATTTGATGTGAGATCTTAATTCATTACTTTGCTTGGTTTCCATGTCAAGGACATAGGAACTTTTGGTATATAATTGAAGCACTATGAAAACTGTTAGTTTTTAAATTCAGTAAATGAAAGGCTTGTAGTACTAGTTTTATGTGGGCTGGTGCATTACTTTAAAACTTAAGGCCTTTCATTAGAAATCTTTATCAGAGTCACTAATAGGCAGATTGATTTCTCCAAAAGAAAATAAAGCAAATTGGAATTAGACCACAATGAAGAAAATGATGACAGCCCTACTATTTTCACTATGGCAGTAAAATTGTCCACAATGTTAGCCTAATCAGATGATAAAAGAGTTATCATTAGTAAACTATTGCCTATGTGAAGAATGTGTTATTCAGTGTTTATAATTAATTAGAAATGAAACAAATGCCTCCTTTTATTGCATGTAAGTAAGGTACATAAATATTTCTGTTACCCTCAATGTATTATTCTTTATTTCTTGATTTTGAGCATGCACTCATGCAAACATGAACACATGTGCACACACACATGCTCATGCTGTCACTAAGACACATCCATTAAAGAACCAGTATATCCACACACCTAGCATGCAACAAGCAGAGTGGCAATATTTGGAACTCAGCATTTTATGCCTTTTGAAAACTTGAATATGAAAACATGTAGATAATATTTCTGGTTGGAAATTAAAAGTGAAATCACTCATTTTGCAGTGAGTTGGGTGTTTTTTCCAATTCCTGTTACTGTTAGGAAAAGATTCACCAGAGTAATAAAAGTTTCTGTCATAAGGGTGACATATATTTGTGTTTCTTGACTGAAACTCAATCAAATATGTCAACATGTTCCCAGAGAACAGCTTCAGAAATATAACAGATTATTTTATTTTTCTCAAAGTGACTAGATTTGTATGGGTTATAGAAGACCTAGAACTGAATGTATAATCCAATTTTCTTAAGTAATGGGACTAGAGGTCTTTTGTGGAGATAATGCTTGTATGCTTTGTTGTTGTTGTTTTACCTTGAACTTGCACTTCAGTCGAGGTAGTCTTATTTCTATGTTCTATGAGGCCAGTATAAGTCAGCAATGATGTAGAAAAATTAGAACAGGAGTCAGTTGTGAGTTTTCACCCCAGCTCTGAGATTTACATAATAAGCAAGTCTTCTGATTCTGAGTTTACTCTCATTTACATATTGAGGATAATAATATTTACCCCACAGGGCTCTTATGAAGTTGTGACGTGAGATGCAAAGACTTAAGTGTATACACATGAAAAGCCTCAATTTTTATAACTATCACTCCAGTTAAAAACAGTGTAAACTAAGTGAAACAAATTTCAATTATTCTCACTAGATAATTAAGTTAGTTTACATATGACAAAGTTTCTGAGTCTCATCTGAAGTTACTTCTCAATTAGGTAAGAATTTTACTCAGCAATTTATTTCAGACTTGTAATATACAGAGAGTCTATCTTGTTCACAATATTGACTCGTGGATCTAGTGTAATCACTTCTAGGCATCATTACCTTCTTTCACTAAGCTTTGAGAATATAAATATTTCTCTATGGCAGACAGACTCTTCCAAGTTCCTAGAGAAAAACACACATCAGTGTAAAATGAATTAGAAATATGAAAATCTCTTTTCTACCTACCTGCTTAATTTAAATTGGACTCAGTATTGAATAAATAGGGAATAGATGTGGAGTCTAGATCTCATTAAACCTGCTACCTGAGAACCTGGCCAATCCATAGGGGAAGTGCTTTTCTTTTTTTTAAATTTTTTTAATTAAAAAAATGTTTAATGTTTATTTATTTCTGAGACAGAGAGAGAGCATAAGTGTGGGAACGGCAGAGAGAGAAGGAGACACAGAATCAGAAGCAGGCTCCAGGCTCTGAGCTATCAGCACAGAGCCAGACGCAGGGTTCTAACTCACAAACCGTGAGATCATGACCTGAGCCGAAGTCGGTCGCTCAACTGACTGAGCCACCCAGGCACCCCAAGAAATACTTTTCTTAATCCATTCAAATTTATAATCCTGCATGTCATTTTAATGGTGTGTGTGTATGTGTTTGCTGACACACATTTCTCCTTTCTCTATTTTTTGGTTGTAATTTTAAGTTTTAAAAGCAGCTTGAAAGATTTAGATTAAGTTAAGAAATTATGAAGAATCTTTAACTGAGTTAAAAGAAAATTTGAAACTGGGCACCACTCATTGTCTAAAAAATGAGTGCATTCCTCTTCCTTCCAGCTGTGGGCAGGCTCACATTAGACGGGGTCAGGGATCTAAACTTTAGAATGAGAAACTAGCTTTCTGTTTTAGTAGGCTACTGCAAATCCTCCTAAAGATCAAAGATCAAATCTTAAATTGTCCTTTCATTAGGGGCAACTTGTACTGATTGATTTTTTGACTTAATAATAACTAGTCCTGACATCATTACTGTGAAAGATTCTGTAGAAAACAGGAAGCATTAACAAAGTTTCTATTAAATCAAAGAGGAATAGGGGCGCCTGGGTGGCTCAGTCGGTTGAGCGGCCGACTTCAGCTCAGGTCAGGCTTTCTCGGTCCCTGACTTCCAGCCCCGCATCGGGCTCTGTGCTGACAGCTCAGAGCCTGGAGCCTGTTTCAGATACTGTGTCTCCCTCTGTCTGACCCTCCCCCGTTCATGCTCTGTCTCTCTCTGTCTCAAAAATAAATAAACGTTAAATCAAAGAGGAATAAAGAAACTAAACCAAATGTTAGAGCCATGAAATGTGTCTTATTTTTCACTTTTTTCTCCTGTGCTCTTGTTCTACTAGTGCAGTACTAACATACAAACCAATTTATCATCAGGGAACTGTTACATTAATTATAAAATGAAACAACCTTGCTAATGTAGTCTGAAAGTCTTGTTAGTTCACACTCCAGACATGTAGTTCTGAATGGGATCCAAATTCAAATACTTAGAAAGTCTACTGCTATCTGAGTATGATGTGAAGGCTTGAAACAGCCTTCGACTACACCCTACTGATTTGAGTCATCTTGGTTTTATTCCTGGGTTTATTTATTTATTTATTTGGAACTGTAGCCTTTGCCCTTGGGGTGGAGATAAAATGCTAACACTCCTTTGGTCTCAAGCAGCATGCACTTTTGAATAGTTCATTCGTGGGGAACCATTTGTTTGAGAAGACTTTTTGTCTGATTATTCGTCTGGCCTTTAGGGCTCAGGCAGAGATGTGATGAGCCTTGCAGGAAAAATTAAAGAAGATGTAAACAGTAAATGCAGACATTTTGCAACATAGCTAAAAATGAATTGCACTACAGGCAATTATGCAAGTTTTACTGGATACATTAAAAAGACATTAAAAGCACAGCTGCTTTAAGTGTCTTTTAAGCTGATAAATTAACTGTCTAATAAATTGTACGATTTGTCAGCTAATAATGCTATTTTATTTGCTTTAACATATGCCTTCCTAGTTCATGAAGCATTATTGTAAGTGCCAAAAGGAGATAATGTGCATTTTACAGTGTTATATCTTAAGTGGAATGGATCATTGCCATGAAGAAGTGTGTTAATAAATCCCCTAGGCTTTGTTAATTGCACTCAATGAAGTGTCACTGTTAAAACACAAAAGATGTGATAGAGAAAGCTGAGCATAATGTCTTTCAGTTTTACAACTAACAGTTCACTAGGCAAATCAACCAAAAAAAGACCATAATTTGTTGAAGCCTTATTAACTTACATTTTTCTAGTCAAGGTCATAATTGTGGATAGCTTAAAGCTATCTTTTAATACTCATCAGAAAGAGTAACCTTGCTAGAAAGAAGAGACATTTTCTTCCAAGTGGCATGAGATTCCTACCAGGTTCAAGAAAAATAAAGCAGTACTGAATCGAACAACAGTCTTTTAGAATCATTCACTCTTAAGCACATGTTCTCATCCTTGACTTGAGAAAAATGTTATTTTGAATTGTTTGTCCAAGATAATAAGTAAAGGAGGGTAGTGTACACCCTATGAAAGTAAAAGATACTACTTCAGAGGCTGTTAAATGTATGCCCTTGGCCATTAAAAAAAAGCAAAAAGTTTTTTATGTGGAATTGATTTATTCTTCCCTTTTTAATTAAGATGACACCAGTATACTCAATTTGAAAACTCAATTTGAAAATCTTTTTCTTAGAAGTTTGGAGTAATGTACAATGAAAGTCATGTTATTTATGTTAGAGCAAGAAGTGCTTTCTTTTTACTACCTGGAATTTACTCTTGATTAATTTTTATCACCCTGCCAGTTTGCAATTCTGGCCCCACAAAATGAGGAGTTGTATTTTTAATAATACTATGGTTTCAACAATAATTTTCAAAAATCATGTGTAGATAAAGCAAAATGGAAACAATGAAACTGCATACTACCTTTAAAATAAATTGTGGTTTATATACAGAATGGAGTACTATGTGGCAATGAGAAAGAATGAAATATGGCCCTTTGTAGCAACATGGATGGAACTGGAGAGTGTGATGCTAAGTGAAATAAGCCATACAGAGAAAGACAGATACCATATGGTTTCACTCTTATGTGGATCCTGAGAAACTTAACAGAAACCCATGGGGGAGGGGAAGAAAAAAAAAAAGAGGTTAGAGTGGAAGAGAGCCAAAGCATAAGAGACTCTTAAAAACTGAGAACAAACTGAGGGTTGATGGGGGGTGGGAGGGAGGGGAGGGTGGGTGATGGGTATTGAGGAGGGCACCTTTTGGGATGAGCACTGGGTGTTTTATGGAAACCAATTTGACAATAAATTTCATATATTGCAAAAAAAAAAGAAAAAAAAAAGAAAAAAAAACTAGATGGAACTTCATCTTTTAGGCCAAATACTACATATTTCATGTGTTTGTTTTAGTATAAGATTCTCCAATATAGTCAACTATACAAAATAAAATTTGAGGCAATTCCAGAAATCCTGCATCAGAGTCTCTGCTCCATTTCTGACTAATTTAGTGATCCACTGAACCCCCATTTATTTATACATAAACTAAAATAAAAACATCTACCTCATAGGATCAGTGTCAAGATCAAGGGAGAAGTTTTATGTGAAATCTTTAAAAAAAACAAATCAGTATTTCTTATCCTTAATTGTGTGTTAAAAGTCAATTATATAATTTTTAATATTTAGAGCACTTTCACATATAATTTCTCAATTCTTACAACCAACTTTTGAGGAAAGCAGGATAAGTACTTCTAAATACAAAATATTTTCTGATGACCTGCTGAGTGTAAGGTGTTATGCTAGAAGGTATAATTCTATAACCAAGTATGATACAGACTTTATCTCTTTTAAACTTATATCTGGTTGAACAATCATGATGGTATTACAGTAGAGGCAACTGAAGCTCAGGGAAATGAAGTTATCTTCCTAAGGCTACAGAGTAAGTTGAGGGAAAAAAATTAAGGCTACAGATGTATTTCAGTTCTAAAAACAGCTTGAGGCTCTGAAACAAAGTCCCCTTAATGTCAGTCCAGTGCTCTTTAACTTGCTTATACTGCTTCACTCAGACCACACAGAAAATGAAAGTGGAATAGATCAAATGTTAGAAACTATTGTGGGAATTCTAAATGCCATTATATTTGAAATAGATGGGATGGGAGGACTAGAGTGAAAGAACTTCAAATCTTTTATGCTATTCAGAAAACTATTTGAGTAGGGCTGCCTCAGATAGCTTCATTTCTGGCCAGACCACCCCAATGGAGTAGGAAGTCCTAATTATCTTCACCACCAATTCTCTTTTTGACTGAGGGATGAATGTGATAATTTGACCTTAAGTGGAGATTATACACTGTTCTATGTCATCCAGTCTTCAAATAATCTTAAAAGAAGATTTTAGAGAATATACACCATCATTAGGGGAAAGTAGATTGGGAATGTTATTTTCCTCAAACTCAAAAATATTTTGATCAGTTTCATTTTTGAATTGTTGCTTCTACTTGAGGTTGGAAAGTGCAAGGAGAGAAATACTATCATCTGGTTTACTGATATCTTTAGTAATTGTGTAGAAAAAATAAAAAAGTTGTTCAATTTTCATGAGATTTCTTGGTTAATGATGGGTGGACACATGATTGAGAAAACTAGAAGTATCAAAACTTCCAAAGATAGTCTAGTTAAAAATGCATGTGTGATATTCTCAACTTAAGAATTATGTTTTTTAAACAAAAATAATTAAAAAGAAATAATCAAGAAATTGAAAAATACAAGGGTGCCTGGGTGGCTCAGTTGGTTAAGTGTCTGATTCTTGATTTTGGTTCAGGTTATGATCTCACAGTTCATGAGTTCAAGATCTGCATTGGGCCCTGTACTGGCAGTGCAGGGCCTAATTGGAATTCTCCCTCTCTTTCTCTTTCTAACCCTCCTGTGCTCTTTCTCTCACTCTCAAAATAAATAAATAAACTTAAAAAAGAGAAATTGAGAAAGATAAAAAATGGAGAATAGTAGAGAAAAAGATGGAGAGGGAGAAAGAAAGAAAGAAAGAAAGAAAGAAAGAAGAAAATAAAGAGAAAGGAATGAAAGGGAGAGGGAAGGATGGAGGAAGAAGGAAGGAAGGAAGAAAAGGAGGCAGGAAAGCAGGAAGGCAGGAAGGAAAGAAGGAAGAGGAAAACATAGCATACTATATTAAAAGATGAGAAGTGCATATATTTGGAGTAATTCTCTATGGCCAGGATCCATATTCCTATAAAACATGTAAAATATCTCAGATCCTAGAAAATTCAAATGTTATATTTTCCACTATGTATCAATTCAAATTCCCACGGTTTGATAATAATAATGATAATAATAATAATAATAATAACAATAGTAATTTGTTGAGGCCTTACTACATACTAGCACTATTCTAAGCACTTTACCTATATTAGCTCCTGTAATCTTGGCAATAATCTTGTGAGACAGGTTATATAAATATCTTCCATTTAACAGAGGAAAAATGAAGGCACAGAGAGAGGTTAAATATCTTGATCTGGGTCACACAGCTAGCAACTTTCAGAGTTGTGCCGTCTGAATCTAGAGCTTAAGTTCTTAGCCACTATAGCATATTCACTAAATAGTATGCTCTTTCTATTATCTTACAGGAAGAGATGAAAACAGCCTGCCCTGTTCAAGTGTTCTTATAGCTGACTCAATTCCTTGTTGCAAGAAAAGGTGAGCTAAGTTCTGGAGGAGATATCAGGGCTATATCGAGTTTGTAGTTTAAGTACTCAAATATAATATATCTCTTTGACTTTAATAAGTTTCATTATTTTTATTATTGCAAGCAAGGTAAATGTTATTCATACACAATTTAAAAAATAGATATAGAAAATTATAAAAATAATTGAAAGGTCAATATTCCATATCCAGCCAAAAATAATAACTATATACACATATACACAAATGCACACAAAATCAAGTACCTACATAAAAGATGTGAAATATAGCTTAGTAGTAATACATGTAGAAAAAAAACTCTGGGGTGTTTATCAATAGTAAGCACTATGTGAGAAAGCAAAATGGTATACTTCTGTTTCTAAGATGTTAAAGTGATCTTTAATAGAAGGAAATGTTCTAGAAGAAAGAAGCCAATAGACCTGATATAGTTTACATTACCCCAACTACACTTGAAAAACTAGGTTTAGTTATAGACATCACACAGGATATTGACAAACTAAAGTCCATCCATAAGAAAATGGGATAGTATAGGGATATGAAGTCGTGTCAGAGTAGGGAGAATTGATAAAACATGGAACTTAGAATACCGAGAAATCCAAGTGGCTTCAATTTCTGTCTTCAGATAGGTGAAGAACTGTTATATGAAACAACAATAAAACCCGAATTACCACATAGGCCAAATTAGGAGAAAAATTTCCAATGTTCTTGAAGAGAACAAAGGAAGAATTAATGTCTGAGAAATTAATGACTTCTTTGTCAGTGAAGGTGAACAGCAAAGATACTGCATGTTCACTTGTATAAAATGTTGCAGAGAAGATTCAAGCTTTAGAGGAAAGCATTTAAGAGTCTTGCCTTAGTTCAGTTTGGGCTGTTATAACAAAAATACCATAGGTTGGGTGTTTAAAAAATAAAAACTTATTTCTCACAATTTGGGGGGCTATAAATCTAAGATTAAGTCTCCGTCATATTCAGTATCTAGAGAAGGCCCACTTTTTGATTCACAGACAGCACCTTCTCACTTTATCCTCACAGGGTAGAAAGAGCAAGGAAGCTTTCTGGGTCTATTTTATAAAAACACTAATCCCATTCATGAAGGTTCTCCCCTCATGACCTAAATACCTCCCAAAAGACCCACCTCCAAAAAACTTTCATATTGATGATTAGGTTTCAACATATGAATTTTTGTAGAAAACATGCCCCCAATCTGTAACAGGTCTCAAAGGTTGTCTATTTACTTTGAGTCTATATATAAGTCCTGGGCTTTAGGCATTCAAAGACCCGAAAACTTTGGTGTGATCCTGGAAAAAATTGTGAAGGTAATCAATTTTTCAATACTCCTTTCCTTTGTTGGGATCTTTCACTGTTACCTTTGACTGTACAATAAATTCCACTTTTACCTCTTCCAGAACTAGAAGCACAGGTCTCTGCTCACAGGCCTCAGGCTTTGTTCTTTTTTTTTTTTCTTTTTCTTTTCTTCCCTAGATTTTTTTCCTACTATTCTTTGCTATTCTCTTAGGTGCTAGCAATTCAGACAGTAATCCAAGCAAAATGGATTATAATGGGTTCATGGCTTTATCCAAACAGATAAAATATTTGCATTCTGTCAGTGATATCCCCCATGCACACAATCAAGGGATGCAAGGCAGTTCCAAATGAAGTCAAGCACCTATGCTGATTTTAGGTCCTGAAAAGAATAATGAAGAATGAAGGGAACTATTACACAGGATGAGGGTTGTTGAAGAACTTTTTAAAATGTGCTTTCTCTAACATATTCCCTCTACCAGTGAATCATAAGCAGAATGAAAATCCAGAGATAGCATCAAAATATCTAGGGGGAAGTTTGTGGAATCTTCATCAACAGATATCTATAAAAAAGAGCATTAATTAACCTTTCTGGGATGATAATAAAACCTCTGGGTATTGTGCTACTCAATGCCCTTCCAAACACATAATCTTATATCAGTCTTTCAAAATTCTGAGGTAGGTGAGGTGGGAATAATTATTCTTATTTCACAAATGAGAAACTTGAGGTTCAGAGTATTTAAATAAGTGGTTTACATTACTCTTGCCTAATTAGGGATAGAACCAAGAAAAATAAATTTACATATCCTAAAGTCATTGTTCAGTCATTTTTTCCATGATGATAATTTTTAAAGTTATGAATATTGAATGCTTACTATACAAATAGCCCTGTATTTAGCAATTTATTCATATTATCTCATTGGATCCTTTGGAAAACACTGTGATGTAGGTATTATGCCAGTGTTACAGATGTGGAAACTGAGGCTCATTGAAATTAGTGACTTGTCTGAGAATACATAATTAATAAATGGCAGATATAGTATCTTAAGCTAGATTTGTTTGACTATTAAGTCCATACCATTTTCTTTTGAAAGCCACTATCTGCTATTTACACTGGTCCTAGACTAAGAATTGTTTTCTTTTAAACTCTGATTTCCAATTTGACCTTTTCTTTATAATAATTGTTTAAATTCACACACAACATTAATTTCTTAGCTTAGAAACTCAGATATCTAGGCATCAAAGATAGACACCTTTAGTTTTTTAAATATTTAAAATAGATAATACATATGCCAAATTTATAATTGAATATATTATTTAAAATATATAATACATATAATAAAAGTCAAAGAATACACAAGAGAATAGAGTGAAAAGCAAGTTTCTCTTTCGTTAGTGGATCCCCATCCCTGAGTTCCCCAACAACCCCACCCTTCATCCTTAGTGTCCTCCTTCAAAAAGCAACAACTCTTACCAGTTTCTGGCTTATCTAAGGATATTCTATTGTTTTAATCATATAATTGTATGTGTATGTGTGTGAATATGTATATACGTATAAATATAAATTTAAATATAACTATACAACTGTACATGATGTATGTGAACACATGAAAATATCTATGACTAAAGGTAAAATTCCTAGAGGTGGAATTGCTGGAGCTCATGGTATGTGCATTTTGTTGTTGTGATAGATATTGTTAAGTTCTCCTCCATAAAAGTTGCATTTATTTATTTATTTATTTGTTTGTTTATTTATTTATAATGTTTATTTTTGAGAGACAGAGAGACAGAGAGAGAGAGAGAGCGAGCGAGAGAGAGAGAGAGAGAGAGAGAGAGAGAGAGCACGAGTGGGGGAGGGGCAAAGAGAGCGGGAGACACAGAATCCCAAGCAGGCTCCAGGCTCTGAGTTGTCAGCACAGAGCCCGATGTGGGGCTCAGACTCATGAACTGTGAAATCATGACCTAGGCCAAAGTTGGATGCTTAACCGACTGAATCACCCAGGCACCCCTAAAGAAGTTGTATGTGTTTAAATCCTAGCAACAGTTTTGTCATAACTCCTGTTTTCCCACAGCCTTTACAACACAGTATATAATCAAGCACTTTAAATGCCAAAATTATCAGCAAAAACTGGCATCATATAGTTTTAATTTGTGTATTTTCCTATTACTGATATGTTTCATTTCATATGTTTAAATGCCATTTTCATTTCTCTGAATTGTCTAGAAATAGCTCTGCTTATTTTTCTATAGGGCTGTTGACCCTTATTGATTTTTAGAATTTATGGTATAGTAAGGAAATAGTGCCTTTTTAGAGGTGTATTTTGCCTTCTATTTCACCCTGTCATGTGCATTTTTGTCTTTATTTATGGTACATTTTTCAATGCATACAATTGAAAATGTTATAAAGTCACATTTACTTCATTTTAGTGGTTTTTATATTTTCTTTATTGCTTTAAAAAGTCTAACTGGTCTAGGATTATTTAAATACATACCCTATGTCTTTTTCTAGATCTTTTATTATAACTGCCTTTAAAAAGTCAGGTTTTTTGGGGGCACTTGGGTGGCTCAGTTGGTTGAGCATCTGACTCTTGATCAGTTCCTAGGGTTGTGGGATCCAGCCCCATGTCAGGCTCTGTGCTCAGTGTGGAGCCTGCTTAAGATTCTCTCTCTTTCTCCCTCTTTCCCTCTCCCCTACTCTCATGAACTTTCTCTAAAATAAAATAATTAATAAATAAAAAGCCAGGTTTGTGAATGAACTGTGACCAAACCACATAGTCTGATCTCAAAGATCCAGTATCTGAGCCATTTCAAATTGTTAGCAAATGTTTAAGGGAAACAATGATAGAAATACATGCATGATGGATCAATTTTAATTCAGTCACTTATTAGGACAGACATAGCTAAAATTCTTGAAACATAGAACCACAAGGCAGACAAAGTAAATTTTGGTCAGAATCATGAATGTGAAAAGATATGGAGACAAAGAAAATCCTTCTTACACAAGATCATTAGAGAAAAATTACATGTACATTTAATTGTAAATGAATGGTCCAAAGTATTGTTGAAAGATGGTAAGGTTGACTTAGCTCAGTATTTCTCTTTTGTGGTGTAATGTGTTGCATCAGGATTCGGAGAGACAATAAACATAGGATAGTGGGATTTCTGCTATGCTAAAATAATTTACTTCCACACAAAAAAGTTTGTCCTGCTGACAGAATTGCTTTCCAGAGATAAAAGATGGAGACTCTCACACTAAATTAAGGATACATGAAGCATGCATGTATTTCCCTCTGCTCAACTATGAAGGACTTGCCTGGTGACAGAAATGACCATTATGATTTAAACACATATCCATCTGTAATATATTAAATAAATGAGAGGCTGAAATTACTTAACCAATCCTCAATATATTTGCCAAAACAATAGGATTTAGGAAAAGTGGATGCAGCTTTATTTCCCTAGGAAACTTCAATAATGCATTCATTAGATGAATACAAAACCAATTTTAATGCAATGTAGCTGGTAGACAAGAGACGCAATCTCAGGAACATGAAGAATGCTGCTTTTATTTTCACATGTTCGATGGTCTAAGTCTTGTTTCTAAAGATGGTTAAATTATACATGTTTTTTTCTTTAATCTTTATATCCATGGTAGGAATAAGATGAAAAACAGATTTATCTGTATAATTTTGCCTTATTTTTCACAATAAAGATGAAGACCAGAAAAGAGAAGAATGTACTTAGTAGCTCCATGAATGGCTAAAATGTGCTAAAGCTCAATGAAGAAGTGTTTATGAATTTGCAACCCCTTTCTCATTTTTAATAACCTGATTCCATACAAGACATAAGAAAATGGTCAGATCACATATGAGCAGCAAGGAATGAGAACATCAGTGAAGAATTTATGCCACAAGGAGGCTCATTTTATTAAGGATGAGAGGAGGCAAAGTTGTTAAACAGGTAAGCTGTGTCTTTGCTGTCTGCCATAGTCTCTTTCATGCTGTCACTTGGCCCTTCCTGTGTCATCAGGCTACAGATCTGTTACTGTTGAACTAACATGTTAGTAGTAGTGAAGCCAACTTCTGCTGGGACAAAAGTTGCTGAATTAACACCACCTTAAATCACCACATTTTACGTATATAAAAACACAGAGAAAAAAAATATCGGTACTAATTCATAGCCCCAGTTAGGGAATGAGACCAGGAGCTTTAGAATAAAATGCAGCCCCACAACTTCTTACCTTTGTGACCTTGGAGAAGTGTCTAAATCTTTCTGATGCTCAATATCCTCCTTTGTTGATTAGGGGTACTTAACTCATAGGAATGTTCAGATAATTAAATTAGAAAATTTATAAAAATTGCTAATTTGCTTAATGTATAATATACACTCAATAAATGCTAACTATTGTTTGATGATCCTTCCTTCAATGCTGTGATATGTACATGTCTAACCCAGTGACTATGACACAGTGGGCACGCAATAAATGTTAGTCAACTCTGAAAGACATGTGATTATTTATTTTATGCTAAAATGTTAATGACAGCAAATTAGTTTATTTGTTTTGGATAAAAGATTATTTTCTTTATTCACATGAAGGATGAATTCCTTTCTCTTTTTAAGAAGAATTTCTTTGGATGGTAATACCTTGACCCATGAGTTACTAATGGTGAATATTCTAGATATATAGCTGGGAAGAGAAGTTACTTAAGATCAAGAGAGCTTGAGGCACCTGGGTTGCTCAGTTGGTTAAGCCTCTGACAGGTCATGATCTCACAGTTCATGGGTTCAAGCCCCATATCCAGCTCTGTGCTGTGTGGAGCTTGCTTGGGATTCTCTCTCTCCCTCTCTCTCTGCCCCTCCCCTGCTCGTGCTCTCTCATCTCTCTCTCAATAAATAAATAAACTTATTTTTTTAAAAGGTGAATAAAACTTGCCTTCATCCATCAGTTCCCAACAGGAGGCTGCAATCAGAAAGTAGAATCACTGTGGTTAGGAACATGGCCTTTGGATTAAGAAAGATTAGGACTCAAGTCCTGGCTCTATTACCTTTTAGCTATATAACTTTTAGTAAGTCACTTAATATTTCTGAGCTTCAGTTCAGAACTCAATACATGTTATTTTTATTGCTACTATTAGTTGAGATACAATATTGTCTTTAACATCACCTTTAAATACAGGACACAGAAATTCTGTAGTATGAGCAACCCCCCAAAATATATCCAAAAGGCAGAAATAACACTCCAGAATTTCAATAAACTAAATAGAACACCTCTCAATTAAAGCACAGATATGAAGTCTTGTATATCTGCATCTCTGCGTATATATATAGACACATCTCCTGAAGCCCTTCACAAGAAGCTATATAATTGTGCACTTTCAAATCATGGTAAAAGCATTTCCTGATAATAACCATAGGTAGAATTCAATCTAGAAAGGTGAGGGAATTCTAAAAAACAACAAAACTCCTTTCAGACACTCCTAGTAATCTGAGATTCTTTTACAAATGTGGCAGGATAAAATATCTAACAAAAGCAAGTCCCAAAAAAAACTCCATCATTCTGTTCTTTCTGCCTTGGCATGGTCATAAACTAATTGTATTTTAAAACATACACGTTTCTTTTTTTATTTAAAATTTTTAATTTTATTTCTTTTTAAATTTTTTTTAAATTTCATTTTTAATTTTTTAAAATTTACATCCAAATTAGTTAGCATATAGTGAAACAATGATTTCAGAAGTATATTCCTTAATGCCCCATACCCATTTAGCCCACCCCCGTCCCAGAACCCCTCCAGTAACCCTCAGTTTGTTCTCCATATTTATGAGTCTCTTCTGTTTTGTCCCCCTCCCTGTTTTTATATTATTTTTGTTTCCCTTCCTGTATGTTCATCTGTTTTGTCTCGTAAAGTCCTCATATGAGTGAAGTCATATGATTTTTGTCTTTTCTAATTTAATTGATCATAATACCCTCCACTTCCATCCACGTGTTGTAAATGGCAAGATTTCATTCTTTTTGACTGCCGAGTAATACTCCATTATATATATATATATATATATATATATATATATATATACCACATCTTCTTTATCCATTCATCCATCTATGGACATTTGGGCTCTTTCCACAAAATTCCTTAACTTAAAGAGTAGTAGTAAGTGGAATTGTCAATACAATTCCTGCTTTTTTTTTTTTAAAGCAAGCTTCACACCCACAGGGTGCCCAGTGTGGGGCCTGAACTCACAACCCTGAGATCAAGACTTGAGCTGAGATCAAGAGTAGGATGCTTAAGGAACTGTCCCATGCAGACACTCCAATGTCAATACAATTTAAGTAATACTTTGATTAAAATATGAAACATTATCTCAGTTAGCCTTTCTTGTATAATAAAAACTTAGTGATTTAGAAGAATAATCATTTATTACTTCAAGGTTCTGTAGAGTTTAGGCTAGAGCCATCTCATGATAAAAAGGAGCTACAAAATATAGTAGCCAATTTTTTCAATCAGCCACAAACATGTATTTCACATATCATGGACAAATACTGTATTGTTACATATGATAAAGCATTGTTGATATGTATTACAATTTTTTTTAGATTTTATTTTTCAGGAAACTCTACACCCAACCTGGAGCTGAAACTAACAACTCCCAAGATTAAGGGTCACATACTCTACTGACTGAGCCAGCCAGGGACTCCCATGTTACAAGACAATATGTAATATTGTAATTTTTACTATTTTAAATGCAGTATATAAATCTACAGAATATTGTATAATTTCTGCTTTCAAAGTTTCCAGTGCTAGCAAATTATCATATAACTGATTATGGCACTATGTTTGTCCAACTTGTTCAAACGTCTTTCAATCAAAACTATACCCTGATCTAAAATAAAGTATAAATCATTCTGTAGAACAGTCTTTACAGAAATTAGCCTGGGAAATATTTTTATGTGATTATTTTTTTCTTATGGTTGAGCAAAATTTTTTTTTCTTTTTCTAAGCTTATTTGTTTTTGAGAGACAGCAAGAGCATACATGGATGAGCAGGGGAGCGGCAGAGAGACAGAGAGAATCCCAAGCAGGTTCCATACTGTCAGCACAGAGCCTGATGTGGGGCTCAATCTCACAATAGTTAGATCATGACCTGAGCCCAATCCAGAGTCAGACAATTAACCAACTAAGTCACCCAGGCTCCACAATATTTTACTTTATTTAATGTAATTATTTTTGGTATGTCACTTTTATTGCATATTTCCATGCACTCCCTTTCAATACAGAGGAACAATTTCCCTATTTTACAATGTTTAATCCTTTTAGATATGAAATAGACAAACTTAAATCTGTTTTCTTAAAGCTCATATTCACATTATTAAAAACGAGCAGCAGTTTCAGACCAAATCACAGTGAATAAGAGCAAATTCAAAATTAGTTTCATTTTCCACTAAAGACCATGAGTTGTTTTTCATTTAAGGATCTTTTGTTACTCGACTTAATTCCAGTGCATTTTGTATTTTGTGTAAACTAAATGTAACTATTTAATAGCATTTCGGTGACATATCATTGTGTGTCTGAAGATGGTTGTAAGGTCAACATTAATATATGTTATCTTAAATTAAGGTGATCTATCTTTGGGCAGACTCAGAAATTATCATATATAACCTCAATTGTCAAAAACAACTGCCATTATTATCAGCACAGTTCAGGCCATGCCTCCCAGTCTCAAATGCACCATGTTAAAGATGTACTCGGTACATAGCGCAAGAAAAGCTTTTGTATTTTTAGCCCCAATGTTGTCTTCTATATTATTTTTTAACTAAACTTGTTAGTATCATTAATATAGGTCACCCTCAAGAATGAATTAAATCATAATTTATTTTTACATGGTTTATTTTTCAGTCTCTTACAAATCAAAACCTCTATTTTTTATATTAGATGTTATTCAACATAAATTTTCCTCCTATAATCTAGTTAGGCTCAATAAAAATCACTTTTAAAATTGTAAATATGATTTATTTTCTTACTTTTTAATTAATTAAATTAAAATTGTCATTTTTAGCTTTTCATCCTACATAGTGACCATTTACTTTATTTTTGTTTTATTGGTATAGCCAAAATAATTTCATTTCAAAATAATATCTAACAAATCTAAATTTTCTGCTTTCTTTTCTATAGTGTGCACAATTATGCTTGCTTAATGTTGGACACATATTATTTTAAGAACATCATGACTACATTCTATATTTGCTTTTACTTGTCTTTGTTGAGCTAAAATTATTACTGTTTTTTCAAACATTTTTTCCCTCAGTTCCAGAAGTTCCATGTATGCAAATGACTTTTTGCATTCTTTTAACTGCAAATCTAACTGCCTCAGAGTCATAAATACCTTTATTAATCCAAGCTTATCTTAAGGATTGGTTGTAAAATGTTCAGTAACAGATAATACATTGTTTTTGAATGTAGAATATGAGATCTATTTTCCACAGTTATTTCTCCATTTAAAAAAACTTCCGTACAAAAATGAATTACTAAGTGTCCTCTATGCTCATCCAACTGGTATAAAATATAGCATTAATTAAAACTGGATTATGCTTTGCTAGAAATGTTCTCACGCTTTCATAAGTATATGACAACCATTTTTTCATGACCATAATTCAATAAACATAGTAAAAATTCAGAAGTTTCATCTTTTAATATTCTGGATTTCATGAATATAATTTTTTAATTATCTAATGAGCTAGACATAGTCACACTTATTGCTTCTGAGTTGTGAATTTGATATGAATAATTTTCTGTTCCATTGTTTTGGTCAGTAATTAAATTTCCATATAGAAAAAAATAAGGATTTCATCTGACCTGTTCAAATTGTGAACTTGATGAGAATATATGCTTGCTCAAATTCCTTGTTTTTATGAGGAGTTAACTTTACATTAAATAAAAATATATAATGTTCTGTCCTGTTAATGAATTCTGTGGGGGTCATACTCAACAGAAGTCTGCTCACTTTCATTATTTCTATTTTTTTAATTAAACACACAATATCCATTTCTTTTTATCTTTACTTATTTTCTTTGTTCTACCTTTACATTATCAGTTTTCATTATCTGAATATTTCCTCATACTAGTAGTCTAAAGGATTAAAACTACAGTTGTATTCAAATGGTACACAATTTGAAAATATTTGCAGCAAAAATGCAAATTTAGCTAACTATAAACGTGAGAAATTAAAATATTTTGTTTTTGTTTGCTTCTAAAATATTCAAAATAATTTATTGAATTTAAAAGCAAAGTATGAGTTATAATTAATGAATATCAAAGTTAATAATTTAGTTATTAAAATAAGTTTGGTATACTTTAATTTTCAAAAACTCTAAATCTTATTAAATTATTTTATTTAAAAAGTTGTTTGTATTTCTAATATCCATCTAGTTGCTAAAATAAAGAATTGGTATCAAGCTTGATTCACATAACATCTACATATATAAATATATGAATAATGTGAATTGTTCAACAGTACAAAATGTTCCTCAGCTGATATATGTGCATATTGTAGGTAGGAATCATGAGTACCTCTACAATCATGGACTGGAAACTGAATAGAAACAAAAAAACATGCATGTTCAGCACCACTAAGAAATGATTCTGTGTTATGCAAGAATCTATGCCATTTATAACATCTGAAAGGATGTCACAAGTTAATTTACCATTTCATTTATCTTTGTACTTTTGCTGCCTAAATTCTCCTCACACTCCAAAGTAGGGCTTATCTTTAACATTGGTACAATCCACAAACCTTTATGTTATTTGAATGCAGTCATCATTTGGTTCAAGGATATAGTGTAAGAAATGTGGAGGAGAGTGTCCCTGGGATCACAATAGTGCTAGCTGTAAGAGTGGATTTTGGAGTTGTTCCTCACTGTATGCCAGGGCTGAGCACTGGATCTTGAATGTTAGAAAGGTTAATGTATTCTTTAATAAATTTATTTTTGTGGTCTGGATATGTATGATCTACAGCATACATCCCAATGAAACTTTCTATCACTCAAGATCAGGTACAGATGTGGAAATATCCACAAGAACAAGAATAAGAGGGCCTGTTTCTGGCATGTATTTATTTTCTCTTTATTTAATCACAAAAGAATGTTTTCCAGAATACTCCCAAACAGACTCTCAGTTCTCATTGGTCAAAAGTGCATCATATGCCTATTACTAGACTGATTACTGACCAGAAAAATTCCATCACTAATCTTGCCTAGATATCGTCATTCATCTCCTAGATTAGAAAAAGCACTGACTTCCTTTAAATATAAAAACTCTGGAAGAAAAGTGATACCTAAACAAAAATCAGGATTGTTAGACAAGAAGAAGAGGAAGGCTGGATTGTTGTTGGATATGTAATCATCAATGTCTACTATAGTGCCTCAGAACATTTTTGAGCATTAAATAAGGCAAAATATGTTGAAGTGTTTGGCATATAATGACAACCAAATTACTTTAAGACTCATAATACCAGAATGTTTATGAGAAAAACTCCTGAAGATTTCTCTAGCATCATTCTCCAAAATGATTATGGGAATAACATCATACCAGGTACAAACTTTTTTACAATGCAGAGGATACACCACAATTAATCCAATTAAACCTCATTCTTGATTTTAGTTATTCCCAGTGACTGGGTTCTATGGTGGAAAATAATATCCAGTAAGCTGAATGCAAAATAAACAAAGCCTGAGACCAAACTGTTGCATCTGATTATGTGTCCTAAGCAAGTCAGTGTTCATGGGCTACTGACATCTATATATGTGCATTCAGCCATTTTATCATTCCTGTATCCACATTTCCCCCTCTTTCACTGCTTTTGGATAAACCATACACAAAATCAATATATGCAACTGATCAGAAAAATAAAATTGCTTCTTTTATGCAATGGAACAAGAAAGCCACTGAACTAAGTTTCAGTGATGTTCAGACCATATGAGTGTGCTGTGGTAGTTCATATAAATCATAATGAGCATAACTGTCCTTCCATAGCTAAGGCTGGTAAAAATCTTCCCACTAGCTCTATTGTGGATACATAATGCATTATACATATATGTTCTTTGACTCCTTAGAGTCACCAGAGAAATAAAGGAAAAGACAGATAACCCACAGATATTCTGAATTTTCTGTGTTGGATGATTTGAATAAGAACACAAGTACAAAAGGCAGCAATTTTGCAAATTTAACCTAAAATTTATCCCATCCAGTTTCTGCATTAATGAAATTGAATTCAGAGAATTGCTTACATGACACTTGCAGATTAAGGTTTTGGATTAGAAGGTGTGTGTGTGTGTGTGTGTGTGTATTGCACTAATCATAACTACGTATTATATAATATACATAGTTCTATTAAATATTATTTATATAACTAACGTCTACACTCAGAAGATACAATCTCTCTTATGTGATAGCCAAAAAGCTCTGATCTGACTCAAGAAATAAAAGATGCTAAAACATTTCCTCAGCCAGAAGTTGCAAATGCAATTCAATGTTCTTTATACTTGAGAGAGGTTTATAACAACAACAACAACAACGAAACTTTAACATCACTGTTGGTAAATAAATAAATAAACACTTTTCTAAAAGCATTTATCTGAACTAAAGTAACAGTCATCTGTAAATCAAATAGGCTGAATGTGATGACTTCTCCAGAGTATCCTGGGAAAATTCCAGTAACATTAATTTTCTGGAAGGAAGCTCACTTTTGTGTTTTCCCAAATTCTAGAAAAGTGAACAGTGTACAGTGCCTCTGGGTGAATCAATTTTGTTAAAGCAGATATTATTGTTCATAATGTGCTAACAGAATTAATTTTCATTGTTATGGTATGGTTATTTATTGCTGTTGTATGGTTAATGGTTAACAAAACCAGGTATGAGTACCATACGTTTTAAGGATTCAATGAGAAAATATGTTAAAATTTCTAGAATAAATCTACTATATAGTAAATGTTCAATATATTTTCTATTTTCTAAGGTCACTTAAATTCTGAAGGGTTTATTTTACTCTATTATTTATTTTTTTTACATTTATTTATTTTTGAGAGACAGAAAGAGAGCACAAATGGGGGAGGGGCAGAGAGAGAAGGAGACACAGAATCCAAAGCAGGCTCCAGGCTCACAGCTGTCAGCACAGAGCCCAATGCCGGCCTCGAACTCACAAACCATGAGATCATAACCTGAGCCGAAGTCAGACGCTTAACCAACTGAACCACACAGACACCCCTATTTTATTCTATTATTAATGGTTATTTAATTACTGTGAGGGAACTAAAATTTAGAAGCTTATAATCTAAACTTTGAAGAAGAAGTTACAAAACAAAAGTCAAGTCAATTTTTGGAAGACCAAACTGCATACTTTTTCTCTACATATTTCCTTTTCACTTTCCAGCAACAGCAAAGGCATCTTTAAAAAAAACCTTTTCCAAAGCTGACTTGAACTCATCTTCCTCAGGAGGCAAACTCCTTCCTGTTTTTGGTAGTCTGGGGTATGTCAGAGACCTTCAAAACCAGTCAGCATTAGAACTAAATCTACCCAGGTAAATTCAGAAACCCTAGCTTCTTCTGTTAGAGGGGAAGCTAGGCAGTGGGCACAAAGGAAAAAAGATCTAATTAATCTGTTTTTCCAATCTTGGGAAATGAAAATTTGAAGCATTCTTTCTTTCCTCAATTTAATGCTTATTATAAACTCCAAGAGACAAGAAACTACTCTCAGATTATTATTTGAGTTTGCAGGACTTTGGGAATTCTAAGCCCCTTCTACTCCATAATATAAGAGAAGAAAATTCATGTATGATTTTGAAGGCAGTATGAAATGGACCTCACCAGCTACTTATAAACCCAGGCAGGCATACTTTGAAACCACAGGTTTCAAGGTGACAAATAACTTCCAATTTATCCTTTTAATTTACTGGCTTGCCTGTAAATTTCTTTTTATATACTTGTACAGAATATGCCACTTTTAAAATTAATATTTTTGAACAGCTTGCATCATTCACACAGATGCCCTTGTAAGAATAAGTAAATATATTCTCAGTGGGTGGATTTCTTTCTCTCTCTTTCCCTTCTTCTGTGAAACATCTGTGGGTGATCCTTCTAAGTAAATAAGGGCTAGCTAGTTCACAAACATAAGATAAAATCTTCTGTGTCATATTATATATGCTCAGCTGTAATACTTCCGTTTATTTGCAAAATATGCCACATGGCAATTGAATGACTTATGATGATTTTGGAGTAGGAAATAATAAAATTGTCCCAATAAAGTAATTTGAGAACACAGGAACTATGACAATAAGACCAATCCCTGGTCAAGCCAATGTAGCATTTGACTTAACCTAGGGGTCCACAGATGTTAGTCTATTGTTGCTCTTTGTTAATGATTCTTTCCAAAAAGTGATCATGCAACCAATAATTACAGGTTTTAAGACTTTATTAGTCATTTTTTTTCCAAACACTCCTTACTGTTATCTATATAATTCCTTATCTATATAATTCCTTACCATCTAGAAACACTTCATGGTCCAGCTCAAGTCCCATCTCTTCCAGGATGCCTTCCTTCATTACTTTAGCTCACATTACTCTCTCTTCTTTGAACACCCATAACACCAATAATCTAAGCCTCAGCTTTGGTTTTTAATATTATCTCATGCCTTGTGATGTTGGCTGATACTGACTCATAAATTTTTCAGTGCCTAATAATGCATATTTATCTTGTCTCTGCACATATGGTGTAAGTACTCCAAGGATAGGGTTCATATTATATGCTTATTTGTGTCCCACAGCACCTGGAACTATAGACCAAGACCATGCCTGAGGTGTTCACTTAGTAAATCTATGTTAAAAAGATGTGGACTAAATCTCATGTTGTCAGATGTAAAGATTGTTTAATTGTTCAGATATTTTACAATATAACATTTTAGCTGATAAACATCATATGATCATCTCAATAGATGTAGAAAAAACTTTAGACCAAATTCAACATCCATTCATGATAAAAACTCTTTAAAAAGTGCACTTAGAAGGAACATACCTCAACATAATAAAGCGTCTTATTTTGTGATAACTTTTAAATTTCTGCTCAGTAATAATATGGATGCAAAATCCAGTTTTTAATTGCCAGAGACTATTTTACCATCTACTTACCTACATGTTTTCTGACATGTTACCAAGAAGTGTTGAAACTGTGAAGTTTGCAATACATGGTTCTGCATATAAACTCTAATATAAGAGGGAAATACATTATGATATACTATGTGGTGGTTATGAACTACAAGAAAATATTCTCTTCACAGATTCTTTGTCTTCTCTTTATTTTACCCTGGAAATTTACTCAAATACTATACAGGCATATGCAAGTTAAAGACCTAATTCCTGTTTATGCTCAGTTTTAACTAGCACAATTAACTCCCTCTCTCCCCTATATATTACTTCTAAACTATATAATTCCTGGGTTAGAGTGAGAATGATCTACCCAGACTTTCTTAAGAGTGTATAATACAAGATAGTAGGCCATCTGCTGCACCTTTCTTCATAAGTGGTCTACAAGCTCTATTCTGCATGTTTGTAAGCTAAGCTATTATATGATGAGGCATTTCAGATATTTTAATAAATATGCTCCTTGGTGCATCTCTAATGTGGATATAACTTAGTAAATTCAGTCTGTAGCAAATAGTGATGAAATGAGTTCTCATAATATGAGAATTGAAAATCCACCATGAAGATAAAATATAAATTATTGTGGCATATTCCCTTAACCATATTTGGAACTAGTTAATTTAGAGAAAACTGCCAAGGAGTGGTGGAAGGGAATGTGGGATCACTTGTAAAATACTTGTTTTTCCCTTTTTGTTATTTTTGTATTACACAAAGGGGAATGCACTCTTGGTTTTTACAGTCTCATGTCATAAGATCTCAGGGTGAGGAATGAGAACCTTATATTTCAAGACTCTCCCTTCCTCCCTCCATCCCTCCTTTCCTTTCTAATTTCCTTCCTTCCTTCCTTCCTTCCTTCCTTCCTTCCTTCCTTCCTTCCTCTCTCTTTCTTCCTTTCTTTCTGTCTTTATTAATTCCATTATAGTTAACTTACAGTATTCTATTAGTTTTTGGTGTATAATATAGTGATTTAACAGTTCTATACATCCCCTGTGCTTCTCACAAATGCACTCCTTAATCCCTATCACCTATTTAACCTATCTTCCCACCCACTTCCCTCTGTTAACCATCAGTTTGTAGTCTATAGTTCAGTGTATTTTTTGATTTGTTTCTTTTTTTTTACTTTTTTTCATTTGTTTTATTTCTTAAATTCCACATATGAGTGGAATCATATGGTATTTATCTTTCTCTGACTGACTTATTTTTCTTAGCACTATACACTCTAGGTCCATCCATGTTGTTGCTATTGACAGGATTCCAATTTTTTTTATGGCAGAGTAATATTCATATATATATGTATATATATATATATATATATATACCACATCTTCTTTATCTATTCATCTATCAGTGGACCCTTGAGCTGCTTCCATAATTTAACTATTGTAAATAATGGTGCAATAAATATACGAGTGCATATATCCTTTTGAATCAGTGTTGTTGTATTCTTTGGTTCTTTATACACCTAATTGCACACAGCCTATTAAAGTACTCTAAACTTTCATTTTGATTTTTCTAGCCTGTAGTGTACTGCTAAAACATAGATTATGCTTTTATCAAGCTTAAAACGTTCATGGAGAAAAAAAGATAATATTTGATATTCTCCATTTTAATTATTTTTATTAATTTGAAAAAATATCTTAATTTAAACTAAGAAATTCTATGGAAATACTAAATCAGAGTAGTATGTTTGGGCTAAATAAAAGGCTTCTTCACACAGATTAATAATTACATTCAATATAGGAGAGAATTTTAGAAAATAATTAACTTAATGAAAATTAATACATAATATTGAAAGTATGGATCAATTCATTTTCACCCCGGTTATAGTATGGTAATCATCTTGTTATCAGGCAGTATCAATAAAGTATATGGCTACAATATCCTGAAATTCTAAAATTCTAAAATCTAGTATTGAAATGCAGAGGAAAAGAGAAACCATAATAAAACTAAGATTTTTTTAAACCTGCCAATCTTTGGACTAATGGATCTTAGGTACATTTTGAGGTTAATATAAAACATACAATATGGTAAGTTAATCAGTATTAAAGGTATCACTAAATATTTACTATTTTTTCATAAAGTGATATAAATCTTAGAATCTATATGTTGACAGACTGAGAACAAGATACTTGTTAATAATGCAGAAATAAATATTTCACTGTAAAAAATCAATGGAAGTGTATGTAGGAACGAAAAATGAATAATGCACAAAGAAGTGCTTAACTCTGAAAAATGCACAAAGACGTGCTTAACTCCTAGAGAATTTCATTGAAAAGTGTCCCCCAAATCACCATTTATTGGAAAATGGCAAGAGAAAAAGAAAAAAATGGAAAGAAATTGCCGGCACTGCAAACATATAAAAATTCAGGGAATGTCAACGACCTAAACTCTAATGAATGCATATATTAGTGACCTAAAATAAAGCTTATATTAGTTAAATTGAACTTTACACTGGTGTGCATGTATCTGCAAATTATACGAGTGGAAAATGAAAGTAATGAATGACAACAGTTTACAAATGATTAACTAGATTGATATTATCCACAGGTGATCAAGTTATTACCAAGTCAAAATAATAACTCTAAATCAATTCAATATAATCACAAAAAACGAAACATGAAAATTTCAACTCATACAAGGATAAAATCAACATACACAAGAAAATCATCAGAGCGAAAGCAAAACTTAACTAAGTGAAATTTTGGAGCAGAAAATTTCTGTTGTAAATAACAACTTGAACTTTTTCAGTTTTTCAAATTTTCTAAGATTTTTCTAAAACTTTTGTATCATTTGACTTTCACAAGAATCCTGTGAGACAGGCAGGGGTGGAATCGTTAGTTGGACATAATTTGTATACACAAAAGAAAAAAAATAATGAACAAACTTACAATAAAAAACACAATATAAATAAAGGAAAATTGGGGAAATAGATAATTACGGATTAAAAAATAACATTTCATTGGGGAGTCTGGGGGGCTCAGTAGTTAAGCGTCCTAGCTTGGCTCAGGTCAGATCACCAGGTTTGTGAGTTGGAGCTCCGCGTCAGGCTCTGTGCTGACAACTTGGAGCCTGGAGCCTGCTTCAGATTCTATGTCTCCCTCTCTCTGCTCCTCCCCTACTCACACTCTGTCTCTCTCTCTAAAAAATAAATAAACTTAAAAAAATAACATTTCACAAGACCATATTAGAAAAAAGCACTATAAAATAATGGTAAACTATGGTAATGTGATGTAGATGCAGTAGGATAAAACAGGGTTTGGATTCTGCCTCTGCTACTCACTTGCTGTGTGACCTTGGAGAAGCTCCTTAACCTTCTGAACCTCAGCAACCCCATTTGTAAAATGGAGATAATAATCATTATACCTGGTCTAGTGTCTGAGATCTAATAGAGGCTCAGCAAAAGATAGTTGTTATTATTGTTGTTGTTATTATCCATCTGAAAAAGTCCTTCATGCTTAAAATGTATCACCTCTTTGAACCTTATTTGTGACTCATCCTGCACACAAAATTGTGTGCCTCTTCCTGTCTTTCTCATAACACCCTGACATTCCTTTAATATCAAACTTGTCATTGATTTATATTAACCAGTTTTTTTGTCTTTTTTTTTCCACTAAGACTTATCTTTTGAGATCAGGGATTTTGTTAAGCTTAATTTTTACCTTCATCATATATCGCAGTGCCTGACACATGGTAGACCCCCAATAAGTAGTCATTAAAAGAATATGCAATGACTATTCTCAACAACTTCAGGAATAAGTTTAATCACCTTTGGTACCTTGGCATTGTACTCTAGGTTGTATGGTATTAAGTCACCAAAATTTAGGAGTGTGTAAACAACAAAACATACTGATATTTAATTTGTTATTTTTATATCTAAAGCTTCAAGGAAAAAGTTGTAAGGAATTTTAAGTACCTAGCCCTTGTCCCTTTATACTCAAGAAATATTTGTAGTAATAATTAAGGAGACAAATAACGAACTCTGAACAAATTTCCCAAAGAGGACCCTTAAATTCTGCTACATAATTTAGGTACAAGATTGTAAAATTGTAGAGAGATAAATGTATGGAAAGTGTTTTAACACAATACCTGAATTACATCCAGGACTTAATAAATGTTTATGGGGAGGGGAGACAAGAGACAGAGACAGAGAAAGGGCAAAGAGGAGGAGGAGGAGGAGGAAGAGGAGAAGTATATTTGATGGAAGGAAAAACAAGAGTTCAGTCTCAATCTCATCTGGGGTTACCACTGTTAATCCTTCTCTGCTTTCCTTGAAGGAATTTTAAGAGGAAGTAAAAGCATTTCATAAATATGAAGAACCATTATAATTACTATTATGAACGTCATTTCATTGAAGAAGGGGATTTTGAATTGAAGATGAAAATTTTAAAAACCTGTTTCTGGTTAATTAGATGCAGAGAAGGAAAAAAATGCAGTTTTAGATTGGTTAAACAAAAGGAGCACCTGAGTGTCTCAGTCAGTTAAGCCTCCGACTTCAGCTCAGTTCATTGATCTCGCAGTTTGTGATTTTGGCCCTGCATCAGGCTCTGTGCTGACAGCGCTGAGTCTGGAGCCTGCTTCAGAGTCTGTGTTTCCCTCTCTCTCTGCCCCTCCCCTGTTCACGCTCTCTCTCTCTCTCTCTCTCTCTCAATCTCAAAAATAAATAAACATTAAAAACATTTAAAAAATGGTTAACCAATGACACAATTTGATTGTGAAAGGTAACATTTGAACACGTGTGGAAACCCTTCAAACAAATAACTGAAAAAAATATCAGCCTTAAATGACTCTTTTGTATACTGTCTTTTGAGAACTATGAGTATTTAATTCATATTTTAGCCTCTATTTTCATATACTCATGGGAAGCATTCAACATCATATAAGCAAGAGAGCCTACAGAAGATATTTAGAGTAGGCTGTCTTTTGAACCCCACTAGCTTAACCTTTGTTTTTGCATACTGCACTGTACACCTCAGCCTGCACAGAAAATGGTAAACTAAGAAATCCTAAAAAAATGAAAACTGCATTCTAGTAAATATGAAAAAGTTGAGATGGTCAGGAAAAAATATTCTTCAAGTCCGTTAAAATCAGGTTAAGTACCTTTTGGCTATGGGGCATTCATCCGTTTTCATGAAGTGCAGAACTGCAATTAGCCACGTCTCTCTGTAATACTGTAGATATCCCAAACAGTAAAACCATTAGAATGGGACCAGATCCTTGGCCTTACTACTCCTTTACCTATATCTTTACTCAAAACAGTTATTTAAACTAACTCAAAAACCATTAGCATAGCATCTTTAACTCTTTCTCAGGCTTATCTTGATTGCCTTTCTGTGGGATATTACACTGTGTTAAGCATTGTGTGACAAAGGAAGTAGACTGGTTTTTGGAAAGAAAACTGTTGAGACTTTGAATTCATACAGTATTTTCACATCCTCTTAGAGTTCTAATGGGGTTTGATCCTTCGTTTGCTTTGAAATGTAAATAGAGATATTGCTTTCTCCCATGGGATCCTGGAGATCAGCCAAAGCATATAATGTAAGATATCCTTTGGGATAGAAGCTGAGTTGCCTAGAACAGATTAGAAAGCCACATTTGTGTTTGGGCTTCACAATAAAATACCTTTGTTAATAGTTTTTACTTCCAATAAAAATGTTTATATATTTACTCAGCTTAGTCACCCTATTTAGCCAATAGTTAGAAAACAACAGTTTTGCTCTTCTTTTTCCTGGTGCTGTGTTGTTAAACTTATAGTCTGCCTTTGAAGATGCGATTTATGTTTCCTTTGGTATATTCCAAAAAAAATTCTTTCTTTAAATAACATTTATCTTTGATGAAATTGGAACATAATTTCCGCTACTTATTTCAATGAGGAGAATAACTACTTAAATAGTAAAATTGCTAATATATAGGGAGAAAGGATAATTTCCACCCTAGATGTTATGCATATCACATTTGGAAGGAAAAGGGAGGCTGAAAACATAGGTTAAATATTTGTCCTTTAATCACATTTGTTTTTTTTAACTCTTCCTTCGTGATTCTCCCTGCTCATGTAATATGAAACCTTAAATTAAAAGTAAATAATTTTGATGATTTTTATTACTGTCTTACATCATTGACAATTCTTCTGATTGATAGCTCTTGTTCCATTCGTGATTCTGGAGTATTTAACTAGTGATTTCTATCATTTGTTTTAAAAAGTAGAATTAATGCTAATCTTTCCTAGGAAGGCTGATATTATATTTGCAACCCTTGCCAGTTCTATAATTAAGGCATAGTTATCCATCTTAGAGTCTGAAACCAGATAATTATAGATTAATTTATAAAGAAGTTGCTTGTAAATGACAGTAAATGTCACAAAATATGAAGAACAGTATCTTAAAATATCATTTATTTGGTATAAAAATAAATCCAACAAATTTTCTTTTAAGGAAAGATAGTCATGGTTTTGTTTGGTAATATAATAATAGTAGTACTAGGCACATCGTTTGACTGAATGAAAAGTAAATTTAACTATTATTTGTTTTCTCCCTCCCTTCCACCTTTCTTTCCCTATTTCTTTTTCCTCTTGTCCCTCCCTCCCTTTCTCCCTTCCTCCCTTTCTCCCTTCCTCCCTTTCTTTTTCTCTTTCTTTCTTTCTCTTTTCCTTCCTTCCTTCTTTCCTTCCTTCATTCTTCCTTTCTTATTTTGGCTTCCTTTATTCTACACCATTCTTTCTATTCTCTATTTCTATTTATTCTATATACTTATAATTTTTCTATAGTCACTCTTTCTCAATTTTATGCATTTTCATATCTTTCTCCCTGTTTTTGATTTACAAAACCTCTTTGATTTACAAAATTTCTTTATTCAAATTATAACATACACACCCCCTTAACTCTAAAATTCATAAACTCATGAAGCAATAAAGATAAAAATAGGAATAGCATCTGCCTTCCCAATCTTAAAATAATTCTGACATATAGGAAAGCCTCCTGTATTGGGAAAAGTACTGAACTTTATATTTGCAAAGCCACAGCTTCCTGACTATAGTTTGATGATTTCTGGATGAAGTAAATTTTACTTACAACATCTTGAAGAAATAAATACCTCTTTCTGGTCAAGCACAAATGTATTGTTAAACTGAGAAACAAATGATGCAAAGATGATTTCATTGTTCTTATTTCCTAAAATAAATTCATATTAAAAAATAAACTCAAGAAAATCCAACCAAATCCTGTAAAATTCTCTCTAAATAATGTGTATATAAATGCATTGGATAATTCAAAATTATAGAGTATATACTCATTTATAAAATATATTTAGTATTTTATGTGAAAATAACATTGCAGTCTCTACTCTTGGAAATATGCAAGGAAATGAGTCTAATTTTGGACACTTGTAAGCAAAGAAAAACTGAGAAAATGCAGAGGCCTGATGAATCACAGAAGAAAATTCATTTGATTGTGATTATTATGAATATTTCCGCTTCTTTTCCTATCCTCCATTCATAAAAGTCTGGTTTTAGTTTCACATACACACAAAACAATCGCTTTTGAAGAGTTTTTGGAAGGAGAGATGCTAGTTTATTTTCTAGGAAGAAAAGATGCAGAGTATATACAAGTATAAATTATTGAAAATAACAAATCATACGTGATGAACTAAGAACATACAGATAATGGGAGATTAAAACAATTGTTCTTGGGTGCAGTTGACATTCAGAAACATCTGGAAATTTGGGCTTACTGGTTATTTTCACAAGCACAACATTATTAATGGATTATTTTTATTTATTATCTTTTAAGACAAATTCATCCCCTTGGGAGTTTGTTGAATGCCACTTTGCTTTGGAAAAATCAATATTCTAAGGATGTTAAAAAGCAATTTAATAATTTGATCTGTATTAATCTATATTAGAGGCATCCATTTGTTGATTTTTAAAGGAAAATAAAACAAAAATTCTGTCATATCTTTCAAACAATTACTTATTTTAACCAACTAAGTTGCCCATTGGAAATGTTGCAAACATTTTCCACACGAATGGAATAAACCAGTCAAACACATAAAACAAAACTGAAAAAATAAATTGGTAAAAACAAGTCCTTACCTTTCAGTCACTACTATTGCTATTTTAATTAAACTGATATTTTAAATATCAAAAAACTTGCAACAAATTCCTGGACCCTGGGATAATATATTGTGTGAAAATGATATTAAACAGGGAAAGTATTTCTGTGACAGAACCAGTTAATGCAATATTAAGTCATTTGTGATGCAGCCACCAAAAGGGAAGGTGCCTTTTAGGCAGTGCTTCTGAGATGCTCTAAATTCCTCCAAAAGTGTATAACATTTCAATATCCCATTAGTGCTCTAAATTTCTGTTTCCTAAATCCCAGGATTTAACAAAGGTGGGTTTTTTTCATTTTTGTAGCAAATTTTTATTGAATTTTTATATAACTCAAACTTTATAAAAAGCCAACATAATTGAAAATTGGGTTCTTCTTCTAAAGCCTTAGGTATTCAAACTTAAAATGGTTAATTTAAAAGTAAGCAAACAAAACAAAACCCCAAAACTGTTTTTGATGACTTCCAGATTTTGCACATTGAATGCATCTTGTATTGAAATTGAGTTCCACCACATTGATTTCCAATCATAGTTATAATAATTGTTAATTTTTGTAAATTTCCAGGGACTCCTTTTCCACATCTTCCCACTATGCCTCATTGTGAATAGTGCTGAAAAGTGCCTATCTACATAGTGTTCATTGATTCGAAAAAACTTGCTTAACAAATATCTATTGAGTGTCATCTATATTAGACATTGAAGCATCATAAAATTTATTCTAAGTATTATACAAGAGTTCCTAGATCTCAGGGAAGTTGTCAGAATTTACTGTCCCAATATTTTGCCATGATTCCACTATGAATTGTGAAATAATAAACAGATCTTCTTGGACTCACTTTTATCATCTGTATAACAGAGATTGAGGTGGTTGAATAAGAACAATGTTTCTGAAAAGCAAACAGCTGTACAATAATGCATCATAAAATCATTTTAAGAAGATATGACTGTCAGTTTTAAATGAAATACAATAGAGTAGAAAATAGCATAGTGTGTTTTAAGATTATACAGGTTTGTGAAATCTCAATTTTTAACCTATTTGTACATGTGTATATTGCATAGTTGATTTGTGTATGCCCATTTTGTAGTAGTGGTGTAAAATATAATTTGTTAATGTGGGTCATATTAAAAAAAATCAAAGTTCCTGAACTGGAAGACTGGAATTGTCTAATTTGTTAAATATTCTTTTAATTTTCTGTTTGATATTTCATCAAAATGGACCTGCTGGAAGCATTGTGCTTTCTATCTGGTTCAATATATAAAGACATTTTAGATATTGTAGGTGATCAAAAAGACATAATAACTAGAGAAGAACTTATCTTTAGTTAATTAATCTTGTTGATAAACTTTGTTTCTTGTTTGGGGTATACTTTCTTTATTAATATAAAGGAAAACCCAGAATATTTAAAAATGCTGGCTAGATTAATGAAGGAAAAATAATTTTAAAAGATTCTATACATGATGCAATGCTTAGATATAGGACTCAATTGAAGCACTACAAAGGAGTAGTGATGGTGAGGACTTAGCAGCCACAGGCAGCAAGAGACAGCTAAGAAAGCTGAAGTAGTAGAATACACGCTAGACTTTGAAAACTGGGTTTTTGTCCTTACTTTTCCAATACAGTTTAACATAAATTTAATAATTATTGTAATATGGATAACAATAATAACTAACATTTATTGGTCACTAACTATATATTCTAGGTACTGTTCTAAGCACTTTAAAATACATTATTTAGGGGCACCTGGGTTGCTCAGTCGGTTAAGCATCTGTCTTCAGCTCAGGTCATAATTTCACGGTTCATGGGTTCAAGCCCGTGTCAGGCTCTGAGCTGACACCTTGGAGCCTGGAGCCTGCTTTGGATTCTGTTTCTCCCTCTCTCTGCCCCTCCCCCACTCTCACTCGCTCTCTCTCTCTCTCTCTCAAAATAATAAACATTAAAAATGAAAATAAAAAGTAAAATACATTATTTATTCCTCACAGTAGCCATATGAGGTAGATATAATTTTTATCCCCATTTTATGGCTTAGGAAACTGAGGCACAGAAATCATTTATTCCCCATAGATTATGTATAAGAAACAATAATAAGAACTGAAGAAAAAAAGATGAGTGAAATATAGGGTATCCTTTCAAGGAGTTTACTGTGTAGTAGAGGGACACACATGTGAACAATCATAATAAAATATGATATTCTGTAAACAAGAGTTGCATAAAAGTCACAGTGAGGAGTAGAGAAGAGGGCACCCTGCTTAGGATGTTAGGAAAGCTTCATAAAGTGGATGATATGAGTCTTGAAGGATGGGTAGAAATTTTGTAAGTAAATAAAATATGTAAGATAATTCTATTAATTGTTGGATAGACCCAGAAGAGGTCTGGTAAAAGATAATGTGTCCAAGGATGTCTGTTGATACCTGATAAATCTTCATCTACTCACATCCATCTTAGCTTTATGAATTATGGTCTAATACATTAAATTTTCATGCTTTACCATTTGTCAAACTCTTGGATAAGCAAGAACTGATATTCTCTCTAGCTTGCCTTGCACTCTTACTGGTTATGTGATATTGAGCAAATCATTAAATTATCTGAGCCTTATATTCCCTTGTGGAAAAGAGGTTTTAATGTATGTAGAATAAAGGTAATAGGAAAAAAGCTTTATTAAAAAAAGACCACAATCGTATAAGGGGTAGTTGTAACAATATGTAGATAAGAGAAGGGCTGATCTGGGATAAGAGTACATGGTAGTAAGTTAAATATAGGAAGCTCCAGAAATACTGCCTTGGTTGCCTTCCTTTAGTTGAGAAGAGAAAGCAAGACAAAAATAAAACAAAAACAGTGACAAAGGATGATGTTATGGAATATAGCAGAGTAGAAAGCAACAGAAATCTGTCTCTCCACTAGGACAACAGTTGTACTGGCATAACATGTCTGAAGCTACTATTTTGGAACTCTGGGGTCTATTTGAATGTTTGAAGCTTCCAGGGAAAAGTTGGCTGGTAAATTGTGGTTAATAAATGTTATTTTGAACCTTCATTGTGATAATGGTTACCCATTTCACTACTTAGGCTTGTGGTAAGCAGTTGTGAGGATGGTGGTACATAGTTCTGGTATGCTTTTGCAAAGCCAGGGTGAGCAACAAGAACTCTGTCTCCAAATATTGGGGTTCTGTGTTCTGATTAAGGGTTACTAATTCTGATCAATGAGATGAAGGCACAGAAGCTGGCTTTCATTATTGAATCCCCAACTGGCTAAAGTAGTTTTCAGGGGATTTAAACAAGCTGTTCTGTTTTTGGACATTAATAAAGCAACTGCATGTGTGGGGAGTGGGTTTAAAAATCCACCACACATACTCTGGGAAAGATACAGGCTCACAGAAGACCTTAGAAGAATATAAGTCTTCACCTCAGGCTGATATTTGACGCAATGACACATTATAACAACAATAACAAAAAAGTTACAACAATAACAACAGAATAATAACAATCCCTGGGGAAGGGATAGAATCTGATTCCCAGGGTGAATACATTATGAGATTCAAATACACAGTTTTAAATAAAAAATTATTATGCATACATGGGGTGCCTGGGAAGCTCAGTCAGTTGAGCTTACAACTCTTGGTTTAGGTTCAGGTCATGATCTCATGGTTTGTGAGTTCAAGCCCCACGTCAGTCTCTGTGCTCATATTGCAGAGCCTGTTTTGGATCCTCTGTCTCCCTCTCTCTCTGCCTCCCCCCATTTGTGTTAGCTCTCTTTATCTCTCTAAAATAAATATTAATTTTTTTTAAAAAATTACTAGGCATACAAAGAAACATAAAATCATGGTCCATTTAAATAAGAAAATTAAACTGACAGAAAATATATCCTAGGAAGCCAGACATTGGAATTCAGGACAAAATTTTAAAACAACTGACTAAAGATGCAATTAGAGATAAAGAAATAACATGGACAAAGAGAAACAATTTATAAAAAATGAAAATAACCAATGAAGATATAGACATTATAAAAAATAAATTCTGGAGCTGAAAAGTACAGTAACTAAAATTTTAATTACCTTAGAGGGACTCAAAGAGATATTTAAACAAGCAGAAAATAGAAGCAGTAAACTTAAAGACAGGTCAATTGAAATCATTGAGTCTGAGATACAAAAAGAAAAAAAAAGAATGAAAAACTGAACACAGCCTAAGGAACCTGTGGCACATCATGAAGTGGACCAATGTACACATTGTGAAAACACCAGGAGAAGAGAGACATAAAGAACAGATATAATACCTGAAAAATAATGAGTGAAAAACTAAAATTGGTTTATATGCTTGAATCCACAAAACAAAGAAGATGAATACACTTCAAATATGATAAACCCAAATAAACCCACATGAAGAAATATTATAATTAAACTTTCAAAGAGAAAAGACAGTCTTGAAAGCAGCAAGAGAGAAAAAACTTATTATATATAAGTCATTCTTTTTTTAAAGTTTATTTACTTATTTTGAGAGAGAGAGAGAGAGAGAGAGGGAGAAAGAGAGACAGAATGGGAAGAAAGAGAGGGGGAGAGAATTGCAAGCAGGCTCTGCAGTATCAGCACAGAGCCCAAAGCAAGGCTCAAAGTCACAGTGTGAGATCATGACCTGAACTGAAATCAAGAGTTGGACGCTTAACCAACTGAGCCATCCAGGCACCCCTTAGTCATTATCACTCAAACTATGAATGGATCTCTCATCAGAAACCTTGGAGGAAAGAAGGCAATGTGTTGATATATTCAAAGTATTGAGAGAAAAAATACTGTCAATTGAGAATTCTATATCTGTCAAAACTGCCTTTCAAAAATGAAGCAAAAATAAAGACATCCAAATTTTAAAAAATCTGAGAGACTGTGTTGAGACTAAATCTGCCCTGTAAGAAATGCTAATGGTTTCTGGTAGGTTGAAATAAAAGGACACTAGACACTAACTTGAAGTCACATGAATAAATAAAGATCAGCAGTAAAGGTAAGTACAAGGACGATTATTAGTTACTCTTATTGTGATTTTAGTTTGCAACTCTAATTTCTACAGTATAAAATATATAATAAATCATTACTTATACATAAAATATAAAGATGTAACCTGTGACATTAACAACAGAAAACGAGTAAATGTTGCTGTGTAGAGGCATAATTTTTATACGTTTTTGAAGGTAAGTTGGTATAAATGCAAATTATATTGTTATATATTCAGGATGTTAAATGTAATCTCCTAGGTAACCAAGGAGAAAATGTCTATACAAAGAAAATGAGAACATAACCAAAGTACTTAATCATCCACAAGGCAAATAAACAGAAGAAGGTAGTAATGGAGGAAATGAGAGACAGAAGTCTACGAGTATAAAGAAAACAAGTAGTAAAATGGCAGAAGTCCCTCCTGACGAGTAATTTCTTCGATTATCAATACATAAAATTCTCTAATCAAAAGACAAAGATTGACAGAATGAATAAAAAAATAATTGATGTAATTTATCCTTATAAAACAGTCACTTTAGATCAAAATACATAAAGAGGTTGAAAAAACAAACGATGCAAAAAAAGATATTCCAGACAGAAGTTGTTATGGCCAATGTCAAAGAGATTACTACCTATATTCTCTTCTAGGGTTTGTATGTTTTAGGTCTCATATTTAGGTATTTAATCCATTCTTAATTCATATTTGTGTATGGTGTAAGAAAATGGTACAGCTTCATTCTTTTGAAAGGTGCTATCCAGTTTTTCCAACGGCATTTGTTGAATAGGCATTCTTTTTTCCCATCGAGTAGTCTTTCCTGCATTCTCAAACATTAATCGATCATATAGTTGTGGGTTAATTTCCAAGTTTTCTATTCTGTTCTATTGATCTATGTGTCTATTTTTTTTTGCACCAGTACCATCCTGCTTTGATACCTAGTGCTTTGAAATACAACTCAAATTCCAGAATTGTGATGCCTCCAGCCTTTTTTTTTTCCAAGTGTGCTTTCCCTATTTTGGGTCTTTTTGGTTAGATACAAATTTTAGCATGGTTCATTCTAGCTTTGTGAAAACCTTGTTGGTATTTTCATAGGGATTGCATTAAATGTGGAGATTAGTTTGGTTAGTGAAGACGTTTTATAAATTTTTGTTCTTCCAATCCATGTGCATGGAATATCTTTCCATTTCTTTGTAATGTCTTCAGTTTCTTTCATCAGTGTTTCATAGTTATCAGAGTAAAGGTATTTCACCCTTTTTGTTAGGTTTATTCTTGGGTATCTTATGGTTTTGAATCCAATTGAATATGGAATGGATTCCTTAATTTCTCTTTCTGCTGCTTAATTCTTGATATATACAAATGCAACAAATTTCTGTATGTTGATTTTCTATCTTACAACATTATTGAATTCTTTTATTGGCTCTGGAAGGTTTTTTTTTTGGTGGAATATTTTGCCTTTTTTATATAGAGTAACATGTCATCTGCAAATGGTAAAAGTTTTACCTTTTCCTTGCCAATTCGGATGCCTTTTATTTCTATTTGTTGTCTAATTGCTGGGGCTAGGACTTCCAATAATATGTTAAATAACAGTGGTGAAAGAGGACATCCCTGTCTTGTTCCTGACCATAGAGAAAAAGGTTTCAGGGGCATTAACTTTATTATATTGAGATATGTTACCTGTAAACATACTTTGGTGAGTTTTTTTTTTTTTTACCCTAAATTGATGTTGTATTTTGTCAAATGCTTTCTCTGCATCTATTGAAATGATTGTATGGTTCTTACTCTTCCTTTTATTAATGGGGAAATTTCACTTTTATTGATTTTTGGATATTGAACCAATATTGTGACTTGGGAATAAATTCCACCTGATTGTGTTGAATTGCTTTTTTTAATGTATTGAGTTTGTAAGTATTTTTTATTTTGGTAATTTATGCATCTATGTTCATCATGGATATTGGCCTGCAGTTGTCTTTTTTAGTGGTGTCTTTTTCTGGTTTTGGTGTTAGGATAATGGATCCTCATATAATGAATTTAGAAGTTTTCCTTCATTCTCCATTTATTCGAATACATTGAGAAGAATAGATATTAACTCTTCTTTAAATGTTTGGTAGAAGTCACTTGTGAAGCAAACTGGTCCTGGACTTTTGTTTGTTGGGAGTATTTAAATTATTCATTCAATTTTTTATCAGGTTATCAGTTTGTTCAAAATTTTTATCTTTCTTATTCAAGCTTTGGTAGTTAATATTTCTCTAGAAATGTATCCATTTCTTATAGATTGTCTCACTTTCTGGCGTATAGTTTTTCATAATTTTCTCTTATGCTTGTTTATGTTACTGTGGCATTTGTTATTTTTCTTCTTTCATTTTTGATTTTAATTATTTGGGTTATTCATCTTTCTGTCATTAGTCTGATAAAACGTTTATCAAATGTGTTGACTTTTTTGAAGAACCACCTTTTAGTATCATTGATCTGTTCTATTGATCTTTAGTTTTATATCATTTATTTCTGCTGTTTTATTTATCTATCTATCTATCTATCTATCATCTATTTATTTTACATCCAAGTTAGTTAGCACATAGTGAAACAATGATTTTAAGAGTAGATTCCTTAATGCCTCTTACCCATTTAGCCCACCCCCTTCTCCCACAACCCCTCCAGTAACTCTCTGTTTGTTCTCGATATTTAAGAGTCTTTTATGTTTTGTCCCCCTCCAAGTTTTTATATTATTTTTGCTTCCCTTCCCTTGTGTTCATCTGTTTTGTCTCTTAAAGTCCTCATATGAGTAAAGTCATATGATATTTGTCTTCCTCTGAGTGACTAATTTTGCTTAGCATAGTACCCTCTAGTTCTATCTATGTGGTTGCAAATGGCAAGATTTCATTCTTTTTGATTGCCAAGTAATACTCCATTATATATATATATATATATATATATATATATACACATCTTCTTTATCCATTCATCCGTCGATGGACATTTGGGCTCTTCCCATACTTTGCCTATAGTGCTGCTATAAATGTTGGGGTACATGTACCCTTCATAATAGCACACCTATATCCCTTGGGTAAATACATAGTAGTGCAATTGTTGGGTTATAGGGTAGTTCTATTGTTAATTTTTTTTAGGAGCCTCCATACTATTTTCCAGAGTGACTTCATCAGTTTGCATTCCCACCAGCAGTGCAAAAGAGATCCTCTTTCTCGGCATCCGTGCCAACATCTGTTGTTGCCTGAGTTGTTATTGATAACCATTCTGACAGGTATGAAGTGATATCTCATTGTGGTTCTGATTTGTATTTCCCTGATGAGTGATATTGAGCATTTTTTCATGTGTCAGTTGGCTATCTGGATGTCTTCTTTAGAGAAGTATCTAGTCATGTCTTTTGCCCATTTCTTCACTGGAGTATTTGTTTTTTGGTGTTGAGTTTGGTAAGTTCTGTATAGATTTTGGATACTGACCCTTTATCTGATATGTCATTTGCTAATATCTGCTACCATTACGTCAGTTGCCTGTTTGTTTTGCTAATTGTTTTCTTTGCTGTGCAGAAGTTTTTATTTTGATGAAGTCCCAATAGTTCATTTTTGCTTTTGTTTCCCTTGCTCCTGGAGACGTGCTGAGTAAGAAGTTGCCACAGCCAAGATCAAAGAGGTTTTGGCTGCTTTCTCCTCAAGTATTTTGATGACTTCCTGTCTTAAATTAAGGTCTTTCATCCATTTTGTATTTTTGTGTATGGTGTATGAAAGTGGTCCAGGTTCATTTTTCTGCATGTCGCTGTCCAGGTTTCCCAGCACCACTTGCTGAAGAGACTGTCTTTATTCCATTGGATATTCTTTCCTGCTTTATCAAAGATTAGTTGGCCATATGTTTCTGTGTCCTTTTCTGGGCTCTCTATTCTGTTCCATTGATCTGAGTGTTTGTTCTTGTGCCAGTACCATATTGTCTTGATGTATTATCTTCCTTCTGCTGGATTTAGGCTTAATTTCTTGTCCTTTTTCTTGCTCTTATAGGTGTAAGGTTAATTTGTTTATTTGAGATTTTTTCTTCTTATTGAGTTATCCCTGTATTGTTTTACCTATGCTTCTCTCTTAGGATCAATCTTGCTACATCCCAAAAGTTTTACATGGTTGTGTTTTGATATCTGTTTGTCTCTATGTATTTTTTTAAATTTCTTCTTTGATTTCTTGGTTGACTCATTCATTTTTTACTAGCATGTTGTTTAGCCTCCATAAATTTGTGCTCTTTCCAGACTATTCTTTTTTTTTTCAACGTTTTATTTATTTTTGGGACAGAGAGAGACAGAGCATGAATGGGGGAGGGGCAGAGAGAGAGGGAGACACAGAATCGGAAACAGGCTCCAGGCTCTGAGCCATCAGCCCAGAGCCTGACGCGGGGCTCGAACTCACGGACCACGAGATCATGACCCGGCTGAAGTCGGACGCTTAACTGACTGCGCCACCCAGGCGCCCCAGACTATTCTTTTTATGAGTTACTTCTAGTTTCATAGTGTCGTGATCAGAAAAAGTGCATGGTATGATTTCAAACTTTTTATATTTGTTGAGGCATGATTTGTGATCTAATATGTGATCTATTTTGGAATATGTTCCATGTGTACTAGAAAAGAATTTGTATTCTCCTCTTTTAGGATGGATTGTTCTGAATATATCTGTTATGTCCACCTGGTCCAGTGTGTCATTCAAAGCCATTGTTTCCTTGTTTATTTTCCATTTAAATGTTTCATGTAAGTGGGGTGCTAATGTAGCATACTATTATTGTATTATTATTATATAGTTATTTTATGTTTGTTATTAATTGTTTTATATATTTAGATGCCTTCATGTTTGATGCAAAAATATTACAATTGTTATATCCTCTTTTTGGATTGCCCCCTTTATTATGATATAGCACCCTTCTTTCTGTCTTGTTACAGTCCTTATTGTGAAGTCCGTTTTTTCTGATATAAATATTGCTACTCTGACTTTTTTGACATCTATTTGCAGGATGAATGTTTCTCATTCCCCTCACTTTCAATCTGCAGGTGTCTTTATGTCTAAAATAAGTCTTTTTAGGCAGCATATAGATGGTTTTTTTAATCCATTTTGACACCCGATATCTTTTGATTGGACATTTAGTCCCTTGACATTCAAATTATTGATAGATATTTATATAGTGTCATTTTATTGCTCGTTTTGTCATTGTTTCTGTAGATTTTCTTTTATCCTCTCTTGTCTTGGTCATTTTTGGTCACTCCTTTGTATGCAAAGCATACCCTTTAACATTTCTTGCAGGTCTGGTTTAGTGGTCAGGAACTCCTTTAGTTTTGTTGACTGGGAAACTCTTTATTTCTTCTCCTATAGTGAATGACAGACTTGCTGGATAGAGTATTCTTGGCTGTAGATTTTTCGCATCTAGCACTTTCAGTATATCATGCCACTCTCTTCTCAATTGCAATGTTTCAGTTGAGAAATCTCCACCTAATTCTATGGGTCATCCCTTATAAATTAGGGACTTCTTTTGTCTTGCTGCTTTAGGATTTTTTCTTTATCGCTATATTTTGCAATTTTTGGTTACAGTATGTCTTGATGTTGGCTTTTTTTTCCTATGGGAACTCTCTGTGCTTCTTGGATCTGGATGTCTGTTTCCTTCACCAGATCGGGACGTTTTCAGCTCTTATTTCTTTAAATAAATTTTCTGCCCCTTTTTTTCTGTCTCTTCTGAGACTCCTATGATATTAGTGTTATTACATATGGAGTCATTGAGTTCCCTAAGTCTATTATTGTGTTGAATAATTCTTTTTTTTTCAGGTTCATTACTTTCCATTATTTTGTCTTTTAGGTAACTAATTCATTCCTCTGCTTCTTCCTGCCTATTGTTCATTGAATCAAGCCTGTTTCCAATCTCATTTACTGCACTCTCCATCTGAGATTCTAAACTCTTTTATCTCTGTGATAAGTGTCTCAATGATGTCTTCTATTTTTTTTCCAATTCCACTGTGTATCCATATAGTTATTTCTTTAAATTCATCATAAGGCATGTTACTTATATCTCTTTTGCCTAGATGTCTGACTGTGGCCTTATCTTGTTCTTTCATCTGGGTGAAATTCTTCTGTGTTTGTATTTTGTCTATGTCTCTCTCTTCTTTTTTGTGTTAGAAAAGCCAGTTATATATCTTGCTCCTAAATTTAATGGCCTTATGAAGAAAAGGTCTTATATTGTTCAAAGTTGGCACTTTAGGGAATGTCTCTGGTGTTTGCTACATCTACTGTTCTCTTTTATTGTGGCTTCTCTGTCCTTTAGGCTGGTCATCTGCAGAGGCTTTCCTTGCCTGCTGTGCACACTGTTTAGTATCTGGCCTGAATGTGTTGAGGTTTAACTAAGAATACTCTGGTCTGCTTGAGAAATGAGAGACGACACCACCTCCACCAGAACTGAGTCCCTGCAGAACTCTCTGGTCAATAGACATATTGCAGACAGAGTTTTGTGCTTGTTTTCTGGGTGAGTGGCCCACTGTGCTGGGACTGAGGCAATCTTGGCTGAGAAAGTCAGTCCTGTGAGAGTGTAGGGGAAAGGGGCCTGATGTAAACAAGTTAGTCAGCCAGTGTTAGTGCTGGAGTGATTCTTGCAGGTGACTCTGTATTTATGCTGATGGTCTGGGAAGGTAAATGGTGCCATCCAGATTTTTGTTCCAAGAGAAGCTTTTTGGTTAAAGGTGCCTCTCAGTGATACACTAAAATATGAGTGAATAATCTCCCTCTTTGAACCCAAGAATTCCTTAGATAACTGTTTCCCCACTGTCTGCTCCAAAGTTGTTTGCCCTGCTTTCTCTCCAGGACCAGTGCAGTGCCCTCCAGGGTCTCTCTTAGCCAAGTCTACTGAACTTTAAAATTTCAGGCTTTAAGCCTTGTTAATTGCAAGAATTCATGTAATTCAGCCCTTCTTGTTTTCCAAGTCAGTGGCCTTGTGGAAACGTTTTCCTTGTGCATACCTCTTTATTATGATCCTTTCTCTCTTGTCCTTTTCTGTGACCAGGGCTCCCTCCACTCCACATCAATCTCAATCCATTTCTCCCTTAAACTATGTCTCCACACTTCCTAGCTTCTTTGATGTGACTTCTTATCTCCCTTTATTTGATGAGTTTGTCAGTCTTCAGGTCAATTTCCTGGGTTTTTAGGATGATTTTATAGTTATCTAGTTGTGCTCATGGAATGAAGCAAGCTTAGAGTCCTCTTATTCCATAGCCCTCTTAATGTCCTTGTCCACTAATGTAAAGTCGTGGACAAAACTTCTCTTGTAAAGCTAACCAGAGCTTTAAGAATAATTAATACTAATCCTTCTCAAACTCTTCCTGATAATCGAAGAAGAGGGAACGCATCCTAACTCATTTCATGAGGCCAGTATTACACTGATACCAAATCCAGATAAAGAAATTGAACACCAATAAACTTTAGGAATACAGATTCAAAAATCTCAATAAAATATTAGCAAATACAATGTACATAATATTAAAAGCCTTATTACTGTCACAAAATGGGATTTATCACAAAATGCAAGGGTGGATCAACATACAAAAATCAAAGTATTATATAACATTAATAGAGCAAAGACAAAATGCACATAGCCACCTCAATTGATGTAGTAAATGTATTTGATAAAGTCCTAGAACATTTCATGATAAAAGTTCTCAGAAAATTAAGAACATAGGAAAAATCCCTGAATGTGAGAAAGAATATTAACAAAAACCCCACAATTAACATTAAACACAATAAAAAAAACTTAATATTTCCTTATAAGTTCAGAAAGAAGATAAGGATAACCACTTTTTACACTGCCATTCAATATACCACTGGAAGTCTAGCTGGAGATATAGGACCAAATAATCAATAAATAAAAGGCTTCCACATTATAAAGGAATATATAAAATTATCTCCATGTACATGTGACATTATCCTATATATAGAAACTCTCAAGGAATCCATAAGAAGGCTATTAAAGCTAATAAATAAATTCAACAATGTTTTAAGATTCAAGATAAACACATAAAAATCATTTATGGCTCTATTCATTGGCAATGAACAACCCAAAATAAAATTAAGAAATCATTTTCATTTACAATATATATCATAACAAATAATTAGGAATAAATATAACCAAGGAACTTAATGTCTTGTATACTGAAAATAACAAAACCTTGCTGGAAGAATTTGAAGAAGACTAAAATAAATGGAAAGATATTCCATGTTCATGGATTGGAAGATGAAACTTTATTACACTGTCAATATTGTTCCAAATTATGTAAAGATTTAGTACAACTTCCACCAAAATTTCAAAAGTGTTTTTCTTAGAAATGGAAAATATTTTCCTCTAATTTATGTGGAATTACAAGGATCCAGAAACAGGCAAAGTAATACTGAAAAAGAATAATAAAGAATAAAGAGCTTTCCAATATTGAAACTTACCATAAGTTTATAGTAATTTAAAATTTATGGTAATGGTATGAGGACAGACACAGATATATGAAATAGAATAGACAGCACAATATAAACCCTTACATATAAGGTCAATTGACTTTTGACAAAAATGCAAATATAATCTAATGGGGAATAAAGAGTCTTTTAAGTGGATGGTGCTAGAGAAATGGGATAAATACATGCAAAAGAATGAAATTGGACTTTCACACCGTATACGAACATAGACTAAATTTGCATCAAAAGTATAAATTTGAAAGCTAAAACTACATAAATCCAGGGAGAAAACATTGAGGAAAACCTTCATGGTATTGGATTTAGCAATGATTTTGTGGCTATTCCAATAAAAAGCATAGAAAACAAGAGAAGAATAGATATATTAAATTTCTTCAATTAAGAACATTTATGCATCAGGGGTGCCTGGATGGTTCAGTCAGTACAGCACCAACTTTGGCCCAGGTCATGACCTTGTGGTTTGTGAGTTCAAGCCCTGCATTGAGTTCTGTGCTGACAACTCAGAGCCTGGAGCCTGCTTCAGATTCTGTGCCTCCCACTCTCTCTGCTCCCCCCTGCCTGGTCTCTCTCTCTCCCTCTCTCTGTATCTCAAAAATAAAATAAATATTTAAAAAAAAAGAACTCATGCATCAAATAATACTATCAAGAAAGCATGAAAGCAAAACAGCTAGAAAATGAAAACAGACAAAACCTAAAATCAACAAAAGGAAGGAAACAATAAAGTTTAGAGCAGAAATAAATGATATAGAAAACAAATAACAATAAAAAGATCAATGCAACCAAGAGCTTGTTCTTTGAAAAAAAAATCAATAAAATTGATAAACTTCTTACCAGACTTAACAAGAAAAAAAGAGAGAAAGACCTAAATAAAAATTACAAATAAAATAAAAATAACAAATACCACAGAAATACAAATAACTATGAAAGAATATTATAAAAAGCTATATGCCAACAAATTGGATAACTTAGAAGAAATGGATAAATTTCTGGAAACATATAAACTACCAAAACTGAAGCAGAAAATTTGAGCAAATTCATAATCATCAAAGGCACTGAATCAACAGTCAAAAATTTCCCAACAAATAAAAGTCCAGGACCTGATGGATTCATAGGGGAATTTTGCCAAATATTTAAAGAGGGGTTAAAACCTAATCTTCTCAAAGTAATCTAAAATATAGAAAAGGGAAGAAAACTTCCAAATTCATTCTATGAATTTCCATTATCCTGACACCAAAACCAGAAAAAGATACCACTAAAAGAAACAACTAGAAGTCAATATCCCTGATGAATATAGATGCATAAATTTTCAAAATAAAAATACTTGCAAACTCAGTCCAACAATGCATTAAAAAAATTCAACACAATCAGGTGAAATTTATTCCTGAGTCGCAAGTTTGGTTCAATATTCACAAATCATTCAACGTGATACATTACATCAATAGAGGAAAGGATACAAACAAGATAATCAATTCCAAAGACACAGAGAAAGGATTTGACAACGTAAAACATCAATTTATGGTAAAAAATCAATAAAGTAAGTAGAGAAGAACATGCTTCAACATAATAAATGTTATAAAAGAAAAACCCACAAGTAACATTGCTTCAGTTAGCAAAAACTGATTTTCCTTAAGTTCAAGAGCAAGACCAGAATGTCCACTCTCACCAATTTTATTCAACATCATAATGAAACTCTTGGCCACAGCAATTAAAAGCAAAAAAAAAAGGGTACTGGGGTGGCTCAGTCGGTTAAGTGTCTGACTTCAGCTCAGGTCGTGATCTCGTAGTCTGTGGGTTTGAGCTCCCCATCAGGCTCTGTGCTGACAGCTCAGAGCCTGGAGCCTGCTTTGGATTCTCTGTCTCCCTCTCTCTCTCTCTGTCCCTTCCCCACTCATGCTCCATGTCTGTATGTCTCTCAAAAATGAATAAATATTAACAAAATTTAAGAAAAAAACAAAAAGAAATATAAGACATGCAAACTCATAAGGAAGAAATAAAACTTTCAGTAGTTACAGATGACATGATATATGGAAAACATGAAAGACTCCAGGAAAAAAAAAACAACTGCTAGAAGTGATAAATAGATTCAATAAATTCACATGATACAAATCAATGTATACAAATCTGTTGAATTTATATACACCAATAATGAGGCAACAGAAAGATAAACCATCAAAATCCTACAGGTGAAAACAGGCAGCAACCTCCCTAACCTAGGCTACAACATCTTCTTACTTGACATAACTACAGAGGCAAGGGAAATAAATGCAAAAATGAACTACTGCGACCTCATCAACATAAAAAAAACAGAAAAACTTCTGCACAGTGAAGAAAACAATCAACAAAACTAAAAAGCAACTCACAAAATGGGAGAAGATATCTGCAAATGACATATCAGTTAAAGGGTTAATATCCAAAAATCTCTGAAGATTTTAGCAAGCTCAACACCCAAAAAAAAAATCCAGTGAAGAAATGGGAACAAGACATGAATAGACACTTTTCCAAAGAAGATATCCAGATAGCTAACACACACATGAACAGATGCTCAACATCACTAATCATCAGGGAAATAGAAATCAAAACCACAATGAGATACCACCCCACATATGTCATAATGGCTAAAATGAAAAACTCAGGAAATGACAGATTTTGGCCAGGAGTTTGAGAAAGGAGAACCTATTTTGCACTGTCGGTGGGAATGCAAATTCATACAACCACTCTAGAAAACAGTATGGAGGTTCTTCAAAAAATTAAAACTGGAACTACCTTATGACCATGCAATGGCACTTTATCCAGAGGTTACAAAAATGCTGATTTGAAGGGTCACATGCACTCTAATTTTATAGCAGCGCCATCAACAATGGCCAATAATGGAAAGAGCCCAAATGTCCATTGGTTGATGATTGCAAAAAGATGATGTGGTATACATACATATATATATATATATATATATATATATATATATATATATATAATGGAATACAACTCAGTGTTCCAAAAGAATGAAATCTTACTATTTGCAGCAATATGGATGGAACTACAGTGTATTATGTTAAGCAAAATAAGTCAGAGAAAGATAGATATTGTATTATTTCACTGATATGTGGAATTTGAGAAATTCAACAGGTGAACATAGGGGAGGGAAAGGAAATATAACATAAAAACAGAGAGGGAAGTAAACCATAAGAGCCTCTTAAGTATAGAGAACAAATTGAAAGTTTCTGGAGGGAAAATGAGTGGGGGAATGGGCTAAATGGGTAATGGGCATTAAAGAGGGCACATGTTGTGATGAGCACTGGGGACATTATGTAAGAGATTAATCACTGGGTTCTACTCCTGAAGCCATGAATACACTTTATGTTAACTAACTTGAATTTAAATTAAAAAAGAAAACAATCCTATTTACTATTGCACCAAAAATAATAAGATACCTAGAAATAAACCTAAACAAGAGGTGAAAGACCTGTACTCTGGAAACCAAAAAAGACTGCTGAACAAAATTGAAAAAGACACAAATAAATGGAAAGACATTCCATGCTTATGGATTGGATGAACAAATATTTTAAAAATGTCTATACTACCCAAAGCAATCTAAGCATTTAATGCAATCTCAATCAAAATGCCAACAGCATTTTTAACAGAGCTAGAACAAACAATGATAAAATTTGTATGAAACCACAGGAGACCCTCAAATAGCTAAAGCAGTCTTGAAAAAGAAAAGCAATGCTGGAGGCATCACAATTCCAGACTTCAAGTCATATTACAAAGCTGTAGCAATCAAAACAGTTTGGAAATGGCACAAAGATAGACACATATATTAATTGAACAGAATAAACAATGAGAAATAAACCCACAACTATATTGTCAATTAATCTTTGACAAAGTAGGAAACAATGTCCAATAGGAAAAGGACAATCTCTTCAGCAAATGGTGTTTGGAAAATGGGAAAACAACATGTAAAAGAATGAAACTGGACCACTTTCTTAAAAATAAATTTGAAATGGATTAAACACCAAAATGTGAGACCTGAAACCATAGAAACTGTAGAAGAGAATACAGACAATAATCTCTTTGACATTGGCCATAGTAATTTCTGTCTATGTAGGTCTCCTAAAACAAGGGAAAGTAAAGCAAAAATAAACTATTGGGAGTACATAAAAATAAGAAGTCTCTGTACTGTGAAGGAAATCATCAAAAATATTAAGAGGCATCTGACAGAATGGGAGAAGATATTTCCAAATGACATATCCAATAAAGGGTTAGTGTCCAAAATATATAAAGAATTTACAAAACTAAACACCCAAAAAACAAATAATCATTAAAAATGGGCAGAAGACATGAACAGACATTTCTCCAAAGATATATAGATAGCCAAAGGGCACATGAAATGATGTTCAACACTGCTCATTATCAGGGAAATGCAAATCAATACTACGATGAGATATCATTTCACACATGTCAGAATGGCTAAAATAAACAACTGAATAAACAACAGGTGTTGCTGAGGATGTGAGGAAAAAAGGACCCTTATGCACTTTTGGTGGGAATGCAAACTGGTTCAGCCACTCTGGAAAACAGTATGGAGTTTCCTCAAAAATTTAAAAATAGGACTATCCTACGATCTAGCAATCACTCTACTGGATATTTATCTAAAGAATACCAGAACACTAATTCAAAGGGATACATGCATCTCTATGTTTACTGCAGCATTATTTACAATAGCTAACATATTTAAGCAACCCATGTACCCATCAATAGATGAATTGTTAAAGAAGATTTGGTCTATGTATACAATGGAATATCATTCAGCCATGAAAAGAATGAAATCTTGCCATTTGCAACGACCTGGATGGAGACAGTATAATGTTAAGCAAAATATGTCAGTCACAGAAATACAAATATGACTTAACTGATAGATGGAAATTAAGGAAAAAAAGCCACAAATGAACAAAGAGAAAAAAAAAGAGTGAAAGACAAATCATGAAAAAGTCTCTTAATTAAAGAGAAGAAACTGATTTTTACCAGAGTGGACAGGGGTTTGGGGATGAGGTTAAATAGGTGATGGGATTAAGAACTTCACATTTTTGTGATGAGCCCAGTTGACTAATGAAATTGTTGAATCACCATATTGTACACCTGAAATTAATATTACACTGTATGTTAACTAACTGGAATTAAAAACATAAAAGAATAAGGTTAAAGTGTGAAAAAAGAAAGCATAAAGACAACTTACACAGTGTGAAAATATATTAGTAATTATATATTTGATAAGGGATTAATATCCTGAATACACTAAAACTACCAATAATCAACAACAACAAAAGACAGTCCAAATAAAAGGGGGCAAAAATTTGAATAAACATTTCTCCAATGGAAATATACAAATGGCCAAGAAACATATGAAAAGATACTCAACATCATTAGTCATCAGAAAAAAGCAAGCCAAAACCACAGTGCAATATCACTTCATATTTAATAGTACATCTATAAATAAAAAATAAGTATTGGTGAGGATATGGAGAAATTGGAAAACTTGTGCACTGATGGTGAAAATGTAAAAAGATGGAACCACTGTGGAAAACACTTTGACAAAATGTTAAACATGAAATTACCATATGACCAAGCAATTCTAGCATTACTCAAAATAACTAAAGGTAGAAAAAACCTCAATATCCATTAAAGGATAAATGGTAAAAAAATATGGTATTTACATATATATATAATATATATAATGGAATATTATTCAGTTTAAAAAAAAAGAATGACATTTTGATCTTTGCTACTACTTGTAAAATCCTTGAAAACATTGTGAATGGTTAAATGGTCCAGACACAGAAGAAAATATACTGTGTAATTCCACTCAATTGAGGTGTCTAAAATGGCAAATTCATAGAGTTAGAAAAAATGGAGATTTTTAGGGCTTAGGAAGATGGGAGAAGAGGGAATTATTGCTTTATGGGTGTAAAGATTTCATTGAAGTCGATGAAAATGTTTGGATAAAGATGGTAGAGGTGGTTGTACACCACTGTGAAATATATTTAATGCTACTTAATAATACACTTGCAAATGGTTCAAATGATAAAAGTTATGTTATATATATATATATATATATATAATTTTATAATTAAGTGGAAAAAAAGCAGTGATAAAAACAGCTAGAACAAGCCTTCCTCCAAAGAAGGAAACAGACATTGAGTACCTATGACTGACATATTCTTAAATATTTTCTTATAAATTATCTCATTTGCTATGAAACTGAAGATAGATATTATTGTTGAATAGATGAGGAACCCAAGGATCAGTGATATTAATAACTTCAGGTCATCTAATAGTTCATGGTATATGACTAGGATTTGTTTCCAATTTAACTGACACAAAAGTTTAGCTTATCAAACTTCTTTCCTAATGGGTGTATTTTCTTTTATTCTGTGATCTCAGTTCAATATTCTGAGGAAAATAAAATCTGAATGCCTCAACAGTCAGACAAACTTACATGCCATGTCCAAATTCAGACAACATAAAAGAAAGAAAAAAATCACTGAAAGCACAGAAGACATCCAAGATTATATTGCATCTGTATTGGCAGTTACTTCTGGCATTGAACCATCGTCGCCTTCATGCTATAACTATGCAAATTTTCCTAATCATTTTAGTATAAATGCAGTAATATCTCACATACACACATATAAAACACATAATCACATTCATATGTTTTGCCTCACAATTTTCCCTCACCTCAAAAAAAGAGCTATATTTTTTTTCACTACTTTTGTGGGAATTTAAGGTGACTTAGTACATTGTGCTTGTCCGTGGCATTTTCTTTGCAATTAAGCTTTAGTTTAAGCATTCTATCTCTTTAAAGAGGTCTTTACTAGGTAGGTTGGAAGTGATTCTCTTCTCTGCAGAATTCACATAGAATTGATCTTTCCTTATGTCATTTAGCACTTACTGTTTTATAGCTGAATTCATGCTTGACATTGCTGTTGATTTCTTCAAACTGATTGCAAATATCTAGAGGGGAAAAAGTAAGTGCCTTTTTCTCATATCTATATGCTCTATGTACCGTTACATATAGTTTAGTGAAAAATGCAGCATAGACATCGCTTAGTATGCAGAAGTGTAGAACTGAAAGTTTGGGAGGAAAATGTAAGTTTGAATTCTGGTTTCAGAACCTACTAATACTGCAAAATTTAGCAAGTTTCAACCTATTTAAGGCTATTTTTCTAATGATAATGTCTACTTGAAAGAGTTATAAATATAGTAAGTGGTGACGTGTAAAAATAGCACCCAATAAATGATAATTCTTTAACATTAAAGGATGGGGAAAACTTCTGGCTAAAGATGGAGGAGTAAAGACATTTGTACAACACTTTCCTCTTTGAATCCCATTGAATAAAATAAAAACAAACTGAAAAAAATGCCTTCAGTGAAATAAGGGAATTGATAAAAAAAACTCAAGCCATAAATTATAAATTAACTAACAAATGCCAGGAAATCTACACTGAAACCAAGTAGCAATCTGAGTACTGATACATTTACTTACTCATTTATTCAAAACTATATATAGAGTATCTACTTTACACCAGGCACTATGATAGAGGCTGAGAACACAATGATGAACAAAAAAACTGACCCTGTTGTTGCCATCAAGAATCATGCCTTTTTGGAACTTGAAGAGGATACAAAACTGTTTCCCAACATATATTTTATCATCATGAAAAGGATATATAAATATTGTTTATTTTAGTGATTGAATTTAAAGATATGTGTAGGATAAGGATATATAGAACATTTTCATGCAAACTGCAAATGTATTAAAGAAGCATAAGAAGATAAGAAACATAAGAGACATAAGAGACCATGCACTGCAAGAGAAATTGCCAAAGGAAGTGCAAGAATATTGACAATTCCTCAAAACCTGAAAAAAATTATAGAAATCATAGTCACCCTAAAATTTAGCCCCCAAAACGTACTTAAAAGATTGTCAGAATAGATGAAGAATAAAAGAAAACTGGCAAAGAACAAGAATAAAAGAAAAGCAAGGAGATTAAAGCCACAAAACCTATGATTGAAAATACAAAAATATCCATTTGTTGTCTGATTGCTGATGCTAGAACTTCCAACACTATGTTAAACAACAGTGGTGAGAGTGGACATCCCTGTCGTGTTCCTGATCTCAGGGGGAAAGCTCTCAGTTTCTCCTCATTGAGGATGATATTAGCTGTGGGCTTTTCATAAATGGCTTTTATGATGTTTAAGTATGTTCCTTCTATCCCGACTTTCTCGAGGGCATCAAAATGGGCAAAGATGAAGTTAAGCTTTCACTTTTTGCAGATGACATGATATTATACATGGAAAATCCGATAGACTCCACCAAAAGTCTGCTAGAACTGATACATGAATTCAGCAAAGTCGCAGGATACAAACTCAATGTACAGAAATCAGTTGCATTCTTATCCACTAATAATGCAGCAACAGAAAGACAAATAAAGAAACTGATCCCATTCACAATTGTACCAAGAAGCATAAAATACCTAGGAATAAATCTAACCAAAGATGTAAAAGATCTGTATGCTGAAAACTATAGAAAGCTTATGAAGGAAATTGAAGAAGATTTAAAGAAATGCAAAAACATTCCGTGCTCATGGATTGGAAGAATAAATACTGTTTAAATATCAATACTACCCATAGCTATCTACACATTCAATGCAATCCCAATCAAAATTGCACCAGCATTCTTCTCGAAACTAGAAGAAGCAATCCTAAAATTCATATGGAACCACAAAAGGCCCCGAATAGCCAAAGGAATTTTGAAGAAGAAGACCAAAGCAGGAGGCATCACAATCCCAGACTTTAGCCTCTACTACAAAGCTGTCATCATCAAGACAGCATGGTATTGGCACCAAAACAGACACATAGACCAATGGAATAGAATAGAAACCCCAGAACTAGACCCACAAACGTATGGCCAACTAATATTTGGCAAAGCAGGAAAGAATACCCAATGGAAAAAAGACAGTCTCTTTAACAAATGGTGCTGGGAGAACTGGACGGCAACATGCAGAAGAATGAAACTAGACCACTTTCTTACACCATTCACAAAAACAAACTCAAAATGGATAAAGGACCTGAATGTGAGACAGGAATCCATCAAAACCCTAGAGGAGAAAGCAGGAGAAAACCTCTCTGACCTCAGCCGTAGCAATCTCTTACTTGACACATCCCCAAGGGCAAGGGAATTAAAAGCAAAAATGAACTATTGGGACCTCATAAAGATAAAAAGCTTCTGCATCACAAAGGAAATGATCAACAAAACTAAAAGGCAACCAACAGAATGGGAAAAGATATTTGCAAATGACATATCGGACAAAGGGCTAGTATCCAAAATCTATAAAGAGCTCACCAAACTCCACACCTGAAAAACAAATAATCCAGTGAAGAAATGGGCAGAAAACACGAATATACACGTCTCTAAAGAAGACATCCAGATGACCAACAGGCACATGAAAAGATGCTCAACGTCGCTCCTCATCAGGGAAATACAAATCAAAACCACCCTCAGATACCACCTCACACCAGTCAGAGTGGCCAAAATGAACAAATCAGGAGACTATAGATGCTGGAGAGGATGTGGAGAAATGGGAACCCTCTTGCACTGTTGGTGGGAATGCAAACTGGTGCAGCCGCTCTGGAAAACAGTGTGGAGGTTCCTCAAAAAATTAAAAATAGACCTACCCTATGACCCAGCAGTAGCACTGCTAGGAATTTACCCAAGGGATACAGGAGTGCTGATGCATAGGGGCACTTGTACCCCAATGTTTATAGCAGCACTCTCAACAATAGCCAAATTATGGAAAGAGCCTAAATGTCCATCAACTGATGAATGGATAAAGAAATTGTGGTTTATATACACAATGGAGTACTATGTAGCAATTAGAAAGAAAGAAATATGGCCTTTTTAGCAACGTGGATGGAACTGGAGAGTGTTATGCTAAGTGAAGTAAGTCATACAGAGAAAGAGAGATACCATATGTTTTCACTCTTATGTGGGTCCTGAGAAGCTTAACAGAAGTCAGGGGAGGTAAGAAAAAAAAGAGGTTAGAGAGGGAGGGAGCCATAGCATAAGAGACTCTTACAAACTGAGAACTGAGCGTTGATAGGGGGGTGGGAGGGAGGGGAAATTGGGTGATGGATATTGAGGAGGACACCTTCTGGGATGAGCACTGGGTGTTGTATGGAAACCAATTTGGCAATAACTTTCATATTAAAAAAATAAAATAAAATAAATTTAAAAATAAAATACAAAAATATAATGAATTGATTCAAGAATATTTTAGAAATTGAAAATTGATAAATGAAAATATATGGAATATCATAGAGTTCATAAATAAAGAGCATGTACGAGAAATATCCACTACATGCATAATTATGAGAACACAATGTTTACTGGTGTTTATTATTAACATAAAGTTGAAATATTACTATTCAAACAATGGGATCAAGGCTCAGTTAAACCACTTGTCTGAGGTTCTACCACCAATACTTGTCAGAGCCAAGGGTAAAACACATGGCTGTCTAGTTTCAAAGTTTATGATTTTTTCTCTGTACCACACTGCTTTCTTTTTTTCCCCATTTTTATTTATTTATTTACTTAACCTATTTTTTTTTAATTTTATTTTTTAAATTTACATCCAAATTAGTTAGCATATATATATATGCTAATATATATATATTAATCTGATATATATATCAGATCTTCTTTATCCATTCATCCATCGATGGACATTTGGGCTCTTTCCACACTTTGGCTATTGTTGATAGTGCTGCTATAAACATGGGGGTGCATGTGTCCCTTCGAAACAGTACACCTGTATCCCGTGGATAAATGTCTAGTAGTGCAATTGGTGGATCATAGGGTAGTTCTATTTTTAGTTTTTTGAGGAACCTCCATACTGTTTTCAGAGCCACACTGCCTTATATATTTGTTTTTTTTTTAATTTTTTTTCAACGTTTTTTATTTATTTTTGGGACAGAGAGAGACAGAGCATGAACGGGGGAGGGGCAGAGAGAGAGGGAGACACAGAATCGGAAACAGGCTCCAGGCTCCGAGCCATCAGCCCAGAGCCCGACGCGGGGCTCAAACTCACGGACCGCGAGATCGTGACCTGGCTGAAGTCGGACGCTTAACCAACTGCGTCACCCAGGCGCCCATATATATTTGTAAGGGGCTTCCAAGTCTCAATGACTCACCTGCCCAGACACTAATTGGGTCATGTGGTTTTGATCTGTCTGGAGAAAAGAGGTAATGCAGAAAAGTGAGACAAATAAAAGGAAGCCAGGTTTTACTATCTGTCTCCTTATAGCTCTTTTCTTAGGTATAAATAGAGCCAAATGAGCTGAATGCACTAAGTGTCAAACTAGTCTCTTAAGGAATCTGCAATGTTAGCTTTCAGATTTTACATAGATGCTCCCTAAAAATGTTTGAAGTGGGTAGATTTTATGAACAGAGAAGTTTGCAGAATTTTTTTTTAATCTTTGCAAGTTCTTAATGTATATAGTTCTTAAGACTATTATAAATACTATTAATTTAGGCATAGTTTATTCATTCAAATTAATATAATACAAATTGGGACCTTGTGGCCTTTTACTGAAATCTATTTACTGAACCTTTGTATCTCCAAAAGCTGGTAAGCATTCCAGGCAATCCTACTCTTTAAAAATTCAAATCTTTGGTTTTCAATAACCATAGCACTGCCCTTTTGTGACCTTATCCCTTGCCTGCTTCTTCTGTTGCTTCCATTCACTCTTCCAGTTACAAGGGGAATTAGCAATAGTTAATGAAAAGTCCATTGGATCATAGACACTTAAATGCTTTTTTCCTCTATATATATTAGAACTAAGAAGAGCAGAAAGGAAAATAACAAATGGACAGCTGTGAGAAAATTTTGGTGTGAAATCTGCATGCTAAAATGTGTCTATTCATGGGACTTTACAAGACCTATTCTTTCCAAATATGAGGGCTCTTTCTTTTCCCCAAGAAGAGAAAATATATCTTTATTGATATTCTTATACTCTTGGAATATCTGAGGTTACAACCTGACTTGACAAGGTTAGTTAGTTCTGGAGAAATATTAGGGATAGAGGGTTAGAAATACAGACAAACCACCACTGGCATCAAAAGTAGAAGTCTTTTTTTTTAATTACACAAAATTCTTTCTTCTAAATATATAATATCACAGATGTATTATATTGTATAATTATAATGTTTTAAATGCATTAAAAGACATATATTATTTTATTAAATCCTAACTAAATATGATTTAACAAATATGAAATTGTATTATTACACAGTATGTATTATACAGTAAAAAAGTCATTTTTTGTTTGTTTGTTTTTATTTATTTTTTTAATTAACATCAAAGTTACATAGCATATAGTGCAACAATAATTTCAGGAGTAGATTCCAGTGATTCATTCCCTATGTATAACACCCAGTACTCATCCCAGCAAGTATCCTTAATGCCTCTTACTCATTTAGCCTATCCCCCCTCCCACAACCCCTCCAACAAACCTCTGTTTGTTCTCTATATTTAAGACTCTCTTCTGTTTTCCCCCTCCCTGTTTTTATAATATTTTTCCTTCCCTTCCCTTTTGTTCTTCTATTTTGTATCTTAAATTCCTCATATGAGTGAGTTCATATGATATTTGTCTTTCTCTAATTTCGCTTAGCATAATACCCTCCAGTTCCATACACATAGTTGCAAATGACAAGATTTCATTCTGTTTGCTGAGTAATACTCCATTGTGTGTGTGTGTGTATGTATGTATATATATATATATATATATATATGCCACATCTTCTTTATCCATTCATCTTTTGATGGACATTTGGGCTCTTTACATACTTTGGCTATTGTTGATAGTGCTGGTATAAACATTGGGGTACATGTGCCCATTCATAACAGCACACCTGTATACCTTGGATAAATACTTAGTAGTGAAATTGCTGGGCCGTAGGGTGGTTCTATTGTTAATTTTTTGATGAACCTTCATATTGTTTTCCAGAGTCACTGCACCTGTTTGCATTCCCCACGAGGAGTGCAAAAGAGTTTCCCTTTCTTTGCATCCTCACCAACATCTGTTGTTGCCTAAGTTGTTTAATTTTAGATATTCCGACTGCTGTAAGGTAATATCTCACTGTGGTTTTAATTTGTATTTCCCTGATGAAGAGTGATGTTTGCCATTTTTTCATGTGTCTGTTAGCCATCTGGATGTCTTCTTTGGAGAAGTGTCTATTCATGTCTTTTGCCCATTTCTTCAATGGGTTATTTGCTTTTTGGGGGGTGTTGAGTTTGATAAGTTGTTTATAGATTTTGGATACTAACACATTATCTGATATGTCATTTGCAAATATCTTCTCCATTCAGACAGTTGCGTTTTAGTTCTGCTGATTGTTTCCTTTGCTATGCAGATTTTAATTTTGATGAAATCCCGATAGTTCATTTTTGCTTTTGTTTTCCTTGCCTCCGGAGATGTGTTGAGTAAGAAGTTGCCACGGCCAAGATCAAAGAGGTTTTTGCCTGCTTTCTCCTCAAGGATTTTGATGGCTTCCTGTCTTACGTTTAGGTCTTTCATCCATTTTGAGTTTATTTTTGTGTATGGTGTAACAAAGTGGTCCAGGTTCATTCTTCTGCACGTCGCTGTCCAGTTTTCCCAGCACCACTTGCTGAAGAGAGTGTCTTTATTCCATTGGATATTCTTTCCTGCTTTGTCAAAGATTAGTTGGCCATACATTTGTGGGTCCATTTCTGGGTTCTCTATTCTGTTCCAGTGATCTGAGTGTCACTTTTTGTGCCAGTACCATACTGTCTTGATGATTACAGCTTTGTAGTATAGCTTGAAGTCTGGGATTGTGATGCCTCCTGCTTTGGTTTTCTTTGTCAAGATCGCTTCGGCTATTCGGGGTCTTTTCTGGTTCCATACAAATTTTAGGATTATTTTTTCTAGCTCTGTGAAGAATGCTGGTGTTACTTTGATAGGGATTGCATTGAATATGTAGATTGCTTTGGGTAGTATCGACATTTTAACGATATTTTTTCTTCCTCTCCAGGAGCATGGAATCTTTTTCCATTTTTTTCTTTCTTCTTCAATTTCTTTCATAAGCTTTCTCTAGTTTTCAGTGTATAGATTTTTCACCTCTTTGGTTAGATTTATTCCTAGGTATTTTATCGATTTTGGTGCAATTATAAATGGGATCAATTCCTTGATTTCTCTCTCTGTTGCTTCATTCTTGGTGTATAGAAATGCAACTGATTTCTGTGCATTGATTTTACACCCTGAGACTTTGCTGAATTCATTGATCAGTTCGAGCTGTTTTTTTTTTTTTTTTTTTTTTGGTGGAATCCTTTGGGTTTTCCATATAGAGTATCATGTCATCTGCAAAGAGTGAAAGTTTGACCTCTTTGCCGATTTGGATGCCTTTTATTCCTTTGTGTTCTCTGACTGCTGAGACTAAGACTTCCAATACTATGTTCATTAACAGGGGTGAGAGTGGACATCCCTGTCGTGTTCCTGATCTCAGGGGAAAAGCTCTCAGTTTTTCCCCATTGAGGATGATATTAGCGGCTTTCATATATGGATTTTATGACCTCGAGGTATGATCCTTCTATCCCTACTTTCTGGGGTTTTTTTGTCAAATCATTCCCATGCATCTATTCAGAGGACTATATGGTTTTTGTCTTTTCTTTTATTGATGTTATGTGTCACATTGATTGTTTTGCAGGTTCTGAACTAGCCCTGCATCCCACTTGGTCATGGTGAATAACAGTTTCAATGTATTTTTGGATCCGGTTGTCTAGTATTTTGTTGAAGATTTTCCCATCCATGTTCATCAGGGAAATTGGTCTGTAGTTCTCCTTTTTAGTGGGGTCCTTGTCTTGTTTTGGAATCAAGATGATGCTGGCTTCATAAAATGAATTTGGGAGTTTTCTTTCCATTTCTATTTTTTGGAACAGCTTCAAAAGAATAGGTGTTAACTCTTCTTTAAGTGTTTGGTAGAATTCACCTGAAAAGCCATCCAACCATGGAGTTTTGCTTTTTGGGAGATTTTTTTTATTACTAATTCGACTTCTTTACTGGTTATGGATCTGTTCAACTTTTCTATTTCTTCTTGTTTCAATTTTTGTAGCTTATATGCTTCTAGCAATTTGTACATTTTTTCCCAGATTGCCCATTATTGGCATATTATTGCTCATAATATTCTCTTATTATTGTTTGTATGTCTGCTGTGTTGGTTGTGATCACTCCTTTTTCTTTCTTGATTTTATTTATTTGGGTCCTTACCTTTTTCTTTTTGATGAAACTGGCTAGGGGTTTGTCAATTTTGTTAATTCTTTCAAAGAACCAGCTTCTGGTTTCATTGATCTGTTCTACTGTTTTTGTTTGGTTTCAAAATCATTAATTTCTGCTCTAATCTTTATTATTTCCTGTTTTCTGCCTGTTTTAGGTTTTATTTGCTGTTCTTTTTCCAGCTCTTTAAGGTGTCATGTGAGGTTGTGTAACTGAGACCTTACTTCCCTCTTTAGGAAGGCATGGGTTGCTATATACTTCCCTCTTATGACTGCCTTTGCTGTGTCCCAGAGGTTTTGTGTTGTGGTGTTATCATTTTTATTGGCTTCCGTGTACTTTTCAATTTCCTCTTTAACTTATTGTTAGCCCATTAATTCTTTGGTAGGATGTTCTTTAGTCTGCAAGTATTTTTTGCCTTTCGGAAGTTTTTCTTTTAGTTGATTTCAAGTTTTATAGTGTTGTGGTCTAAAAATATGCACAGTCTGATTCTCTCTCTCTCCCTCTCTCTCAAAAACCAATAAGCCTTAAAACAAATTTTAAAAAATATGCACGGTATGATCTCAATCATTTTATACTTGCTGAGGGCTGATTTATGTACAAGTATGTGATCTATTCTAATGTCCCATGTGCACTCGAGAAGAATGTGTATTCTGCTGCTTTAGTATGAAATGTATATTCTGTATATATCTGTTCTGTATGTATCTGTTCTTTATATGTTTGTTAAGTCCATCTGTCCCAGTGTGTCATTCAAAGCTGTTGTTTTCTTGTTGATTTTCTTTTTAGATGATCTGTCCATTGCTATATGTGTTATGTCAAAGTCCCCTAATATTATGGTATTATTTATCAATGAGTGTCTCTATGTTTGTGATTAATTAGTTTATATATTTGGGTATTTCACATTTGGAGCATACATGCTTATAATTGTTAGATATTCTTGGTGGATAGACCCCTTAATTATGATATAATGCCCTTCTTCATCTCTTGTTACAGTCTTTGTTTTAAAATCTGGATTGTCTGATACAAGTATGGCTACTCTGGCTTTATTTTGGTGACCATTAGCATAATAGATGGGTCTCAACCCCTTACTTTCAATCTGAAGGTGACTTTAGGTCTACAGTGGGTTTCTGTAAACAGCATATAAATGGATCTTATTTTCTTATCGATTCTATTACCCTGTCTTTTTATTTGAGCGTTAATCCATTGACGTTTAGAGTAGTGAAGATAAGAATTTATTCCCATTATGCTGCCTGTACAGTTGGAGTTTCTGGTAGTGTTTCTGGCCCTTTGTAGTCTTTGTTGTTTTGTTTGTTTGTTTGTTTGTTTGTTTTTTCTTTGTCTTTTCTCCCCTCAGGGAGTCCCCCTTAAAATTTCTTGCAGGGCTGGTTTAGTGGCCATGAACTCCTTTAGCTTTTGTTTTTCTGGGAAGCTTTTTATATCTCCTTCTATTTTGAATGGCAGTATTGTTGAATATAGAATTCTTGGCTGCATACTTTTTTGATTAAACACACTGAATATATCCTGCCATTCCTTTCTGGCATGCCAAGTTTCTGTGGATAGGTTGGCTGTGAACCTTATCTGTCCTCCTTTGTAGATTAAAGAATTTTTTTCCATTGTTGCTTTTATGATTCTTTCCTTGCCTGAGTATTTTGTGAATTTGACTATTACGTGTTTTGTTGATGGTTGCTTTTTGGTGAATCTACTGGCAGTCATCTGTGCTTCCTGGATTTTGATGTCTGTATCTTTCCCTGGGTTAGGAAAGCTTTCTGCTATGATTTGCTCATATAACCCTTCTGCCCCCTTTCTCTCTCTTCATCTTCTGGGACCCCTATGATTCTGATGTTCTTTTTTAATGAGTCCTGAGTTCTCAAAATTTTATATTGTGCTCTTTTGACTTTGTCTCCCTCTTTATTTCTGTTTCACTTTTCTCCATAAGTCTGTCCTCTATATCACTGATTTGCTGCTGTGCTTCATCCATCCTTGCCACCATGACATCTATTCAAGATTGCAACTAAGTTATAGCATTTTTAATTTCCTCCTAACTAGATTTTACTTCTTTTATCTCTGCAGAAAGTGATTCTAATCTATTTTAAACCCCAGAAAGTATTCTTATTACCGTGATTCTAAATTCTGGTTCAGACATCTCGCTTGTATCTGTGTTGATCAAGTTTCTGGCTGTCATTCTTCCTGTTCTTTCTTTTAGGGTGAAATCCTTCATTTCATCATTTTTTAAGGAAGAAAAGAAATGAATAAAGTTAAAATAATAAAAATTAAAAACTTACAAAACAACACAAAATATCAAACAAAGGATGCTAGATCCTAGGTGTGTTTTATCTGATTGTTGAAAGAGGTTGATAGAGGAAAAAAAAAAGGAGAGAAAAGAAAAAAAAAGAAAATGTTTGAAAATTTGATAAAATAAATACAGTAAAATATAATAAAATGAGATGAGGAAAGTAAAATAAAATTTAAAAATTTACAAAAAAGTGAAAAATACTGTGAAAATATTAAAGAAATATATTTTTTATATAAAAACGGAAAAGAAAAAAAAACTTCTCTCTCTGTACTCAGGAATAAGAAAAGAAAAACGAAAAAAATTGAATACATGAACCAGCAATCAGAATGAAATACGATTGAATTTACATCCAGTTTCCAATCAAAGTCAAACTATGAAGCATTTTATATTCCATAAAATAAGCAGGTGAGAGACTTGTGGTGTTCCTCAAGAGTGCTGTTGACCCAGTTGGGCAGGGTTAGTGTAATGACTCCATTCTCCACTAGATGGCGCTTCTTAGCTTACTGGTATGGATTGTTGTGGCACATGAAAGTGTGTATGGTGCATGGGGCAGGTGAAAATGGCATCACCTAGCTACCCAGTCTCTAGTTTCAGAACTCTGTGCTCTCCCTGACTGGCAATCAATCACTCTTTTGTCTCCAGCTTCTGTCCACTCCCTGCTTTTACAGTTTGTGACCAAGTTGTCTGGCTGCCATGTGGCACCTCCAACCCGAGTTTTATCTCAGATGGAGCTGTTTCCCAACCCTTCACTTCTGAGGGACTGTGGTCTTGACACACTCAGCCCCTCTGGGGAAGGTCTCCAAGCAATGACCTGGCACAGACCCACACCCAGGAATGTTCACATGACCATTATGCTGCCAATGTCCAGAGACTGTGGCTGAGCACCACCCCACCAGAGAAAAAGGTTGTGTGATCATGTAGCAGCAGCATTTCAGGGACTATGGCAAATCACAACACACTCCTGGTGCCAGGGTTAACTCCCAATATCCTTGTTCCAACACCAGTGAACGTGGCTGATCTCCAGAGTCCACTGGGACCCTTGCCTATGGGGCAGCCACACACCTCTACCAAATGTTCTCCCAGCAGGGGAATTGCCTCTCCCCGTGTGGCACAAGGACCCCTCAGACCTCACACTCTGCTCCTGGGGATTCGCCCTTCCTACCACGGCACTGCCAGGTATCAAGCTGCTGAGTTTCAGACACTGCACTCCCTTGTTTATAGAATCTTAATGGTATTTAACCCTCTACTTTCTCCTTTATCCCTTTTTTGTTCAGTCCCTTGCAGCCGATTCCACTCTTTCTCTCTAGCTACTTTCATGTTGGTGGGTGCTCTTCCCATACTCTCCCTCCATCTCTGTCCTCATTCCACAAGCAAAAACAGTTCCCTGCCCTATGCGGCTTCTCTCTCCCCCAGTTCACCTCTCTGTATTGTGTACCTGCCTAGTTCTATGGTTCAGGTTGTGCAGATTGTTGTGTTAATCCTCAAATCAGTTTTCTCAGTGTGAAAGATGGTTTGATGTTGATCTGGCTGCATTTCAGAGGCTAGAGATGCAAAAAAACTTCCATGCCATTCCACCATCTTGGCCCCCCTTCAAAAAAAAAAGTTACTTTAACAGTTGTTCTCAATATTTCTTCCTCAGATAGAACTGTGTTTATGTAGGAAAATTCCTTGATATTCTTATTTAGTGGTACAAAGCTAAGCTCTAAAGAAAAGATAGAAAAATAAGCATTTTTTCTTAAAAAATTAACAGTATTTTTCAAATTTTTATTTATTTTTGATAGAGAGGGAGAGAGAGTGCACACAGGGGGAGGGGGCAGAAAGAAAGTGAAACAGAGGATCCAAAGCGGGCTCTGTGATGACAGCAGAGAACATATGTGAGGCTCAAATTCACAAATCCTGAGATCACCACCTGAGCCAAAGCCAGATGCTTAACTGACAGAGCCACTCAGGTGCCCCCCCCCAAATTAACAGTATTTTAAGGACAGGGAATAAAAGAGGGAAAAAGTCAGTGAAGACAGAGTTGAGAATAGGCAATAAGATCAAAGTCTTATACTGAAAGAAAAATAAAATGTCCAGAGAGGAATTGCTGTGAAAAGAATAATTTAAAAAAATACATGGTAATAATGAAAATGTTTTCAATTCAGTTTTAAGTTGTTTGCTACACTTTGGTAAGTATTTTCCTCCTTCCCACAGACTGTGTAAGTTTACTTTAGAAAGCATACAAATTGTGATACGGACTTGCATCGGGTCACATTGCACAGAGAAGTGACAACACACTTAAAGTAAATTGATCTGAAAATTGAACAAATTCAGTAAAAGGAAGAATACAGAAGCAGTACTAAGAGAAACATAAGAAACACAAGAGTACCTGGAACTATAGGGAAAAAAAATGATAGAATCCCTGCATGAAGGTTTGAGTCAGTCTCACTTAAATTCAGTGTAAATATTGATCACAGCTGTTACAAATATATATGAGAAAAATTTACACTTAGTAAATTTAATCTAAGGTTACACAAAGAGTAATTGTTGGTACCCATACTAGATTCTATATCTGATTCTTCTTGCAAAGTACCAGAATCTTACACATAATAGAATTAACAAATACATCTTTAAAAGGTCTGTGTGTCCTTGTACATTTCCTAGTTGGTTGTTTACAATTTGATCATACAATGCCAAAACATACTGAAAAAATTTGAGAGCAAATTTATTGCTAGATAAAACTAAAATAACCTAGAAACCAAAAAAAAAAAAAAAGTAAGCTTTGGTAGCTACAATTACATCAGACAAAATAAACTTTAAGACAAAGAATGTAATAATAGACAAAACACATCAGCACATACTAATAAAGTGTTCAATCTAATAAGAGGGAAAACATTTGTAAATATTAATGCATACAACATAAGAGCATCCAAATATATAAAGCAAATATTAACAGACCTAAAAAGATAAAAATATAATAATACCATAAGAGTAAGGGACTTTAATATACCACTGTTATTAACACATAGATCATTCAGACAGAAAATCAATAAAAACTTTGGCTTTAAACAACATATTTCACCAGATTCAATCCTAAAGCAACAATATACACATTCTTTTAAAGTGAACATGGAACATTCTCCAGGAGATATCTTATGCAAGGCCACACAACAAATTTTAATGAATTTAAGAAGACTAAACTCAGATTAATCGTATTTTGTGATCACAGCAGTATGAATCTAGATATCGACTACAAGAAGAAAATTGAAAAATTCAATAATATGTAGATATTAAGCAACATGCTATTGAACTATCAATAATCAAACAAGAAATCAAAAGAGAAATAAAAAAAATACCTTGAGATTACAAAAATGGAAGCACACCATAACAAAAGTTGTGGAATGCAACAAAAACAGTTCTAAGACAAAAGTTCATAGTGATACATGCCTACATTAAGAAATAAGAAAGACCTCCTATAAAACAAAAACAAAAACAAAAACAAAAACAAAAACAAAAACTAACCTTATAACTCAAGGAACTAGAAAAAAGACAAACAGCGGCACCTGGGTGGTTCAGTCATTTAAGCGTTTGACTCTTTATTTTGGCTCAGGTCATGATCTCACAGTTCATGAGATTGAGCACCAGATCTCTGTCCAATCAGCACAGAGTCTGCTTGGGATTCTCTCCTGCTGTCTCTGTCCTTCCCGCACTTGCTCTCTCTCTCTCTCTCTCTAAATAAACAAATAAACATTAAAAAAAAAAGTAAAAGGACAAACATCCCAGAGTTAGTAGAAGGAAGTGAATAGCATATCAGATCAGAGATAAATGAATCAGAGTCCAAAAGATAATAAAAAGGGTCAATAAAACTAAAAGATGGTTTGGGGAAAATATAAACAAATTATAAAAAAAAGTTTAAGTGGACTAAGAAAAAAAAGAACTTAAATAAATTTAAAAAATGAGAGAGAGGAAGTGTTACAACTGATGTCATAGAAATACAAAGGATCATATGAGACTACTATAAACAATCATATGCCAGAAGAAATGGATACGTTCCTAGATTCATAAGGAGATGGAATTAGTAATCAAAAAATTCCCCAAAAAAGAATGTATAAGGACAGTGTGGCTTCCTTGATGAATTCTACTACACATTTAAGAAAAATTAATACTAATCCTCAAAATCTTTGAAAAAATCAAAGGAGAGAACATCTCCTAACTCATTTTACAAGGCCAGCATTACTCTGATATCCAAGCAAGATAAGGATGCCACAAGAAAAAAAAAAAAAGTATAGGCCAATATGCCTGATGACCACAGAAACAAAAAACATTAATGAAGTATTAACAAATCAAATTCAATTATACATTAAGAGGATCATATATCATGATCAAATGGGTATATTCTGGGATTCAAGGATGGCTCAGCATCAGCAAATCAATCAGTGTGACGTACCACATGAACAAGGTAAAAAAAATCATATAATTATCTCAATAGATGTAGTAAAAGCACTCCATAAAATTCAACACCCATTTATGATTGAAATTCTCAACAAAATAAGCATAAATGAAATATATTTTAACATAATAAAGAGTATATATGACAAGCCCACAGAAACATCATACTCAATGATGAAACTATGAAAGATTTTCCTCTAAGATCAAGAACAAGACAAGGATGCCTCACTTTTATTCAACATAATATTGGAAGCCCTAGCTAGAGCAATTATGCAAGATAGAAATAAAAGGCTTCCAAATTGGAAAGGAAGAAATGAATATGCTCCAAAAGGAAGAATAGAACAAAATCACAGCAAGACAGATAAATAAAATGGTGATAAGTAATATTCTTGATAAAGAATTTAAAGTAATGGTCATAAAGATACTTTAATCTCTGGACTTGATGAAAGAGTGGAGAATCTCAGTGAGATCCTCAACAAAAACGTAGAAAGCATAAAATAGAACAAACCAGAGATGCTAACTCAATAGCTGTAGTTAAAAATACACCAAATGGGATACATAGTAGACTACAGGAAGCAGAAAAACAGATCAGAAATCTGGAGGACAGAATAATGGAAAGCAATCAAGCATAATAGGATAAATTAAAAAAAAAATAATAATACATGGAAATAGAGCCAGTTTAGGAAGATGATGGAATAGGAGGACCTGAGCTCACCCTGCCCCATGGTTTCAACTAGATATCATCCACATCCAAGTCAATAAACTGAGAGTGATCTGAAGACTGGCAGAAGGAACTTCACAACTAAATATAGAGAAGAAGCTGAATCTGAAAGGTTAAGAACGTCAGAAAGGCAGAGGGGAGGGAGCTGTGCCTATGGAGAGGGCAGAGAAATGGACTTATTTGGGGAAGTTCTTTTGGGTAGCTTCACATGAGGAAGACCCATCCCTATAATGTCCAGCTTTAAGAATCAGCGGGGACAAATTCCCTGAGTTTGTAAAATCAGTGGGACTTGGAGCCTGGAGCTTTACACATCAGTTGACTCCACACTGAGAGAGTCTGGAGAGAAAGCAATAGCTGGGTCCAGCCCTTAAAGAGACAGCACTCTGCCTGGAGAGAAAACATAAAAATTGCAGTTTACACATTGCTGGGGGGAAACAGGAGACAGATCTCTTCATACTGATTTTAGACCCCATTTGGGAATTTCTCTGAAAACAAGGGAGCTAGCAGGTACCATTTTACTACCTCCTCAGCATAAACACAGAGACACTTATGAAAGGCAGGGCTTCACAGACACTTGTTACCTAACTTGCTACCTATGTGCCACACCAAGAGCTCTCCTAAGGACTTACCCACTTCAAGACTGCTAACCTAGGACCTGGGCTCAAGACAATTTTTTTTAAAGTTTCACATGCACCTCTCCCAGCCTCTTGGTGCAAAACTGCCACTGTGTGCCACCAACATCTGACCCACCACAATAAGCTGCAGCATCCCAGCCCAATCAGTGCCACACCCAGCTTTCATGTGCACAGCTGCCAGTGCTTACTTCCCCATCCCCCACACAGGGTCCAAACTCCACACCCTTCCCAAACATAAAGGAAATAATCAATAATAGTATAATAACAGTATGGGACTTTAAAACCCCACTTAATTCAATGAATAGATCATCTAAACAGAAAATCAACAAGGAAAGAGTAGCTTTGATAGACATACTGGAACAGATGGATTTAAGAGATATATTCAGAACATTCCACCCTAAAACAGCAGAATGCACATTCTTTTCAAATTAACACATAAAATTTTATAGAATAGATTGTATAAAAGTCCATAAATAAAACTCAACAAATTCAAGACCAAAACCATAACATGCAAATTTTTTATTACAATGTTAAAAAACTAGCAGTGAACCACAAGAAAAAATCTGGAAAGACCACAAATACATGGAGGTTAGGGGTACCTGGCTGGCTCAGATGGTGGAACATACAACTCTTGATTTGGGGTTGTAAGTTTGAGCCCCACATTGGGTGTAGAGATTACATAAAAATAAAAATATTAAAAAACAAATAAACGGAGGTTAAATAACATGTTACTAAACAATGAATGGGTCAAACAGGAAATAAACTGGGAAATAAAAAATTACATGGAAATAAATTAAAATGAAAATACAATTGTTCAAAACTTCTAAAAAGCAGCAAAAGTGGTTTTAGAAGAGAAGTTCATAACAATACAGGCTTACTCAAGAAACAACAAACAAACAAACAGATAAAAACTCAAATGAACAACCTAACCTTGCACTAAAGGAACTAGAAAAGAACAACAAACAAAACTTAAAAAGGTCAAAGGGAAGGAAATAATAAAGATTAGGGCAGAAATAAGCGATATAAAATCTAAAAATAACCCCAATAAAACAGATCAAGGAAACCAGCAGCTGGTTCTTTGAAAAAAAATCAATAAAATTGATAAACCTCTAGCCAGATTTATCTAGAAAAAAAGAGAAAGAACTCAGATAAATAAAAGTATAAATGAGAGAGGAGAAACAACAACTAACACCAAATACAAGCATTCATAAGAGTCTATTATGAAAAACTATATGCCAACAGATTTGTCAGCCAAGAAGAAAAAGGATAAATACAAAGAAACATACAACCTACCAAAAATTAAACAGGAATAAATAAGAATCTTAAACAGATAGATGACCAACAAAGAAATTGAACTAGCAATAAACAAAAATAAAAACTCCCAAAAAAGTCCAGGGCCAGATGACTTCACAGGGAAATTCTACCAAACATTTAAATAAGAGCTAATACCCATTCTTCTCAAATCAATTAAAAAAATAGAAAAGGAAAGAAACATCCAAATTCATTTTATGAGTCTATGAGTACCCTGATATGAAAACCAAATAAAAACAGTGCTAAGAAAGGTAACTATAGGCCAATATCCCTGATGAACATAGATGCAAAAACTCTCAATACAATACTTGGAAACAGAACCCAATAATACATTAACGAAATGATTCACCATGATCAAGTGGAATTTATTCCTTAGTTACAAGTACGGTTCAACATTGCAACTCAATAAATGTGATACACCACATTAATATAAAAAAGGATAAGAACCATACAATCCTTTCAATAGATGCCTAAAAAGCCTTTAACAAAGTACATCATCCATTCATGATAAAAACTCTCAACAAAGTAATGTTAGAAGGAAAATACCTCAAAATAATAAAAAACAATCTATGAAAGCCACACACACATCATGCATATTAGGGAAAAACAGACCTTTGCTTCTAAGGTCAGGAACAAAACAAGGATGTCCCCTCTCACAGTTTTTATTCAACATAGTACTGGGTGTCTTAGCCAGAGCACTCAGACAAGAAAAATAAATAAAAGGCCTCCACATTGATAAAGAAGAAGTAAATCTTTCACTCTTTGCAGATGACATAATAGTATATATAGAAAACCCAAAACACTACACCAAAAACCAACAAGAACTTATAAACGAATTTTGTAAAGTTATAGGATACAAAATCAATGTAAAAAATATTTTGCATTTCTACACACCAAGAATAAAGTATCTGAAAGGGAAATTTAAGAATCAATTCTTTTTAAAGTTGCATCAAAAACCATTAAATATCTGGAAGTAAACATAACCAAAGAGGTGAAAGACCTGTACTCTGAAAACTATAGAACACTGATGAAAGAAGTTGAAGAGAACAAAAAGAAGTGCAAAAATATTCCATGCTCATGGATGAGAAGAAAATAAATACTGATAAAATACCTATAATACCCAAAACAATACATACTTATTGCAATCCCTATCAAAATACCAACAGTATTTTTCATAGAGTTAGAACAAACAACCTAAAATTTGTGTGGAACCACAGGAGTGCCTGAAGAGCCAAAACAACCTTGAAAAAGAAAAGTAAACTAGAGACATCACAATTCTACTTGAAGTTATAAAGCTGTAGCAACCAAAATAGTATAGAACTGGCACAAAAATATACACATATATCAATAGAACAGAATGGAGAACACACAAATGAATCCACACTATATGGTCAATTTATCTTGACAAAGCAGGGAAGGATATCCAATGGAAAACGTCTCTTGAACAAATGGTATTGGGAAGACAGGACAGCAACGTGCAAAGAATGAAACTGAACCACGTTCTTACACCATATATAAAAATAAATTCAAAATGATTAAAGACCTAAATGTGAGATATGAAACAATTAAATCCTAGAGAAAACAGGCAGTAACCACTTTGACATTGGCTGCAGCAAATTCTTACTAGATATGACTCCTGAAGCAAGGGTAAGAGAAGCAAAAACAAACTATTGAGACTTCATCAAGATTAAAAGCTCCTGCACAGAGAAATAAACAATCAACAAAAATAAAATTCAACCTACAGAATTGGAGAAGATATTTTCAGTGAAATACCTGATAAAGAATGTTTCCAAAATGTATTTTAAAAAATTATAAAACTCAACACCCCCAAAAATGAATAATTCAATTAAAAATGGGCATAAAACTTGAACTGATATTTTTCCAAAGAAGACATATAGATAGCCAAGATGCACATGAATAGAGGCTCATCATCACTTACCATCAGGGTAATACAAATCAAAACTACGATATATCACCTCACATCTATCAAAATGGATAAAATCAACATCACAGGAAACAACAGGTGTTGGCGAGGATCTGGAGACTGGGAAACAGTCTTGCACTGTTGGTAGAAATGGAAACTGGTGCAGACACTGGAAAACAGTATGAGGTTGTTCAAAATGTTAAAAATAGAACTACCCCAAAACCTAGTATTTGCACTACTATTTACCCAAAGAATAAAAAAAAATACTAATTCAAAGGGATACATGCATCCTGATGCTTATAGAAGCATTATCTATAATAGCCAAATTATGGAAATAGCCCCAAGGGTCCATTGACTGATGAATACATAAATAATATGTTATATATATGTGTGTGTGTGTGTATATATATATATATATTACTCAGCCATAATAAAGAGTGAAATCTTGACATATGCCATGACATGGATGGAGCTAGAGATTATTATGGTAAACGAAATACATTATTCAGAGAAAGTTAAATGCCATATGATTTCAATGGGTGGCTGCATTGAAAGTGGGTGGAAGGATGCATCATATGGGTGACTAAGGTGTGTACTTGCGATGAGCACTGGGTGTTTTATGAAGGTATTGAATCACTATAATATACACCTGAAACTAATATTACAGTGCATTTTAACTAACTGGACTTTAAATAGAAACTTTAAAAAATACAAAATTACCTGGATGTAAAAGAAAATACTACTAAACAATAATTTGGTCAATGGGGACCTCAAAATGAGAATAAAAAAGTACATGGAGACAAATGAAAATTAAAACACAATTATCTGAAATCTTTGTGATGAAGCAAAAGTAGTTCTAATATAGAATTTTATAGCAGTGCAGTCCTATCACAAGAAGCAAGGTAAATCTCAAATAAACAACCTAACCTTACACCTATAGGAGCTAGAAAAAGAAGAAACAAAGTAAAAAACAATAGAAGGAAGGAATTATTAAAGAGTAGAGAAGAAATAAATAAAATAGAAATTAAAAAGAAAAAAAACCAAAAACAAACAAAAAAATATCCCACAATAGAACAGGTCAATGAAAACGGGAGCTGGTTCTTTCAAAAGATGAACAAAATTGATAAACTTTCATCCATGCTCATCAACACAGAGAGAGACGGAAAGAAGGAGAGAGAGGGAAAGCCTCAAATAAGCAAAATCAGCAAAGAAAAAGAAGAAATAACATTTGACATGACATAAATTAAAAGTATTTATAAAAATTTTTTTCAACGTTTATTTATTTTTGGGACAGAGAGAGACAGAGCATGAACGGGGGAGGGGCAGAGAGAGAGGGAGACACAGAATCGGAAACAGGCTCCAGGCTCTGAGCCATCAGCCCAGAGCCTGACGTGGGTCTCGAACCCACGGACCGCGAGATCGTGACCTGGCTGAAGTCGGACGCTTAACCGACTGCGCCACCCAGGCGCCCCAAAAGTATTTATAAGAGAATATTATAAAAAGTCATATGCCAACATATTTGACAACCAAGAAGAAATGGATATATTTTTTATCAACCATAACTGAACAAGAAGGAGAGAGAAAATTTGAACAGACTGATTACCAGCAATGAAATAGAATCGATAATCAAAAAACTTCTCACAAACAAATTTCCAGGACCTGATGTATTCACAGGTGAATTCTACCAAATGTTTATTGAAGAGTTAACACCTATTTTTCACAAACTATTCCAAAAACAGAAGAGGAATAAAAGATTCCAAATACATTTTATCAGGTCAACATTACCCTGACACCAAAACCAGATAATGACACTACAAAGAAAGATAACTACAGACCAACATCTCTGATGAACATAAATGCAAATATCCTCAACAAAATCTTAAGAAATAGAAACTAATAGTACATTAAACAACATCATTCATCAAGATTGAGTGGGGTTTATTCCTAGGATGCAAGGGAGTTTCATTATTTGCAAATCAATCAGTGTGATACATCACATCAACCAGAATGAGGATAAAAACTATATGATCATTTCAATATATGCAGAGAAAGAATTTGGCAAAGTACAATATCCATTCCTGATAAAAATCCTCAACAAAAGAAGTTTAGGGGGACCATATCTCAACATAATAAAGGCCACATATGAAAAACTCACAACTAACATCATACTTAATGTTGAAAAACTGACAGCTTTTCCCCTAAGTCTAGAAACAAGACAAGGATGGGCACTCTTGCCACTATTTTTCAGTTCAGTACTGGAATTTTTAGCCACAGCAATCAGACAAGGAAAAGAAAAAAAAAGTCTTCATAATTCATAAGGAATAAATAAAACTTTTAGTTTTCGTAGATGGCATGATACTATATATAGAAAATCCTAAAGACTCCAAAAACTACTAGAACTGATAAATGAATTCAGTAAAATCTCAGGATAAAAATCAAGGTACATAAATATGCTGTATTTGTATACACTAATAATGAAATATAAGAAAGACACATTAAGCAAACAATATTATTTTAAATTATACCAAGAATATTAAAGTACCTAGGAATAAGTTTAACCCAATAAGTGAAAGACCTGTACTCTGAAAAATATAAAACACTGATAAAAGAAATTGAAGGCACAAAGAAAATGAAAGCTATCTCAAGCTCATGGATTGGAAAAACAAATATTATTAAAATGTTCTTACTACCCCAAATAATCTACATATTTAATGCAATTTCCATGTTATTACCAAAAGCATTTTCACAGAACTGGAAAAAATAATCCTAAAATGAATATGGAACCCCAAAAGACATGAAATAGGCAATGCAATCTTGAAAAAGAAGGTAAAAACTTGGAAGTATCACAATCCAGATTTCAAGATATACTATAAATCTGTAGTAATCAAACATGTATAATCTTGCACAAAAATAGACATATAAATGAATGGAAAGAGTGCCCAGAAATATTATATGGTCAATTTATTTTCAACAAAGGAGGCAAGAATATGCAATGGGAAAAAGAGAGTCTCTTCAGCATATGTGGGGAAAACTAGAGAGCTATATGCAAAAATGAAACTGTACCACTTACTTATACTATATACAAAAATAAATTCAAATGGAATATGGACCTAAATGTAGGACCTGTAACTATATCAATCCTATAGGAGGACATAGAGAGTAATTTCTCTAAAATAAGCCCTGACAACATTTTTCAAGATATATCTCCTGGGGCAAGAGAAACAAAGCAAAAATGAACTATTGGGACCACATCAAAAAAACCCAAAAACTTATGCACAATGAAGGAAACAATGATACTAAAAGGCAATGTACTGAATTGGGAGAAGATGTTTGCAAAAGACATATCTGATAAAGCCTCAGTATCCAAAGAATTTATACAAATCAACACTAAAAAACAGATAATCTAATAAAATTTGGCAGAAGACATGAATAGACATTTCTCAAAAAAGACATCCAGATGGCCAACAGACACATGAAAAGATGCTCAACATCACTCATCATCAGGGAGATGGGAATAAAAACTACAATGACATACAACCTTATACCTGTTAGAATGGCTGAAAAAAAACAAAAAAAAAACCCCAAAAACAAAAACAAAACAAAACAAAGCAAAAAACATAAGAAACAACAAATATTGGTGAGAATGTAGAGAGAAAGAGACCCTGGTGCACTTTTGGTAGGAAAGCAAACTGGTGCAGCCGCTCTGTAAACCAGTGTGGAGTTTCCTTAAAAAATTAAAAATGAATCTACCCTATTACCCAGCAAAAGCATTGCTAGGAATTTACCCAAGAGATACAGGAGTGCTGATGCATAGGGGCACTTGTACCCCAGTGTTTATAGCAGCACTTTCAACAATAGCCAAATTATGGAAAGAGCCTAAATGCCCATCAACTGACGAATGGATAAAGAAATTGTGGTTTATATATGCAATGGAATACTATGTGGCAATAAGAAAGAATGAAATATGGCCTTTTGTAGCAACGTGGATGGAACTGGAGAGTGTTATGCTAAGTGAAATAAGTCATACATAGAAAGACATATACCATATGTTTTCACTGTTATGTGGATCTTGAGAAACTTAACAGAACTTAACAGAAACTTAACTTCCCCATGGGGAAGGGGAAAGAAAAAAAAAGTTAGAGAGGGAGAGAACCAAACCATAAGAGACTCTTAAAAACTAAGAGCAAACTGAGGGTTTATGGGGGGGTGGGAGGGAGGGGAGGGTGGGTGATGGGCTTTGAGGAGGGCACCTGTTGGGATGAACACTGGGTGTTGTATGGAAACCAAATTGACAATAAATTTCATATTAAAAAAAAATTACAAGTAGAATCATCATAGGATCCAGTAATTCCAGCACTGAGTATCTACCCAAAGTATATAAAAACACTAAGAATATATATGCAATCCTGTTTATTGCAGCATTATTTGCAATAGTCAAATTATGGAAACAGCCCAACTATCCAATGGTAGATAAATGGATAACGAGGATTCATATATATACAAAATGTACTATAATTTGGCCATGAAAAAGGAATAAAATCTTGCCATTTACAGTAACTTGGATGGATCTATAGAGTGCAAAGTTAACTGAAATAAGTCAGTCAGAAAAAGACAAATACTGTGAAATTTCATTCATATGTGGAATTAAAGAAACAAAACAAATGAACAAAAGTAAATAGACAAACAAGAAAAGACTATTGGGGTGCTCAGTCAGTTAAGCATCAGATTTTGGCTCAGGTCATGATCTTACAGTTTTTGAGTTTGAGCCCCATGTCAGGCTTTCTGCTGACAGCTTGGAGCCTGGAGCCTGCTTCAGATTCTGTTTCCCTCTCTCTCTGCCCCTGCTCTTCTCATTCTCTCTCTCTCTCTCTCTCTCTCTCTCTCTCTCTCTCTCTCTCTCATTCAAAATTAAATAAACATTAAACAACTCTTAAATATAGAGAACAAACTGTTAGTTTCCAGATGTGAGATGAGTGGATGGATGTATGAACTAGGTGAAAGGGATCAAGAATACACTTATTATGAGAACTGAGTTATGTATACAATTATTGAATCACTATATTGTATCCCTGAAGCTAATATAACACTGTATGTTAACTATACTAGAATTAAAACAATAAAAATTAAGTAAAAATTATACTTCCCAAGCACGAAAAAATACCATAGCAAATATTAATGAAACCAGGAGCTGGTTCTTTGAAAGGATATACAAAATTGAGAAACATTTAGCCAGATCCAAAAAAAAATAAATAATGAATGAATGAATGAATGAATGAAAGAAGGAAGGAAAGAAAAAAGAAAAAGAAAAAGAAAAAAAACTCAATCCAAAATGAAAATGAAGTTACAACTAATAGAGCAATACAAAATATATGAGACTATTATGAAAAATTAAAATTAAAATTAAATTAAAGAAAACAGAAACAGTAATCTTTTGGATACTGGCCTTAGCAGCATGTTTATGGAATAAAAATTAAAAATTAACCATTGGGGCTACACAAAAATAAACAGCTTTTGTAGAGCAAAGAAAACCACCCACCAACAAAACAAAAAGATAACTTAGTGAATGGGAGAATATATTTGCAAATGATATATCTCATAAAGGATAAATATCCAAAACACATAAAGTATTTATACAATTCAACACCAAATAACTAACAAACAAATAAACAATCTTCATTAAAAAATGGGCAGTAGGCCTGAATAGACATTTTCCCAAAGATATACAGATAGCCACAGTACATGAAAAGATGCTCAACATCACTGATCATCACAGAAATGCTAATCAAAACCACAATGAGATATCACCCCACATCAGTTTGCATGGGTAGTATCAATATAACAAGAAATAAATTTTGGCAAGGATTTGGACAAAAGGAGACCTTATGCACTATCGGTGAGAATGTAAACTAGTGCAATAACTGTAGTAAATAGTATAGAGGTTCTTCAAACGATTAAAAACAGAATTAGCATATTATCCAGTAAGTCAACTACCATTTACTCAAAGAAATTTAAAACACTCATTTAAAAGCATATATATGCTCCTATGTTTATTGCAGCATTATTTATGATATCCAAGATATAGAAGCAGTCCGTGTCCATCCATAAATGAGTGGGTTAATTAGATGTATTATATATATGCAATAGAATATTTCCCAGCCATAGAAAATGAAATCTTGGGGCGCCTGGGTGGCTCAGTCAATTCAGTGCCCAACTCTTGATTTCAGCTCAGGTCATGATCCCAGAGTTGTAGGATTGAGCCCCGTGTTGGGCTCTGTGCTGAGCATGGAGCCTGCATAAGATTCTCTCTCTCTTTCTCCCTCTGTCCGTCTCCCCCACTTATGCTCTCTTTCTCTAAAATAAAATTAAAAAAATCATATCTTGCCATTTGTGACAACATTGATGGACCTAGAGGGCATTATGCTAAGTGAAATAAGTCAGGCAGAGAAAGACAAATAGTATATGATTTTACTTATGCAGAATCTAAAAAACCAAATCCAGGGGCGCATGGGTGGCTCGGTTGATTGTCCAAGTCTTGATTTCAGCTCAGGTCATGATCCCAGGGTCATAATCCCAGGGATCCCGTGTTGGGCCCCACGCAGTGTGTGGAGCCTGCTTGGGATTCTCTCTCTCCTTTTGCCCCTTTTCCCTACTCATGAATTCTCTCTAAACAATAAAAATTTCCCAAAAAAATCCAACAAGCAAACAAAGAAAGGAACAAAAACAGAATCAAAATACAGATAACAAACTGGTAGTTGCTAGAGGGGAGGTGCGTGGGGTGGTATGCAGAATAAGTGAATGAGGTAACAACTACATACTTTCAGTTATAAATAAATATGGCAAAGGGTTGTACATCATAGGGAATACAGTCAATGATATTGTGATAACATTGTATTGTGACAGATGGTAGTCTCTCTCATTGTAATGAGCATTACATAGTATGCAGAATTTTGGAATCACTATGTTGTACACCTGAAACAAATATAGCATTGTATGTCAATTATATGTCAATAATATATTTTAAAAATATTGTATATGTATGTAAAATGGAATATTACTCAGACATAAAAACAAAGGAAATCTTGTCATTTGTGACAATATAAAGGTATTATGCTAAGTAAAGTAATTCAGAAAAAAATATCGTATGACCTCGTTTGTATATGGAATATAAACACACACACAACACAACACAACAAAACAAAACAAAAGCAACCTTAACTCAGATACAGAGAACAGTTTGGTGGTTGCCAGAGGTGGGGTGATGGCAGGTGGACAAAATCGATGAAAATGGCCAAAATGTATAAAACTTCCAGTCATAAAAAGTATTATGGATATAATGTACTGCATGGTAAATGTAGTTAATACTGTATTCTATATTTGAAAGTTGCTGGGAGATTAAGTCTTACAAGTTATCACACACACACACACACACACACACACACACACATTGTATGTACCATGATGGATATTAACTAGACTTACTGTGGTGATTTTTTTACAATATATACAAATATCAAATCATTATGCTGTAACTGAGACTAATATAATGCTACTTCAATTATGTCAGTTTAAAAACGTACTTAAATTACTAATAATTTTTCTTGTAACAATCACATAATTTAAAAGGTGAAAATAATGCTTAGACTAAACGATTATTTGAATGGGCAAATAATGTAGAAATTACTTTTCCTTTTGACTTTAAAATGATAGTTTCATATTTCAGAAAGAAAAAAAAATCACAGTAAATAGAACTAAAAGGAAAAGGAAACGTTCCAAAGATTTAATGTACCATTTCTCCATGTACTTAAGTATGTAAAGGGATGAAAACAATAATTAAAACATTTTGCTCTACAAAATAAGTACCATATTGATACTCAGTATTCAGTTAACTTTTTTCCTTGTTTGTTTGTTTTCCCTGGAAAAATTCTGGCTTCCTCTATTTCTTCAGTCTTTTAGGTGCAAGGAATACATTTTTTGGTTGACTTTATTTATTGTTATTTTATTTAAATTTTAGTTAGTTAACATACAGTGCAATATTGGTTTCAGTAGAATTGAGTGATTCATCACATGCAACACCCAGTGCTCATCACAAGTGCCCTCTTTAACACCCATCACCCATCTAGCACATCTTCCACCCCCTGCCTCCATTAACTTTCATTTTATTTTCTATAATTAAGAGTCCTTGTGGTTTGTTTCCCTCTCTTTTTTTCTCCCCTTCCCAGGTGTTTATCTGTTTCGCTTCTTAAATTCCAAATATGAGTAAAATCTTATGATATTTTTCTTTCTTTGACCTATTTTGCTTAGCATAATGCATTCTAGCTCCATCCATGTAATTGCAAATGTCAAGTTTTCATTATTTTCAATTGCTGAGTAATATTCCATTGCACATATATACCACATCTTCTATCCATTTATCAGTCAATGGACATTTGGGCTGTCTCCATATTTTGGCTATTAACGATAATGTTACGATAAAAATTGGATGAATGCACCCCTTCAAATCTGTGTTTTTGTATCTTTTGGGTAAATACTTAATAGTGCAATTGCTGAATTGTATGCTAGTCCCGTTTTTAGCTTTTTGAGGAATCTCCATACTTTTCTCCAGATTGGCTACACCAGTTTGCATTCCTACCAATAGTTCAAGAAGGTTCCCCTTTCTCTGCATCCTTGCCAACACCTGTCATTTCTTGTGTTGTTAATTTTAGCCATTCTGACAGGTGTAAGGTGCTTTCTCATTATGGTTTTCATTTGTATTTCCTTAATCATGAGTGATGTATAGCGTCTTTTCATGTGTCAGCCCTCTAGAGGCCTTCTTTGGAAAAATGTCTATATGTCTTCTGTTCATTTCTTCACTGGGTTGTTTGATTTTTGGTATTGAATTTGATAAGTTTTTTATAGATTCTGGAACTAACCCTTTATCAGATATGTTTGCAAATATCTTCTCCCCTTCTGTAAATTGCCTTTTAGTTTCGTTGATTGGCTTCTTTGTTTTGCAGAAGCATTTTATCTTGATTAAGTCCCCATAGTTTATGCTTGCTTTTGTGTCCCTTGTTTTGTTGACATGTCTAGTAAGAAATTGCTTTGGCTGAGGTCAAAGAGGTTGGTTTCTGTGTTCTCCTCTAGGATTTTGATGGATTCTTGTCTCACAGCTAGGTCTTTTATCCATTTTGAATTTATTTTAGTGTATGGTGTAAGAAAGTGGTCCAATTTCATTCTTCTGCATGTCACCATCTAATTTTCCAAACACCATTTGCTGAAGAGACTGTCTTTTTTTCCACTGGATATATTTTCCTGCTTTGTTAAACATTAGTTCATCATATCATTGTGGGTCCGTTTTTTTGTTTTCTATCCTGTTCCATTGATCAGAAGACCAGCACAGGCAGCACCTTGCATGCACCAAGCCTATTATCACAGAGTGATAATACCATCACCTGTAGATCTGATGGAAATAGGCAGAGATTTACTTTTTTGTTCTTCTTTGGAATCAGGCTTATAGTTTTTTTTGTTGTTGTTGTTGTTAGTTTGCTTTTTTCATTTCCTTTTCTCTTTTTTTTTGAATCAGGCTTTTACTTCTTTTCTTTCTTTTTCTTTGGTATCAGGCTTATAGTTTTGTAATTGTCTGCTTTTTCTTTTTTGTGTTTTTGTTGTTGTTAATTTTCATTTTCTCATTTTTTTTCTATCTGGCTTTTTTTTTTTACTTTTTTCCCCATGATTATTCTAACAAATGAATCAAAACACACCTAGTTAAAGTTCCAAACACTCCCCACTGCAAGCAAGAAAGAGCTCTTCAGAGGACTAACCAGTGGGAAAGAGCAGCCAAAACACAACAGCAGAATTCACACAGCCTACACAAGAAACACTTCCTGAAGTGCTAGGCCCTGGACAGCGTATGACCACTTTTTAATGTAGCTTTACTCTCAAGTGCAGAAAACATAACAGACTTTCAAAACTTGCAGAGACAGAAAATTAGCCAAATTAGCCAAAATATGGAGAGATTCCCCCCTCCCCCACCACCACCAAAAAAAAAAAAAGGTCAAGAAGAAATCACAGGCAAGGACTTGCTCAAAACAGATATAAGTGCTATATCTGAACAGGAATTTAGAACAAGAATCATAAGACTACTATCTGGGCTTGACAAAAAGCATTGAAGACACCAGAGAAACCCATGATGCAGAGATAGAATACCTAAGAACTAGTCAGGCTGAAATGAAAAATGCTATATCTGAGATGCAAACCTGACTAGTTATAGTCACAATGAGGATTGAAGAAATGAGGAGAGAATAGGTGATATAGAAGATAAAATTGTGGAAAATAATGAAGCTGAAAAGAAGAGGGAAAGAAAACTATAAGAACATGAAGGTAGACTTAGGAAACTCAGTAATTGCAAAAAGAAAAATATTACCCACATCATAGGAGTCCCAGAAGAGGAACAGGTGGAAAAGGGGACGAAGGTTTACTTGAACGAATTATAGCTGAAAACTTCCCTCAGCCCAGGAAGGAACCAGGTATTTAAGTCTAAGAGGCACAGAGAATCCCCCTCAAAATAAACAAAAGAGGTCAACACCATGACATATCATAGTGAACTTACAAAATACAAAGATATGGAGAAAATTCTGGAAGCATCTAGGGACATAAGGTTCTTAACGTACAAGGGTACACACATAAGCTTAGTAGCAGACCTGTCCACTGAAACTTTGCAGGCTACAAGGGAGTTGCAATAAATCTTCAATGAGCTGAATAGTAAGGATATTCAGCCAAGAATTATTTATCCAAAAAGGCTGGTTGGCTTTAAAACAATGTATTAATTAGTTGCATTCATTTCTTGCTGAAGTTTTTCACTGTTTATAAGTGCTCATTATTTCCTGCAAATGGGGAGTGCATAATATTCAGGAAAATGTAATTATTTACATGAAATATATTGATATTAAGCATCCCCATTTTAGAAACAATATAAAAGGAGAAGTCTTTTGTTTAATATAACTCAGAAATTTGTTACTGATGAAGTAGAGAATCAACATGGTTCATTCCTGTACTTATTCTTAGAGAACTCATTTTCGAAAACCCATTGGTAAAAACGGTAAACTAAATAATTACCTAACTATTGGGGCACCTGGGTGGCTCAGTTGGTTGAGTGTCCAACTTCAGCTCAGGTCATGATCTCACGGTTCATACGTTTGAGCCCCACATCAGGCTCTGTGCTGACAGCTTAGAGCCTGGAGCCTGCTTCAAATTCTGTGTCTCCCTCTGTCTCTGCTCCTCCCCCACTTATGCTGTCTCTCTCTCCTTCAAAAATAAATAAAAACATTTTTTTTTAATTATAATTACCTAACAATTGATATTACTTGGAAATTTATATTTCTGAAATAAATTAAATTATATCTTAATTTTCCCTTATGATCCATTGACCATTGAAAGAATCAGACTTTGCTGCTAAAAAGAAAAAAAAAAAACATGAATCCTTAATAACTTTCAGTTTTTGTTCTTTTAATACAAAGCATGGAAGAGATAATTAAAACAAAGAAAATAAAGTCAGGAAACAGGCAGATGACTATAGAAAAGAAATACCTTTCCTATGTCTAAAATGCAGTGATAATGGCATTTTAAAAAGTCTGTCCAACTTAAATTCTTTTGAGCATTTAATGTTGATGACACAGAAATGGTAAATTGTTAGGAATTTTTATTTGTCTTTTATTTTATTGCCCACCTAGGTATTGCCTAACCTAGAAGTTAGGTTTTTAGCTTGTTAAAATATTTGTCATATCTCAGTGGGGTAAGGATTTTATTATTGTATAATGCAGAATAAGAGAGTGCTGTATTTTTATGTGGTCAGTAATAGATGGGTGTATTTTAAAAAGATCACAAATGAATAAGATTTAAGTTTCATGTCTTGGACATTGTCTTATGGTTACTCTTTTAGCTGTACCTCTATAATAAAATGTACTATGCAGGAGTGGCTCAGTTGGTTAAGCTTCCGACTTCAGCTCAGGTCATGATCTCACGGTTCATGAATTCAAGTCCTGCATCAGGCTCTCTAATGTCTGCACAAAGCCTGCTTCAGATCCTCTGTCTCCCTCTCTCTCTCTCTCTCTCTGCCCCTCCCCTGCTCACCCTCTCACTTTCAAAAATAAACATTACATATATATTACTTAAAAATTTTAAAGCAAGCTACAAACTCAGAGTTTGAAGAAAAATCAAGTTGTTGGGAGTGTGATGATGAGTTTTGTCTCAACTTGGCAAGGGGCTATAATATCCAGGTGCTTAATCAAGCAGTAAGCTATATGTTACTGTTAACATATTTTGTAATGTGGTTAACATTTATGATCAGTTTACCACACGTAATAGAGATTACCCTGGATAATGTGGATGGACCATATCCACTCATTTAAAAGGACATAAGAACAAAATCAAAGGTGAGGCACCTGAGTGGCTCAGTTTGTTAAGCGTCTGACTTTGGCTCAGGTGATGATATCACAGTTTGTGGGTTTGAGCCCCACATTGTGCTTTGTGCTGACAGCTCAGAGCCTAGAGCTTGCTTCAGATTCTGTGTCTCCCTCTCTTCCTTCCCCTTCCCTGCTCACACTCTGTCTCTGTCTCAAAAATAAATAAACATTGAAACATTTTTTTTAAATTTTTTTTTCAATGTTTATTTATTTTTGGGACAGAGAGAGACAGAGCATGAACGGGCAAGGGGCAGAGAGAGAGGGAGACACAGAAACGGAAACAGGCTCCAGGCTCTGAGCCATCAGCCCAGAGCCCGACGCGGGGCTCGAACTCCCGGACCGCGAGATCCTGACCTGGCTGAAGTCGGACGCCTAACCGACTGCGCCACCCAGGCGCCCCTGAAACATTTTTTAAACAAAAGAACAAAATCAGGTTTCCCAAAGAAGAAATTATGTCTCAAATCTGCACCTTCAACTCATGTCTGAATTTCCAGTCAGCATTCCAGCCCTACATATTTCAAACTTCCCTATCTCTACAACTGTATGAACCAGTTCCTTGAAATCAATCTCTTTCTCTATCTCTGTTTCTGTCTACCACTCTATATTTCTCTCTCTCTCTCTCTCTCTCTCTCTCTCTCTCTCTCTTTCTCCTCTCTCTCTCTCTCTCTGTATATATATATATATATATATATATATATATATCCAATATGTATCCTAATATCCAATATATATCCTATATATGTATATATGTGTGTATGTGTGTTCATCTCCTCTGGAGAACCATGAGTGATTGATGCAGTTGGTTTTAAATTCTAAAAGCTCTTAGTTTGTCTACTCACAAATATCCATGGTACTAAGTATGCCATGGTTCAGATCTAATGAATATGCAAAGGGTTACTAAAGTGCAAGCAATGGCAGTCACCCAACAAAATCTCAGACTTAGGAAGTCATCTTAGCCTCAGTCCTTGGTTCAGTCTTTTTTAATTAGGGTGATGTCCTAGTTAAGTATTATATATGGTAACAAGCAAATCTCTCAATCTAAATAATTTTTAAACAATTTCTCCCTCACATCAGATGAGAAGGCTCTCTAATTAAGTTCTCTTTCAAACTTTGCCTCTAAGACTTTCTTTCCATCTCATAGCTCCATCCATTCTGATTATTGCATGGAACATTTCATAAGATATTAGTAACATTGTCTCAGCCTAACCGAAAGGGAGTCAGAGGGACACAGTCTTCTTGTGCCAAGAAAAATGACACAGATTTGTGAGCATTTAACCAGTTTCTGTATAATAATTTATCAGTTTTGGGATGGAGAAAAGTTGGAGGGGCATAGAAACATGGCTATTTGAAGAACAGAATCCTTTAATTTCCAAACTAATTGAAAGCCTTTGAAGTCAGCACACTAGAGGGTATTGTGACTGATTTTGTGTGTATGTGTGTGTGTTCACTAGGTTGTGGACACGCTGCCACCACTTCAATCTATGCATGCTTCTGAAAGAGAAAAAAGATAAAATCAAAGCAAAGACAAGCAATTGATTGGGTTTATTAAAGAAAAACCAATTGGACCACATAAATATAGATGGTGCATAATTTTTTAGACTATATATAAAATGTATGCATCAAAGCAAGTCAAAGGAGGTATCATAATTTTAAAGATTTTAATGTGTTTTTTTTTTACTTTTTTCAGTTTTATTGTGAAATAATTGACATACATCACTATATAAGTTTAAGAGATGCAGCATGATGGTTTGGTCTACATGTATTGTGCAATGATTACAATAGGATGAGCTCATCTCTATCTTCTCATATCAACATAATAAAAAAGAAAGAAGAAACCCAAAGGAAAAATATTTTCTTTGTGATTAAAACTGAGAATTGACTCCCTTGACAACTTTCCTATTTACTGTAATGCATTGTTAGCTATAGTAATTATGTTATGCATTATATCCCTATAAGTAATATGTATTATAACTGGAAATTTGTACTTTTTGAACCCCCTTCTTCCAATACCCCTCACCCATCTTCACCTCTGATAGCCAAAACTCTGACCTCTTTTCCTACGAATTGCTTTTTAGATTCCACATATAAGTGACATCATACAGTATTTGTCTTTCTGAATGACTTATATTACTTAGCATAATGATTTCAAGGTCCATTCATTTTTTTGCAAATGATTGGATTTCCTCATTGTTTATGTCTGAATAATATCTCATTATATATGTATTTATACATATACTAAAACACTAAATTTTTTACCCATTCATTCATCAATGGACTCTTAGGTCCCATGTCTTAGCTTTATAAATAACGTTACTCTGAACATGGGGAGTGCAAATATATTTTCAAGTTAGTGTTTTCATTTCCTTTGGATCTATTCCTAGGAGTGGAATTGCAAGATCATATGGTAGCTCTATTTTTTATTTTTTGGAGGATCCTCCATACTGTTTTCCATACTGGCTGTACAAATTTATGATCCCACCACAAGTGCACAAGTGTTCCCTTTTTCCCACATTCATACCAGCATTTGTTAGCACGTTAGCACTTCTCTTTTTGGTGTAAACAAATTTTAGACAAAATCCATCAATATGTTCCCTGTTTTTTGGGGGGGGTGGGTTGCCATTGTTTGAAAAACCTTTTTCTATCTCTTCACTGTTAGTTTTTTCATGTATTTAAATCTAAATTGCATTTTTGCAGGTAATATATTGATGGATTTTGTTTTTTATACATTCAGCCATTCTGTGACTTGAGATTGGATAATTTATTCTCTTTACATTTAAAGTAATTATTGGTAGATAACATTTACTTGCTATTTTGCTATTTGTTTTCTGATTGTTTTGTAGCTCCACTGTTTCTGATTCTTACCCTGTTGTCTTGTGGTCCTTTGCATGTGTCTTGATATCTTTTGGTATGCTTACCATTCTTTATTGTTTTCTTTTGTGTAATTACTATAAGATCTTCCCTTTTGGTTACCGTGAGGCTTATGCAAAATACCTTAAATTTATAACACCCTATTTTAAACTGGTAATAATTTCAAAATTATTTGTATACTTACACTTTAACTTTTCCCTCCCCCTCACATTTTAGAATAATGTTCTAATTTACATATTTTTTTAAATTATGTAACTAATAGCAGATTATTTTAGTTATGGTTATTTTTGCTTTCATATTTATAAATTTTCACCTAGATTTTAATTGTTAGGCACCATTATTACCATAAAGCAAAATCTATGACTATATATTTACTTTTATCAGTGAGTTTAAACTACCTTTTTTGTATTTTTTTAATGTTTATTTGAGAGAGAGAAAGAAAGAATGAGAGTGGAGGAGGGGCAGAGAGAAAAGGAGACAAAGGATCATAACCAGACTCCAGGCTTTCAGCTGTCTGCACCTAGCATGGTGTGGGGCTTGAACCCATGAGCAATGAGATCATGATCTTAGCCAAAGTCAGAATCTCAATCCGCTAAGCCACCCAGGAGCCCCTACCTTTTAGTGATTTTGTGATGTTAATTATTTTACTTCCACTCAAAAAATTCCCTTTAGCATTTTTTATAAGGCAGGTCAGGAAGTAACAAACTATCTCAGGGTTGTTTGTTCAGGGAAGTATTCTACCTTTGCTTTTGAAGGACAGCTTTGTCAGATACAGAAATCTTAGCTGACAGTTATTTTTCTTTCAATATTTTTAATATCTCTTCCCATTCTCTCATAGTCTGAGTTTTTGGATTTTTTTTCATTTCTTTTCTTTTTAGAAACTCACTAATAGTCTGTCTCCTGGGTTTCCCTTGTATGTAACTTCTCTCTTTCCTTTTTTATGTTTTGAAATTATTTCTTTGTCTTTACCTTTGAAAATTTAACTATAATATTTCTTGTAGCCCTATTTGAGTTAAACGTATTTGGGATCCTTTGGGGGGTCTCATGGATCTGATGTCATTTTCTTTCCCTATGTTCAGGAAGTTTTCAGCCATTGTTCCTTTAAATATACTCTCTATTACTTTATTTTATTCTTCTCCTTCTGTAATTTTCATAATGCAAATTGTTGTTTATTTTCATGTGTCCCATAATTCTTTTTTAACTTTTCTTTTTCTTTCTTTCTTTCTTTCCTTTCTTTCTCTTTCTTCTTTCTTTCTTTCTCTTTCTTTCTCTTTCTTTCTTTCTTTCTTCTTTCTTTCTTTCTTTCTTTCTTTCTTTCTTTCTTTCTTTCTTTCTTTCTTTTATTCATTGCTTTGTTTTTGTGACCTGGGAAATTTCCAATGCTCTATCCTTCAAGTCTCTGATTCTTTCTTCTGCATTGCCAAGTCTACTTTTAAAACTCTATTGAGTTCTTCAATTCATTTACTGTATTTTTCAATTCTAGGATTTCTGGCTAGTTATTTTTGATGTTGCTATTTCCTTGTAAAACCTCATTTTGTTTATGCATTGTTTTTTTTAAGTTTATTTATTTTTTTTATATTAAATTTTTTTTTTAATGTTTTATTTATTTTTGAGACAGAAAGAGACAGAGCATGAACGGGGGAGGGGCAGAGAGAGAGGGAGACACAGAATCGGAAGCAGGCTCCAGGCTCTGAGCCATCAGCCCAGAGCCTGACGCGGGGCTCGAACTCACGGACCGCGAGATCGTGACCTGGCTGAAGTCGGACGCTTAACCGACTGCGCCACCCAGGCGCCCCTTAAGTTTATTTATTTTGAGAAGGAGAGAGTGAGCATGAGTGGGGATGGCCAGAGACAGAGAGGGAGAGAGACAATCCCAAGAAATCTTTGTAATCTCAGTGCACGGAGCCTGACATGGGGTCAATCTCACAAACCATGAAATCATGACCTGGGCCAAAATCGAGAGTCTGACATTTAACCAACTGAGCCACCCAGGTGCCCCTGTGCATTATTTTTTAAATTTAATTTAGTTGTCTGTTTTTTGTTGTAGTTCACTAAAATTCCTTGAGGATTACCTTAAATTCTTTTTTCTTATAGTTTGTAGATCCCCATATTTTTTATGGTCAGTTATTGAATCTTTATTTTTTTTTCAATTTTTTTTTTTAACGTTTATTTATTTTTGGGACAGAGAGAGACAGAGCATGAACGGGGGAGGGGCAGAGAGAGAGGGAGACACAGAATTGGAAACAGGCTCCAGGCTCCGAGCCATCAGACCAGAGCCTGACGCGGGGCTCAAACTCACGGACCGCGAGATCGTGACCTGGCTGAAGTCAGACGCTTAACCGACTGCGCCACCCAGGCACCCCTATTGAATCTTTATTAATTTACTTTGGTGATGTCATGTTTATCTTCATTTTCATGCTCCTTGATTCCTTATGTTGGTATCTGTGTATTTGAGTAATGAGGTTCCTCTTTCAGATGTTACAAGTTTGCTTTGTCAGGGACAATTCTTCACCAGTCAGTTCAGTTTGATTTTCTGTATTTGTCTCATAGTAATGTCTTTGAGGACTTGGGTTTTGCTATTATGGTCTAATTTGGGCCAAGGCAATGGTTTGAGCTCTGAGGACATGGGTATGGGGTGTGCCACCAGCTGAGAACAGTTGCATTGGACTGATGGCTTCATTCCATACACAAGTTAGGCTGTAGCATGGCCTCCATAGTTTCCTAAATTCTCTGGTAAGGCTTACTAGATGCTCAGAACTGGGTACTATATTTAGTAGTAGATTGGGCTATGAATTAGCTTTCCTGCCTTCACAGGGCAGCAGGCCAGGGCCCATAATTTGTTTAGCTTGTTTTGGGGGGCCTCATAATAGGCTTCAGTGTTCACTGGATTCCCTGGTCAGGTGAGGCCACAAATTTTACTCTGCAGATGGGGAAGCCATAGGCAATGTTCTCAGTTCAAGTGCCACTGAAAATAGGGCTTTAAAAATTATTTATTTATTTATTTTAAGAGAGAGAGAAAACAAGTAGGGAACAGGGAGAGAGAGAATCCCAAGTAGGCTAAGTGCATCACTTATTTTTCTAATTGTCCCCTCATAGTCCTTGATTTTTTTTTATCTCTCTTTTTCTCAGCTTCTTCTTTTTCCATAATTTTATCTTCTAGTTCACCTGTTCTCTCCTCTGCCTCTTCAATCCGAGCCATGGTTGTCTCCATTTTATTTTGCAGATCATTAATAGCATTTTATCTCCTCCTGGCTGTTCCCTATTCCCTTGATCTCTGTAGCAAGAGATTCTCTGCTGTTCTTTATACTGTTTTCAAGCCCAGCGATTAATTTTGTGACTATTATTCTAAATTCACTTTCTGTTATATTTTTAAATCGTTTTTGACCAGCTCATTAGCTGTCGTTATTTCCAGGACTTTTTTTGAGGGTAATTCTTCCCTTTTGTCATTTTGGATAGTCCCTGGAGTGTGTGGGACTGCGGGGCACTTCCCCTGTGCTGTCTTGAATAACTTGTGTTGGTGGGCGGTGCCGCAGTCAGATCTGATGTCAGCCCCCAGCCCACCGCTGGGGCCACAGTCAGACTGGTGTGTGCCTTCTTTTTCCCTCTCCTAGGGGTGGGATTCACTGTGGAGTTGCATGGACCATCTCTGCTACTTGCACACTGTCAGGTTTGTGGTGCTGGGGATCTGGCATATTAGCTGGGGTGAATAGGCAAGGTGCACAGGGGTCTGAGGGGTAGGCTCAGCTCGCTTTTCCTTCAGAGATCCGCTTCGGGAGGGGCCCTGTGGCACTAGGAGGGAGTCAGACCCGCCTGAGGGATGGATCCGCAGAAGCACAGCATTGGGTGTTTGCGTGGTGCAAGCAAGTTCCCTGGCAGGAACTGGTTCCCTTTGGGATTTTGGCTGGGGGATGGGCGAGGGAGATGGCATTGGAGAGCGCCTTTCTTCCCTGCCAAGCTGAGCTCTGTTTCCAGGGTTCAACAACTCTCCCTCCCGTTGTCCTCCAGCCCTCCCGTTCTCCGAGCAGAGATGTTAACTTTTAACTTTCCAGATGTTAAGTCCCGCTTGCTGTCCGAATACACTCTGTCCGGCCCCTCTGCTTTTGCCAGCCAGACTCGGGGGCTCTGCTTTGCCGGTGGGCCGCCCCTCTGCCCCGGCTCCCTCCTGCCAGTCTGTGTAGTGTGCACCACCTCTCCGCCCTTCCTACCCTCTTCAGTGGACCTCTCATCTAAGCTTGCCTCTGGAGAATCCGTTCTTCTAGTCTTCTGGAGATTTTCTGGTTTATTTAGGCAGGTGTGGATGGAATCTAAGTGATCCACAGGACGCAGTGAGCTCAGCGTCCTCTTACGCCGCCATCTTCCTCAGCTCATAGTTCTCAGATTATTAACTCTTAACTGCTTGGTAGTAATCACCCGTGATATCATCTGGTTTTAGAGTTTTATTTTTTGGTATTTTTTTGATTACTGATTACATTTTCTTAATAGTGATCAGTCTGTTCAAATTTTCTATTTCTTCTTACTACAGTTTGGGAGATTGTGTATGTCTAGGAATTTATCCATTTCTTCTAAGCTCCCAAATTTGTTGGCATATATATATTTTTAAATATAATTTATTGCCAAACTGGTTTCCATACAACACCCAGTGCTCTCCCAACAAGTGCCCTCCTCCATGCCAAACACCCACTTTGCCCTCTCCTGCCCCCAACAACCCTCAGTTTGTTCTCAGTATTTAAGATTCTCTTATGGTTTGCTTCCCTCCCTCTCTGTAATTTTTCCCCATTCCCCTCCACCATGGTCTTCTCTCAAGTTTCTCAAGATCCACATATGAGTGAAAATATATGGTATCTGTCTTTCTCTGCCTGACTTATTTCACTTAGCATAATACCCTCCATTTCCATCCACGTTACTGCAAATGGTCAGATTTCATTCTTACTCATTGTCAAGTAGTATCCCATTGTATATATAAACCACATCCTCTTTATCCATTCATCAGTTGATGGACATTTAGGTTCTTTCCATAATTTGGCTATTGTTGAAAGTACTTCTATAAATATTGGGGGTACATGTTCCATATGCATCAACAATCCTGTATATCTTGGGTAGATTCCTAGTAGTGTTATTGCTGGGTCATAGAGTAGTTCTAATTTTAATTTTTTGAGGAACCTCCACACTGTTTTCCAGAATGGCAGAACCAGTTTGCATTCCCACCAGCAGTGCAAAGGATTCCTGTTTCTAGACATCCTCACCAGCATCTGTAGTCTCCTGATTTGTTCATTTTAGCCACTCTGAATGGTGTGAGGTGGTATCTCAGTGTGGTTTTGATTTGTATTTCCCTGATGATGAGTGACATTGAACATGTTTTCATGTGTATGTTGGCCATCTGGATGTCTTCTATGGGAAAGTGTCTATTCGTTTCTTCTGTCTATTTCTTCACTGGGTTATTTGTTTTTCACGCATGGAATTCGGTAAGTTCCTTATAGATTTTAGATACTAGCCTTTTATCCGATACGTCATTTGCAAATATCTTTTCCCATTCTGTCAGTTGCCTTTTAGTTTTGTTAATTGTTTCCGTTGCAGTGCACAAGCTTTCTATCTTGATGAGGTCCCAATAGTTCATTTTTGCTTTTAATTCCCTTGCCGTTGGAGATGTGTTGAGTAAGAAATTGCTGTGGCTGAGGCCAAAGAGGTTTTTTTCCTGCTTTCTCCTCTACGGTTTTGATGGCTTCCTGTCTCACATTCAGGTACTACATCCATTTTGAGTTTATTTTTGGGTATAGTGTAAGAAAGAGGTTTAGTTTCATTTGTCTGCATGTTGCTGTCCAGTTTTTTGAGCACCATTGGTTAAAGAGAGTGTCTTTTTTCCATTGGATACTCTTTCCTCCTTTGTCGAAGATTAGTTGGCCGTACATTTGTGGTCCAATTCTGGAGTCTCTATTCTATTCCATTAGTCTATGTGTCTGTTTTTGTGCCAATACCATGCTGTCTTGATGATTACAGGCTAAAGTCTGGGATTGTGATGCCTCCTGCTTTGGTTTTCTTCTTCAATATCACTTTGGATATTCAGGGTCTTTCGCGGTTCCATACAAATTTTAAGGATGTTTGTTCTAACTTTTAGGAGAATGCTCATGCAATTTTAATTGGTATTGCATTGAATGTGTAGACTGCTTTGGGTAGTACTGATATTTTAACAATATTTATTCTTCCAATCCATGGGCATGGAATGTTTTGTCATTTCTTTGTATCTTCTTCAATTTCCTTCATAAGCTTTCCATAGTTTTCAGCATATGGATCTTTTACATCTTTCCTTAAGTTTATACCTAGATATTTTATGGTTCTTGGTGCAATTGTGAAGGCGATCAGTTTCTTTATTTCTCTTTGTATTGCTTCATCATTGGTGTATAAAAATTCAAATGATTTCAGTCCATTAATTTTGTACCCTGCGACTTTGCTGAATTCATGTATCAGTTCTAGCAGCCTTTTGATGGAGTGTGTCAGGTTTTCCATGTAAAGTATCATGTCGTCTGCGAAAACTGAAAGTTTGACTTCATCTTTGCCAATTTTGATGCCTTTGATTTCATTTTGTTGTCTGCTGATGCTAGAACTTCCAAGACTATGTTAAAAAAACAGTGGTGAGAGTGTAAATCCCTGCCATGTTCCTGACCTCAGGGGGAAAGCTCTCAGATTTTCCCCATTGAGGATGATATTATCTGTGGACTTTTCATAAATGGCTTCTGTGATGATTAAGTACGTTCCTTCTATCCCACGTTTCTTGAGGGTTTTTCATCAAGAAACGATGCTGTGTTTTTTCAAATGCTTTTTTTGCATCTATTGACAGGACTGTATGGTTCTTATCTTTTCTTTTACTAATGTTGTGCATCACATTGATTGATTTGCTAATATTGTACTAACCCTGCAGCCCAGCAACAATGGCCCTGAATGATACATTGGACCAGATGGACTTGACAGATATATTTAGAACTCTACATCCCAAAGCAGCAGAATATACTTTCTTCTCAAGTGCACATGGGACATTATCCAAGATAAATCACACACTGGGTCACAAAACAGCCGTTCATAAGTATAAAAGAATTGAGATCATACCATGCACACTTTCAGTTAACAATGCTATGAAACTTGAAATGAACCATAGGAGAAAGTATGGAAAACCTCCAAAAGCTTGGAGGCTAAAGAACATCCTACTAAAGAACAAATAGGTCAACTAGGCAATTAGAGAAGAAACAAAAGATATATGGAAAGAAATGAAAATGAAAATCCAACAATCCAAACCCTTTGGGATGCAGCAAAGGCAGTCCTAAGAGGAAAATACATTGCAATCGCGGCCTATCTCAAGAAACAAGAAAAATCCCAAATACAAATTTAACAGCACATCTAAAGAAACTAGAAGCAGAACAGCAAAGACACCCCAAACCCAGCAAAGAAAAGAAATAATAAATATCAGAGCAGAAATAGACAATGCAGAATAAAAAAAAAAAGAACAGATAAATGAAACCAAGAGTTGTTTTTTTGAAAAAATAAGCAAAATTGATAAACTTCTAGCCTGGCTTCTCAAAAAGAAGAGAGATGACCCAAATAGATAAAATCATGAAAGAAAATGGATTTATTACAAACACTCCCTCAGAAGTACAAGAAATTATCAGGGAATACTATTAAAAATTATATGCCAACAAACTAGACAACCTGGAAGAAATGGACACATTCCTAAACACCCACACACTACCAAAACTCAAACGGGAAGAAATAGAAAATTTGAACAAACGCATAACTATGGAAGAAATTGAATCAGTCATCAAAAATCTCCCAAAAAATATGAGTCCTGGATCAGATGGGTTCCCTGGGAAATTCTACCAGACATTTAAAGAAGAGTTGACACCTATCCTTTTCAAGCTGTTCCAAAAAATAAAAATGGAAGGAAAACCTCAAGACTTACTTGGGTAGCCAGAATTACTTGGGTTCCCAAACCAGGCAGAGAGTCAGCAAAAAAAGAGAACCACAGGCCAATATCCCTGATGAATATGGATGCAAAAATTCTCAATAAGGTGCTAGCAAATCAAATTTACCAGAATATAAAAAGAAATTATTCACCATGATCATGAGGCATATAATTTTTATAGCATTTTCTTTTTTATTTCTGTATTGTCAGTTGTTACTTTTCCTCTTAAATTCTGATTTCCCTTTATTTAGATATTTTATCTTTTTTTCTTGATGAGTCTGGTTAAGTGGTTATCAATTTTGTTCCTGTTTTCAAAGAGCTAACTCTTGGTTTCGTCGTTTTTATTTTTCAATTTTTTAGTATCTATGTTATTTATTTCTTCTTTGATCTTTAGTATTTTCTTCTACTCACCTTAAGCTTTGTCTTTTTTCTTTTTCTATTCCTTTTCATGTAAATTTAGATTATTTTAGCTTTTTTTTGAGGTGTTTCTGTATTGCTTTAAATTTCCCACTTAGTCCTGCTTTCACTGCATCCAAAAGATCTTAAACTGTTGTGCTTTCGTTGTCACTTGTCTCCATGTATATTTCAATTTCTTCTTTAATTTCTTTTTGATCCATTGGTTGTTTAGCATTATTATGTTTAAACTCCACGTTTGTTTTATGCCAGCTTTTTTTCCCTTGTGATTGATTTCTAGTTTCATATTGTTTTGGTCAGTAAAGATTCATGGTATGATTTCAATCTCCTTAAATTTAGTGACACTTGTTTTGTGGCATAACATATGATCTATCCTCAATAATATTCCATGTGCACTTGAATGTGCATTCTGTTGTTTTTAGATGGAATGTTTTATATATATCTGTTATGTTTGTCTAGTCTAATGTGTCATATGAAGACACTGTTTTCTTATTGATTTTCTGCCTGCATGATTTATCCATTGATGTAATTGCGGCAAGTCGTTTAGTATTATCAAATTACAATCAATTCTCTCTTTATGTTCATTAGCATTTCATTTGTCTGTTTAGGTGCTGTAGTATTTGGATATCTACAACTGTTATTTTTTTTGTTGGATTGATCTCTGTATCATTATGTAATGTCTTTCTTTGTCTCTTGTTGCAGGCTGCTTAAATGTCTATTTTCTCTGATATAAGGATAGCTATGCTGGCTTTTTTATTCACTTTATTTTGCATGACAATTTTTTTTTCATTCTTTCACTTTCAGTCTGTATGTCTTGAGATGGGTCTCTTGTAGATAGTATATAGGAGGGGTTTGTTTTTCCACCCATTTGCCACTCTGTGTCTTTGACTAGAGCATTTATTCCATTTACATTTAAAATAATTATTGATAGGTATGTACTTATTGCCATTTGTTATTTGTTTTTTAGTTGGTTTTGTAGTTTTCTCTTCTTTTGCTGTCTTTATTTGTGATTGATGAATTTCTGTAGTGTTATCCTTTGATTTCTTTGCTTTTTTCTTTTTGTTTATTATAATTTTGGTGTTTGTGTTTCCCATGAAGTTCATATGTAATATCTGAAGGATATAGTACTCTATAGTAAGTTGATTGTTATTTAAATTCAAGCACATTCTAAAAAAATATTTCTCGGGAGTCGCAGGGAAGATGGTGGCGTAGGAGGATGCTGGGCTCACCGCGCGTCCTGCTGATCACTTAGATTCCACCTACACCTGCCTAACTAACCCAGAAAACCCCCAGAGGATTAGCAGAATGGAGTCTCTGGAGCCAAGCGCAGACGAGAGGCCCACAGAAGAGGGTAGGAAGGGCAGTGAGGCGGTGCACGCCCCACAGACTGGCGGGAGGGAGCCGGGGCGGAGAGGTAGCCTGCCAGCCAAGCAGAGCCCCCGAGTCTGGCTGGCAAAAGCGGAAGGGCCTGACAGAGTGTGTACCCACAGCAAGCGCGACTTAGCGTCTGGGAGGTCATAAGTTAACAGCTCTGCTTGGAAAGCCGGAAGGCTGGAGGACAAAGGCAGGGAGAGCTGCTGAGCTCCCAGAGGACAGAGCTGAGCTTGGCGGGGAACAAAGGCCCTCGGCAGCGCCATCTCCCTCGCCCATCCCCCAGCCAAAATCCCAAAGGCCAGTTCCTGCCAGGGAACTTGCTCCCTCCTCAAAAACAGCCAACTCTGTGCTTCTGTGGAGCCAAACCTCCAGCAGTGGATCTGACTCCCTCCCACTGCCACAGGGCCCCTCCTGAAGTGGATCACTTAAGGAGAAACTAGGCAAGCCTGCCCATACTGCCCCCATGCACTTGCCTACCCACCCCAGCTAATATGCCAGATCCCCAGCACCACAAGCCTGGCAGTGTGCAAGTAGCTCAAATGGCCACGCCACCCCACAGCGAATCCCGCCCCTAGGAGAGGGGAAGAGAAGGCACACACCAGTCTGACTGTGGCCCCAGCGGTGGGCTGGGGGCAGATATCAGGTCTGACTGTGGCCCTGCCCACCAACTCGTTATACACCACAGCACAGGGGAAGTGCCCTGCAGGTCCTCACCACTCCAAGGACTATCCAAAATGACCAAACGGAAGAATTCCCCTCAGAAGAATCTCCAGGAAATAACAACAGCTAATGAACTGATCAAAAAGGATTTAAATAATATAACAGAAAGTGAATTTAGAATAATAGTCATAAAATTAATTGCTGAGCTTGAAAACAGTATACAGGACAGCAGAGAATCTCTTGCTACAGAGATCAAGGGACTAAGGAACAGTCACGAGGAGCTGAAAAACGCTTTAAACGAAATGCAGAACAAAATGGAAATGACGACGGCTCAGATTGAAGAGGCAGAGGAGAGAATAGGTGAACTAGAAGATAAAGTTATGGAAAAAGAGGAAGCTGAGAGAAAGAGAGATAAAAAAATCCAGGAGTATGAGGGGAAAATGAGAGAACTAAGTGATACACTAAAAAGAAATAATATACGCATAATTGGTATCCCAGAGGAGGAAGAGAGAGGGAAAGGTGCTGAAGGGGTACTTGAAGAAATTATAGCTGAGAACTTCCCTGAACTGGGGAAGGAAAAAAGCATTGAAATCCAAGAGGCACAGAGAACTCCCTTCAGACGTAACTTGAATTGATCTTCTGCACGACATATCATAGTGAAACTGGCAAAATACAAGGATAAAGAGAAAATTCTGAAAGCAGCAAAGGATAAACGTGCCCTCACATATAAAGGGAGACCTATAAGACTCGTGACTGATCTCTCTTTTGAAACTTGGGAGGCCAGAAAGAATTGGCACGAGATCTTCAGTCTGCTACACAGAAAAAATATACAGCCGAGAATCCTTTATCCAGCAAGTCTGTCATTTAGAATAGAAGGAGAGATAAAAGTCTTCCCAAACAAACAAAACCTGAAAATTTGTCACCACTAAACCAGCCCTACAAGAGATCCTAAGGGGGACCCTGTGAGACAAAGTCCCAGAGACATCACTACAAGCATAAAACATACAGACATCACAATGACTCTGAACCCGTATCTTTCTATAATAACACTGAATGTAAATGGATTAAATGCGCCAACCAAAAGACATAGGGTATCAGAATGGATAAAAAAACAAGACCCATCTATTTGCTGTCTACAAGAGACTCATTTTAGACCTGAGGACACCTTTAGATTGAGAGTGAGGGGATGGAGAACTATTTATCATGCTACTGGAAGCCAAAAGAAAGCTGGAGTAGCCATACTTATATCAGACAAACTAGACTTTAAATTAAAGGCTGTAACAAGAGATGAAGAAGGGCATTATATAATAATTACAGGGTCTATCCATCAGGAAGAGCTAACAATTATAAATGTCTATGCGCCGAATACTGGAGCCCCCAAATATATAAAACAATTACTCATAAACATAAGCAACCTTATGGATAAGAATGTGGTAATTGCAGGGGACTTTAACACTCCACTAACAAAAATGGATAGATCATCTAGACACATGGTCAATAAAGAAAAAAGGGCCCTGAATGATACATTGGATCAGATGGACTTCACACATGTATTTAGAACTCTGCATCCCAAAGCAACAGAATATACTTTCTTCTCGAGTGCACATGGAACATTCTCCAAGATAGATCATATACTGGGTCACAAAACAGCCCTTCATCAGTTTACAAGAATTGAAATTATACCATGCATACTTTCAGACCACAATGCTATGAAGCTTGAAATCAACCACAGGAAAAAGTCTGGAAAACCTCCAAAAGCATGGAGGTTAAAGAACACCCTACTAACGAATGAGTGGGTCAACAGACAGTTAGAGAAGAAATTAAAAAATATATGGAAACAAACGAAAATGAAAATACAACAATCCATACGCTTTGGGACGCAGCGAAGGCAGTCCTGAGAGGAAAATACATTGCAATCCAGGCCTATCTCAAGAAACAAGAAAAATCCCAAATACAAAATCTAACAGCACACCTAAAGGAAATAGAAGCAGAACAGCAAAGGCAGCCTAAACCCACCAGAAGAAGAGAAATAATAAAGTTCAGAGCAGAAATAAACAATATAGAATCTAAAAAAAAGTGTAGAGCAGATCAAACGAAACCAAGAGTTGGTTTTTGGAAAAAATAAACAAAATTGACAAACCTCTAGCCAGGCTTCTCAAAAAGAAAAGGGAGGTGACCCAAATAGATAAAATCATGAATGAAAATGGAATTATTACAACCAATCCCCCAGAGATACAAACAATTATCAGGGAATACTATGAAAAATTATATGCCAACAAATTGGACAACCTGGAAGAAATGGACAAATTCCTGAACACCCACACTCTTCCAGAATTCAATCAGGATGAAATAGAAAGCTTGAACAGACCCATAAACAGCGATGAAATTGAATTGGTTATCAAAAATCTCCCAACAAATAAGAGTCCAGGACCAGATGGCTTCCCAGGGGAATTCTACCAGACGTTTAAAGCAGAGATAATACCTATCCTTCTCAAGCTATTCCAAGAAATAGAAAGGGAAGGAAAACTTCCAGACTCATTCTATGAAGCCAGTATTACTTTGATTCCTAAAACAGACAGAGACCCAGTAAAAAAAGAGAACTACAGGCCAATATCCCTGATGAAGATGGATGCAAAAATTCTCAATAAGATACTAGCAAATCAAATTCAACAGCATATAAAAAGAATGATTCACCATGATCAAGTGGGATTCATTCCTGGGATGCAGGACTGGTTCAACATTTGGAAATCAATCAATGTGATAGATAACATTAATAAAAGAAAAGATAAGAACCATATGATCCTGTCAATCGATGCAGAAAAGGCCTTCGACAAAATCCAGCACCCTTTCTTTTTTAAATTGTTTTTTTCAACGTTTTTTTATTTATTTTTGGGACAGAGAGACACAGAGCATGAATGGGGGAGGGGCAGAGAGAGAGGGAGACACAGAATCGGAAACAGGCTCCAGGCTCTGAGCCATCAGCCCAGAGCCCGACGCAGGGCTCGAACTCACGGACCGCGAGATCGTGACCTGGCTGAAGTCGGACGCTTAACCGACTGCGCCACCCAGGCGCCCCCCAGCACCCTTTCTTAATAAAAACCCTTGAGAAAGTCAGGATAGAAGGAACATACATAAACATCATAAAAGCCATTTATGAAAAGCCCATTGCTAGCATCATCCTCAACGGGGAAACACTGAGAGCTTTTTCCCTGAGATCAGGAACACGACAGGGATGCCCACTCTCACTGCTGTTGTTTAATATAGTGCTGGAAGTTCTGTCATCAGCAATAAGACAACAAAAGGAAATCAAAGGCATCAAAACTGGCAAAGATGAAGTCAAGCTTTCGCTTTTTGCAGATGACGTGATAGTATACATGGAAAATCCGATAGACTCCACGAAAAGTCTGCTAGAACTGATACAGGAATTCAGCAAAGTTGCAGGATACAAAATCAATGTACAGAAATCAGTTGCATTCTTATACACTAACAATGAAGCAACAGAAAGACAAATAAAGAAACTGATCCCATTCACAATTGCACCAAGAAGCATAAAATACCTAGGAATAAATCTAACCAAAGATGTAAAAGATCTGTATGCTGAAAACTATAGAAAGCTTATGGAGGTAATTGAAGAAGATATAAAGAAATGGAAAGACATTCCCTGCTCATGGATTTGAAGAATAAATATTGTCAAAATGTCAATACTACCCAAAGCTATCTACACATTCAATGCAATCCCAATCAAAATTGCACCAGCATTATTCTTGAAACTAGAACAAGCCATCCTAAAATTCATATGGAACCACAAAAGGCCCCAAATAGCCAAAGGAATTTTGAAGAAGAAGACCAAAGCAGAAGGAATCACAATCCCAGACTTTAGCCTCTACTACAAAGCTGTCATCATCAAGACAGCATGGTATTGGCACAAACACAGACACATAGACCAATGTAATAGAATAGAAACCCCAGAACTAGACCCACAAACGTATAGCCAACTCATCTTTGACAAAGCAGGAAAGAACATCCACTGGAAAAAAGACAGTCTCTTTAACAAATGGTGCTGGGAGAACTGGACAGCAACATGCAGAAGGTTGAAACTAGACCACTTTCTCACACCATTCACAAAAATAAACTCAAAATGGATAAAGGACCTGAATGTGAGACAGGAAACCATCAAAACCTTAGAGGAGAAAGCAGGAAAAGACCTCTCCGACCTCAGCCGTAGCAATCTCTTACTCGACACATCCCCAAAGGCAAAGGAATTAAAAGCAAAAGTGAATTACTGGGACCTTATGAAGATAAAAAGCTTCTGCACAGCAAAGGAAACAACCAACAAAACTAAAAGGCAACCAACGGAATGGGAAAAGATATTTGCAAATGACATATCGGACAAAGGGCTAGTATCCAAAATCTATAAAGAGCTCACCAAACTCCACACCCAAAAAACAAATAACCCAGTGAAGAAATGGGCAGAAACCATGAATAGACACTTCTCTAAATAAGACATCTGGATGGCCAATAGGCACATGAAAAGATGTTCAACGTCGCTCCTTATCAGGGAAATACAAATCAAAACCACACTCAGATATTCCCTCACGCCAGTCAGAGTGGCCAAAATGAACAAATCAGGAGACTATAGATGCTGGAGAGGATGTGGAGAAACAGGAACCCTCTTGCACTGTTGGTAGGGAATGGAAATTGGGGCAACCACTCTGGAAGCAGTGTGGAGGTTCCTCAGAAAATTAAAAATAGACCTACCCTATGACCCAGCAATAGCACTGCTAGGAATATACCCAAGGGATACAGGAGTACTGATGCATAGGGGCACCTGTACCCCAAGTTTATGGCAGCACTCTCAACAATAGCCAAATTATGGAAGGAGCCTAAATGCCCATCAAGTGATGAACGGATAAAGAAATTGTGGTTTATATACACAATGGAATACTATGTGGCAATGAGAAAGAATGAAATATGGCTTTTTGCAGCAATGTGGATGGAACTGGAGAGTGTGATGCTAAGTGAAATAAGCCATACAGAGAAAGACAGATACCATATGGTTTCACTCTTATGTGGATCCTGAGAATCTTAACAGAAACCCATGGGGGAGGTGGAAAAAAAGATGTTAGAGTGGGAGAGAGCTAAAGCATAGAAGACTGTTAAAAACTGAGAACAAACTGAGGGTTGATGGGGGGTGGGAGGGAGGGGAGGGTTGGTGATGGGTATTGAGGAGGGCACCTTTTGGGATGAGCACTGGGTGTTGTATGGAAACCAATTTGACAATAAATTTCATATATTGAAAAAAAAAAAGATAGGGGCGCCTGGGTGGCGCAGTCGGTTAAGCGTCCGACTTCAGCCAGGTCACGATCTCGCGGTCCGTGAGTTCGAGCCCCGCGTCAGGCTCTGGGCTGATGGCTCGGAGCTTGGAGCCTGTTTCGGATTCTGTGTCTCCCTCTCTCTCTGCCCTTCCTCCGTTCATGCTCTGTCTCTCTCTGTCCCAAAAATAAAAAATAAACGTTGGAAAAGAAAAAAAAAAAAGATAGAAAAAATAAATAAATAAATAAATAAAAATAAAAAAATATTTCTCTTTTTTCCTTCCTCCATATTTTATGTATATATTTTCATATTTTACATTTTTATTTATAATTTTCTTATGTCACTTATGGTGATTTTTTTCCCCACATTTGAAGTCACTTTAACATTTCTTATAAGGCTGCTTTAGTGGTGGTAAACTCCATTAACTCTTGTCTAGGTAAGTCTTTATCTCTCTTTCAAATCGGATTTCTGGGAGTGTTTTCTTGGTTATAGCCTTTTTTTTTTTCCTTTTCAGCACTTTGAATATCATGACACTGCCTTCTCGCCCACAAATTTCTGATAAAAAATCAGCTGACATCCTTATAAGTTTTACAACATACATAACTTTTTTCTTCTCGCTTTCTGCTTTCAAAATTCTCTCTTTACAGGCACCTGGGTGGCTCAGTCAGTTGAGCCTTGACCTGGCTCAGTTCATGATCCCAGGGTCATGATATCAAGTCCTGCATTGGGCTCTGCACTGATGCCTGTTTAAAATGCTCTCTTTCTCTCTCTCTCTCTTTCCCTCTTCACCACTCACATGCACACTTTTTCTCTCTCTAAAATAAAAAAAAATCTCTCTTTGTCTTTAAACTTTGACATTTTAATTATTATATATCCTGGTGTGGAAATTTGGTGGTTCATCTTGTTTGGAACCCTTGATGATTCTTGAACCTAGTTGTCTATTTCCTTCTTTTGGGAATGTTTCAGCTATTGTTTCCTTAAGTTTTCTGCCCCTTTCTCTTCCTCTTCTTCCCTGGAAACTCTATAAGGCAAATGTTTTTTTCATTTGATGTCCAAAACATCCTGTCACTTATCTCATTTTTAAAATAATGTTCTCCTTCTGCTATTCACCTCGGGTGCTTGTATTACCTGTCTTCCAGATCACTGATACATTATTCTGCACCACTAATCCACTGTTGATTTATTCTACTGTATTTATTGTTTCAGTTATTTTATTCTTCAAATCCATTTGGTTCTTTGTTATGTGTTTATTTCTTTATTGAATGTCTCACTGAAATTTTCCACTCTTCTGTCAGGCTCAGTAAGCATCTTTATGATCATTACTTTAATTTTTTATCAGGCATCTTGCTTATCTCCATTTTTTAGCTCTTTTTCTGGGGATTTGTCTTGTTCTTTCTTTCGGAGCAAATTTCTCTGTATCTCCACTTTTTTTGAATTTCTGTATTTTTTCTATGGAATAGGTGGAATAGTTATTTCTAAACTTGAAGAAATAGTCTTGTGTATGGCCATCTTCTATGTAGACTGTGTGTGCTTGGTCATGTTTGCTGCCTGGATGGAGCTGTGACTGGTGTGAGCTGGGGGGTCTTTGGGCTCTCCACACAGTGAGCATATTGGAAGTTTAGCTAAAGCTGAAGTGGGGTCAGATTGCTGTAGTCTCTGGGCAATTCATGCTGAGAGTGTCTTGCTCCTAATCATCTCTGACCCTTATTATACTTTTCTTTACAAACACATTCTGTTCTTATATGCTGTGTATCCGATAACATAGATTTATCATTACTTTTATGCATTTGTCTTTTATAGTCTGTGTAAGAAATAAAAAGTGGAGTTTTGAACCAAAAATATAGTAATAACGGATTTCATGTTTATCTATGTAGTTACTTTTAGGGGAGACTTTTATTTCTTTGTGCAGCTTCCAGTTAATGCTTGGTATCTTCTCATTTCAACATGATGGGCTGTCTTCATATTTTTTTTTCAGAGGTGATCTACTTGTAACAAACTGAATTTTTGTTTGAAAATCTCTTAATTTGTCTATCATGTTTTCAATTGTGGTAAAACATACATTTTAAAATAACATTTACCATATTAACCTTTTTAAAAATATACAATGTGGTACATTAAGTACATTCACATTGTTGTGCCACCATCACCACCAATAATCTTGAGAAATTTTTTATCTTGCAAAACTGAAACTCTGCATCCATTAAACAGTAACTTCCCATTACAAATGTAGTGGTAGAAAAAAAGAGTAAAAGCCAAGAAAAACAAATAAAAAACATAGCTAAAGTCACACCTGGTTAGGGTAACATTATTACTATAGTCATAACCAAATCTTGAATTCTACTCTGGCATGCAAGTTACCCTGATATTTGTGGGATAAAATATTAACTAATCCTTTCCTTATTCACTTGCTTTAGACTCAGAGTCCAAAGTGGGAGAATCTGATTTATCCTAAGTCATGTGTTCATGCTTTAAATAGCCAAAGGTCAGGAAAGGCAAGTTATTCACACTTGATATTTTCAATAGTGCTATTTTAAAAAATAAATTTATTTAAATTTAAGTTAGTTAGTACTAGTTTTAGTAGTAGAACCCACTGATTCATCCCTTACATATAACACCCAGTGTTCATCCCAACAAGTGCCCTCTTTAATGACCATCACCCATTTAGCCCGTCCCACAAACACCTTCCCTCTAGCAAACTTCAGTTTTGTTCTCTGTATTTAAGTCTCTTATGGTTTGCCTCCCTCTTTGTTGCTATCATTTTTGTTTCCCTTTCCCTATGTTCATCTGTTTTGTTTCTTAAATTCCACATGTGAGTGAAATCATATGATATTTGTCTTTCAATGACTGACTTATTTCACTTAGCATAATACACTCTAGTTCCATCCATGTTGTTGCAAATGGCAAGATTTCATTCCTGTTTTTTTTAATATAATTTATTGTCAAATTGTTTTCCATACAACACCCAGTGCTTATCCCAACGAGTGACTTCTTCCCATTCCTTTTTTTTTAATTTAAATAGAAATTAGTTAACATATAGTGTAATAATGGTTTCAGGAGTAGAATTTAGTGATTTGTCACTTACATATAACACCCAGTGCTCATCACAACAAAAGCCCTCCTTAATGCCCACCATCTATTTAGCCAATCCCCCCACCCAACACCTCTCAAGCAACCCTCAGTTTATTCTCTGTATCTAACAGTCTCTTATGGTTTGCCTCCCTTTCTGTTTTTATCTTATTTTCCCTTCCCATTCTTTTTCCTCACCAAGTAGTATTCCACTGTGTGTGTGTATTCCACACACACACACACATATATATATGTATACACACACACACACACATATATATATATATATATATATATATATGTACACACACACATCAAATCTTCTTTATTCATTCATCAGTCTATGGGCATTTGGGCTCTTTCCATAATTTGGCTATTGTTGACACCACTGCTATAAACATCAGGGTGCATGTGTTTCTTCATATAAGCATTTTTGTATCTTTTGGATAAATACCAATTAATGAAATTGCTAGGTTGTAGGATAGATTTATTTTTAATATTTTGAGTAATCTTCATACTGTTTTCCTATAGTACTATTGAAACTACACATCAATACTGGATTGCCTTCAAAAAGAATATATTTCAGTAAGTAGCAAAAAAAAAGATTAATGTCTACTTCTCTTTAAATCTTGATTAAATATTATTCTTAGAGAGTGCAGTGGAGTTGATTCTGCCATGATATTAATGTGTATGTGGAGAATTGAAAGCACAGTTGAGGAAGGGAAGAAACAGGTAATTTATCCTCAGTTATGGACACTGATGGACCTTGGTAAAGAAAGGGAATTTGACAGGTTATTATAGCATCTTGTTTGTAGCAGAAACTCCAATTTTCCCCAAACATGTAGCTTCTTTGTATATACAAATAAAATTTTTAGTTAAGCACATTGCTACTCGCTGAAGATGACATTTATAAATCTCACTTGCAGCAAAATGTAAACATATGGCTAAGTACTGGCTAATGCAATGTGATAAACGTGATGCTTACAATATCTAGAATTTTTCCCTTAAAAAAGTATTCCCTCTCCTTTTGCCTTTTCTCCTTTCTGCTAGATGGAATGAGAACATGATGGTGCGAGCTGAGGCAGCCATTTTATTTTGTTTAAGATTTTATTTTTAGGTAATATCTACACCAATACAGGGCTAAAAATTGTAATCCTGAAACCAAAAGTCACATACTTTACTGATTGAGTCAGCCAGGCACCCCTGAATCAGCCATTTAGATCAAAATATAGAAGCTGCCTTTTGAGGATTGTGGTGAAACAATGTAGAAGGACCCCTAATAATTGTGGAATTGCAATATTAACCCTGGATTACCAACCCAGATTTTGCATGAGATAAAAACAATTTTCTTTCTAAGCAACTATTTTGATTTTAGATCTCTTACATCAGACGAGACAGTATCATAATTAATACACTTCACATGGCCAGCTATTCCACAGTTCTCTCTCCTGAGGTTCACAAGTTAAACTACTCTAGCTTCAGTATTTTCTGAAGACTCTATGTTGATACAGCACAAATAGATGTCAAAAAGGAAACCACAAGAGTAAAATGTTGCAAAGGTCTGATGCTCTTTGCCAAGAAAGAGAGTTTTGCTTATTCCTCTTTCTTTTCACCTTCATGAGTCATAATTTCATATTCAATCTATATTTAAACCTATAACTAATACAGATTATGTATTAGCTAAGAAAACAGCTATTCTGATTCAAGCTGATGATACATAGAACTGATGCTGATTGACTCCTTTCAAAGTTATTGTAGATTTTCACTAAATCCTAAAATAGATTAATAAGAATATCTTGTTTTACATATAAACATAGTTTCCTAAAACTCACTTTTGTGGGCTTGGTCAAGTCTTTCTCAATGACCTTAATATTTTTAAAATACAAAATCAAAACATCAGAGTTGGAAAATCCAGCTGTTCTCAACTATGGCTACATATTAAATTTACCTGGGGTAGACTTTTAGAGGATTCTGATATCCAATGTACACTCCCAGAAATTGAGTAAACTGGTTTCAAAGAAGGAGTTAACAGTAGTTTCTAAAACCTTCCCACAATTCTAATATGCAACTACAATTGGAGACCACTGACCTAACCCAATACTTGGTTGTGTATTAAAAAATGGTAATCACATGATTCTGGAGTCCACTTAGTTATATGAATTATTAATGTAGTCCCCTTAATTTTATAGATAAGAAAACTAAGGTGCAGATAAATGAAGGGATGAAATCAAGTTCAGTGGCAGGTCCAGATGTAGAAGCCAATATAGGAACAGATTTCCCAGTTCATTATTCAACTCATTCTAGCAAAACCAGTGTAAATATTACTAGAAAATGGAACAATAATAAAGAAAATAAAATGAAGCTGAAGTAATTACTGGAAGCTTTAAATGAGAATGACATGTAATGAAGAAATTTATTTCATTATTGTTTTCTATATTACATACTATGTGTTTACTAATTAGTGATACAACAAGAATATAACACAGAGTTTTTATTCTCAAAAACTTTTAATAGACACATGATAAGACCACACCTGTGAAACTTCAAGGGAGAATCATGTCAAAGCCATCTTTGTCTTTTTGTTGAAAAATGGTATAACTGGCATTTAATAGGTTCTCAGTGTTTACTGGAAAAACAAATGTATACAAAATAACTATTAAACAAAAAGCTAGCAAGAGGAAAACTAACTCTAGGATGCAGTAGTCTCAAAAAACTTCATGGAGGAAGGACTTGAGTTAACCTTTGAGGAGAAGGGGGTTTTGCATACCTATAAAGGTAAAAGACAGGTAATCCAGGAGGGTAAAATGAGTAAAAAAGTATGCATAAGAGAATTATAGTATGAATTGTTGGCATAAAGGAGATTGGCTGGCTGGAACAGTTTATGTTGGCGTTCAGTAAAAAAGACCTGCTGAGGTCAGATTATATAAAACCTTCAACAGTGCTCAACTCAGAGTTGGATCCTGAGAGCAGCTGGTGATCATTAGTAATTTTTAATAGGGAGATAATCTAATAAAAGTGGTATCACAGGATGTCAGAAGAAGTGTATCTCCTATATGTTGAGATTTCATAATGATTCTCTTCTACTGAAGCTAGATTTGCTCAATTTACCTATAATAAAGAGGTAATACTGCTGATATGGAATGGTTAAAATTTGTAATGGCCAATACCTTAAAAAATGTTACATTGTTGGGGCGCCTGGGTGGCACAGTCGGTTAAGCGTCCGACTTCAGCCAGGTCACGATCTCGCGGTCCGTGAGTTCGAGCCCCGCATCGGGCTCTGGGCTGATGGCTCAGAGCCTGGAGCCTGCTTCCGATTCTGTGTCTCCCTCTCTCTCTGCCCCTCCCCCGTTCATGCTCTGTCTCTCTCTGTCCCAAAATAAATAAACATTGGAAAAAAAAATGTTACATTGTTAAGTAGGGGATCAGTGCTAGGTAGTACTTTTATAAAGTAGAATTTCCCCCAAGAGACTACCAATGTGGTCAATTGTCTTTTGGGCGTGCCAGAATAAGTATTTAGAAATAAGACACAATATACAGCAACACGTGACTAAATTACTAACTTTTTTTGTTTGGTTATCATTAACATCTCTTGCTGAAGACCAACAAGCTTCTCTTTAGACAGGCCAGTTGTTAAAAAGCCTGATATCCTCATCATGATTTTTTTTTGAACCTTAGCTAGGTGCATATATTTAAAGTTGTAAACATGGGAAATTACAAAATTATCTGACACTGGAGAGACATTACTAGGAAATTCTGATATATTGCTGCAAATAATGCCAATTATAGAAGCTGTCAATTTAACAATAGGCTTATTAATTATGGTGTTTGATTAATGTGAAATTATTCAGTTGGCTACCTTGTAGTTGGCCTATTTTTGTGTCCAATTAGTATGCTAATAATGGTAATTATGTTCTATACTGCATGTCTCATCACCTAGAGGGTTTTTAAAATGATAAAATAATGAGAATAAACAAGCTGATGCTGACATTCAGTGGGCCATTCTAATTACTTACTGAGAGCACACTGGGGAATCAACACTCAACCAGAGAAAATGATTCTTGCTTACTTTGTTAAAACTACTCTTCAAAGAACACTAAGAGTTTGCTTCTGTTGCCTTTATTTCTGAAGTATTTTATATCCCCACCAAAATTTATTTTCTATGTTTTTTTTCTGTATTTATTAAAAAGAAGATAAAGTATATTTTTCTGTATCTAGTATTTGTAGTAAGAGGTCAGAAAAACAAAGAATGGGTAATTGCTCAATTGTGGACCTCTGAACCTAATAATTGCTATTTCTTTTTTCCTTTTTATCTACACTTATAAAAGAACAGAACAAAAACAAAACAAAGCAAACAAAACAACATCGTTCTACTGACAACCCATACTTGGGGGAGTGCTGTGAGAGATGATGGCTTTTGCTAAGTCCTCAACAAGAAATCAAACATGCTAGTATACAGGAAGGATTTCTTCTCAAAAACATAAAACAAAGTCTCTTTTGTTTGGTTAAAATCCCAGATTTTAAGATAGCCAGATGATCCATATTGGTAAATTAGCATGGAGTTATAGATCAAACTATTATGAGATTTATAATCATATCCTTATAAAAGGTATTCTATAGTTCAAATTACAATACATAAAATTTATTATTTTTTTAAAACATTTAATGTGTATTTTTGAGAGACAGAGAGAGAGAGAGAAAGAGAGAGAATGAGTGGGGGAGGGGCAGAGAGAGAGGGAGGCACAGAATCCAAAACAGGGTTCAGGCTCTGAGCTATCAGCACAAAGTCCAATGTGGGGCTCAAACCCACAAACCGCGAGATCATTACCTGAGATGAAGATGGAGGCTTAACCTACTGAACCACCCAGGTGCCCCACTAATGTATAAAATTTCAATGCACAATGATTGACACATTTTGGGCTTTTAAGAAAAATCTTAAGTGGATCACAGTATGTATCCTCTGAATCATTTAAACTTGTTGTTTAGACATTTACTAAATAAAAACATTGCACAATCTCTTCCCAGCTGTCTTTAAGAGAGTAAAGAAAAGAGAATTCCATTTCTTGGAAGCTTTATTGTGAGATGGAAAAAGCACTGGAATAAGCTTCTAATCCCTTACTCATCTAATGAGAACCTTATTGAACAAGTTAGTTGTGTTTTCTGATATTTAGTTATTTCAACTGCAATGGAAGAGGGCTGGATTAGACCAGAGTTTCTCAAATTGTGTTTTGTTAACCTATTATATCCCCTGTGATATTAACAAATTTTGCATAAGAAAAAGGCTTCAGTGTCAAATACATTTTGGAAATGCTAAAATAAAGAATTGTTTACTGCAGGATTTCTCGGTATTTAATGTACTAACATAACTTATGGATCTCTAAATAAGTTAATATAACATACAGAATCTCTAGGTAAGTTAATATAACATACAGAATTTTGCAATTTGATTATTAAAACACTTTATCAAACAGATATTGACATCTAATGACACACTAGCATTTTGCAAAGTATAGTTTGGAAAATATTGAACTAGACAAATACTTTAAGGTCCTTTCAAGCTCTAATATTTTCCCTCTCTAGACTATAAATTCCATGATAGTAGGGATACATACTACCTCTCTTGTATTTGTTACAGGCTAAGTGTTTGTACAAAGCATAGTACTTGCACAGAGAATATGCTTAATAAATATTTGCTGAGTGAATAAAAGAATGAATTAATGAATGAAAAAAGTGATATATACATAAATTCATATATACATGATTATATACATACATACCTTATTTTTTTATATATATGAAATTTATTGACAAATTGTTTTCCATACAACACCCAGTGCTCATCCCAAAAGGTGCCCTCCTCAATACCCATCACCCACCCTCCCCTCCCTCCCACCCCCCATCAACCCTCAGTTTGTTCTCAGTTTTTAACAGTCTCTTATGCTTCGGCTCTCTCCCACTCTAACCTCTTTTTTTTTTTTCCTTCCCCTCCCCCATGGGTTCCTGTTAAGTTTCTCAGGATCCACATAAGAGTGAAACCATATGGTATCTGTCTTTCTCTGTATGGCTTATTTCACTTAGCATCACACTCTCCAGTTCCATCCACGTTGCTACAAAAGGCCATATTTCATTTTTTCTCATTGCCACGTAGTATTCCATTGTGTATATAAACCACAATTTCTTTATCCATTCATCAGTTGATGGAAATTTAGGCTCTGTCCATACTTTGGCTATTGTTGAGAGTGCTGCTATGAACATTGGGGTACAAGTGGCCCTATGCATCAGTACTCCTGTATCCCTTGGATAAATTCCTAGCAGTGCTATTGCTGGGTCATAGGGTAGGTCTATTTTTAATTTGCTGAGGAACCTCCACACTGCTTTCCAGAGCGGCTGCACCAATTTGCATTCCCTACCAACAGTGCAAGAGGGTTCCCATTTCTCCACATCCTCTCCAGCATCTATAGTCTCCTGATTTGTTCATTTTGGCCACTCTGACTGGCGTGACGTGATACCTGAGTGTGGTTTTGATTTGTATTTCCCTGATAAGGAGCGACGCTGAACATCTTTTCATGTGCCTGTTGGCCAATTGGATGTCTTATTTAGAGAAGTGTCTATTCATGGTTTCTGCCCATTTCTTCACTGGGTTATTTGTTTTTCGGGTGTGGAGTTTGGTGAGCTCTTTATAGATTTTAGATACTAACTCTTTGTCCGATATGTCATTTGCAAATATCTTTTCCCATTCCGTTGGTTGCCTTTTAGTTGTGTTGGTTGTTTCCTTTGCTGTGCAGAAGCTTTTTATCTTCATAAGGTCCCAGTAATTCACTTTTGCTTTTAATTCCCTTGCCTTTGGGGATGTGTCAAGTAAGAGATTGCTACGGCTGAGGTCAGAGAGGTCTTTTCCTGCTTTCTCCTCTAAGGTTTTGATGGTTTCCTGTCTCACATTTAGGTCTTTTATCCATTTTGAGTTTATTTTTGTGAATGGTGTGAGAAAGTGGTCTATTTTCAACCTTCTGCATGTTGCTGTCCAGTTCTCCCAGCACCATTTGTTAAAGAGGCTGTCTTTTTTCCATTGGATGTTCTTTCCTGCTTTGTCAAAGATGAGTTGGCCATACGTTTGTGGGTCTAGTTCTGGGGTTTCTATTCTATTCCATTGGTCTGTGTGTCTGTTTTTGTGCCAATACCATGCTGTCTTGATGATGACAGCTTTGTAGTAGAGGCTAAAGTCTGGGATTGTGATGCCTCCTGCTTTGGTCTTCTTCAAAATTCCTTTGGCTATTCGGGGCCTTTTGTGGTTCCATATGAATTTTAGGATTGCTTGTTCTAGTTTCAAGAAGAATGCTGGTGCAATTTTGATTGGGATTGCATTGAATGTGTAGATTGCGTTTGGATTGTTGTATTTTCATTTTCATTTGTTTCCATATATTTTTTTAATTTCTTCTCTAATTGCCTGGTTGACCCACTCATTGGTTAGTAGGGTGTTCTTTAACCTCCATGCTTTTGGAGGTTTTCCAGACTTTTTTCTGCGGTTGATTTCAAGCTTCATATCATTGTGGTCTGAAAGTATGCATGGTATAATTTCAATTCTTGTAAACTTATGAAGGGCTGTTTTGTGACCCAGTATATGATCTATCTTGGAGAATGTTCCATGTGCACTCGAGAAGAAAGTATATTCTGTTGCTTTGGGATGCAGAGTTCTAAATATATCTGTCAAGTCCATCTGATCCAATGTGTCATTCAGGGCCCTTGTTTCTTTATTGACCATGTGTCTAGATGATCTATCCATTTCTGTAAGTGGGGTGTTAAAGTCCCCTGCAATTACCACATTCTTATCCATAAGGTTGCTTATGTTTATGAGTAATTGTTTTATATATTTGGGGGCTCCGGTATTCGGCGCATAGACATTTATAATTGTTAGCTCTTCCTGATGGATAGACCCTGTAACTATTATATAATGTCCTTCTTCATCTCTTGTTACAGCCTTTAATTTAAAGTCTAGTTTGTCTGATATAAGTATGGCTACTCCAGCTTTCTTTTGGCTTCCAGTCGCATGATAAATAGTTCTCCATCCCCTCACTCTCAATCTAAAGGTGTCCTCAGGTCTAAAATGAGTCTCTTGCAGACAGCAAATAGATGGGTCTTGTTTTTTTATCCATTTTGATACCCTATGTCTTTTGGTTGGCGCTTTTAGTCCATATACATTCAGTGTTATTATAGAAAGATACGGGTTTAGAGTCATTGTGATGTCTGTATGTTTTATGCTTGTAGTGATGTCTCTGGGACTTTGTCTCACAGGGTCCCCGTTAGGATCTCTTGTAGGGCTGGTTTAGTGGTGACAAATTCCTTCAGTTTTTATTTGTTTGGGAAGACCTTTATCTCTCCTTCCATTCTAAATGACAGACTTGCTGGATAAAGGATTCTCGGCTGCATATTTTTTCTGTCTAGCACACTGAAAATCTCGTGCCAAATCTTTCTGGCCTGCCAAGTTTCAAAAGAGAGATCAGTCACGAGTCTTATAGGTCTCCCTTTATATGTGAGGGCACGTTTACCCCTTGCTGCTTTCAGAATTTTCTCTTTATCCTTGTATTTTGCCAGTTTCACTATGATATGTCATGCAGAATATCGATTCAAGTTACGTCTGAAGGGAGTTCTCTGTGCCTCTTGGATTTCAATGCTTTTTTCCTTCCCCAGTTCAGGGAAGTTCTCAGCTATAATTTCTTCAAGTACCCCTTCAGCACCTTTCCCTCTTTTCTTCCTCCTCTGGGATACCAATTATGCGTATATTATTTCTTTTTAGTGTATCACTTAGTTCTCTAATTTTCCCCTCATACTCCTGGATTTTTTTATCTCTCTTTCTCTCAGCTTCCTCTTTTTCCATAACTTTATCTTCTAGTTCACCTATTCTCTCCTCTGCCTCTTCAAGCCGAGCTGTGGTGGTTTCCATTTTGTTATGCATTTCGTTTAAAGCGTTTTTCAGCTCCTCGTGACTGTTCCTTAGTCCCTTGATCTCTGTAGCAAGAGATTCTCTGCTGTCCTGTATACTGTTTTCAAGCCCAGCGATTAATTTTATGACTATTATTCTAAATTCACTTTCTGTTATATTATTTAAATCCTTTTTGATCAGCTCATTAGCTGTTATTTCCTGGAGATTCTTCTGAGGGGAATTCTTCTGCTTGGTCATTTTGGATAGTCTCTGGTGTGGTGAGAACCTGCAGGGCACTTCCCCTGTGCTGTGGTGTATAACTGGAGTTGGTGGGCGGGGCCGCAGTCAGACCTGATGTCTGCCCCCAGCCCACAGCTGGGGCCACAGTCAGACTGGTGTGTGCCTTCTCTTCCCCTCTCCTAGGGGCGGGATTCACTGTGGGGTGACGTGGCCCATCTGGGCTACTTGCACCCTGCCAGGCTTGTGATGCTGGGGATCTGGCGTATTAGCTGGGGTGGGTAGGCAAGGTGCACCGCGGCAGGGGTGGCAGGCTTAGCTCACTTCTCCTTAGGTGATCCACTTCAGGAGTGCCCTGTGGCAGTGGGAGGGAGTCAGATCCGCTGCCGGAGGTTTGGCTCCACAGAAGCACAGAGTTGGGTGTTTGCGCAGAGCGAGCAGTTTCCCTGGCAGGGACCGGTTCCCCTTGGGATTTTGGCTGGGGGATGGGCGGTGGAGATGGCGCTTGCGAGCGCCTTGTTCCCCACCAAACTGAGCTCTGTTGTCCGGGGCTCAGCAGTTCTCCCTCCCTTTGTCTTCCAGCCTTCCCGCTTTCCGAGCAGAGCTGTTAACTTATGACCTCCCAGACGCTAATTCAGTAGCGCTTGCTGTTGGAACACAGTCCGTCAGGCCCCTCTGCTTTTGCATGCCAGACTCAGGGACTCTGCTTGGCCGGTGAGCCGCCCCTTCCCCCGGCTCCCTCCTGCCAGTCTGTGGATCGCACACCGCCTTGCCGCCCTTCCTACCCTCTTCTGTGGTCCTCTCGCCTGCGCTTGGATCTGGCCACTCCGTTCTGCTAATCTCTGGCGGTTTTCTGGGTTATTTAGGCAGGTGTAGGTGGAATCTAAGTGATCATCATGACGCGCGGTGAGCCCAGCGTCCTCCTACGCCGCCATCTTCCCTCCGGTCTCCATACATACCTTATTTATTTCTATAAAAGTTCAGCAGATAATGGGAACAGAATAATTTTGGGGTCCTGCTACCCTCTCCTGTTGTAGGCTGCCATTTCCCATTGTTCTTGTCCTGGTACCTATGCCTTCAGCTTGTAGAAAAAGCAAAATAGCAAGCTTTTATTATAATTTTAGTTCTTATTCCTTGTTGACTGGTAAGAATAATATATCTATTTTTTATTGGGTAATGACTAAACGTTTGACACTGTGCCAAGTAACTTCACTGTATTAGCTAATTTAATCCCTTAAACAATCCTATGTGGAATGCATTATTTTCTCTTTTTTATAGAGAGTTAGGTAAAGGTCCCACAGTAAGTGGCAGTTTTAGAATTCAAATAAAATCTGATTTCAGAATGTGACTTCTTAACTTTTATACTATATCCCTCACTATGATATCATTTGACTTGTGCAATTTGCCAACACTTATTTTTTCTTAAAAGTTTATCTATTTTGAGAGAGAGAGAATGAGAAAGAGAGAAAAAGGGGCAGATAGAGGGAGATAGAATTCCAAGCAGGATCTGCACTGTCAGCACAGAGCCTGATGAAGAGATTCATCTCATGATCCATGAGATCATGACCAGAGCCAAAACCAAGAGATGGTAGTTAACTCACCTAGCCACCCAGGCATCCACCCATCCCTCAGCACTTGGTAATGAGCAAGTTGTTTCAAGATATGCTGGACTTGCCTATCCTGGTAGATTTGTGGCCCAGGAGAATAATCTCCATATATTTGACTTTCCATGATCATTTGTGCTGATCAGTTCTAAATTAACTACCACATCATAACTTATAAGTCAACCCATAAAATACATTGATCCCACACTTTTCTACCTTCACTGCTTCCAAGATGAACCAAATTAACCTATGTAACAATGTTGGTATTATCATATTTTCACAATGAAGAAACTGAAAAGAACTTCCTGTTAACATCTTGCTTAATAAGTAAAAATAAGTTTCACATCTAGATGTAGATATCCAAAGCAGATATCTTTAATATGTGATATAAATCTCATTTCTTCATGGGAACAGGGACTGTTTTTATAAATTCAGTGTGACACAGGAATATTCTGAGCTAAAAATTAATATTTGATTATGTGCCAAAGAAACTGTCATGTCTTTATTGAATTAATATTTGTTAAATGGAGCACAGGGTGCCAGATGGTGAGTTCACTTCAATAAAATATCACTGTAGAAATTAAAATATAGAAGTTTACTCCTCACAGGTCCTGGAGGACATACATGGCATGCCTCAAGGAGCCACAAGAAGAGATCAAGGCAGAATGTAAGAGGCAGAAGGTGGGGAAGATGCCTTTATTATGATCAAAGGCTGGAGTGCTTTGGAGTACCCAGGCTAAGGTCAGATTGGTTCATTTAAAGCAAAAGAGCAGAGTTTTATAAGCCCCAAGATCTTATTTAGGGGACCATAAGGGGGCCACGTTGGGAGGCAGGGAGACTCTTGATCACCAGGGCTGTTGGGAAATTCATGCCAGGAACTTAAATTTGCTTGTGATTTTATAGGCTGTTATCCAGGGTATGAACTTGCATGAGAGGGCTACTTTAGTTTAAGGCACCCACAGGCTACTTGGCCAAACAAAATGAAGGTTGAGACAGCAATACCATGGAGGATCTTAGATAAACTCTTGATGATAAGTCTTGCCTCTAATCAATGAAGGGCATTTTTAAGTTTAGAACCCATTTTAAGTTTACTTCCTCCCACAAAAAGGGGCAAAACATATTTAAAAAATCCCTGGAGCCTATATTTTGGAAGTATGAAAAAGAACACAAATATAGTAAACTCAGACATTATATAATTTAGTCAAAAATCCCCAGAATCACCCCACCAAAAACAATGAAACTACCCCTATAGCTAGCAAGAAAAGGAGGAAACTAAAATTTGGCAAGAGCTATTGGAGTTGAACACAATCTTCAGGAAGTAGTAATAAAAAATCTATACTTGAAACAAACTTGAAGGAACCACATAAGTATGGATTAAAAATCTAAAAATTTATATAAAGGTCCCTAAATATGAAAGAGATCAGTTACAATACACATAATGTGAGACAAAAACATTGTGGGAACCACAAGATCAGAACATAGAAGAAGCTGATCCAGAAGGTATCAGAACAGACATTATTTTATAGTCACAGAGATAAACAGTCTTCCTGTTCTTTAGTGGCAAAGAATTGACTGCAAGTGCATCTCAAAATGTCACTGTCTATATTTCATATTCATACTGTAGTTAATCATATGGTACACAGAGTATATTTGATACTATAAGTATGGAAAATTTCATCAACCTCAACAGACTTTTTGCTCTTTTCATAAAGTCCAAATGCCAGCAGGCCTTTCCTAAATAAATTGAATTCAATATTACTGTGACCAGAACAGATTAAACAAACAAAAACATAATCAGTCATTCTTATACAATTTTACTTATTGTTAGCTATGTGTGCATATATTGGTAGCTATGTGTGCAAAGATTTTATCATTCTCTCCCAGCCATAGATGCTGACACATATTGAGTTCTTAATAAATCTATTTAAATAAATCAATAATTATATTATTTTACCCAACATAACTAAGTTGTTCACAAAATGTTTTCCCATTTAGTTCCAGCATGGGAAGAACTGCAGAAAAAAAAAAACTATTCCTTAGACACCTATGTATAGTTAGCTCTTTGTCTTCCCAGCTTTTTATTAATTGGAAACATTCATTAGCTGGCTCTTATACATTTCAATAAGAATTGATGTTCACAGTAATGACCCTGGAATGCTGACCATTCTGAAGTGCCTTCTGAGTCATCAAAGATATATTCAATTATTCTCAGTATAGTTTTTGTCTTAATTGTATTTCATTGTATTCCATGGCTTTGAAAACTGGCAAGTTGGCTATGCCTAATAGATTAACTTTCTATTAGCCAAGTTATTTGATTAACTAACCCACTGCATTGTACCCTTGTCCCTTTTCCAAAATAATGATTACTGATAGATGTGTTTTTGTGTTGAGAGAAACTATAGTACTAAAATATACTAAATTTCTTCCTGTAACATATATATTACACTATTTTTGAAGGAGATGAATATTTTCTATTGTTTGAAAGGGAATTTAATTCAAATGACAATTTGCTGTTTTTGAGACTAAGGAAAAAGTAAATTAGGTTGCACTAAATGGAAAAAGGCTTTATCTAAGTGTTCTGTTTTATACAGTTTATATAGATATGATACACATTGTAAAACATAAAAGGATTCTTAAAATATTGGAAGTGAAATGTTTTCAATAACCACCCATCTCTAAAGACAGATAGAATAAGCTCAAAACTTATCAAACCATTTATGTTTCTTAAATACCCATTTGGTTGCATTGACTTTGAAGGCTTTCCACACTCATCTTCCATTAGCCTGGTAAAAGAATATCCACTTCTCCTCACAGGAATGAAACAGAAGAAGAGTTTCTCTTTACAAATATTTTGAATAGCTACTACTTATCATTTGAAAACAAACACAAAATCACTTGTCGAAACTCAGGTGGATAAAAAGTACTGCATTTGAGCAGCATAATTGATTATCAGCAAGTATATCTCAAATACTTCAAATGAATAAAGAGAGATAATTAGGTTCACCAAGAAATACATTCATTTATTTATTGATAACGATAGGAGAGCTCTTCTGCAAATGGCATTTCATCCTGATATTCCTTGGCTATTGGAGTAGCAATAGCGTATACTAAAATCCACTGAGAGATGTCATGTCGTGGGCTTTGTTTCATTGCAATCTACTTTGGTAATCACAACACTTTCCATAATACTCTACTTGGTAATTCTCCATGCTGTGGCTTGAGGAAGGTTTGATGTTATTCTTAACTGACAAGGGAGTACTGAATGGTTCCATCCACTGATGATAAATAATAATTCATTTTACAAATTATCACATGAGTATAATCCTACACGTTTTGAGTGGAGAGTGCTTTTAATCACCAAGAAAAAAAAATGTCATCTTTGAAGAATAAGCCCACATCCAAACTTAGTTCAGTGATTCTTATAAAATAAATAATGTTGACTTTCAGCAAGATGGCGGCTTAGGAGGACGCTGGGCTCACCGCACCACCTGCTGATCACTTAGATTCCATCTACACCTGCCTAAATAACCCAGAAAACCGCCAGAGGATTAGCAGAACGGAGTCGCCAGACCCAAGCGCAGACGAGAGGCCCACGGAAGAGGGTAGGAAGGGCGGCGAGGTGGTGCGCGCTCCACGGACTGGCGGGAGGGAGCCGGGGCAGAGGGGAGGCTCGTCGGCCAAGCAGAGCCCCCGAGTCTGGCTTGCAAAAGCAGAGGGGCCTGACGGACTGTGTTCCCACAACAAGCGCGACTTAGCCTCTGGGAGGTAATAAGTTAACAGCTCTGCTCGGAAAGCGGGAAGGCTGGAGGACAAAGGGAGGGAGAGCTGCTGAGGCCCCGGACGACAGAGCTCAGTTTGGTGGGGAACAAAGGCTCTCGCCAGCGCCACCTCCCCCGCCCATCCCCCAGCCAAAATCCCAAAGAGAACCAGTTCCTGCCAGGGAACTTGCTGGCTCCTCGCAAACACCCAAGTCTACAATTCTGCGGAGCCAAACCTCCGGCAGCGGATCTGACTCCCTCCCGCTGCCACAGGGCCCCTCCTGAAGTGGATCACCTAAGGAGAAGCGATCTAAGCCTGCCCCTCCTGCCGCCGTGCACCTTGCCTACCCACCCCAGCTAATACGCCAGATCCCAGGCATCACAAGCCTGGCAGGGTACAAGTAGCCCAGACGTGCCACACCACCCCACAGTGAATCCCGCCCCTAGGAGAGGGGAAGAGAAGGCACACACCAGTCTGACTGTGGCCCCAGCTGTGGGCTGGGGGCAGACATCAGGTCTGACTGCGGCCCCGCCCACCAACTCCAGTTATACACCACAGCACATGGGAAGTTCCCTGCAGGTCCTCACCACACCAGGGACTATCGAAAATGACCAAGCAGAAGAATTCCCCTCAGAAGAATCTCCAGGAAATAACAACAGCTAATGAGCTGATCAAAAAGGACTTAAATAATATAACAGAAAGTGAATTTAGAATAATAGTCATAAAATTAATCGCTGGGCTTGAAAACAGTATACAGGACAGCAGAGAATCTCTTGCTACAGAGATCAAGGGACTAAGGAACATTCACGAGGAGCTGAAAAACGCTTTAAACGAAATGCATAACAAAATGGAAACCACCACAGCTCGGCTTGAAGAGGCAGAGGAGAGAATAGGTGAACTAGAAGATAAAGTTATGGAAAAAGAGGAAGCTGAGAGAAAGAGAGATAAAAAAATCCAGGAGTATGAGGGGAAAATTAGAGAACTAAGTGATACACTAAAAAGAAATAATATATGCATAATTGGTATCCCAGAGGAGGAAGAAAAGAGGGAAAGGTGCTGAAGGGGTACTTGAAGAAATAATAGCTGAGAACGTCCCTGAACTGGGGAAGGAAAAAAGCATTGAAATCCAAGAGGCACAGAGAACTCCCTTCAGACGTAACTTGAATCGATATTCTGCATGACATATCATAGTGAAACTGGCAAAATACAAGGATAAAGAGAAAATTCTGAAAGCAGCAAGGGGTAAACGTGCCCTCACATATAAAGGGAGACCTATAAGACTCGTGACTGATCTCTCTTTTGAAACTTGGGAGGCCAGAAAGAATTGGCACGAGATTTTCAGTGTGCTAGACAGAAAAAATATGCAGCCGAGAATCCTTTATCCAGCAAGTCTGTCATTTAGAATGGAAGGAGAGATAAAGGTCTTCCCAAACAAACAAAAATGAAGGAATTTGTCACCACTAAACCAGCCCTACAAGAGGTCCTAAGGGGGACCCTGTGAGACAAAGTCCCAGAGACATCACTACAAGCATAAAACATACAGACATCATAATGACTCTAAACCCGTATCTTTCTATAATAACACTGAATGTAAATGGACTAAATGCGCCAACCAAAAGACATAGGGTATCAGAATGGATAAAAAAACAAGACCCATCTATTTGCTGTCTACAAGAGACTCATTTTAGACCTGAGGACACCTTTAGATTGAGAGTGAGGGGATGGAGAACTATTTATCATGCTACTGGAAGCCAAAAGAAAGCTGGAGTAGCCACACGTATATCAGACAAACTAGACTTTAAATTAAAGGCTGTAACAAGAGATGAAGAAGGGCATTATATAATAGTTACAGGGTCTATCCATCAGGAAGAGCTAACAATTATAAATGTCTATGCGCCAAATACCGGAGCCCCCAAATATATAAAACAATTACTCATAAACATAAGCAACCTTATGGATAAGAATGTGGTAATTGCAGGGGACTTTAACACCCCACTTACAGAAATGGATAGATCATCTAGACACACGGTCAATAAAGAAACAAGGGCCCTGAATGAGACATTGGATGAGATGGACTTGACAGATATATTTAGAACTCTGCATCCCAAAGCAACAGAATATACTTTCTTCTCGAGTGCACATGGAACATTCTCCAAGATAGATCATATACTGGGTCACAAAACAGCCCTTCATAAGTTTACAAGAATTGAAATTATACCATGCATACTTTCAGACCACAATGCTATGAAGCTTGAAATCAACCACAGAAAAAAGTCTGGAAAACCTCCAAAAGCATGGAGGTTAAAGAACACCCTACTAACGAATGAGTGGGTCAACCAGGCAATTAGAGAAGAAATTAAAAAATATATGGAAACAAACAAAAATGAAAATACAACAATCCAAATGCTTTGGGACGCAGCAAAGGCAGTCCTGAGAGGAAAATACATTACAATCCAGGCCTATCTCAAGAAACAAGAAAAATCCCAAATACAAAATCTAACAGCACACCTAAAGGAACTAGAAGCAGAACAGCAAAAGGCAGCCTAAACCCAGCAGAAGAAGAGAAATAATAAAGATCAGAACAGAAATAAACAATATAGAAACTAAAAAAACTGTAGAGCAGATCAACGAAACCAAGAGTTGGTTTTTTGAAAAAATAAACAAAATTGACAAACCTCTAGCCAGGCTTCTCAAAAAGAAAAGGGAGATGACCCAAATAGATAAAATCATGAATGAAAATGGAATTATTACAACCAATCCCTCAGAGATACAAACAACTATCAGGGAATACTATGAAAAATTATATGCCAACAAATTGGACAACCTGGAAGAAATGGACAAATTCCTGAACACCCACACTCTTTCAAAACTCAATCAGGAGGAAATAGAAAGCTTGAACAGACCCATAACCAGTGAAGAAATTGAATCGGTTATCAAAAATCTCCAACAAATAAAGAGTCCAGTACCAGATGGCTTCCCAGGGGAGTTCTACCAGACGTTTAAAGCAGAGATAATACCTATCCTTCTCAAGCTATTCCAAGAAATAGAAAGGGAAGGAAAACTTCCAGACTCATTCTAGGAAGCCAGTATTACTTTGATTCCTAAACCAGACAGAGACCCAGTAAAAAAAGAGAACTACAGGCCAATATCCCTGATGAAGATGGATGCAAAAATTCTCAATAAGATACTAGCAAATCGAATTCAACGGCATATAAAAAGAATGATTCACCATGATCAAGTGGGATTCATTCCTGGGATGCAGGGCTGGTTCAACATTCGCAAATCAATCAACGTGATACATTACATTAACAACAAAAAAAGAGAAGAAACATATGATCCTGTCAATCGATGCAGAAAAGGCCTTCGACAAAATCCAGCACCCTTTCTTAATAAAAACCCTTGAGAAAGTCGGGATAGAAGGAACATACTTAAAGATCATAAAAGCCATTTATGAAAAGCCCACAGCTAGCATCATCCTCAACGGGGAAAAACTGAGAGCTTTTTCCCTGAGATCAGGAACACGACAGGGATGCCCACTCTCACTGCTGTTGTTTAATATAGTGCTGGAAGTTCTGGCATCAGCAATCAGACAACAAAAGGAAATCAAAGGCATCAAAATTGGCAAAGATGAAGTCAAGCTTTCGCTTTTTGCAGATGACATGATAGTATACATGGAAAATCCAATAGACTCCACGAAAAGTCTGCTAGAACTGATACATGAATTCAGCAAAGTTGCAGGATACAAAATCCATGTACAGAAATCAGTTGCATTCTTATACACTAACAATGAAGCAACGGAAAGACAAATAAAGAAACTGATCCCACTCACAATTGCACCAAGAAGCATAAAATACCTAGGAATAAATGTAACCAAAGATGTAAAGGATCTGTATGCTGAAAACTATAGAAAGCTTATGAAGGAAATTGAAGAAGATTTAAAGAAGTGGAAAGACATTCCCTGTCATGGATTGGAAAAATAAATATTGTCAAAATGTCAATACTACCCAAAGCTATCTACACATTCAATGCAATCCCAATCAAAATTGCACCAGCATTCTTCTCGAAACTAGAACAAGCCATCCTAAAATTCATATGGAACCACAAAAGGCCCCGAATAGCCAAAGGAATTTTGAAGAAGAAGACCAAAGCAGGAGGCATCACAATCCCAGACTTTAGCCTCTACTACAAAGCTGTCATCATCAAGGCAGCATGGTATTGGCACAAAAACAGACACATAGACCAATGGAATAGAATAGAAACCCCAGAACTAGACCCACAAACATATGGCCAACTCATCTTTGACAAAGCAGGAAAGAACATCCAATGGAAAAAAGACAGCCTCTTTAACAAATGGTGCTGGGAGAACTGGACAGCAACATGCAGAAGGTTGAAACTAGACCACTTTCTCACACCATTCACAAAAATAAACTCAAAATGGATAAAGGACCTAAATGTGAGACAGGAAACCATCCAAACCTTAGAGGAGAAAGCAGGAAAAGATCTCTCTGACCTCAGCCGTAGCAATCTCTTACTCGACACATCCCCAAAGGCAAGGGAATTAAAAGCAAAAGTGAATTACTGGGACCTTATGAAGATAAAAAGCTTCTGCACAGCAAAGGAAACAACCAGCAAAACTAAAAAGCAACCAACGGAATGGGAAAAGATATTCGCAAATGACATATCGGACAAAGGGCTAGTATCCAAAATCTATAAAGAGCTCACCAAACTCCACACCCGAAAAACAAATAACCCAGTGAAGAAATGGGCAGAAAACATGAATAGACACTTCTCTAAAGAAGACATCCGGATGGCCAACAGGCACATGAAAAGATGTTCAGCGTCGCTCCTTATCAGGGAAATACAAATCAAAACCACACTCAGGTATCACCTCACGCCAGTCAGAGTGGCCAAAATGAACAAATCAGGAGACTATAGATGCTGGAGAGGATGTGGAGAAACGGGAACCCTCTTGCACTGTTGGTGGGAATGCAAATTGGTGCAGCCGCTCTGGAAAGCAGTGTGGAGGTTCCTCAGCAAATTAAAAATAGACCTACCCTATGACCCAGCAATAGCACTGCTAGGAATTTATCCAAGGGATACAGGAGCACTGATGCATAGGGCCACTTGTACCCCAATGTTCATAGCAGCACTCTCAACAATAGCCAAATTATGGAAAGAGCCTAAATGTCCATCAACTGATGAATGGATGAAGAAATTGTGGTTTATATACACAATGGAATACTACGTGGCAATGAGAAAAAATGAAATATGGCCTTTTGTAGCAACGTGGATGGAACTGGAGAGTGTGATGCTAAGTGAAATAAGCCATACAGAGAAAGACAGATACCATATGGTTTCACTCTTATGTGGATCCTGAGAAACTTAACAGGAACCAATGGGGGAGGGGAAGGAAAAAAAAAAAAGAGGTTAGAATGGGAGAGAGCCAAAGCATAAGAGACTGTTAAAAACTGAGAACAAACTGAGGGTTGATGGGGGTTGGGAGGGAGGAGAGGGTGGGTGATGGGTATTGAGGAGGGCACCTTTTGGGATGAGCACTGGGTGTTGTATGGAAACCAATTTGTCAATAAATTTCATAAAAAATAAAAAAATAAAAAAAAATAAAAAAAAAAAGAGAATCAGTTGGTACAGTCCAGGATGGTACGTAGCACCTTAGAAGTATGCACATAATACCCTGAAATCACAAAGGAAAGCATTTAAATCAAGGCTTCCTGAACAAATGTTTTAACTGATTTTTAAAGGATGTGTAGGAGTTAGCTGTTAAAGAAGGGAGAAGAGCACCATTATAGCAGAACAGGAGGCATAAGGGCATGGAGAAAAGAAACAGCATGATAAAGTTTGGTAGGGTTACAGCAAAGAAATATATTGGGAGATGGTCAAAGATGCAATTTATAGAGGGAAAATAAATAGTAAAAAAAGAAAAAAAATAAAATAAAAAATGTTGTTTTATTTTTTACTTTAAAATTTTCATTATAATCTTAAATAACTATTTCAATATTCCCAAAATTTGCCATGTATACTATTGGTGGTGTGAGGGATGACTTTTATTAGATACATGGGCATTTTTGATGATAACAGTTATGCATTTTAAAGAAAAAATATTTGTTAGAAAAATATTAATTATTGGTTTCCATACAACACCCAGTGCTCATCCCAAAAGGTGCCCTCCTCACTACCCATCACCCACCCTCCACTCCCTCCCACCCCCCATCAACCCTCAGTTTGTTCTCAGTTTTTAACAGTCTCTTATGCTTTGGCTCTCTCCCACTCTAACCTCTTTTTTTTTTCTTCCCCTCCCCTATAGGTTTCTGTTAATTTTCTCAAGATCCACATAAGAGTGAAACCATATGGTAAAAGCTGTTATTTCGATATATGAAAGCAAATATTTTTTTAAAAAACAGCTAAAAGTAATTTAAAGCAGTTGCGTCTGGAGAGAAGGAATTTGTAGAGAAGAGCAATAAAACAGGAGCCAGCAAAAAAAAAAAAAAAAAGAAAGAAAAAAAATATTAATTATTCTTCAAACCTGTGTTTTCACTGATATTACTTAGTATAAATTTAAGTTTAAAAAATGTGACTCAAGTCAATTTAAATAAACTATAAAGTTAAAAGAATTATAGTTAATAATGAAAACTATGGTCAGCTTCACAAGAGTTGTAAAGAAATAACGGAATCTTGAGAAATGCTAACATAACTAAAATATAGCCCTACACATTTTGTATACATACAGGAATTTAAAGAGACAGTCCCAACCCTTCCTTGATTTCTAATTTTTTAGCTAGTGAACACTAGTCTATATATATTTTGTTTAAAATTTTTAACGTTTATTTATTTTTGAGACAGAGGGAGACAGAGCACGAACGGGGAAGGGTCAGAGAGACAGGGAGACAGAGAATCTGAAACAGGCTCCAGGCTCTGAGCTGTCAGCACAGAGCCCGATGGGGGTTTGAACTCACGGACCGCGAGATCATGACTTGAGCCGAAGTGGGACACTTAACCGACTGAGCCACCCAGGCGCCCTACACTAGTCTATATATTAAAATGATCTTTATAAATTAGCAACATGAAAAGGTAAGGCCAGATTGCCTATGTTGTTCAATATCATTCATGATGTATGAAAACTGAAAGAGACAACATGACCAAAGGAATAAGATATTCACCAAAATGTCTTTTCAATTTTGACATGTCAATCATCTAAAAAAAGACAAAGCAAAGAAGAATATAAGTGTATTTATTTATTTATTTATCCTTTTGATAATTATTGATAGAGTTATATGTTTTTGTATGATTTGGTCTATATTAATAGATTTACCACCAGTATAAGAACCAAAATAAAACAAGTAAAACTATTTGATCATTGAATCTAAGAAGTTTAAGGAGGGGTGGCATTAAAAGCAATTGATAATTGGTACCTCAGAGCTTTGATATTCAAAGTGTCAAGGGATTAGTAACATGCTGTTATCTGGGAACTTGTTGAAGACCCAAAATAATGGGCTCCATCCTAGACATAATGAATCAGACCCTTCATTTGAATAACTTTACCAGATGATTTTCTACACATTATATTTGACAAATATTGTCCCAGAGAATAATTTCTCAAAGTGTGGACCAGGGACTATTGGTGTTTCCTGGCAAGTTCAGGTGATCTTCAGCATCAAAACTATTTTCATAATAATACAAAGATGTGAATTCTTTCTTCTTCTTCTTCTTCTTCTTCTTCTTCTTCTTCTTCTTCTTTCTGTGTTGGCATTTGCAGATTATGCAAAAGGACATCAAGGCAGTGACATCTAACTGTATGAATAGTGATTGCATTTATTATATTTAAACGGCCACAGGAAAAAATAAATAAAAATTATTTTATGAATGTCCTGTATTAAACAGGAAAAATTGTCAATTTTATGAAATTTCAACAATTAAAAATATATGTTTAATATGTGGTGTGATAAAAATTCAAGTATACCTAAAGTATTTCTGCTACACAACAAAATACCAAAGTTATCTCAAAGAAGAATAATCTTGTAATTGAGTTGCAAACTCAGAACTTAAGCTAAAAAAACTTATCATACATCAAACAGCTTGAATGCAAAACAGGTTTGATAATCTAACTCTTAAATTGAGAGATACATTAAAAAATTTGCAAAAATGCAAAACCAGCCACTCCTTTTGTTACTAGATATTTTCCTTTGTGTAAAAAACCACCCTAGCAAGTAGGGGATGTTTTTAAAGCACTAGGAATATGGTGATTTAAAGGTTATGGAATCCTCCCAAAACTCCTCTTTAGCATATATATAACTAGTTTTCAATCATTCAGAATTTCCAGAAACATTAGTATAACTAAAGGGGCAAGATATCTGTCTAACATTGAGACTGATTGTGGGTTTGATTTTAAGTTCCTTCAAGTCAGGAAATTTATTGTCTACATTAAAAAGTATATATATTCTAGCCTAATAGTAAATCATAAAAAAATACAAAACAAAACAAATAGCAAGCATTTTGAGTTTGTATTTCACTGATTCCTTTTGTTTCTTACAATTTTTCTTTCATCCTTCAATCAAAATCAAGCTTTTGTTTAAGATACCATTAAAGAAGTTTTAGTAGAATCAATGACTTGGGAAGAGGAATTAAGATGGCAGAGGATGAGGAAGACATTATGCTTTCCTCCTCCTTTGAACACAGGTAGGTAACTACCAAATCATTCTGAATACCCAGGAAATCGATCTGAGGACTGAGAGAACAAACTCCACAACTAGAGGGAGAAAAGAGGCCACACTGTGGAAGGTACAAGGTACAGTGATGTGAATTTGGGGATAAAAGAGCAGTTGGTGCTGCAGAAGGAGGAAGACCTGATCAGGGAGAGAGGAGAGAAAGAGGGAAAGAGAGAGAGAGAGAGAGCAAGCATTTGAAAATACCCATAACCAGCAATGAAATTTAATCAGTAATCAAAAATTTCCCAACTCACAAAAGTCCAGGGTCAGATGACTTCACAGGGAAATTCTACTAGACATTTAAAAAAGGGTTAATATCTATTCTTACCAAATTTATTCAAAAAATAGAAATGGAAGGAAAATTCCAAACTCATTCTACAAGGCCAGTATTACCTTGATTCCAAAACCACATAAAGAACCCACTAAAAAGGAGAATTATAGGCCAATATCCCTGATGAACATGGATGCAAATATCTCAACAAGATACTAACAAATTGAACCCAACACTACATTAAAATACTTACTCACCATGATTAAGATTTATTCCTGAGCTGCAGAGGGGCTCAATATTCATAAAGCAATCAACGTGATACACCACATTAATAAAAGAAAGGGTAAGAACCATATGATCCTCTAAATAGATTTTTTAAAGAGTATTTAATAAAATACAGCAACCATTTTTGATAATAACCCTCAATAAAGTAAGGATAGAGGGAGCATACCTACACCATAAAGGCCATATATTAAAGACCCACAGCTAATATCATCCTCGATGGGGAAAAACCAAGAGGTTTTCCTCCATTGTCAGGACCAAGACAGGGATGTCTACTCTCACCATTGTTATTTAACACATTCCTCGAAGTCTTAGCCTCAGCAACCAGACAGCAAAAAGAAACAAAGTCATCCAAATTAGCAAGGAAGAAAGCAAACTATCACAGTTCAGAAGACATAATACTCTATGAAGAAAACCCAAAAGACTCCACCCAAAAATTGCTAGAACTGATACATGAATTAAGCAAAGTTGCAAGATACAACATCAACATACAGAAATCTGGTGCATTTATATACATCAATAATGAAGCAACAGAAAGAGAAATCAAGGAATTAATCCCATTTACAATTGCACCAAAACCATAAAGTAACTAGGAATAAACCTAACCAAAGAGATAAATGATCTGTACTCTGAAAACCATAAGACACTGATGATAGATATTGAAGAGAACCCAAGGAAATGGAAAAACATTCAATGCTTATGGATTGGAAAAACAAATATTGTTAAAATGTCTATAATACTCAAAGCAATATACATATTCAGTGCAATCCCTATCAAAGTACCCATAGCATTTTTTTCACACAGATAGAACAAACAACTTCCAAATTTGTATGGAACCACAAAATATGTCAAATACTGAAGCAGTCTTGAAAAAGAAAAGCAAACTGAAGCCATCGCAATTCCAGACTTCAATCTACATTACAAGTCTTTAGTCATCAAGACAGTATTGTACTGGCACAAAAACAGACACATAGATCCATGGGACAGAATATAAATACCAGAAATGGACCCGTAACTATATGGTTAACTAATTTTCAACAAAGCAGGAAAAAATATTCAATGAATAAAAGGCATCTCTTCAACAAATGATGTTGGTTAAACTGCACAGCAACATGCAAAAGAACAAAACTAGGCAACTTTCTTATGCCATACACAAAAATAAATTCAAAATGGATGCAAGACCTAAATGTGAGACAGGAAACCATCAAAATCCTACAGGAGAAAACAGACAGTAACCTCTTTGACCTTGGCGATAGGCACTTCTTAAGAGACACTACTCTGGAGGCAAGATAAACAAAAACAAAAATGAACTATTGGGATTTCATCAAGATAAATCACTTCTGCACTATGAAGGAAACAATCAACAAAAATAAAAGGCAACCTACAGAATGGGAGAAGGTATTTCCAAATACAAATCTGATAAAGGGTTAATATCTGAAATCTATAAAGAACTCATCAAACTCAACATCCAAAAAACAAATATTCCAGGTAAAAAAAAAATGGGAAGAAGAGGGGAGCCTGGGTGGTTCAATCAGTTAATCGTCCAACTTCAGATCAGGTCATAGTCTCAGGGTTTATGGGTTTAAGCCCCACATCTGGCTCTGTGCTGAGAATTCAAAGCCTGGAGCTACTTCAGACTCTATGACTCCCTCTCTGCTCCTCCCCTGCTTGTGTTCTGTCTCTCTCTCTCTCTCAAAAATAAAGAAACATTATTTTTTTTTGAAAAATGGGAAGAAGACATGGATAGACTTTTTTTTCCAAAGAAGAAATCCACATGGCTAACAGACACATGAAAAGATGCTGAGCATCACATCACTCATCATCAGAAAAATACAAATCAAAACTACACGATAGATACAACCTTACACTTTTCAGAATGGCTAAAATTAGCAACATAGGAAACAACAAAAAATTGGCAAGGATGTGGTGAAAAGGGAACCCGCTTACACTGTTGGTGGTATGCAAACTTGTGCGGTCACTCTAGAAAATAGTATGGAGGTTCCTCAAAAAGTTAAAAATAGAATTACCCTACATCCCAGTAATTGCACTACTAAGTATTTATCCAAACAATACAAAAATACTGATTCAAAGTAACACATGCACCCCTTGTTTATAGCAGCATTATCAACAATAGCCAAATTATGGAAAGAGCTTAAATGGCCACCAACTGATGAATGAATAAGAATGAAGTGGTATATATATATATATATATATATATATATATATACACACACACACAGTAGAATATTACTCACCATCAAAAAGAATGAAATCTTGCCATTTGCAAGGATGTTGATGGATCTAGAGTGAATCATGCTGAGCTAAATAAGTCAGTCAGGGAAAGACAAATATCATGATTTTCATTCACATGTGGAATTTAGGAAATTAAACAGAAACATAGGTTGAGGGGGAAGAATAAAGGAGAAGAAGGCAAACCACAGGACACTATTAACTATAAAGAACAAATAGAGGACACTATTAACTATAAAGAACAAATAGAGAACAGATAGAGGGGAGGTGGCAGGAGATGGGCAAATGGGTGATGGATATTAAGGAGTGCACTTGTGATGAACACTGGCTGCTAAATGTAAGTGATGAATTACTTAATTCTACTCCTGAAACCAATATTACACTATATGTTAAATAAATAAAATTTAAATAAAAACTTGGGACAAAAATTTTAAAATTTAAAAATCTTAAAATTCATATGTCAAATGATCAGTTCATTAGTAAATATCCCAGGGTAGAGTTGAGGGGTGAGGAAGTTTCAAATACAAACCAGGTTATTCTTTGGGGTGTTAGAATCATTCTGTATCCTCCATAAGGTGATGGTCAAGAGAATCTGCACACGTACAAATTTTTATAACTGCACTCAAAATGGTGAATTTTGCTGCATGTAAAAGTAAAACGAAAGTAAATAAATAGAAAGAAGTTGTAGTATATATGTATGATTTTCAAGATGAACATTTAGTCTAAATTATTTTTTCTTAGAAATTAGCCCAATCTCATGCCTTATGACTTACTGTTCTAGTTTGCCTCTCATGGTTCGAGCCATTGAGGAAAAAAATCAGCTTTGTAATTTATCATCAATTTCATTGAACCTTTCCAAAAATCCAAATATACATCTGGGAGTTTTTTGCTAGCGACTTTAGACTTATAACATTTAAGTAATCAAACATTCTTCTCTCTAGTCTGTACTCTAAATTTATACATAGGAATACATCATTGAAAAGTTTTCTATTTTCCAGAAAAGTCCCAATTTCAGTTTTGCAATGTCTTGTATGCAAGTTAATCCAATAACATAAGCACGTTATTTCACATTACTCACACTAATTTTGGCTTAGAAAAAAAATTGTAAAATTAAGCCATAAACCTTGGAGATGGGACACTTAGCTGATCCATGCCATTATTAACCTTGTGTTTATTTGAAAGCACATTACTTTTTGCCAAAGGCCAACTAGCCAAATACACTCCTTTTTATCAAAAGCACTGGAACTATAATAACACGGGGAGCCTGGGCGGCTTAGTTGGTTAAGCATCTGACTTTTTTTTAATTATTTTATTTAACGTTTATTTATTTTTGAGACAGAGAGAGACAGAGCATGAACAGGGGAGGGGCAGAGAGAGAGGGAGACACAGAATCTGAAACAGGCTCCAGGCTCCGAGCTGTCAGCACAGAGCCCGACGCGGGGCTCGAACTCACGGACTGTGAGATCATGACCTGAGCCGAAGTTGGATGCTTAACCGACCGAGCCACCCAGGCGCCCCAAGCATCTGACTTTTGATCTCAACTTAGGTCTTGATCTCAGTGCCCTGAGTTCAAGCCCCACTTTGGGCTCTGTATTCGGCATGATGCCTACTTAAAAAACTGGGGTGCCTGGGTGGCTCAGTTGGTTAACTTCAGCTCAGGTCATGATGCAGGGTCCATGGGTTCAGACCCAGCATTGGGCTCTGTGCTGACACCTCAGAGCCTGGAGCCTGCTTCAGATTTTGTCTCTGTCTTCCCTACTCGTGCTCTCTCTCTCTCTCTCTCTCTCTCTCTCTCTCTCTCTGTCTCTCTCAAAAGTAAATTAGACATTAATTAAAAAAACTATAATAGCATAATACCCTCAAAGAATAAAGAGCTCAAAATGTCACATGCACACACACATACACAAATAAACAAGCACTGCCACACACAAAATTTACTTACATTTTAACAAATTATATGTACCCAGTGTGTCTGTTTGCCTCATATAAACCATCTATTGCACTCAAAAATCTTAGAAAATGGAAAATGGTTACACACTTATCAGGACAAAGAACCAAATTAAGCAGTAAAGTGTGACTACCATTAGGAATCATAAATACTAAGAAGAGGACCGATTCAATATTAACCCCTAAATCATACAATGTACCATCCAACCTCTCTTCTGTCTACTCTCTTGATTTTGTACATATATGTTTATGTACACATATATGTGTGTATGCATCTGTATACATATATATGTGTACATGTATATATTACAACAGATTAACCAAGATTCAAATATATATATGTGTATTTATACAGATTTATATATACAAGTAACACAAATTTTTGAAATAAAAATATACATTATTTAAAGTTTACCACTCAGCCCCTCCTTATTTTTTCTCTCAATTAAACTGTAACTTCAAGTTTTCAAGACCCAATCTATCTTGACTGATAGATATGCATTCCTTCTCTCAACCACAGGAACCAAAAATAATTTTCTCAATTGATTAGCTGGGAAAATGAGAGAAAAGAGCAAATGATAACTTCATATGCAAGCCTGAAAATAGCGAAATAACCCAACTTAATAAAAGTTTTGGAATAAGATAAATTAGTTGAATATATGAATGAAGAATTTTGTAAGATTTTAAATTATTCAATTTATTTTATAGATTTAGGGCTATTAACTTGACTTCTACTCAAATGAGCTTCAGTAAGTTGTGACTCTCAATGAAATGTCATTGTATCTGTTATCAAATTTGTAGATATAGAGTTGTTCAGAGTATTCCTTTGATACCCATTTAATGCTCATGTGATTAAAAAATAGCTTAATTCTGATATCAATAATTTGTGTCTTCTCTCTCCTTTTAATCTGGTTAACCTAATTAGAAATTTATACATTTTATTATGTCTTCAAAAACCAATGGGGCGCCTGGGTGGCGCAGTCGGTTAAGCGTCTGACTTCAGCCAGGTCACGTTCTCGCGGTCCGTGAGTTCAAGCCCCGCGTCAGGCTCTGGGCTGATGGCTCAGAGCCTGGAGCCTGTTTCCGATTCTGTGTCTCCCTCTCTCTCTGCCCCTCCCCCGTTCATGCTCTGTCTCTCTCTGTCCCAAAAATAAATAAAAACGTTGAAAAAAAATTAAAAAAAAAACAAGCTTGTTTCATTGATTTTTCTCTACTGTTTCTTGTTTTTTTGTTTATTGACTTATGCTCTTTTTTTTTTTCTGACGTTCAACAGCTTGGTTTAGGTGCAATTTGTTATTCTTTATTTTTCTATAGTGAAAACGTAAGTTATTAATTTTTGACTTTCTTTTTTTCTAATTATTTTTTTCAATTAATAAAATTTTTAAAGTCCATTTATTTATTTATTTGAGAGAGACAAAGACAGTGTGAGTAGGGGAGGAGCAGAGAGAGAGGGAGGGAGAGAGAGAAAATTCCATGCAAGCTCTGCATTGTTTTAATTGACATATAGTTGACACTCAATGTTACATTAGAGTTCAGGTGTACAAGATAGTGATTACACAACTCTATATATTATACTATACTTATCACAAGTGTACTACCATGTGTCACCACATAATACTATTACAATACCATTAGCTAAATTCCCTATGTTGTACCATTTATTCCCATGACTTATTCATTCCATAACTGGGGGCCTCCAGCTCCTACTTACCTACCCCCATATTACCCATCCCTCACCCCCTCCACTCTGACAACCATCAACTTGTTCTCTGTATTTATGGGTGTGTTTCTGCTTTTTTATTGTTTAATCTTTTTTTACATTATTGGAATCAATTTTCTAAAATTTTGTTGAAAATTTTTGCATCTATGTGAATGAAGGATATTGATCTGTAGCTTACTTTTCTTGGCACCTCTTTGTCTAATTTTTGTATTAGTGCAATGCTAGCTTCATAGAATGAGTTAGAAGGTGATATCTTTGCTTGTATTTTTTGGACGAGGTTGTAGAAAATTAATGTAATTTCTTCCTTAAATGTTTGGGAAAATTCACCAAAGAATCTTTCTGGGCTGGCTGCTTTCAGTTACAGAAGATTATTATTGATTTAATTTAATAGATATATGTCTATTCAGATTATTTTCTTTTTTTCAAGAGCTTTGGTAGACTATGTCTTTCAATAAGTTGGTCCAGTTTATCTAGGTTATCAAATTTGTGGACATAGTTTTTTACTACTTCTCTATTTTCCTTTTGATGTCCACAGAATATGTAGTGATGCTTATCCTATATTTTGTTTATATTAGTAATTTGCATCTGCTCTCTGTGTCTCTCTTTTCTTCATAGCGTGGTTCGAGACTTATTGATTTAATTAGTCTTTTCAAATAACCAGTTTAGTATTTCATTGATTTTTTTAATTGAATTCCTGGTTTCAATTTTATTGATTCTGCTGTACTTTTTATTACTCTCTTCTGTGAAAGTTGCATTAAACACCCTCTTATACTAGTTTCCTAAGATTAAAGCTAAAATTACTGATTTTACACCTTTAATGCTTTCTAATATATGCATTTAATATCAGATATTTTGCTGTAAGAAAATTGCTTTTGTTAAATACGGCTAACTTTGGTAACTTAAATTTTAATTTTAAAATCAATTAAAGTTATTTTTAATTTTAATCTTATTCCAAAATATTCAGTATCTCTTTAGAATTCTTTTTGGGCCCATGTAATGTTTATATGTCCACTTTTTAATCTCTTAATATTTTGAGATTTTCTAGCTATCATTCTGTTATTGCTTTCTAGCTAAACAAGATTGAGTTATGAAAGCCAACTGGGTATGAGTTATATCTTTTTAAACTATTATTAAATTTTTATTTGACTCCAGTATACAGTGTTATATTAGTTTCAGGTGTACAAACTAGTAATTCATCAATTCCATACACCACCCACTGCTCATCATGACAAGTGCCTTCCTTAATCCCCCTCACCTATTTCACCCACCCCTCTACCCACCTCCACTCTGGTAACCATCAGTATGTTTTCTATAATTAATCATATGTTTCTTGGTTTGTTTCTCATTATCTCTTTTATTTTTCATTTGGTCATATGTTTTGTTTCTTAAATTTCACATATGAGTGAAATCATATGGTATTTGTCTTTCTCTGACTGACTTATTTTGCTTAGCAAGATACTGTCTAGCTCCATCCATGTTGTTTCAAATGGCAACATTTTATTCATTTTTATGGTTGAATAATAATCCATTGTGGATATATACACCAGTTCCTCTTTATTCATACACCAGTGGATACTAGGGACGCTTCCAAAATTTGCCTATTATAAAAAAATGTTCCAATAAACATAAGAGTGCATATATCTTTTCAAATAACTATTTTCATATTATTTAGGTAAATATGCAAGATTGGAATTCCTGAGTCATGTAATTCTATTTTAATTTTTTGAGGACACTTCATACTGTTTTTCACAGTGGCTGCATTATTTTGCTTTGCCACCAATAGTGCAAGAAGGTACATTTTCCTCGACATTCTAGCCAATGATAGTTATTTCTTGTGTTTATGATTTTGGCCATTCTGACAGGTGTGAGGAGATATGTCATTAAACTTTTGATTTGCATTGCCCAAATAATGAGTGATGTTGAGCATCTTTTCGTGTGTTGGCCATCTGTACGTTTTTCTTTGGACAAATGTCTGTTCATGTCTTCTACCCATTTTTTTAATTGGATAATTTGTTTCTTAGGTATATATATATATATATATATATATATATATATATATATATATATAAATTTTATTTTTGAGAGGCAGAGAGAGACTGTGCATGAGTGGGGGAGGGGCAGAGAGAGAGAGGGAGACACAGAATCTGAAGCAGGCTTCAGGCTCTGATCTGTCAGCACAGAGCTCTACACAGGGCTCGAACTCATGAACTGAAAGATTATGACCTGAGGCAAAGCTGGATGCCTAACCAACTGAGCCACTCAGGCACCACATTAGGTATTGAGTTGTATCAATTCTTCATATGAGTTGGATAGTAACCCTTTATCATATATGCTATTTGCAAATACCTTCTCCCATTCCATAGGTTGCCTTTTAGTTTTGTTGATTGTTTCTTTTGCTGTGCAGAAGAATTTTATTTTGAGGTAGTTCCAATTGTTATTTTTTCTTTTATTTCCCTTCACTCAAGCAATGCATCTAGAAAAGGTTGCTACAGCCTATGTCAAAGGAGTTACTGCCTGTGTTCTTCTCTAGGGTTTTTATGACTCCAGATTTTACATTGAGGTCTTTAATCCATTTTGAATTTTTTTGTGTGTGTATGGTGTAAGAAAGTGGTAGTTTCATTCTTTTGCAGGTAGCTGACGACTTTTCTGAACACAATTTATTTAAGAAACTGTCTTTTTCCCATTGGATATTCTTTCATGCTTTGTCAAAATTTAATAGAACATATAATTGTGGGTTTATTTCTGTGTTTTTCTATTCTGGTCCATTAATGATCTTTGTGTCTATTTTTGTACCAATATCGTACTGTTTTGATTACCACTCGTTTGTAACTGAACTTGAAGTCAAGATTTGCGATGCCTCCAGCTTTGCTTTTCTTTTTCAAGACTGCTCTTCCTATTTGAGATCTTTTATGGTTCCATATAAGTTTTAGGATTGTTTGTCTAGTTCTGTGAAAAAATGCTGGTGATATGTTGATAGTGACTCTGTTAAATGTATACATTGCTTTGGGTAGTAAAGACATTTTAACAATATTTGCTCTTCCAACCCATGATGGAATATCCTTCCATTTCTTTGTGTTTTCAATTCCCTTCATCATCATACAGACTCTTTTCAGAGTAGAGGTCTTTCACCTCTTTCATTAGGTTTCTTCCTAGGTATTTTATTATTTTTGTTGCAAATGTAAATGGGATTATTTTTATTTTTTTTCTGATGCTTCAGTAATAGTATATAGAAATACAAGAAATTTCTGTATGTCAATTTTGTATCTTGTGACTTTACTGCATTCATTTATCAGTTCTAGCAGTTTTTTGGTAGAGTCTTTAGGGTTTTCTATACATAGTATCATAGCCTATGAACATAGTAAAAGTTTTACTTCTTCCTTACCAATTTAGATATTCTTTATTTTGTTTTGTGGTCTGAATTCTGAGTCTAAGACTTCCAGTACTATGTTGAATAGCAGTGGTGAGAATGGAGAGCCCTGTCTTATTCCTGACATTTAGGTGAATAGCTCTAAGTTTTTCCCCATTGAGAATAATGTTACCTGTGGGTTTTTATATATGATCTTTATTATATTCAGGTACATTCCCTCTACACCTACTTTCTTGAAAGTTTTTATGCTGAATGGATGTTGTATTTTGTAACATTTTCTGCATCTATGGAAATGATCACATGGTTTTTATTCTTTCTGCCATTTATGTGATGTATCACGCTGATTGATATGAGAATTCTGAACGACCCTTGCATGCCAGAAATAAATCCAACTTGATCGTCGTGAATGATTTTTTAATGTATTGTTGGATTCAGTTTGCTAGCATTTTGTTGAGAATTTTTGCATCTATGCTCCTCAGAGATATCATCCTCAGAGATATTAGCCTGTATATATATATATATATATATATATATATATATATATAATTAAATTATATATTTAATTAATTAAATATAAATATATTATATATTTAATTGATTAAATATAAATATATTATATATTAAATATATATATTATATATTTAGTTTATCTGGTTTGGTATCAGAGTAATCCTGGCCTCATAGAATGAATTTGGAAGTTTTTCTTTCCTTTTCTTTTCTTTCTTTCTTTCTTTCTTTCTTTCTTTCTTTCTTTCTTTCTTTGTTTTTTGGAATAGTTTGAGAAGAATAATTATTAAATCTTTTTTAAATGCTTGGTAGAAATCATCAGTGAAGCTCTCTGGTCCTGGACTTTTTTTACATTGCCGTTGTGAAGCTTTTGATTAGTGATTCAATTTCTTTGCTAGTAACTGGCCTGTTCAAATTTTCTATTTCTTCCTTTTTCAGTTTCATTAGATTATATGTTTCTAGGAATATACCCATTTCTCCTACGTTGTCTAATTTGTTGGCATATAGTTTTTCATAATGTCTTATTGGAATTGTTTGTATTTCTGTAGCGTTGGTTGTTATTTTTCCTCTGTCATTTGTGATTTTATTTATTGGATCCTTTTTTTTTTCTTTTTAATAAGTCTGGTTAGGAATTTATCAGTTTTATTAATTTGTTCAATAATCAGTTTCTGGATCCATTGATCTGGGTTTGTTATGTTTGTTTGTTTGTTTGCTTTTAGTTTCTATATCATTTATTTCTACTCTAATCTTTATAATTTATTTCCTTTTGATAGTTTAAGGTTCAATTTTTTGTTATTATTCTAGCTCCTTTAGGTGTAAAATTAGGTTGTTTATTGGATATTTTTCTTGCTCCTTGTTGTAAGCCTGTATTGTTTTAGACTTCTGTCTTAGAACTGCTTTTGATGCATCCCAAAGATTTGGACCATTGTGTTTTTATTTTTATTTTTTAAGTAATCTTTATTTCTTCTTTGATCTATTCATTGAGCCATTCATTGTTTAGTTGGGTGTTATTTAACCTCCATATATTTGTGGTCCTTCCAGATTTTTCATGTGGTTGATTGCTAGTCTCAAAGCATTGTGGTAAGAAAAGATGCATGGTATGACTTCAATGATTTTGAAAGTGTTAAGACATGTCATGTGGTCTAAGATGTGATTTCTTCTAGCAAATGTTCCATATGCACTTGAAAGGGATACATATTTTGCAGTTTTAGGACGGAATGTTCTAAATATATCTGCTACATCCCTCTGGTCCAATGTGTCATTCAAAGTCACTATTTCCTTATTTATTTTTATTTATTTTTTTTTTGGTTTGGAAGATCTGTCCATCAATGTATATGGGGTATTAAAGCCCCCTACTATTATTGTATTACTATCAATTACCTCTTTTATATTTGTTATTAACTTTTTAATGCATTTGGGTGGTCTATGTTGGGTGCATAAATATTTACAATTGTTCCATTTATTATTATAGATCGCCCATCTGTGTCTCTTTTTGTAGTTTGTTTTAAAGTTAATTTTGTCCAATATAAGTATTGCTACCATGGATTTCTTTTGACACCCATTTATGTGATAAATATTTCCTCATCCCTTCACTTTAAATCTACAGGGGTCTTCCATTATAAATTGAGTCTCTTGTAGGTAGAACTTAAATGGGTTTTGTTTTTTACCCATTCTGTCACTCTATGTCTTTTTATTCGAGCATTTATTCTATTTATATTCAAAGTAATTATTGACAAATATGTATTTATTGTCATTTTGTGTTTGTCGTTGAAGTTTTTCTCTGATCCCTTCTTTCTTGCTCTCCTTCATGGCTTGCTGACTTTCTTGAGTAATAAACTTGATTTTTGTTTATTCTTTGTATATCTATTCCTGGATTTTTATTTGTGGTTACCATTCAGTTTGTATGTATCATTGTACACATATAGCAGTCTGTAGTACCTTCATGGTCACTTAAGGTGGAAATCATTATTTAATCATCTTCTCATGCTTTGTGTATATGCTGTCATATTTTACATCTTTTTATTTTGGGAACCACTTGCTGATTTTTACAGATATACTTATTATTTTTAATGTTTATTTATTTTGAGAGAGAGAGAGAGGGCATGCACAAGCAGGGGGAGGGGGAGAGAGAGAGAAAAGAGGGAGAGAATCTCAACCAGGCTCCACACTGTCGGCACAGAGCCCAACACAGGGTTTCAAACTCACGAAGTTTGAGATCATGACCTGAGCTGAAATCAAGAGTCAATGCTTAACCGACTGAACTACCCAGGTGCCCTTATATTTACTTTGTATACTCTCATTTATGGTCTTTATTCTCCACTCAAAAAATCCCCTTTAATATTTTTGTAAGGTTGTTTTTATAATTATGAACTAAGTTTTTTGTTTGTTTTTTCTTTTTTCTGGGAAATTCTTTCTCTCCTTCTATTTGAAGTGATAACATTGTTGAATAGAGTGCTCCTGGCTGCAGATTTTTTCCTTTCAGCACTTTTTTTATATTGATTTATTTTTGGGAGAGCATAAGTGGGGGAGGGGTGAGGGAGGGGGACAGAGGGTCCAAAGTGGCTCTGCACTGACATGCTGACAGCAGCCAGCCCAACATGGGGCTCAAACTCAGGAACTGCGAGATCATGACCTGAGCCAAAGTCGGACACTTAACCAACTGAGCCACTCAGGCGCCCCTTCCCTTTCAGCACTTTGAATATTTCATTCCACTATTTTCTGATCTTAAAGCTTCTATTGAAAAATCCTCTGCTAGCCTTAAGGAGTTTCCCCATGTAACTGTCTTCTTTTCTCTTGCAGGTTTTAAGATTATTTCTTTATCATTACTTTTTGCCATTTTAATTATTATGTATCTTGGAATAGACTTTCTTGGGTTGATATTTTGGGATCTCTGTGTGCCTCTAGGATCTAGATATCTGTTTATTTACCCATATTGGGGAAGTTTTCAGCCTTTATTTCTTCAAGTAAATTTTCTGCCCCTTTATCTCTTTTTCTTCTGGGAGCCCTAAAATGTGAATGTGATTACGCTTCATGGAATCACTGATTTTCCTAAGAGTATTTTCAACTTGAATAATTGTTCTCCTCTCATTGCTGAGCTTGGTTTCTTTACATTACCTTGTATTCCATGTCATTAATTCATTCCACTGCTTCATCCAATCTAGCCTGCTCTTAGATTCATCAAGTGTATATTTTATTTCATTTATTGAGTTCATCTCTGATTAGATCTTTCTATATCTTTTTTTAATGTTTATTTACTTTTTGGACAGAGAGAGACAGAACATGAATGGGGGAGGGTCAGAGAGAGAGGAAGACACAGAATCTGAAGCAGGCTTCAGGCTATGAGCTGTCAGCGCAGAGCCCAAAGAGCCCGACACAGGTCTCTAACTCACAGACCGTGAGATCATGACCTGAGCTGAAGTCGGACACTCAACCGACTGAGCCACCCAGGCGCCCCTAGAACTTTCTATATCTTGATTAAGGGTCCCATTGATTTCTTTCACTCTCTTCTCAAGTCAGGTGAGTAGATCTATGATCATTGCTTCCTTCCAAGGTTTGATTTAAATTCCAACAAGTTAATGTGCATTATAATATTAGTTTGAGGTGTAGAATTTAATGATTCAACACTTACATGCAACACTGGGTGCACATCATAGTAAATTCCTTCTTTAATCTCCATCAGGAATTGAGCCCAACCCCCCACCCACCTCCCCTGTGGTAAACATCAGTATGTTGTCTACAGTTAAGAGTCTATTTCTTGGACTTCCTCTTTTATTTTCCCAACTATGTTCATTTCCTTTCTTCTTAAATTCCACATATGAGTGAAAACATATGGTTATTTGTCTTTCTCTGGCTGACTTATTTTGCTTACCATAATATACTCTAGCTCCATCCATGTCATGCAAATAGCAAGATTACTTTCATTTTTATGGCTGAGTAATACTGTAACATATATATTACAGTATCTTCCTTATCCATTTATCAGTTGATGGACACATGGGCTATTTCCATAATTTGGCTATTGCTGATAATACTACTATAGGCACAGGGGTGTATGTATCACTTCAAACTACTATTTATGCATTCTTGGTAAATACCTAGTAGTACAATTGCTGGATCATATAGTAGTTCAATATTTAACTTTTTGAGGAACCTCCATACTGTTTTTCAGAGTGGCTGCAGCAGTTTACATTCCCACCAACAGTGTAAGAGTGTTTCCCTTTCTCTGCATCCTCACCAAAACCTGTCGTTCCGTGTGTTTAATTTTATCCATTCTAACTGGTGTGAGATGATATCTCATTGTAGTTTTGATTTGCATTTACCTGATGATGAGTGACGTTGAGCGTCTTTTCATATGTCTGTTGGTCATCTGTATCTCACCTTTGGAAAATGTTTAGTCATGTCTTGTGCCCATTTTTTAACAGGATTATTATATATTTTTTAAGTTCAAGTTAATTAACATCCAGTGTCATCTTGGTTTCAGGAGTTAAGTGTTTTTTTGGATGTTGAGTTTTATAAGTTCTTTATATATTTTGGAAGGTAACTCTTTATCAGATATACTATACTGATACTGATACTGATACAGATATACTATATTTCTCCCATCTCCAAGGCTGCCTTTTAGTTTTCTTGATTGTTTCCTTCTATGTGCAGTAGCTTTTTATTTTGATACATTTTCAACAAGTTATTTTTGCTTTGTCTCTCTTGCCTCAGGAGACATATCTGGTAAGAAATTGCTATGACTGATGTCAAAGAAGTTACTGCTTATGTTGCCTTCTAGGGTTTTAATGGTGTTCTGTATCACATTTAGGTCTTTCATTTATTTTGAATTTATTTTTGTGTATAGACTAAGAAAGTGGTCCAATTTCATTCTTTTGCTTGTGGGGGTCCATTTTCCTGACACCATTTGTTGAAGAGACTGTCTTTTTCCCTTGGATATTCTATCCTGCTTTGTTGAAGTTTAATTGACCATATAGATGTGAATTATAATCTTTTCCATTGATCTATGTGTTTGTTTTTGTGCCAATATTATACTGTTATGATCAATACAACTTCGGAATATAACTTGAAGCCCAGGATTGTGATGCCTCCAGCTTTGCTTTTGTTTTTCAAGATTGCTTTTTCTATTCAGGGTCTTTTGCAGTTCCATACAAATTGGAGATTGTGTTTTCTAGCTCTGTGAAAAACGCTGTCATCATTGTCATAGGGATTGCATTGAATGTATAGATTGCTTTGGGTAATATAGGAATTTTAACAGTATTTGTTCTTCTAATCTATGAGCATGGAATATTGTTTTACCATTTCTTTGTGTCATCTTTAATTTCTTTCATCAGTGTTTTATAATTTTCAGAGGATAGGAAGTTTATCTCTTTGGTTAGGTTTATTCCTAGGTATCATCATTTTGGTGCAATGTTAAGTGGGATTGACTCATGATTTCTCTTTCTGCTGCTTCATAATTGGTGTCTGGGTCCTTTATCTTCTCTTTTTGATAAGTTTCCCTAGGGGCTTATCATTTTTATCAATTTTTTCAAAGAACCACATCCTGGTTTCATTGATCTTTCTATTGGTTTTTGTCTTTTGTTTTAGTTTATTTATCATATATTTCTGCTCTAATGTTTATTTTCTTTCTTCTGCTGGCTTTAGGCTCCATTTATTGTTCTTTCTATAGCTCCTTTCATTTTTTTTTATGTGTGATTTTCCTTGTTTCTTGAAGTAGGCCTGTATTGCTACTCCCTTCTTAATGACTGTTTTTGCTTGCTGTATCCCAAGAGTTTTGGACTGATGTGTTTTCATTTTCTTTTGTTTCTTGAAATTTTTTTGTTTTTTTCTTTGATTTTCTGGTTTACCTATTCATTGTTTAGTAGCATGTTCTTTAACCTCCATGTATTTGTGGTCTTTCTTTTTCTTTTTCTTTTTTTATTTTTTGTGGTTGAATTCAAGTTTCATAGTGTTGTGGTTAGAAAGTATGCATGGTATGATCTCAATCTTTTTGTACTTGTTGAGGCCTGATTTGTGACCTAGTATGTGATCTATTCTGGAGAACGTCCCATGTGCACTTAAAATGAATGAGTATTCTGCTGCTTTAGGATGAAATACTCTGAATATATTTGTTAAGGCCATATGGTCAAATGTGTCATTCAAAGCTATTGTTTTCTTGTTGATATTCTGCTTAGATGATCTGTCTATTGTTGTAAGTGGAGTGGTGAAGTTCTCTACTATTTTTTGTATTCTTATCATTGAGATCATTTGTGTTTGTTAGTAATTGTTTTATATATTTGGGTGTTTTCATGTTGATTGCATAAACATTTGCAATTGTTGGATATTTTTGTTGGATAATCCCCTTTATTAATATATATTGGCTGTCTTCATATCTTGTTATGGTCTTTGTTTTAAAATCTAGTTTTTCTAAGTATTGCTACTTCATCTTTCTTTTGACTTCCACTTGTATGATAAATGTTTCTCCATCTCCTCACTTTAAATCTTCAGGTGTATATAAGACTAAAATAGTCTATTGTATGCAGCATATGGATGGATTTATTCTGACACTCTATGTCTTTTGATTGGAGGTTTTAGTCTATTTACTTCTTCTTCTTCTTCTTCTTCTTCTTCTTCTTCTTCTTTTAGTACAATTTCATCTGAGTGACTATTGATAGATAGGTATTCAGGGCCATTTATTACTTGTTGTGTTGTTGTTTCTGGATATTTTCTCTGTTCCTTCCTAATCTTTGTTGCTTTTGTTTTTTTCCTTCACACTCAAAGAGTCTTCTTTAATATTTCTTGCAAGGTTGGTTAGTGGTCACAAACTCCTTTAGTTTTTGTTTGTCTGAGAAACTATTTTTCCTTCAATTCTGAATGACTGCTGGGCTGAATGGAATATTCTTTTTTTGAGAGAGAGAGAGAGAGAAAGACAGAGAAGGTGAGGGGCAGGCAGAAAGTGAGAGAGAATCTCAAGTGGGCTCCATGCTCAGTGCAAAGCCTTACACAGGACTTGATCCCAGGACCATGACATCATGACCTGAGCCAAGATCAAAAGTTGGTTGCTTAACCTACTGACCACCTAGGCAACTCTGGATGGAATATTCCTCATTCCATGTTTTCTCATTCAGCACTTTGAATATCAGATTTCTGTGAAGAAATGTGGGTTCAGCCTTAAGGATCTTCCCTCATAAGTAAGGACTCCTTTTGTGATGCTGCTTTTAAGGTTATGTTTCCAGTTCCTGGGAGTAATAGCTTTATGAAGAAGGGGTCATATAGTGTTCAATGACTGGCATTTCAGTGCTCTGCAGCACCCAGTATCTGTTTCTCCCCCTAAAGCACATCTCTGCAGTTCCTACCTTCCTCAATGTGGCTTCTTCTGTAGCTCTAGTTGTGGAGTTTGTTCTGTCAGTCCTCAGGTTGAATTTTTGGGTATGCAGAATGTTTTGATTGTTATTAATTTTGTTCAAGGGACAAGTAGAGCCTTGGGTCTTCCTATTATGCCACCACCTTAGTTCCAAGTCTTATGATTACTACTTTAAATTCTCTATCAGGCATATTACTTATATCCATTTTGCTTAGGTCTCTTGTTGTGGCTTGGTCGGTTTTGTTGTTGTTGTTGTTTGTTCATTTGTTTTGTTTTAGATATATTTCTCTTTCTCCTCATTCTTTCTAATTCTCTGTGACTATTTTTGTGTTTTAGGAATGTCAGCTATGTGTCCTCCTGTTGGAGATAATGGCTTCATGAAGAAGAGATTCTGAAATGACCTGAAGTGCAGTGTTCTCTGTTCTCCAGGACCTGACTCTTCAGGGAGCATCTCCTCTGCAAGTTGTGTGTGGCCTATTGTGTTATTGCTTCTCTTCCATTCAATTCATTTGTCAGAAGTGGCTCTCTTTACCTGTTATGGGCATTGTTTGGTCCCTGGCAGGTGTGGAGTGTCCTTTAACAATGTACATACTGGTCTGCTTGCCAATTGAGACTTGGAGCCTCTGCTGCTGGGAAGCCCAGCCTTAGGGGATCTGCAAAGGGTTTTTGGGAAGGTCTCACACATTTAATAAGTTGTGGTGCAGGCTTCAGCAGCACTCACAGCTACCACTGCAGCAACCACCACTGCCAGCAAGACTGAGGCCCTGCAAAAAGCATGGGTCAGAGTAGCAGTGCTGGCCAGATTTGCATTGGTCCTGTGTGGAAGAGTCCCTGCAGTGTTGGGGATGAGATAAGCCTTGACTGGAAAGGGTGGAGCTGCCAAAGTATGGGTGGGTGGGGCTTGGTGCAAGGAAGTTAGGTAGAGAATGTGAGCTCAGGGCTGGTTTTCACAGGTGGTGCTGTGTTTATGCTGGGAGGCAGGGGAGGGAAAGGGTGACTGCTAACACCTTTGTTGGCAGAAGGGGTATTTCTAAGATCCTTTTCTGTCCGGGACACACTCTGCAAATCACTCTCCCTTTGGTCTGCACCACGAATTTTATAAACTGCTGGTTCTAGGCTATATATGCTCAGGCTACTTGTCCTGTTGCCTCTTTATGGGTGGGGACTCAGCTTCCTAATATCCTCAGGGCTCTCCCAGAACCTAGTATGCTAATTTTAAGAATTCCAGGCTCTAAGTCCATCTGTTTGTAAGAACTCATGAAATGCATCCCCTCTGGCTTTCAAAGCCAACCATCATGGGTTTCATTTTCCCTGTGTGAGATCCCCAGTGTGATAATCTGTTTCTCATCTTTCATAGTGTTTCTGGCTCCCTCCAGTCCACAAACAGCCACAGTCCCTTTAGGTCTCAAAATGCATCTCCAACTTTTCTTCTTTGATGTGGCCCCTTCTGTACCTTTCTGCCCAGTTTTTTTGTCTTTTTCTGGGATATTTAAGCTAATTTGAGTTTTATCTTGTATCCTTAAGATGAGGCAAGGTTAGGATTCTCCTACTCTGCCAACTTCCCCGCCTCTGATTTATATGATGTTAAATTTGTTAAAGTGTATTTTATGTACCAGAATATGGTCTCTCGGTGAATATTTCCTGTGATCTGAGAAAAATATGTATTCTGCTGTTGTTTAATATATTATTAAATACATATCAATTACATCTAATTCAACTGATACTACTCTTGAGTTTATTCCTTACAGATATTCTACCTACTTGATCCATTAATTTTTAAAAAGGTACTGAAGCCACCATCGACAATAGTGATTATGTCTATTTCCCTCCTGGCTGTATCACATTTTGCCTCATGCTCTTTGATCTGCATTTGCTAAGTGCATTCAAGTTTAGGATTGCTATGTATTCTTGAAGACCTCACTTTTTTATCATTGTTTTATACCCTTCTTTATCCCTAATAACTTTATTTGCTTTGAGGACTTCTCTATATGAAATTAATATGCTACTCTTGCTTTCTTTGATTAATGATAGCATGGTATATACCTTTCTCCATGCTTATACTTTTAATGTATCTGTGCCTTAATGTTTATGTGGATTTTTATAGACAATATGTAATGTATATTTATGTTTTATTTATTTTGACATTCCCTGTTAATTGTTGTAATTTTACTATTGATATTTAAACTGATTATTGATATCTACTACACCAGTGTATTAATATTTATCATATTTTTTAGTAATTTCTATTTTCTATCCTGGTTTTGTTTGTTTGTTTGCTTGTTTGTTTGCTGTTAATCTTCCACTAGTTTTCTAGTCTTTTTTCCCCCATGGCTTTAACTGAGAATATTTTATTTTGTCTTTTTTCCACCACTCATATCAATTACAGTTATTTTTTATTATTTTCAATGGTTTTCCTAGAGTTTACAATATCTATTTAGAACTCATTCAAGTCCACTTTCAAATAATACTATCTTGTTTCCCCAATAGTGCAACTATTTTGTAACAGAGTATTCCCAGCTTCTTCTTCCTATTCTTGTATCATTGTTGTCATTCATTCCACTCCTTCGTAAGCTATAACCAATATATATTTGCTATTATTACTTTCAATACACTTTTTGACACATAAATAAGAATAAGAAATCAGAAATCAGAAGAATTAAGAAAAAATAGAGAAATAATTTACTTTTATTTAGATGTTTTCTGATGTTTTTCCTTTCTTTATGTACATACATATTTCTGATTTACGTTAGTTTCTTTCTCTATGGAACTTTTTTAAAAATTTTATTTATTTTTTAATTTACATCCAAATTAGCATACAGTGCAACAATGATTTCAGGAGTACATTCCTTAGGGCCCCTTACCCATTTAGCCCATACCCCTTCACACAACCCTTCCAGTAGCCCTCAGGTTGTTCTCCATATTTATGAGTCTCTTCGGATTTGTCCCCCTCCCTGATTTTATATTATTTTGAGTCCCTTTCCTTATGCTCACTTGTTTTGTCTCTTAAAGGCTTCATATGAGTAAAGTTGTATGATTTTTGTCTTTCTCTGACTGACTAATTTCACTTAGCATAATACCCTCCAGTTCCATCCACATAGTTGCAAATGGCAAGATTTCATTCTTTTTGATTGCCAAATAATACTCCATTGTATATATATATACCACTTCTTCTTTATCCATTCATCCATCGATGGGCATTTGGGCTCTTCCATACTTTGGCTATTGTTGATAGTAAATACAGCTTTAAATTTTAATCTAAGTAATACCCAGCTGATAAATTTCTCAAAATAAAGAATTTGGCCTTAAGATTAATATTTTTATTTTACTTAACTTTTAGGATTTTTTAAATATGAAATTTATTGTCATATTGGTTTATTTATTTATTTATTTATTTATTTATTTTTTCCTAATATGAAACTTATTCTCAAATTGGTTTCCATACAACACCCTGTGCTCATCCCAACAGGTGCCCTCCTCAGTACCTATCACCCACCCTCCCCTCCCTCCCACCCATCATCAACCCTCAATTTGTTCTCAGTTTTTAAGAGTCTCTATGGTTTGGCTCCCTCCCTCTTTAACCTTTTTCTATTTTTCCTTCCCCTCCCCCATGGTCTTCTGTTAAGTTTCTCAGGATCCACATAAGAGTGAAAACATATGGTATCTGTCTTTCTCTGTATGACTTATTTCACTTAGCATAACACTCTCCAGTTCCATCCATGTTGCTACAAAAGGCCATATTTCATTCTTTCTCATTGCCACGTGGTATTCCATTGTGTATATAAAACACAATTTCTTTATCCATTTATCAGTTGATGAACATTTAGGGTCTTTCCATAGTTTGGCTATTGTTGAAAGTGCTGCTATAAACATTGGGGTACAAGTGCCCCTATGCATCAGCACTCTTGTATCCTTTGGATAAATCCTAGCCATCCTATTGCTGGGTCATAGGGTAGATTCATTTTTAATTTTTTGAGGAACCTCCACACTGTTTTACAGAGTGGCTTCACCAGTTTGCATTTGCACCAACAGTGCAAGAAGCTTCCTGTTTCTCTATATCCTCAACAGCATCTATACCCTCCTGATTTGTTAATTTTAGCCATTCTGACTGGCATGAGGTGGTACCATAGTGTGGTTTTGATTTGTATTTCCCTGATGAGGAGCAACGTTGAACATCTTTTCACGTGCCTGTTGGCCATATGGATGTCTTCTTTAGAGAGGTGTCTATTCGTGTTTTCTGCCAATTTCTTCACTGGATTATTTGTTTTTTGGTTGTGGAGTTTAGTGAGCTCTTTATAGATTTTGGATATTAGCATTTTGTCCGATATATCATTTACAAATGTCTTTTCCCATTCTGTTGGTTGCCTTTTGGTTTTGTTGAGTGTTTGCTTAGTAGTGCAGAAGCTTTTTTTTTTCATGAGGTCCCAATAGCTCATTTTTGCTTTTAGTTCCCTTGCCTTTGGTGATTTGTCAAGTAAGAAATTGCTGTGGCTGAAGTCAGAGAGATTTTTTCCTGCTTTCTCCTCTAGGGTTTTGATGGATTCCTGTCTCACATTCAGGTCCTTTATCCATTTTCAGATTATTTTTGTGAATGGTGTAAGAAAGTGTCTAGTGTCATTCTTCTGCAAGTTGCTCTCCAGTTCTCCCAGCACCATTTGTTAAAGAAACTGTCTTTTTCCATTGGGTATTCTTACCTGCTTTCAAAGATTAGTTGGCCATACTTTTGTGGGTCTAATTCTGGAGTCTCTATTCTATTCCATTGGTCTATGTGTTTGTTTTTGTGCCAATACCATGCTGTCTTGATGATTACAGCTTTGTAGTAGAGGCTAAAGGCTGGGATTGTGATGCTTCCCGCATTGATCATCTTCTTCAAAATTACTTTGGCTATTCAGGGTCTCTTGTGGTTCCATACAAATTTTAGGATTGCTTGTTCTAGCTTCAAGAAGAATGCTGGTGCAATTTTGATTGGGATTGCATTTAATGTGTAGATAGCTTTCGAAATATTGACATTTTCACAATATTTATTCTTCCAATCCGTGAGCAGGGAATGTCTTTCCATTTGTTTGTATCTTCTTCAAATTCCTTCATAGCTTTCTATAGCTTTCAGCATACAGATCTTTTACATCTTTGGTTATGTTTTATTCCTAGGTATTTTATAGATCTTATTGCAATTGTGAATGGGATCAGTTTCTTTATTTGTCTTTCTGTTGCTTCATTATTAGTGTATAAGAATGAAACTGATTTCTGTACCTTGATTTTGTATCCTGCAACTTTGCTGAATTCATGTATCGGTTCTAGCAGACTTTTCATGGAGTCTATTGGATTTTCTATGTGTAATATCGTGTCATCTGCAAAAAGTGAAAGTTTGACTTCATCTTGGCCAATTTTGATGCCTTTGATTTCCTTTTGTTGTCTGATTGCTGATGCTAGAACTTCCAACACTATGTTAAACAACAGTGGTGAGAGTGGAAAGCCCTGTCATGCTTCCTGATATCAGGTGAAACCTCTCAGTTTTTCCCCATTGAGAATGATATTAGCTGTGGGCTTTTCATAAATGACTTTTATGATGTTTAAGAATGTTTCTTCTATCCCAACTTTCTTGAGGGTTTTTATTAAAAAGGATGCTGAATTTTGTCAAATACTGTTTCTGCATCGATTGACAAGATCATATGGTTCTTATCTTTTCTTTCATTTATGTGAATGTGTCACATTGATTGATTTGTGAATGCTGAACCAGCCCTGCATCCCAGGAATGAATCCCACTTGATGATGGGGAATAATTCTTTTTATATGCTGTTGAATTCGATTTGCTACTATCTTATTGAGAATTTTGGAATCCAATTTCATCAGGGATCTTGGCCAGTAGTTCTCTTTTTTTTGCTGGGTCTCTGTCTGGTTTAGGAATAAAAAGTAATGCTGGTTTCATAGAATGAGTCTGGAAGTTTTCCTTCCCTTTGTATTTTTAGAACAGCTTGAGAAGGATAGGTATTATCTCTGCTTTAAATGTCTGGTAGAACTCCCCCGAGAAGCCATCTGGTTCTGGTCTCTTATTTGTTGGGAGATTTTTGATAACTGATTCAATTTCTTCACTGGTTATGGGTCTGTTCAAGTTTTCTAGTTCTACCTGTTTGAGTTTTGGAATATTGTGGATGCTTACAAATTTGTCCATTTCTTCCAGGTTGTCCAGTTTGTTGGCATATAATTTTTCATAGTATTCCCTGATAATTGTTTGTATCTCTGAGGGATTAATTGTAATAATTCCATTTAATTCATGATTTTACCTATTTGTATCATCTCCCTTTTCTTTTTGAGAGACCTGGCTGGAGGTTTGTCAATTTTGTTTATTTTTTCAAAAAAACACCTCTTGGTTTCGTTGATCTGCTCTACAGTTTTTTAGATTCTATATTTATTTCTGCTCTGATCTTTATTATTTCTCTTCTTCTGCTAGGTTTGTGGTGTCTTTGCTCTTCTGCTTCTAGTTCCTTTAGGTGTGCTGTTAGATTTTGTATTTGGGATTTTTCTTGTTTCTTGAGGTAGGCCTGGATTCAATGTATTTTCCTCTGAGTACAGCCTTCATTGCATCTCAAAGCATTTGGATTGTTGTCTTTTCATTTTCATTTTTTTCCATATATGTTTTTTAAGTCTTCTTTAATTGCCTGATTAACCCATTCCTTCTTTAGTAGGGTATTCTTTAACCTCCATGCTTTTGGAGGTTTTCCAGACTTTTTCCCGTGGTTGATTTCAAGTTTCATAGCATAGTGGTCTGAAAGTGTGCATGGGATGATCTCAATTTTTTATACTTACTCAGGGCTGTTTTGTGACCCAGTATGTGATCTATCTTGGAGAATGTTCCATGTGCACTTGAGAATAAAGTATATTCTGTTGCTTTGGCATGCAGAGTTCTAAATATACCTGTCAAATCCATCTGGTCCAATGTATCATTCAGGGTCTTTTTTTCTTTATTGATCCTGTGTCTAGCTGATCGATCCATTGTTGTAAGTGGAGTATTAAAGTTCCCTGCAATTACCACATTCTTATCAATAAGGTTGCTTATGTTTGTGATTAATTGTTTTATATATTTAGGGGCTTCCATATTCAGCACTTAGACATTTATAATTGTTAGCTCTTCCTGATGGATAGACCCTGTAATTATTATATAATGCCCTTCTTCATCTCTTGTTACAGCCTTTAAAGTCTAGTTTGTTTGATATAAGTAGGGTTACTCCAGCTTTCTTTTGACTTCTAGTAGCATGATAGATAGTTCTCCATCCCCTCACTGTCAATCTGAAGGTGTCCTCAGGTCTAAAATGAGTCTCTTGTAGACAGCAAATATATGGGTCTTGTGTTTTTGTGTTTTTTTTTATCCATTCTGATACCCTATGTCTTTTGTTTGGAACATTTAGCCCATTCACCTTCAGTGTTATTATGGAAAGATATGGGTTTAGAGTCATTGTGATGTCTGTAGGTTTCATGTTTGTAGAGATGTCTCTGGTACTTTGTGGTCCTTGCAACATTTTGTTCACAGAATCCCCGTTAGGGTTTCTTGTATTGGTGGTTCAGTTTTTGTTTGTTTTGGAAGACCTTTATCTCTCCTTCGATGCTGAATGACAGACTTGCTGGTTAAAGTATTCTTGGCTGCATATCTTTTTCTGTTCCTCACATTGATGATTTCCTGCCATTCCTTTCTGGCTTGCCAAGTTTCAGTAGATAGGTCTGCCACTAGTCTTATGGGTCTCCCTTTATAAGTCAGAGCCTTTTTATCCCTAGCTGCTTTTAGAATTTTCTCTGTATTCTTGTATTTTGCCAGTTTCACTATATGTTGTGCAGAAAATGGATTCAAGTTACGTGTGAAAGGAGTTCTTGTGCCTCTTGGATTTCAATGCCTTTTTATTTCCCCAGATCAGGGAAGTTCTCAGCTATGATTTGTTCAAGTACATGTACACCATCAGCTCCTTTCTTTTTGTCTTACTCTTCTGGAATTCCTATTATACAGATATTGTTTAATTTGATTGCACCACTTAGTTCTCCATTTCTCCCCTCATACTTCTGCATTTTTTATCTCTCTTTTTCTCAGCTTCCTCTTTTTCCATAATTTTATCTTCTTATTCACCTATTCTCTCCTCTGCCTCTTCAATCCGTGCTATGGCAGCCTCCATATTATATTGCACCTCATTTATAACATTTTTTAGCTCCTCACGACTATTTCTTAGTCCCTTGATCTCTGTAGCATTAGATTCTCAGCTGCACTCTATGCTTTTTTCAAACACAGCGATTAATTCTATGACTATTATTCTAAATTCTTGTTGCATTATATTGCTTAAATTGGTTTTGATCAATTCATTAACTGTCACTACTTCGGAGTTTGTTTTGAGGAGCATTCTTCCATTTCGTCATTTTGGGTAGTCTCTGGGGTGGTCCAAACTGCAGGGCACTTCCCCTGTGCTGTCTGGAGTGACTTGTGTTGCCAGGCGGGGTGCAGTCAGACCTGATGTCTGTCCCCAGCCCACTGCTGGGACCACAGTCAGACTGGTGTGTACTTTATCTTCCCCTCTCCCAGGGACAGGACTCGCTGTAGAGTGGTGTGGCCCCTGTCTTGGCTACTTGCACACTGCCAGGCTTGTGGTGCTGCTTTGATTGGATCTGGCATATTAGCTAGGGTGGATCCGCAAGGTGCACAGGGGCGGGAGGGGCAGGCTCAGCTCCCTGTGCTGTCCGTGGTCCCCTGTGGGAAGGGCTCTGCAGCACGGGAAGAGAGGCGGACCTGTCAGAGGGATGGTTCCACAGATGCACAATGTTAGGTGTTTGTGTGGTACAAGCAAGTTCGGTGACAGGAACTGGTTCCCTTTGGGATTTCGGCTGGGGGATGGGAAAGGGAGATGGTGCTTGCCAGCTTGTTTTTCCCTGTCCAGCTGAGCTCTGTCTTCTAGGGCTCACCACCTCTCCCTCCTAATGTCCTTTTGCCCTCCAGCTCTCTGAGAAGAGCTGTTAACTTACAACATTCCAGATGTTAAGTTCTGCTGGCTGTCAGAACTCATGCAGTCTGGTCCCTCCGCTTTTGCAAACCAGACTTCAGGGGCTCTACCTTGCTGGGTGGGCTGCCCCTCCATTGCCCTGGCTCCCTCCAGCCAGTCCGTGTTTCATGCACTGCCTCTCCACCCTTTCTACCATCTTCCATGGGCCTCTTGTCTAAGCTTGGCTCCAGAAATTCCGTTCTGCTAGTCTTCTGGCAGTTTTCTGGGTGATTTAGGCAGATGTGGGTGGAATCTAAGTGATCAGCAGGACAACATGAGCCCAGCGTCCTCTTATGCTGCCATCTTCCATCACTCTCCCTATAGAACTTATGTTAATAATTCTTGACAAACAGGTCCCCTGGTGGCAAATTTTCTCAATTTTATTGTCTCAGGAAATATTTACTTCTTTTTTTTACTTTTGAAGGATTATTTCCTATATAAAGAATTCATGATTTTCTTTATTTTTTTTTTAATTTGAGGATTGTTGACACACAATGTTACATTATTTTCAGTTGTACAACATAGTGACTCAACATCTCTATACATCATGCTATGCTCATCACAGTTGTACCTACCTTCTGTCACCATACAACATTATTACAATATAACTATATTCTATATTCTATGCCTTTTATTTCTGTGATTTATTCATTCCATAATGGTACATTTTTTTATTATAAGATTTTATAGATTTCATTCTCCTCTGTTTTTCCTTGCATGATTTCTGAAGAAAAGTTCAATAAAATCTTTATTCTTATAGCTTTATAGCTAATGTTCTTAATCTTCTGGTTTCTTTCAAGTTTTTTTTTTTATTTTCTACAGTTTAAATGTGATATACCACGGTGTTGGTTCTGAGTAATTAAGCAGCTTGGTGTTCTCTGAGCTTTTTGGACTTGTGATTCGTTTTGTGTTATCATTTTAGGAAAATTCTTTCAGTTAATATTTCTTCAAATATTTCTTCTGTTTCTTTCTCTATTCCTTCTTTTGCTATTTGTTTTATGTATATATTACATCATTTCTGATATTACCACAGTTCTAGATATTTTGTTTTGTTTTTAATTTTTATTAAGTTATTATTTTTTTATTAAAACAATTAATCACATTTATCTATTTCACCCATCCCTAACCCCATTCCCCTCTGGTATTCACCATTTTTTTCCCCTCAGTATTTACTAGCCTTTGTGTGTGTGTATTTGTCTCTTTTTTCTTTGCTTGTTTTTTTTCTTTGTTTGTTCCTTAAATTCTACAGATGAAAAAAATCATATGGTATTCATCTTTTTCTGACTTATTTCAATTAGTATACCTTCTAAATTTATCCACATTATTGCAAATAACAATATTTCATTATTTTAATGGATGAGTAATATTCCATTTATCTATATACCACCTCTTTATCTACCCATCTATGGATGGATACTGGGGTTGTTTCCATGTCCTGGCTATTGTAAATAATGCTTCAATAAACAAAGTGGTAAACATAACTTTTTACATTAATATTTTCATTTTCTTTGGGTAAATACTCACTAGTGAACTATTGGATCATATGCTAATTCTACTTTACAGTTTTTGAGAAACTGCTTACTTTTTCCACAGTGGCTGTACAAACTTGCATTCCCACCAATAGTGCATGAAGGTTCCTTTTTGTCCACTTCCTTGTCAGCACTTACTATTTCTCTTGCTTTTGATTTCAGCCATTCTGACAAGTGTGAGGTGATACCTCATTGCGTTTTAGATTTGTATTTTCTGATAGTGATGTTGATCATCTTTATGTCTTCTTCAGAAAAAACATCTACTCAGTTCCTCTGCCTATTTTAAAATCAGATTACTTGTTTCTTTGGAGTGGATTTGTTTAATTTCTTTATATATTTTGGATATTAACCTCTCATCAGATATATAATTTGCAGATGTATCTTCCCACTTAGTAAGTTGCGTTTTTGTTTTGTTGATGGATTTTCTCACTGTGCAAAATCTTTTTATTTTGCTGTGGTTCCAAATAGTTTATTTTCACTTCAGTTTACCTTGTCTGAGAAGACATATCTAGAAAAAAATGTTTCCAAGGCCAATGTCAAAGAAATTATGACCTATGTTTTCTTCTAAGTGTTTTATGATTTCAGCTCTAACTTTTAGGTCTTTACTTAGTTTTTGAGTTTATTGTTTTGCATGGTGTTTAAAGCTGGTCTGGTTTCATTCTTTTGCACGTCGCTTTCCAGTTTTCCAAACACTATTAATTGAATAAACCGTGTTTTCCCTGCTGTATATTCTTGTCTCTTTTTGGTAGATAAACTGATTATATAAGCATGGATTTATATCATGGATCTCTATTTTGACTATATAAACATGGGTTTATATCAGGGTTCTCTATTCTGTTACAGTGATCTATGTGTCTATTTTGTGCCTGTACCATACTTGATTATTACAGTTTTGTAGTATATCTTGGGATTGGGATTGTGTTACCTCCAGCTTTGTTATTATTTCTCTAGACTAATTTTTCTGTTTGGGTATTTTTGGTTTCATACAAATTTTAGAATTTGTTTTAGTTCTGTGAAAAATGTTGTTGGTATTTTGATAGGGATTGTATTAAATTTGTAAGTTGCTTTGTGTAGTATGGATATTTTAACATTATTGGTTCTTCCAATCTATGACCATGGGTTATGTTTTCATTTGTTTGTGCTGTCTTCAAGTTAATTTATCAGTATTTTATAGTTTATGGTGTGCAAGTCTTTCACTTCCTTGATTAAATTTATTTCTAGGTATTTTATTATTTTAGGTACAAACGTAAATGGGATAGTTTTCTTAATTTCTATTTCTGCCACTTCATCATTATTGTAAGAAATTCAAGAGATTCCTGCACATTCATTTTGTATCCTGTTATTTTATTGAATTCATTTACCAGTTCTAGTAGTATTTTGATGGAAACCTTAGGGTTTTCTATACAGATATCATATCATCTGCAAGTAGTGGATGTTTTACTTATTTCTTACTAATTAAGATTCTTTTTATTTATTTTCCTTGTCTGATCATTGTGGCTAAGGCTTCCAGTGTTATGTTGAATTAAAATAGTGAGAGTGGATATCTTTGCCTTGTATCTGATCCTAGGGGAAAGGCTGTCTGTTTTCACCACCAAGTATGATGTCAACTGTGGGTCTGTTAATATATGACTTTTATTATGTTGAGGTATGTTCCCTCTAAACCTGTTTTCTTGAGAGTTTTTATTATAGATGGATACTGTATTTTGTCAAATGTTTTTCTACATCCATTGAGATAATCATATGATTTTTGTTTTCCCATTGTGTTGTATCATGATGATTGATTTACAAATATTAAACTACCTTGCATTTCATGAATAAATCCTACCTGATTGTGATTAATTTTTAATGTATTGTTGGGTTCTGCTAATATTTTGTTAAGGATTTTTGCATTTATGTTCATCAGAAATACTGACCTGTTATTTTCTTTGTTTTGTGTGTGTGTGTGTGTGTGTGTGTGTGTGTGTTTCAGTATGTGTCTTTAGCTGGTTTTGGTATAAGGGTGATTTTTGCCTCGTGGGATGTATTGGAATCTTTTCTTCCTCTTCTATTTTTTTTTAGAAGAAATTTGAGAATTTCAGAAGAGTAGGTGTTAACACTTCTTTAAGTATTTGGTAGAATTTACCTGTGAAGCCATCTGGTCTTGGACTTTTATTCATTGGGTTGTTTTTGATTACTGATTCCATTTCCTTGCTAGTAATTGGTCTGTTTCTATTTTTTATTTTTTCTAATTCAGTTTTGGAAGGTTATATATATTTAAAACATTCTTTATTTCATTACAATAATTTTATTTACAACATTTACTTTTGATTTTTTCTTAGAGATTTCATCTTTCTGCTGCTACTAACCATCTTTTCTTGCATGTTGTTTACTTTTTCCATTAATGCCTATAGCATGTTAATATAGTTATTAATTTGTGATCATTCCTATATCTGTAGTATATACAAATCTTGTTCTAATGTTTACTCTAATTAAAGTTTGACAGAAAATTGTTTGTTTTGTTTTTTGTCTTTTAGTATGTCTTGTAATGTTTTTCTGAAAGCAGGACATGATGTACCAGATAAAAAGAACTGAGGTTCACAGGCCTTTAGTGTGAGATATTATGTTAATCTGGTTAAGGTTTTAATTGTGTTTAATTTTTCTTGTGGAAGTCAGTACAAGAAGCTACAAATTCTTTTAGTATTCTTGTTTGTGTCTTCCTTCTTATCTCTGAGGTTTCTATATGCAGGGCCTCATAATTTTTTTAATGTTTATTTATTTTTGACAGAGAGAGAGAGACAGAGCATGAGCGGGGGAGGGGCAGAGAGAGAGGGAGACACAGAATCTGAAGCAGGCTCCAGGCTCTGAATTGTCAGCACAGAGCCCGACATGGGGCTCGAACTCACAGACCGCGAGATCATGACCAGAGCCAAAGTCAGTCGCTCAACCGACTGAGCCACCTAAGTGCCCCTATATATAGTGCCTCATAAAGGGTGACTTTCTTGCATCTCTTTTAGCAATGCTTCACTATAACTATAATCAAGCTGTCTTGGGTGGTAATAATTTAAGCAAAAAGGAGCATTCTATAACCTTCAGGTTAAGTGCCAGTATTTTAGTGAATGTTTGCATTGGTGCTTTGGCTTTCAGAAATACTTATGTCTATCCTCAGTGTTATCAATTTTCATCCACTTTCTCCTCCATCTCCTGGCTACAGAATTTTCAATATATTTTTTGAAGCCCTAACCCTGTTGACTTGCTTCCTTATTCCCTTAGATGTTACTGAAAACTGGAAGAGGCTTCAGTTGTGAGTAATTCCCTGAATCCTACTTGAGATAATGTTTCAGTATTGTGCCTTAGCAAAATTCATTCTTCTCTAAGAGTAAGCCTTTGTTATGGCTAAATCCCTGGATGTGTTTAAAATTGTTACTCCTCTTTTTTCACTGCCAAGTCTTTGAGGTGTTGTTTTTTGTTTTCTCACCATGTAAACCTGGTGAACTTTCTAGGAAAAAAAAAATCTCACAAAAGGTATCTTCCTAAAACTGTTATACCGGTAGTTTCTCACTCTCAAGCTACTCCATATTTAACTTCCAGTCATTTATCAACATTATTGTTTAAGTGTCCTTACCAGTTTATAGCAACAGTGGCTTATGCTTGAGATAAGAACATTTCAATTGCTGTATATCTCTGGAATACTTCCATCTCTTAATCTCAACGTGGTGGTTTTCCCTATGATCTCAACTGTCTAATGATTCAAGGAATGCTGATACATTTCAGTTTGTCCATTTGTTTGTTGTTGTAAGGAAAAGTGACAACTTTCAAACATTTTTGAGTATCAAAACTGGATGTGAGATGAAGCATTCTGAAGACTGGTTTTTCCTCTGTGGGATCAAACCCTGTGAGGTTTGTAATTAATGATTTAATTGTACTCTTTAATAAAACTACTTGCAGTGTGGCATCAATAAGATCACTTACTTTTTTTCTGTTTGTAATTGGTAAGGATTTCAAGGACATCTTTGTTATTAAACTATGTACAAATATTCAACACTTTATTCTCAGTTCCAAAATACAAAAATCATTGAAAATAGAAGTTTTGTTTCTGTTTATCTGTTTTTAATAACTGTGGAAAAGTAAAATCTTGCATGAGCCAACATAAATGTGTTTGCCTAAATAAATAAATATTAATGTTTTTGTTTATGGTATCCTTCCTTACACCCCAGTGGAGGAATTAAGTACTATACAATATATAATCTTTAAATTAAAAAAAATAAAAACAATAATTTCCATTACAAAACTATCTGGCCCAAAGGGTTTTAACATGTGTTTTGTAAAATATTTAATGTAATATGAGTTATTCTCATGAGATTTTAGCATTTCAGATAAGAGAGCTAAGACGGCAACACAGTAGGCGGACCCTAGTTCTGCCTTATCCTTTGAAAACAACTAGATAAATATCAAATCATTTTTAATACTGAAGAAATCAACCTTATGACTGATAGGACAAACTGCACAACTAGAGGGAGAGAAGAGGCCACTTCAAGAAAGGAAGGAAGTATGGACATGTGGTTGGGGGAGAAATGGATCACAGGTACTGCAGAAGGCAGGGAGCCTTGGTTGCAGAAAAAGGGAAGAAGGAGTGGAGTACACAAGGATAAGCACAAAGAGAACACTTTTCCAAAACCATTGGCTGGGAAAAGTAGAGGGACGGTTTTCATGGCTTTTTGCAACCAGTAGGTCTCAAAGACTAGAGATTCAGAAGTCCCCAGGCTTGGCTGTGATACAGATTTTATACCAAGATACAAAACTAAATCATTTCCCTTTGCTCCGTGTAAAGTTACTTCTGACACAAAATACATTAAAGTTTCCACAAGCACCGAGGTGGCTCAGTTAAGCAGCTGATTTTGATCAGGTCATGATCTCATGGTTCATGGGATCAAGGCCTGCACTCCGAGCACAGATCCTGTTTGATCTCTCTTTCTCTCTCTCCCCCTCTCAAAATAAATACATTTTATAATCTTCTACAAAAGCTAGTACATCTAGGGGCCCTCAATTAATATTTAGTTATTGAAACACATGTAACCCTATGCAATCTGACATGATTGGGAATGAAATGTTATGTATGACCAACTACTCTTGCTAATATAGATTTGCCATATATAACAATGATTCAGTATTTCAGGATGCTTTTGAAATGTCAAAATTATGAATATTGATCAATTATACTGAGGATGTGCAGAAGGGCAGTTTAATAAGTCTCGTGCCTCGGGCAGTTTAATAAAGTCTCATGCCTCTTAGTAAAGAATTTACTATATTTTGAATAATATTAACTACTACTACTTATTTATCTCTATTATTGTCAATTTAGAGATGATTGGGTCCACACACAAAATGCAATTCCAATGTATAATTCTGAACATATATTTCTTTTTCATATTATTTGTGATTTGAGCAAGAAAATTGTCAGAAAATATGCTAAAGATAAGGCACGAGGTTCATCTGAAAAGAAAAGGAAGGAAATGACACTTTTTATGTTCATTGTCTTGGGTTCAAACACTTTATTTGTAAATACTTAAATTTAATCAACATTTGCTAAGCTTTTACTGACTGTCAGAAATTGAACTATGCTACTATACCTGGAAGTGGATAAACATTTGATTCAGCAAATATTTATTTTGCGATAGACTGTATTTTAGGAAGATATAGAAATAAATTCCATGGCATTCTCTTATCATCTAGCATCTTCCACTCTGATTTGTAGAGGTGAAATTCCACCATGTTTACTATCAACTTCACTCTGAAATTTTTCCTACTTGATATGGAACTATGAGACCACTGTGCCTCCTGGGAAAATTATCATTCTAGAATGTTGTTTGGCAGGCATAAATCTATTTCTCTTTAAGGTGTGTAGTAGTGGAAAATATAATAGACATTATCAGCTTATATGAAATTTTTATGTATCTGTATTTAATTAAACTAAACTGTTTCAATGTAACACTAGTCCATTCTAAATAAAAAGACATTACTCTAAATTTTAAAAAGAAAATTTCAATAATTAATATTCTATAGAAGAGAAGAACCACTTCCAGAAGGAAAGTACTAAAACAATCAACAGAAAGGGAGATAATATTTGCAAACCATATGACTAAAAGTGGTCTAGTATTCAGTATACATATTGAATTCTTGCAATGCAACAACAAAAATACACACAACCCAATGAAAAATGGAGAAAATATTTAAGTAGCACTTCCTCCAGAAGAGATACAAATAACCAAAATTCATATGAAAAGATGTTCAATACCAGTAGTCATCAGGAAATGCAAATCAAAACCATGATGTGATACCACTCCACACACACTAATGTGGCTATAATAAAAAGATACACAATCACACATGTTATCAGGGATGTGAGTAAATTTGAACCCTTGTGAATTGGTTTTGGAAATATAAAATTGTGCAGTCACGTTGGAAAACTGGAAGGTCTTCAAATAGATAAAGATGTAGTTAGCATATTAACTGAGCTATTATACTCCTAGGAACATATCCAAGAAAATTAAAACATTTGTTCGTTCACACAAAACCTTGTACAAAAGTGTTCATAGTATTATTATCATTAATAGGCCCATAAGTGGAGATAATAGAAAAGTCCATTAACTGAAGAATTGACAAACAACATGTGGTATATCCATGCCATGAAAATTCAGCCCTAAAAAAGAAATGCTGATACATGTTACTTCATGAATGGACCTCATAAACATTAGGAAGTGAAAAAGTCAGTCACAAAAGGCAGCATGTTGTTATTATTCCATTTTCCTGGAAATGTTCAGAATAGTAAATTCATAGAAATAGAAATTAGGTTAGTGATAAGCATGCTTTGGGAGCAGTGGGAAGTGTACATGGGGCTTTTTTTCTGGAGTGAAAAATACTCTAGATTTAGGTAGAGATTATGAATGCATAACTTTATTAATATAATAAAAATCAATGAATTGTACCCTTTAAAAGGTGAAATTTTATGTCACATAAATTGTATCTCAATTATATATGAACATATATAATTAGAAATGACTCTAACCCCAGCCTTTAATTAAAATGAGCTGTTTTGTGCTTGTACATGTCGTCTCAGAATTAAAAGGTAGACATATAAAAGCATTTAAAAATAATCACTCCACACACAAAATTGTTCAATACCTTTATTTGGACAATATTAAAGTTCCTATCTCAATAAGGTAGCTTGCAGATATGTTATAAATTAAAAGATTCTTATCAACATAAACCACAATAGCTAAAAGAATCTCAATATGTTTATATTCTCCTATATTCACAAATATCCATTAACATTATGATGGTTTTAGAGAATGCATATGGAAATTTCAACATCTATTCCTAAAACAAAATAACCACATTACAAAAGCAGTACATACAATTCAATAAATGTTTTAATCGTTATAAAGACAGTCTATTTGAAACCAAAAGTGCATATAACCTGCAATAAAGAAATACCTAAGTCATTTGCATTATGGTCAATATCAAGACAAATATACTCATTTTAACAACTATTAGTTAATAGGATTTTTATTTTATAAAATTTTTAGATTTTCAGAATAGTTGTGAAGACAATACTGAGTTCCCATATAACTTACATCCAGTTACTTTGCTAGCATACTATATTATTGACATTTTACATTAGTTTGGTTTATTTGTCACAGTTAATCACCCAATATTGGTACATTATCATAACTAAGATCTACCTTATTCAGATTGCCTTGCTTTTGTCCTAATATTATTTTTCTGTTATAGGGTCCCATTCAGGTTACTATATTTAGTAGTCATGTCTTATTAGCATCTTTTGGCTGTGGTAATTCCTCAGATTTTCCCTTTTTTTATGGTATTGATTTGAGAACCATTAGGGCATTTTGTAGTGTCTTTCAACTGGGGTTTATCTGGTGTTTTTGTTATGATTAAATTAGTGTTATGATTTTTGTGGGGAGGTAAGAGATAAAGTGCCATTTCCATTACATCATATCAAGGTCCACACTATCAACATAACTTATTGCTGTTCATGTTAATTTTAACCACTTGATTGAGATATTTTTTTCATATTTATTCATTACTTAAGAAGTTATTATTTGGCATTTATGTTCTGCACCATTTGGAAGGAAGTCATTATGTGAAATTTACATTTAAGGAGTGTGGAGTATTGCTCCTTAAGGGTGGAATATCTGTAATATTTTTTGAAACTTTTCTTTTTTTTGTTTCAAGTGTTTATAACATTCTAGTTAGTGTAATATTGGTTTCAGGAGTAGAATTAAGTGATTTATCACTTACATGTGACACCCAGTGCTCATTACAACAAATGCCTTCCTTAAAACCTATCACCCATTTAGCCCATCCACCCCCCATCTCCTTTACATTAACCCTCATTTTGTTCTGTATAGTCAAGAGTCTTTTATGGTTTGCCCCATCTCCTTTTTTATTTCTTCCCTTATGTTCATCTATTTTGTTTCTTATATTCCACATATGAGTGAAATCATGATATTTGACTTTCTCTGACTGAGTTGTTTCACTTAGCATAATACACTCTAGCTCTATTCACATCATTGCAAATGGTAAGATTTCATTCTTTCTGATGGCTGAGTAATATTCTTTTATAAATACACACACACACACACACACACACACCACATCTTCTTTATCCATTCATCAGTCGATGGACATTTGGGCTATTTCCATAATTTGGATATTGTTGATGATGATGCTTTAAACATCGAAGTGTATGTATCTTTTTTTAATTGGCTTTTCGGCATCCTTTGGGTAAATGCCTAGTAGTGCAATTGCTGGATCCTAGGGTACTTCTATTTTTCACAATTTGAGTAAATATTATACTGTTTACCAGAGTGGTTGCACCAGTTTGCATTCCCACCAAGAGTGTAAGGTTCCCCTTTCTCTGCATCCTCACCAATATCTATTTCCTGTGCTATTAATTTTAGCCCTTATGTCATGTTTGAGGAGGTAGTTCATTGTAGTTTTGATTTGTATTTTTCTGACATGGAGACTTTGTCAATTTTGCTTCATTTATTTATATCAACATGGGCTCATCAATATTTATACTTAAGGGTATAAAGTAAAACTTTACATTATTATTATTTAACTAATTTTGTTGCTCAAACTGTTCCAGCTTTAGTCATTGGAAGCTCTTTCAGTCATTTGATATATACCCATTGTTGTGGGGTTTATGTTAGTGCATTGTAACTTCTTAGCTATGAAAGATGCTCCACGTTCATATGACATATTCCATAATGTATCCTCTAAATCAGCTATTTATCCAAGGAACGCTGGTTCTTTTCATTTAATAATGATTTTAAAAAAATGACTTTGGATGTGCTTCTTGTCTCTGGGGAGTCATTGCATCTATTCATCAATTGACAAAGGAAATAGATGTTAATATGTACACTAACTCAACTATGTACAAACATTTATAAATATATTTATATATACCCATTTTTATCTATATTGTGTTAAACATGATTTTGCACTGATGTCCTTAGCTCTAATCCCCAGTATCACATCGGTCATCCTAGTTTTTCCCTTGTTTATACATAACCACTTACTCTAACAATGAGAAACTAGGTTCACAGCATCTTCTATCCATTAACTAGCTATAAATTATGAGGGGAAAAGTATCCCAATTAGGGTAACAACCATAGAATATGAAATGTTTAGAAAAATCTTAACAAAAAAATCACAAGAAACACATAAAGAAAACTATAACATGTTTAAAAAAGACATACAGAAACCATAAGTAAATGAACTTGTAAGCCTAGTTTAAAAGCAAAAGAATAAAGATGGTGATCAACAGATAAATGAAGATTCTCAACATCACTAATCACTGGGGAAATGCAAATCAAAACCACAATGAGATATCACTTTACTCCTGTCAGAATGGCTATCATCAAAAAGGCAAGAAATAACAAGTGTTGGCGAGGATGTGGAGAAAAATAAATAACTCATGTGCACTGTTGGTGGAAATGTAAATTGGTACAACCACTGTGGAAAACATTATGGAAGTTCCTAAAAAAGTAAAAATAAAAATACCGTATCATCCATTATTTCCACTACTGGGCATTTACCCAAATAAAACAAAAATACTAATTTGAAAATATATATACACCCTTATGTTTATTGCAACATTATTCACAATAGCCAAGATATGGGAGAAACCTAAAAGTCCATTTATAGATAAATTGTAAATATGTTTTCACACACACACACACACACACATTGAAATATTATATGTCCATTAAATAATGAAACTTGCCATTTGCAACAATGTGAATGGACCTAAAAGATGTTAGTTATACTAAGTGAAATAACTGAGATTGAAAAAAATTACTATATGATTTCATTCATATGTGGAATGTTAAAAAAAACAAATTCATAAACAAGTAAAAAGCAGAATCAGACCTGTAAATACAGAACAAACTGATGGTGGCTAAAGGGAATGAGGGTGGATGGATGGGCAAAATCGGTGAAAGACAGTGGGAGATACAAGCTTCCAGTTATAGAAGGAATAAATCATGAGAATAAAAGGCATAACATAGGGAATATAATAAATGATATTGTAACAGTGTTGTATGGTGACAGATGGTAGCTATATTTGTTGTAAGTATACGTATTTACATAGACCTTGAATCACTGTGTTGTACACCTGAAACTAATGTAACATTGTGTGCCACCCATAATCAAATAAATTTTAATTGCAACATTTTTCTATTATTAGAACGTCACCTCCTACAAGGCATGGAACACATATGTTCTTTATATTCTGCCTCAAATTATTAAGCATCTACAAAGTAACTGTTCTGAAAAATTCTCAAAAAATGTTCAGCAGAGAGCAAAACAATACACACCTGTTTATCCACCATCTCTCAATTCTTCTAGGAACAGCAAGCATTCTCACACAAAATCTCTTGTTTAGATTCTTTAAATCTTTGGGATTAAGATGGTGGAATTGTAGGAGGACCTTATACATGTCTCATCCCTTGAACACAGCTAGATAACTATCAAATTATTCTGAACACTCAGCAAATCAGTCTGAGGGCTAATGACAAACTGCACAACTAGAGGGAGAAAAAAGACCACATCATGGGAGGTAGGAGGTGCAGGGACATGATCTGGGGGAGAAAAGAATTGTGTATGCTGCAGTCCAGAAGGAGGGAAAGAGAGAGAGACAGTGTGTGTGTGTGTGTGTGTGAGAGAGAGAGAGAGAGAGAGAGAGAGAAAGAAAGCAGCATGCAGGAGATTGCACAAGAAAAAATACTTCCCCAAAACCACTGAGTGAGAAAACAAGAAGGGCTGATTATCTCAAGTTTTGACAAGCTGCAGAGCTGAAAGTCTGAAGTTTTAGAAGTCCATGCCATCCCCAGGGTTAATTCTAGCATGCATAGTGGTACTCCTGTAGAAAAGCAGGACAGAGGCCTGGGGGTGGACAATGTGTTCTGAGGATGCCCTGGGTCACACTGGAAAAGACAATTCCCCTTAAAGTGCATTTGGGAGAGACAACACTGCTTCTTGGGAGACAAAACAGACACTGGGGACCTATAAGCTGCCCCATTCATTAGCACATGAGCAGAGAGAACTGCTGAGGGCAGCTAACCAGGATGTGGGCTTTTGTTACACTTTACCATAAACTCCAAAGCCCTGCACATTTGTGGACTGTTTTTCTGGGACAAACCAATACAAGTCACAGTGTGGTAAGCCTCTCCCCCAGAGGATCAATGTGGGTCATCACCGTGCCAGGTCTCTAAAATTTGGAGTTTTGAAACCCAGCCTGGTCCCTGAGGTGAAACACAGGAGCACAGTACTGCGAGGCAAGCAGACAGTTTTGACACAGACAGGATGAAGGCAGGGATCTGATAGAGGCCTGAGACACAAGAGGGCAGATTGCTCACTCATCTTTGAGGGCTTGTTGAACACCAGTGGGTGTAAACTCCCCTCTCCAGAGAAAAGAGTAAGCTGATGCTATTTTTCACCCCTTAGAACAGATGGATTTAAGCAAACAGCACAGTACATACAGTAGAGGCTTTAGCCACTTACAGGAGGCCTTGTCCACCCCCATACTTGCAGGCGCCTTTGTTTTACTAAGGTGAGTATGATTGAGAGCCAGAGCAACAGCTGGCCTCACCCCCAAAAGGCCAGAACAAACCCTCTTAATGCACCAGGTCTACTGATCACAGAGTGCTGCAAAGCTTCAGCTGTAGTGGAAGCAGGATGAGGCACAGGCTTTCCTAATACACAAAAGACAGAGACCTAGACAAAATACCAAGACAGAAGAATTCATCTCAAAAGAAAGAACAAGAGGAGGTCACAGCCAGGGAGCTAATCAAAATAGATATATGTAACAGGCCTGAAAAATAACTTAAAAAATAATCATAAGGATACTACCTCAGATTTTGAAAAGCATAGAAGAAACCAGAAAGACCCTTACAACAGAGATAAAAGACATAAAAACTAGTCAGACGGAAATAAAACCTTCTATAACTGAGGTGAAAAACTGACTGTTGTAATAACCAGAAGGATGGAAGAAGCAGAGAAATGAATAAGTGATACAGAAGATAAAATTTTGGAAAATAATGCAGCTGGAAAGAGGAGGGGAAGAAAAATATTGAATCATGAATGTAGACTTAAGTAACTCAGCAACTCCATAAAATGTAATAATATTCATATCATAGGAGTCCCAGAAGAAGAAGACAGGGGAAAGGAGGTAGAAGGCTTATTTGAGCAAATTATAGCTGAAAACTTTCTTGATCTGGGGAAGGAAACAGACATCAAAATCCAGGATGGACAGGGGCGCCTGGGTGGCGCAGTCGGTTAAGCGTCCGACTTCAGCCAGGTCACGATCTCGCGGTCCGTGAGTTCGAGCCCCGCGTCAGGCTCTGGGCTGATGGCTCAGAGGCTGGAGCCTGTTTCCGATTCTGTGTCTCCCTCTCTCTCTGCCCCTCCCCCGTTCATGCTCTGTCTCTCTCTGTCCCAAAAATAAATAAACGTTGAAAAAAAAAACTTAAAAAAAAATCCAGGATGGACATAGAACTAACTCCCAACAAAATCAATGAACGTCAGCCAACACCAAGATATACCGTAGTAAAATTTGCAAGATACAGAGATGAGGAAAGAATCCTGAAAGCAGGAAGGGAAAAGAAATCCCTCACCTACATGTGAAAATAAATTAGTTTAGCAGAAGATCTTTCCACAGAAAACTGGCAGACCAGAAGGGAGAGGCATGGTATATTGAAAATGCTGAATGGGAAAAATAGGCAGCCAAGAATACTTCATACAGCAAAGCTCTCATTCAGGATAGAAGGAAAGATAAAAAGTTTCCCAGACAATGCAAAACTAAAGGAGTTTGGGACAACTAAATGAGCTTTACAAGAAACATTAAAGGAGACTGTTTGAGTGGGATATATTCATTACATCTTTTAAATTTGCAACTCAAATGAGGGATGCCACATTCCTACACACCCTTTTCTATGGTAATAATCATTGCTGTAAAAGGATATATGACATTAGCTATGTCAAGCAGGTTGGTTGCCTAGAAATTTTCAAAATAGAGCTAGTTGGAGTAGAGTTTCTGTTATGTGCAATCAAGAGTCCTGGTCAATAATGGAACATGTTGCATAATACAAGTTTTCATTAAAAATGTACTTTATAGGGGCGCCTGGGTGGCCAGGTCACGATCTCGTGGCCCGTGAGTTTGAGCCCCGCGTCAGGCTCTGGGCTGATGGCTCAGAGCCTGGAGCCTGTTTCCGATTCTGTGACTCCCTCTCTCTCTGCCCCTCCCCCGTTCATGCTCTGTCTCTCTCTGTCCCAAAAATAAATAAATGTTGAAAAAAAATTTTTTTAAAAAATGTACTTTATATAGATGCATTTTATAAACACAGCTTATATATATATATATATACACACATGTATATATATATATATATATATAAGCTGTGTTTATAAAATGCATTTATATAAAGTATAATGTATATATAAAGTATATATGTATATATATATATATTTATGTTTATTGTAGTACATTAAAACATAGCTTATATATTTTTTTCTGTTTATTGTAGTACATGACTTTCATTATACTGTTCTTTGGATGCAACCTCCCATTTGAATGTTTAGTGAAGACCAATAATATAAGACCCATATTATTTCAGTTTTAGGCTGGTTAGAATTTTTTTTCAATAAACAATTATTCTGGTGAAAAGCTTCCAGATTCAATATGGTTAACAAAAACAACAAAAAAATCAAAGTATGTCAAGATCCATATCTTCAAAATTGTGATTTTAATGCATTTGGGAAACTTGAAATATAATTATACATTTTTTAGAATGGATAATTCTTTCATTCCACATTCTAAAATGTAGCATATGATAAAACATGTTTTTTTTTTGAATACAAAAATAAATATTAGTAAACTATAAGAAGGACTTAGCTGTATCTTGCCTCAACTCTCACCCATTTTCTAGAGCACAGTACTTTCAAGAGAGTTGAGAAGTTTGTAAAAATGAAATCAATAGAAACACAAGATCCTGGGGTGCCTGGGTAGCTCAGTGTGTTAAGCATCCAACTTTAGTTTGGGTCATGATCTCACAGTTTGTGTGTTTGAGCTCCATGTAAGGCTCTGTTGCTGACAGCTCAGAGCCTGGAGCCTGTTTCAGATTCTGTGTCTCCCTCTCTTTCTGCCCCTCCCCTGCTCCCATTATGTCTGTCTGTCTCTCTCTCTCAGAAACAAACATTTGGGGCGCCTAGGTGGCTCAGTCAGTTAAGCATCTAACTTCAGTTTGAGTCAAGATCTCACACATCATGAGTTCCAGCCCCACATCCAACTCTGCTGATAGCTCAGAGCCTGGAGCCTGCTTTAGATTCTGTGTCTTCTCTTTCTCTGCCCCTCCCTGTTCATTCTCTCTCACTCTCTCTCTCTCTCTCAAATAAATAACCATTTTTTTAAAATAAAATTTAAAAAAAAACTTAAAAAATTAAAAAATAATTTAAAAAAGGAAAAAACAGATCCTATTTATCTATGAAGCCTGGCTACAGAGGTACAAAGATATTAATGATGATGTAGATGATCTGGAGACGATTTTCACTCTTTGAACATGTGAACTGTACCTTCTTTGGAGCTTGAAGAATGAAAATCTTTGAGCAAATTCCACAGTAAAAAAATTCAAACATTGTATATTTATTTTGTCATTTAGACTAGGCATTTGAGGTCATGTAAGCTCTAGATTGTAGTACCCATTGATGGAGTAGGTTAACCTTATGTGGCAAATTAACCTCTTGTAGCCCTCAGATTACCAAAATAAATAAGAATGAATACCAATCAATAATGCTCACGCTTTGGTTACTTCACCAGAAAAATAAAATATCATAACTTCTTAGGAAGAATATACATGCAAGAAAGGCAAAAAATGATTTAACAAGAAGATTCATATAATTACTCACTTTTAATTCAAAAATTGGAATTAAATTGCAATCTATTTTCCTCCTTTTAATATTCTTTCATACATTTTGTTTGTATATGCTGAGCAAACAAGGACTACTCACTTTCTCATGTATTTTCACTTGGAAAAAAGCTAGAAACTGAACCAAACTTAGTAGATAAGTGGAACATCCTAGTATATTTAAAAATGCAGATAACTGTGACCCACTCCAGGAGATTTTACTTCAGAAAATCTAGAGACAAGCTCCAAAATCTTTATTTTTCACATCCTTCACAGATAATATTACTGATCAGTCAGGTTTGGGAACCTATGGGGTAGACAAAATTTAAGGTCTATTTTAACCCATTATTGTGTGGGAGCACAAAATTCCCATTTTTTTTTATTGTTTTAAAATTTACATCCAAATTAGTTACCCTATAGTGAAACAATGATTTCAGGAGTAGATTCCTTAATGCCCCTTACCCATTTAGCCCATCCCCCCTCCCACAACCCCTCCAGCAACCCTCAGTTTGTTCTCCATATTTATGAGTCTCTTCTGTTTTGTCCCCCTCTCTCTTTTTGTTATTTTTGTTTCCCTTCCCTTGTGTTCATCTGTTTTGTCTCTTAAAGTACTCATATGGGTGAAGTCATATGATTTTTGTCTTTCTCTAATTTCACTTAGCATAATCATTTAATCCCTAAAAAGGATCATTCCTGATTTCTGTCATTATTAGGAATACTTTTAATTAAAAAAAAAACTTTGTCCTTCCTTCCTTCCTTCCTTCCTCACTTCCTTCCTTCCTTCCTTCCAGTATATTAAATAGGATACTTGATTCAGATACTTTATATCAAATACACAATTTCTCTTTATTTTTGTTAGCAAAATCCTAATTTTTTGCTAATGTCTGTTTAATAAATACCTATTAATATAAACCAATCATATTAGACTCATTCTAGTTACCAGGAATTTGTTGGTGGAATACTATATTATTAATCTCTAGATGATGGAATCTGAAAGAAAATTCCTGGAGGGTTTCTAGAAAAGATTGCATTGCTTTTTTAAAAAGCATGAAGAGGGGTGCCTGGGCGGCTCGGTCGGTTAAGTGTCCAGCTCTTGACCTCAGCTCAGGTCATGATATCACAGTTCATGGACTCGAGCCTCACATCAGACTCTGCACCATCAGTGTGGAGCCTGCTTGGGATTCTCTCTCACCCTCTCTCTGCCCCTCCCTGCCCAAGTGGTCTCTCTCTCTCTCCCTCTTTTTCTCCATCTCTCTGTCTTCCCCCTCTCTCTCTCAAAATAAATGAAAAAGCTTTAAAAATAAATAAATAAAAATATGAAGAGTATGGGGAACATTTTCTGGGAATTAAAATATATATTTATATATTTTTCTATATATCTAATAAATGGCTAAATCTCTACTATGTGGGTCTATAACATGTTGTGTATCCATATATTAATTTCCATTGGCTGCCACAATCACTTACAACAAATGCCATGACCTAAGACAACAGTAATGCATTCTTTACCAGTTATTGAGAATAGAAGTCCAAATAAACAGCAGAACTGCATTCACTCTGAGACTACAAGGAAGAATCTGTCATTTACCTCTCTCCTAGTTTCTGACAATCATTGATGTTCCTTGGCTTGTAGCTATATACTCCAATCTCTGCTTCTGTCTTCACATAACACTCTCTTCTGTGTATCTGAGTCTTCTCCAATGTATGAATCTTATAAAGACACATATAATTGTGTATAAGGAAAACCTAGACAATCTAAAATTAACCCCTCATCTCAGGATACTTAATTCAATTATGTCTGCAAATATTTTTTTTCAAATAAAGTAACATTCACATGTTGTGAGAATTAGGATGTTAACATTTTTTGGGGGTGTGGGGACAGAATTTAGGCTACTAGAGTCCTAAGAATAGAATTTGGTGTTAGGAGATCTGTATTCCAATTCTAGCTCTACCTCTAATTGATTGTGTGTCCCTTTATGATTCACTCCCCTCCTTTGGTCCCCAGTTTATTCATATGTTCAAATAAAGTAATTGTAACTGAGTATTTCTAAAATCTATTCTTTCTATAAATCCCTCTAACTTGATATATCCATGGTGTTTTATACCATAAGAACAGTACACAGAGAAGTACCCAACAGAAAGTTGCCATTTTCCATAAGATTCTAAATGTCAGTATGTAGGTTAAAAATGCACATGGGGTCTGAGAAATAGAGTAGATCAAATAGAATAGAACAAAAATTAAAATATTTTATAAAGTTTAGTCTCTAGTAGTCAAGCATGACAGGAATCTCACTAAATTTTTATTGTTATGGTAAATAACTCATAACAAAATTTACCATCTTAACCATTTATAAGTGTAATTGTACAATTCAGTATTGTTAAGTATATTCACGTTGTAGTGAAACATCTCCAAAATGTTTTTTTCAGCTTGCAAAGTGGGAATTCTATACCTATGAAACAAGTCCCCATTTTTCTCTGCATCCTGCTCCTGATAACTATTTGTATGAATTTGAATTCTTCATATACATTATATAAGTAGAATTATATAGTACTTGACTTTTGTGATCAGCTTATTTCATTTAGCATGATTTCCCCAAAGGTCATCCATGTTGTAGCATATGACAGGATTTCCTTCATTTTAAGGCTGAGTAGTATTTCATTGTCTGCATATAAGACATTTTTTTTAATTTTCATTTATTTATTTTGAGTGTGTGTGTGTGTGTGTGTGTGTGTGTGAGGAGGGCAGAGAGAGAGAGGGAGAGAGAATCCCAAGCAGGTTCCATGATGTCAACACAGAGCCTAATGCAGGGCTCAACTTCACAAACTGTAAGATCATGATATGAGCCAAAATAAAGAGTTGTATGCTTAACTGACTGAGCCACCCAGGTGTCCCATCATTATATGATATTTTATTTATTTATTTGAACATCAATGGGCATTTGAGTGGTTTTAATTTTTTGGACATTGTAAATACTGTTGCTGCGAACCTGAGTATACAAATATCTCTTCAATATCCTTCTTTTAGTTCTTTTGAATATATACCCAGATGTGGGATTGCTGGATCACATAGTAGTTCTATTTTGAATTTATTCAAGAACCTCCATGCTGTTTTCCATAGTGGTTACAGTATTTTACAATACCACCAATAGATGTGAAATAGTATAACAATATGGTTTTGATTTAAATTTATCTAATGATTAGTGATATTGAGTAACTTATTATATGTGTGTTGGACATTTGTCTATAGTCTTTGGGAAAATGCCTATTCAAGTCTTTTACCCATTTTAAAATCATGTTATTTCCTTGTTGAGTTGCCATTATACTCTGGATATTAATCCCTATTTAAATTCATGATTTATAAATATGTTATCTTCCATAAGTTGTTTTATTACTCTGTTGATTGTGTTCCTTGATAAACAATGATTTTTTTTAATTTAATGTAGCCCCATTTGTCTATTTTTGCATTTGTTGCTGTGCTGTTATATCCAATAAATCATTGCCAAGTTCTATGTGTTTAAGCTTTCCCCATATGTTCAATTCTAAATTTTTTCTAGTTTTAGGGCTTACATTTAGATTTTCAATTCATTTTGAGCTCACTTTTCTAAAAAATTAAGATAACGACCCAACTTCACTATTTTGCTTGAAGATAAACAGGTTTTCAAAATTTGAAAATGTCTTGGAACACTTGTCAAAAAAAAACATTTGACTTTATTTAAGGCTTTATTTCTGTGTTCTGTACTCTATTCCATTGATCTATTTGTTTGTCTTTATGCCAAAACCAAAATTATTATATTAAGGTAGCTTTTTAATATATTTTTAAATCAGGAAGTGTGAGCCCTTCAAATTCAATTTTATTCTTCAAACCTGTTTTGGCTATTCAGTATTTCTTGACATTCCTTATCAGCTGTTGGATGATTATTTTTTACTTTTGCAAAGGAATGTTTTAGAATTTTGATAGGGATTGTGCTGGATCTGTAGATCACTTTGTGTATTACAAACATCTTAACAATATTACATGTCCCAATCTGTGAACACAGAATGTTACTCCACTTATTTTTGTATTTTATAATTTATATGATCAGTGTTTTGTAGTTTTCAGAGTGCAAGGCTTTCACCTCTTCATTAGTTTTATTCCTAAATTTTTTCTAAAATTTTTTTAAACGTTTATTTATTTTTGGGACAGAGAGAGACAGAGCATGAATGGGGGAGGGGCAGAGAGAGAGGGAGACACAGAATCGGAAACAGGCTCCAGGCTCTGAGCCATCAGCCCAGAGCCTGACGCGGGGCTCAAACTCACGGACCGCGAGATCGTGACCTGGCTGAAGTTGGACGCTTAACCGACTGCGCCACCCAGGCGCCCCATTCCTAAATTTTTTCTAATTTTTATGTTATTGAAATGGTATTATATTTTATTTACTTTTCAAATTGGTCATTGTTAGTATATAGAAATTCAACTAATTTTAAGTGTTGAATTTGTATCCAGCAAATTTTATGAATTTTTTAGCTCTAATAGATATATATGAAATACTGAGAATTTCGTACATAGTATTTTTCCTTCTAAAAACAGATAATTTTACTTATTAATTTCCAATTTGGATATGTTTATTTTTCTTACCTAATTGGCCTGGGTAGGCGTTATAATACTATGTTGAATATAAAAGGAAAACATGTGCAAACTTGTCTTGTTATCAAAATTAGAGGAAAATCTTTAATTCAGTCATTATTGAATCCAATGTCAGCTGTGGGATTTTCAAAAATGGCCTTTATAATTTTGAGATAGATTCCTTCTGCTCGGGGTTTGTTGTTTTTATCATGAAATAATGTTGAATGTTGTAAGTTTTTCTGAATCAATTGAGATGGTCATGTGGTTGCTCTTATTCATTACATTAATGTGGCATATCACACTGATTGAATTTAGTAATTTGAAACATTCTTGCATTCCAGAAATAAATGTCACTTGGTCATGTACGATCCTTTTAATGTGCTGTTGAATTCAGTTTGCTGATATTTTTTCCAGATTTCCACAGCAATAATAATTAGGGATATTGGTCTGTAGTTTAATTTGCTTATAGTTTCTTTGCTTGACTTTGGTATCAGGATAATTCTGATTTTATAAAATGACTTTGGAATTGTTCACACCCGCACAGTTTATTTTTTAAGTTTTTATTCAAATTTCTTTTAGTTAGCATACAGTGAAATGTTATTTCCAGGGGTACAATACAGTGATTCAACACTACCATACAACATCCAGTGATCATCACAAGTGCACTCCTTAATTCCCATTACTTATTTAACCCATCCACCTACCCAACACCCCTATGCTAATGACCAGTTTGTTCTCTATAGTTAAGAGACTGTTTCTTGGATTGCTCTCTCTCTCTTTTATTCTTTCACTTTGTTCCTTTGTTTTGTTTCTTAAATTGAACATATGAGTGAAATCATGTGGAATTTATCTTTCTCTGATTGACTTATTTCACTTAAAATTATCCTCTCTAGCTCCACCAATGTCAATGCAAATGGCAAGATTTCCTTTCTTATGGCTGAGTTATATTCCATTGTGTGTGTGTACACACACACACACACACAACTTCTTCATTATGCATTCATCAGTAAATGGAAAATTGGACTGTTTCCATAATTTGAGTATTATAGATAATGCTGCTATAAACATCAGAGTGCAGGTACCCCTTTGAATTAGTATTTTTATATTCTTTGGGCAAATAGTAGTGCAATTGTTGGATCATAGGGTAGCTCTATTTTTAACTTTTTGAGGAACTTCTATAGTGTTCTCCAGAGTGGCTGAAACACTTTACATTCCCACCAATAGTGTAAGAGGGCTTCCCTTTCTCCACATCCTTGCCAATACCTGTTTCTTGTGTTGTGGATTTTAGCTACTCTGACTGGTGTCAGGTGATATCTCATTGTAGTTTTGATTTGTATTTCCCTGATGGTGAGTGATGTTGAGCATCTTTTCATGTGTCTGTTGGCCATCTGGATGTCTTCTTTGGAAAACATGTCTATTCTTGTCTTCTTCCCATTTTTAATTTGATTATTTGGTTCTGAGGTGTTGAGTTCTGGAAGTTATTTATATATTCTGGATAATAACTATTTAACAGGTATATCACAAGCAATTCTCTTTCCCCATGCCATAGGTTGCTTTTTAGTTTTGTTGATTGTTTCCTTTGCTGTGCAGAAGCTCTTTTATTTTGATGATATCCCAATAGTTTATATTTACTATTGTTTCCTTTGTCTCCAGGGAAAGAAGTTGCAATGGCTAATATGAGGAAAGATACTGCCTGTCTTCCCCTCTAGGATTTTTATGGTTTTTGGTCTCACATTTAGGTCCTTAATCCATGTTGAATTTATTTTTGTGTATGGTGTAAGAAAGTTGTCTTCTTTCATTCTTTTGCATGTTGCTGGCCAGTTTTCCCAACATGATTTGTTGAAGAGACTATCTTTTTCCCATTAGATATTCTTTTCTCAGTATCATGCCATCTATAAATAGTGGAAGTTTTATTTCTTCCTTAATGATTTGGATTCCTTTCATTTCTTTTTGTTGCCTGATTGCTGTGGCTAGGACTTCCAGTACTATGTTGAATAAAAGGAGTAAGAGTGGATATCTGTATCTTTTTCCAAATGGTAGCCAAAAAATTCCCAGTTTTATTCATTAAAGATGATTTTAGCTGTGGGTTTTTCATTTCTGGCCATTATTATGTTGAGGTATATTTCCATGTACTTTTTGATACCTTCTTTGATTTCTTAGTTGACCCATTCATTGTTTAGTGGGATGTTATTTAACCTCCATGTATTTGTGGTATTTCCAGATTTTTCTTATGGATTATTTCTAGTTTCATAGCAATGTAGTCAGAATAGTTGCATGACATGACTTCAATTTTCTTGAATTATTTGAGGCTTGTTTTGTGACCTAATGTGATCTATTCTGGAGAATGTTCCATTTGCAGTTGAAAAGAATTTGTATTATGCTGTTTTAGGATAGAATGTTCTGAATATATTTGTTAAATCCATCTGGCTGGTGTGTCATTCAAAGTCACTGTTTAATTGTTTAGTTTGGATGATATGTCCATTGATGTAAGTGGTGTGTTAAAATTGCCAAGTTCCTTTATATTTGGTTTAATTTTTATGCATTTGGTTGCTTTCATGTTAGGTAGATATTTACAAGTGTTAGTTCTTCTTGTTGGATTGTCCTCTGTATTATTATAGTGTATGTCTGTCTCTTTTTATAAACTTTGTTTTAAAGTCTATTTCATTTAACATAAATATTGTTATTTTGGATTTCTCCTGAGATTCACTCCCATGCTAAGTGTTTCTCCATCCCCTCAATTTCAATATGCAGGTGACTTTATGTCTGAAATTAATCTCTTGTAGACGGCTTATGGATGGGTCTTGTTTTTTGTTTGTTTGTTTGTTTGTTTGCTTGTTTGTTTGGTTTTTATCCATTCTGGTAGCCTATGTCTTTTGACTAGAGAATTTTTTCCATTTTTATTTAAAATAATTATTGATAGATATGTATTTATTGTCATTGTATTACTTGTTTTGTGGTTGCTGTTTTAATTTATTCTTTAAAATGTTATTTTATTTTTTAATGTTTCTTTATTGTTTAGAGAGTGATATAGAGAGGAAGAGCAGGAGTGGGGGAAGGGAAGAGAAAGTGTGAGACACAGTATCTGAAGCAGGCTCCAGGCTTTGAGCTCTTAGCATAGAGCCTGACACAGGGTTCAAACTCACGAACCATGAGATCATGACCTGAGCCAAAGTCAGACGCTTAACCAACTGAATCACTCAGGTGCCCCTTTTGTGGTTGCATTTGTAACTATTTTCTGATCCTTTCTTCCCTTCCTCTCTTTCACGGTTTGTTGTTTTCTATTGTGATGTACTTGGATACCTTACACTTAATTTATTTCTTTTCTTAATCTTCATTTTTTGTGTAGTTTTAAATGTTTTTTTTTCATTTGTGATTACCTCAATTTATATATAACATCTTTTCATAGAGTTGTGTATATTAAGATGGTGACCTGTTAATTTTGAACTCATTGTTCTCCCCACCACGTTGCAAACATTTGGCATTATATTTTACATAGTTTTATTTTATGAATACATTGACTGCTTTTTATAGAAATACTTATTTTTACTGGTTTTGTGTTTCCTACTTTTCACACTCTCACTTATGGTCTTTTCTTTCCACTCAAAATATCCCCTTTAATATTTCTTTTAGGGCTGGTTTAGTGGTCATAAACACCTATAGTTTTCTGATAGACTTTTAAATCTCTCCTATTCTGAATGATATCCTGGGTGTATAAAGTATTTTTGGCCACAGATTTTTCCTTTTCAGCTCTTCAAATATATTGTGACACTACCTTCTAACTCCACAAATTTCTGCTGAAATTCAGCTGAGAGCCTTATGGCATTTTCTTTGTATGTAACTGCCTTCTTTTCCTTGCAACCTTTAAAATTCTGTCTTTATCAGTTCATTGCCAATTTAATCTCTATCTCTTGCTGCAGACATCCTTGGGTTGAATTTGTTAGCCAATCTGTTATTCCTGAATGTGGATCTGTTTCCCTCCTCAGATTTGGGAAGATTTTAGGTATTATTTCTTGAAATACATTTTCTGATCTGCCTTTTTCTATCTTCTTCTTCTGGGATCTTTATAATCTAAATACTATTACATTTGATGGAGTGACTCAGTTCTCTAAGTGTATTCTCATTATGTAGTATTTATCTGTCTCTCATCTATTCAGCTTCATTCATTTTCATTATTCTACCTTCCAGGTCATGGATCTGTTCCTCTGCTTTCTGTAGCCTATTGTTTATTCCTTGTATTGTATTTTTAATTGCATTTATTGAGTTTTTCATCTGTGCTGTTATTATTTATTTGTACAGGGTCTCACTGAAGTCCTCTACCTATTTCTGAATTACAGTGAATATCTTTATGATCATTACTTTAAAATATCTATCAGGCATACTACTTCTCTGTTTTGCTTAGATCTCCTGTTGTGATTTTGTCATGTTTTATTTGGGACAAATTCTTCTGTCTCCTCAGTTTGTTCACCTCTTTGTGTCTATTTCTGTGTTTTAGGAAAACCAGCTACATCCTTTCCTTTTTAAAGTAGTAACTGAGGCACCTGTGTTGTTCAGTTAAGCGTCTGACTCTTGATTTCAACTCAGGTCATGATCTTGTGGTTTGTGAGTCTGAGCCCCACATCAAATTCTATACTGACAGTGTGGAGCCTGCTTGGGATTCTCTCTCTCTGTCTCTCTCTCTCTCTCTCTGCCCCTCCACCCACTCTCTTTCTCAAAACAAATAAATAAACTTAAAAAAAATAAAGTAGTGGCTTTATGGAGAAGAGGTCCTATACTGCCTTGCAGTGCAGTGTCCCCTGATCACTAGAACCTGGTATTTCAGGGGAGTCTCCTAAGTGTGTTGTTTACATGCTGCTATTGTGTCTAAGTAGCTTTTACTTTAAGTCCAGACTTCTGTGCTGATATTCTGCATACTCTAGGTGGTATTCCTGAGACCAAGGCAGGCCAGCTCTGAGGGGGTGTGACCCCAGGAGGGCTTGGGTGATGGGTAGCAGTTTTAGCAAAATTTGCACTGAGATTAAGCTGGATCTCCCAAAAGTTCAAGGACAGCCAGAGGCACAGAACATGTTAGTGGCAGTGGCTGGGGGCATGACACACAGTTGGTATGGTGGCTACATATGCATGGTGGTTGAGTGTGGCATGTGATGTCTGCATATAGAGGCTGGGTGCAGAGGACAGAGGCACTTTAACAAAATTTGAACTGAGCCACTAGCCCTGAATTGGATCCCCCAAAGCTGGATAGCCACCAAGGGTGTGCACAGCATTAAACATTTTGTGCTGAGCCCAGGACCCAGGCCAGCAAGCTTGGAATGGGCAAGTCCTCAGAACTTGAGGGCAGGGCACACTGCTAAGAGGTTAGTTAGCAAGTGTCTGTGCATCACCATCTCCTGTTCTGTGTTTATGTTGGGAGGGTGGAGGAGGAAAATGGCCCTTGCCAAGTCCTTTGTTTCTGGAGAAGTCCTCCATCAGGCTCTGAAATCTATACAAACAGATCTCCATCCTGTTGTCTGCAGGCTCTATGTTGCCTCTCCTTGGGCTGTTATCTGTTTAAAGACAGGGACCCAGCTATCACTTGCCCTCCTGACTTGCCAAATTCTGACTCAGGTGACTTTTAAAGTCCCAGGCTTCAAGTCCTGTTGCTTGTACAAAGTTAGGGAATTCAGCCCCTCTGCTTTTCAAAAGTAGACATAATGGGGATTAATTTTACCTCTGTGGGCTCCCTGGTGCTTTCCCATCTCCATATCTATAGATGTCTCCCTCTTGTGGGCAACTCCCCACGACCATTTCTGTCCTTCCTAACCTCTCAGATGTGACTTCTTCTCTACATTTAATTGTGGAGTTTGTTCTGCCACTGTCTGTTTTACTCTCTGGCTTATTGATTTGGGTATGAGTGATATCTAGACGTAAATGTGGCATGGGGTGAACTTGGGGTCCTCCTACTCTGCTATAATCTGTGTCATAGACTCTGTGTCTAAAGTTCTCTTTTGTCTAGCAAAAGAGCAGGACACAGGATTGAAAGTGAGGCTAATGTCCAGGAAAAGACAAGAGCCCTGAAAAAGGGTTATTGCCCCATTTTTATTAGGATAAGAAGGCTTACAAACATGGCAATGGATGTGCACAAAGGGACAATGAATCTGTGAACATTAACTTGTGGATGTGAGGGAAAGGGGGTCTTGAGGATATTTGGAGTTAGGGGTTGGGTTAATACAAAATAAAATCCAGCTGCCAGGCAGTCAGGAGGAAGGTCATTTACAGTGGACATGAGGCAGCACCTCCGTTTATCTTAGCTAGCCTAGGGGATGAGACAGATAGTGGAAGTAATCTCAGGGTTGACAAAGCACCTTTTCTTTTGTTTACCATCTCTGCTCTGGGATGCTTTGCTTACAGTGCAGCAGTCCATATTCCAATTCACCAGTTTACCTAACCTGGCCCTATTCTCCTATGAAAGCAGCTTTTCTGCTATAGTACTAAGTTGGGGGTGCTTCCACCCTGATTATCTAATCTTGTTTATTTCATATACCTATGTATTGAGCACCTTTGTGCCATTCCTATTTTAGGCCTTTGTCTCTCCCTCCCTATTCTGGGGGCTCTGCACCCTCTGTCTATATTGGGGGCCTTCCCACCTCCCTATTCCTGGCACCTTTGGACCTCCCTATTCTCGGGGTGCCTTTGCACCCCCTATTCTTGGAGTGCCAATCTGGTTTATCCAAACTTGGGTGTGAGCATTTTGTGGCTTTGTATTTCTTTATGCCTTGTTAACCCATTGGTGTAAGCCTGGGGGATTCCTAAGCTTATCCCCCACAATTCCCCCTTTTTGTTTTTCTTGGTTCTTTTAGCTTTGTGTTCAAGGACCGTCATGATGAGCTCCTGGTCCTTTTTTTGCTTTTGGATGGCTTGGAGGGTGAATCTGCAATGACATAAAAAAAGACACAGTAAAAGCATTCTGCTTCCCAAAGTTATCCAGAATTTGTGATGGGTACTAGCCATAAGTGAGAAAAGAGGTCATGCCACATTTCTCAGGAATCAGCCCACTCATTTTTAAGCTGATCTTCTGCATATTGTAGCTGTTGGCACAATGTCATATCTAAATCTTCTATATCGTCAGAGAGGTGGGAAGAAAATACACTGCAAAAATGTGTCTGGACAGCATGCCAAGCTTGGGAATGATTATGAGGAATGCCAGTCATGCAGATATGCTGGTAGTTAGAGTCACAGGGCAGTCTAGAGTGGAGGAACAAGGCCTCCTGTTACTTTCCAATAAATTTCACTGCAGCCTCAAGAGCTTTGAGGTGGGCCAAAACTTGTCTATCAATAGAAGTTTTGCTTACAAGTTCTTTGGTAGTGTTGACCATAAACTTATTAAGGACATGAGCTGTGTGGATAGTATGATGCAGGCTGATTCTAGCTTCAGTGGCAGAGGCTATAACACCTACTGTTGTTAGGATGTCCATTGTTAACAGGCCAACAAATCTCTTTTGCCTTGCAGCAGAGTGCCAGTGTAGAATAAACTTGCAAAGTGCGTCTAGTCCTGATGGATGTATATAGGGCTCAGACCTATTAACAGGAATCTAGGCTGAGACACGCTACTAACAAAGAAGAGATATTTAATTGGGTGATGTTATCATTACTTACGCAGGACATAAACCAGGCCTGAGAAGGAGAGGTATTATAATTTCCTAGTTGTCAGATATGTAAGGTGGAGGTAGCAAAGAGAATGTAAGGAGAATGGATGCAAATAATGGTCCATGTAAATTGGTTATTGTACAGGGAGGCCCCAGTTAGGTTAACATGTTGTTTTACACAAATTTGACCATGGCCAAATGAGTACGAGTGAAGAAGGGAAGACCTAGCTTACAAAGATTAACAAGTCAAGGTCCTGTTAATTTCCCTTAAAAAAAATTATTACATTTGTTTATTTTTGAGAGGCAGAGAGAGACAGAGCGCGAGTGAGGGAGGGGCAGAGAGAGAGGGGGACACAGAATCCGAAGTAGGCTCCAGTTTCTGAACTGTCAGCACAGAGCCCTATACAGGGCTTGAACTCAGGAGCCATGAGCTCATGACCTGAGCCAAAGTTGGACGCTCAACCGACTGAGACACCCAGGCGCCCCTAATTTCCCTTTATGTGCAGGAATTATAGGGCCAGACAAGCCTTCATCTTTTAAAAAAATATCCTCCCTACTAGGCTGGCCAAAGGATATGGTTTTATTAGAATATTTTGTTTCAATAAGTTCTCTAGGACCCCTGTCTTCAGCCTCTCCATAACAGGTTTTCCAGGGAATAATATTCCAGGGGTGATCTGAATATTTGAGACTAGAACAAGCCACAACATTAGGAGTATGACATATGCTTGTTCTGAGGTATAGCAAAGCTTGTGGCTGAGAAAAAAGTAAAATTGTCTGGCCTTATAGAGGTTTGGGGCTGTATATGTAAAAGCAAGTTGATTTTTATTTTAAGGCAAATGTTCCATTTGTTCATAACTGGTATAAAGGAAAATGATGGACCTTTAAATATTAATCTGATATCTTGAAACATTTTGTAATGACTTAATAGTTCCAGGAATTTTGTATCGATTCTTTGAGATTTTTTTTTGTGGAAATAATCATCATTCTGTCTTTTTCTAGTTTGTTGAAAGTCTTTACCATGAATGGATGTTGGATTTTTTAAATACTTTTTCTGCATCTATCAATGTGAATATTTTTAAAATCGTAGTCTTTTGATGTGATACATTTAATAATTGATTTTTAAGTGTTGAACCAGCCTTGCATACTGTAAGAATATCACTTTATTGTGTGATATAATCATTTGTATACTTTGATAATTTGATTTTCTAATATTTTGCTGAGGATTTTAGCTGCTACTTTCGTGAGAGATATTAGCCTGCAGTTTTTTTTATTGTAATGTTTTATGGTTTTGATATTAGAGTAATGCTGTTCTCATAAAATGAGTCAGGAAGTATTAAATCCGATTCTATGTTTTCAAAGGTATTGTATAGAATTGGCATAATTTATTTATGAAATGCTTGGTAGAATTCACCAGTGAACTTAACTGAGTCTGGTGCTTTCCATTGTGGAAGATTATTAATTATTAATTTAATTTATTCAATGTATAAGCCTATTCATATTATCTTTTTCTTGTTTGATGTTGGCATACTTTACCTTTAAAGAAATTGTTCCATTTTATCTAGTTTATCAAATTTGTGTGCATAGAGTTGTTCTTAGAATCCCTTCATCCCTTTGATGTTCAACAAATCTGTAACGATGTCACTGTTTAATTTTTGATATAATTTGTGTCCTCTTTTTTCTTAGTTCCCCTGGCTGCAGCCTCATTGATTTTTTTGTCTTTTCAAATAAACAGTTTCATGTTTTATTGATATTCCTTATTGATTTCCTGTTTTTAGTTTTATTGATTGTGCTTTCATTTCTATTATTTTTTTCTTATGAATTGTTCATTTAATAGCATCTTCTTTTCCTGGTTTCCTAAGGTTGAAACGGATTATTGATTTTACATTTTTCTTATTTTCTGATATGTCCATTCAACACTAGATATTTTTCTCTGAGCCCTGATTTTGCTGAATCCTGCTAATTTTGATAACTTATATTTTAATTTTCATTTCATTCAAGAAAATTTAAAGTACCTTTTGAGACTTCTCTTTGACCCATGTGTTATTTAAAAGTGTGTGGTTTAATCTCCAAGTACTTTGGAATTATCCAGCTATTGCTGTTATTGGTTTTTAGTTTAATTCTACTAAGGTATTAGAATCTAATTTGTATGGCTTGTATTCTTCTAAATTTTTTAAATGGTATTTTATGTCCCAAAATATGGTCTATTTTTGGCGGATATTCCCTGTCAGCTGAAGAAATATATGCATTCTGCTTATGTTGGTTCACCACATATCAATTACATCTAATTTGATTAACTATTCAGTTTTATTATTTCTTACCAATTTTCTGCCTACTGGGTCTGTTAATAACTGGAAAATGGCTATGGTAGCCATCAACTAAATTAGTTGATATGTCTACTTTCCCTTTCAGTTCTATAAGATTTTGCTTCATGAATTTTGACCCAAATTTATTAGGTCATCCATGTTTAAAATTGTTATGTATTCTTGAGGAACTCATCTTCTTTTTTTTTTTTCAACGTTTATTTATTTTTGGGACAGAGTGAGACAGAGCATGAACAGGGGAGGGGCAGAGAGAGAGGGAGACACAGAATCGGAAACAGGCTCCAGGCTCTGAGCCATCAGCCCAGAGCCTGACGCGGGGCTCGAACTCACGGACCGCGAGATCGTGACCTGGCTGAAGTCGGATGCTTAACCGACTGCGCCACCCAGGCGCCCCGGAACTCATCTTCTTAACATTGTTTTATGCTTCTCTAAAATCAATGTAGGAATTCCTACTTTTCTTTGATTAGTATCAGCAAGATATACTTTTCTTTATTTCTTTACTTTCAATCTGTGTTTTTATAGTATTTATTTTTTATTTTAATTCCAGTTTGTTAACATACAGCATTAAATTAGTCATCATGACAAGTGGACTCCTTAGTTCTCATCACTTACTTCACCCATCCATCTACCCACTTCCTGTCTGGTAACTACCATATTGTTCTTTATAATTAATAGGCTGTTTCTTGCATTGCATCTCTCTCTCTCTCTCTCTCTCTCTCTCTCTCTCTTTCATTTTTTTCCCTTTGTTTCTTTGTTTTGTTTCTTAATACCACATGTTGGTGAAAGCATATATTTGTCCTTCTCTGGCTGACTTATTTCACTCTAAGTTATACACTCTAGCCATGTCATTGCAAATGGAAAACTTCATTCCTTTAAATGGCTGAGTAGTATGTATCTGTGTATGTATGTATGTATATCACATCTCCCTTATCCATTTTATCAATTGGTGGACATTCGAGCTGCTTCATTATCTTGGCTATTGTAAACGATGCTGTTACAAACATAAGGGTATGTGTTTCACTTCACTCTCCTGAGAGCATGATTCTAATAGCTGCTTTGAATTATTTGTACAATAAACCTAATATTTTGGCAACTTGTAATTAATGTATCTTTAAAAATTGCTAAATTCAAGTTAGTTAACATACCATGTAGTATTGGTTTTAGGAGTAGAACTCAGTGATTCATCACTTATATATAACACCCAGTGCTCATCCCAATAAGTGCCTTAATGCTTTACCCATTTAGCCCATAAGCCACCCACCTCCCCTGCAGCAATCCTGTTTTTTCTCTGTATTTATGAGTCACTTATGGTTTGCCTCCCTCTCTGTTTTATACTTATTTTTCCGTCTCTTACCCTATGTTCATCTGTTTTGTTTCTTAAATTCCACATGAGTAAAATCATTTATATTTGTCTTTCTCTTACTTATTTCCCTTATTATAATACACTCTAGTTCCACCCACGTTGTTGCAAATGGCAAGATTTCATTCTTTTTGATCACCAAGTAATATTCCATTGTGTGTATACATACCACATCTTTATCTATTCATCAGTTAGTGGTCATCTGGGCTCTTTCCATAATTTGGCTATTGTTCATAGTGCTGCTATAAACATTGTGATACATGCATGCCTTTGAATCAGTATTTTTGTACCCTTTGGATGAACGCCCAGTAACACATTTGCTGGGTCATGGGGTAGTTCTATTTTTAATTTTTTGAGGAACCTACATACTGTTTTCCAGAGCCGCTGCTCCCCTTTGTATTCCCACCAACAGTGCACAAGTGTTCCCTTTTCTCTGTAACCTTGCCAACATCTGTTGTTTCCTGAGTTGTTAATTTTAGCCATTCTGACAGGTGTGAGGTTGTATCTCATTGTGGTGATTTGTATTTCCCTAATGATGACTGATGTTGAGCATCTTTTCGTGTGTCATTTAACCATCTGAATGTCCTCTTTGGAAAAATGTTTATTCATGTCTTCTGCCCATTTCTTCCTTGGATTGTTTTTGGTTGTTGAGTTTGGTAGTTTATAGATTTTGGATACTAAGACTTTATCCAATATGTCATTTGCAAATATCTTCTCCCATTCCATAAGTTGCCTTTTAGTTTTGTTGATGGTTTCCTTCACTGTACAGAAACTTTTTATTTTGCTGAAGTTCCAATAATTTCTTTTTTTTTTTTACTTTTGTTTCCCTTGCCTCAGGAGTCATATTTAGTAAGAAGCTTATATCTCTGATGTCAAAGAAGTCGCCACCTGTGTTTGCCTTCAGGATTTTGATGGTTTTCTGTCTAACATTTAGGTCTTTTATCCATTTTGAATTTGTTTTTGCATGTTTTAATTCTTCTGCATGCCACTATCCAGTTTTCCTAACACAATTTGCTGAAGAGACTGTCTTTTTTCCATTAGATATTCTTTCCTGCTTTGTCAAAGATGAGTTGACCGTATAGTTGTGGGTCCATTTCTGGGTTGTTTATTCTGTTCCATTGACTTGTGTCTGTTTTTGTGCCAGTACCATACTGTCTTGATGATTACAGCTTTGTAATACAGCTTGACGTCCGGAATTGTGATGCCTCCAGCTTTGGTTTTCTTTTTTTTTTTTTTTTTAATTTTTTTTTCAACGTTTATTTATTTTTGGGACAGAGAGAGACAGAGCATGAACGGGCGAGGGGCAGAGAGAGAGGGAGACACAGAATCGGAAACAGGCTCCAGGCTCTGAGCCATCAGCCCAGAGCCTGACGCGGGGCTCGAACTCACGGACCGCGAGATCGTGACCTGGCTGAAGTCGGACGCTTAACCGACTGCGCCACCCAGGCGCCCCTTCTTTTTCTTTTTAATGTTTATTTATTGATTTTTTTGAGAGAGATACAGAGTGTGAGTTTGTGGGCGGGGGCAGAGAGAGAGGGAGACACAGAATCCAAAGCAGGCTCCAGGCTCTGAGCTTGTCAGTGCAGAGCCCAATGCAGGGCTTGAACTCACGACCCGTGAGATAATGACCTGAGCTGAAGTCGGACACTTCACCAGCTGAGCCACCCAGGCACCCCTGGTTTTCTTTTTCAATATTACTTTGGCTATTTGGGGTCTTTTCTGGTTCTTAACAATTTTAGCATTGTGTTTTCTAACTCTATGAAGAATGATGTCTATACTTGCCAAAGCAATCTACACAATCAATGCAATCCTTGTCAAAGTAATTGTTGTCTTTTGACTTTTCATTTTTCAGATTTTGAGATTTTAATGACTATTTATTTTCCATAATTTTTGTTATATATTTGACATTTTTTTTATATTATGTTGTTACTCTGAGTAATGCTGAAATACTGTAAAGAAAGTATATATTTTATTTTTAATTTTTTAGTAAGGTATTAATTTGGTTAGGTGTAAGCTTCAAGTATCTACTTTCTTTCTCTGGGATGTGGTTTTAATGTCAGTTCAGTTTTCACACACTTTATTACCTATTCATATCTGTTCCATTATCTGCCCAACTCAGCAGCAAATCTGGAACATGAATGGGTATATTTTGTAGTTCACTTCCTATAGCTTTAATGTTTTGTTTTGAATAAGAGTCTTGCATAGTTAGCTTGGATTTGAATACGTTAGATTATAAATGAATTTTGGGGATCACTTTATCAAGCTCTTCTTTCCATAATTTCCTGGCACTTTATAGCTTTTAGTTATATCTCCTCTTTTTTCTTTGGCTATTGACTAAGAGATTCAATATCCCCCAACATGCTGCACACCTGTGATAACTGCATCTGTCTTTGAAGGCAAGCTTTGAGTGAGAAAAAATAATTAAATAGGAATTTTCCACACATGCTTGGAATCACAGTCCCTTTGGCCTTATGGAATATCTCAAGATCCTTACTGCTGGAATTTAATGCAACTGGTCCACCACTGCTGCTATCAATACCACGTAAAACCGGGAATTTTCTAGAAATTTGAGCACAAGAGAACAGAATAATAAACAATTAAGGTAATGAATTTCTACTACTCTATGACGCATGGAGTTTCCATTTCTTGCCTAATGAACCAAAAATATTGTATTTATGTTAGAATTATTTATGTCACAGTTATAAGTTTTAGACTTTTTGAGTCCAAGTTGGGAGATACCAAATGAGAGGAATGGAGCAAAGTAGTATCTCAAGTCAAATTTTTTTTTTTTCATTCACCGTCCAACTGCTAGCATTTACTTTCAGTCTTCAGAGACCTACTCCATGAATTCTTTCTGGATTTGTAGTCACATTCAGTAGGAAAAACAGAGTGGATTGTGTTTATTCTTTCTTGTACATAACTACTAACTTTTTATTTCTTCTTTAGGCCTCAGTTTCTCATCTATCTAATGAGGATAATAGTTATAAAGGGAAATAAATACTAGCTGTGAAGATATGTTTCAGGTATCTCAGTGTATGGGCTGAAGAAATGCTCTCTCTATATATGATAACAATTATATTTCTCCCTTATTATAAAGTAAAAAGTTTGAACTGGATTATTATTTCATCTTTTTAGATATTGCCACTGTGAAATAAATAATATATACAGAAAAATGCATAAAGCTTACATGCGCAGTTAAAGATAAAGAAATTTGTTATTTTATTTTATAGTACATTTCATGGAAGGAAATGTTAAATATAATTAAAACTTACTATTAATGGTCTTTGGTTATACAAACACCATAAGAGATGTTAATTAATACATCAGAATCTTTATTTAACAATAGTTATTTATTACCTACTAAATACAAATCACTTTACCATAAGCTAGGAAAGGAATGCAAGGACGAAAATAAAAATAAATAGGATCCTGGCTCTGCCAAATGTTTACCCGTGGTTTGGTAAATTTTATTAAGATATATTACTCTTTGCTGAGATGATAGTCTAACCTGAGATATGTGAGTAACCTTATAGATTTGCATGAAAAACATTTTAGAGTGCCTAATTTCAAATTCCAGCTCTAACACATATTTGGAACTCGGGACAAGTCACTCAATTTCTCTCTGTCCCAGACTGTTTATATTTAAAATGGTTAATAATAAAACAATACATAGCTCACAGGATTTATGTGACAGCTGTATGAGTAAATGAAAGATTTGAATACATGTTAGCTCTTATTAATTTGACAATTCATTGTGATTATAAGCATTCTATTGGGGCACTCTTTGGTCTTTCTCCTCTTTTTTAGACATTTCTGTGAACTTTTTTCCCCCATCTGGCTGTTGTTAACACAAATAAAGTAAAAGTCTGTTTCATTTTTTCTTAAAGTTCATTTATTTATTTTGATAAAGAGAGAGCAAGAAAGCGGGAAGGGGCAAAAAGAAGGGGAGAGAGAGAAACCTTAGCAGACTTCATGCTGTCACCACAGAGCCCCATGTGGGGCTCCATCTCACAAACCATGAGATCATAACCAAAGCCAAAATCAACGATCAGACACTTAACCGACTGAGCCACCCAGGTGCACCAGAAGTCTGTTTTAGATAACAACATAGTTTCTAGGGATATTAATTAGAAAAACAAATAAAAATTCCCTGTTCTATATTATCAGCTATTTTAGATTATTACTTTACTACTATATTATGTTTAATACAAAGTGCTTTAAAAGTTCTCATTAGCTATATACCTTTAAAAATATTAGTTTCTATGATTTTCTCAGTTTCTTCACCTGTACAATTATAATAATGTTATCTATTTTGTAAATGTATAGGAAATAGTTTATTTAATAAATTGTTTTGAGGACCTACTATTTGTCAGATACACTGTGAACATTGATATACAACACACAGAGTTGTTCTCATAGGGCTTACCTTTTAGAGGAGAGAGACTTTAAACAGATATCCCGAAATAAAATATAAATGTAAATTAAATTTATTGAATATGAAAAAAGGAGATGTGTGATGAGAGTATGAGGAGATGTGTAAAAATTGGGGCAGTTAATTTATATAAGAGAAGTTATTTTGGGGGCGCCTGGGTGGCGCAGTCGGTTAAGCGTCCGACTTCAGCCAGGTCACGATCTCGCGGTCCGTGAGTTCGAGCCCCGCGTCGGGCTCTGGGCTGATGGCTCAGAGCCTGGAGCCTGTTTCCGATTCTGTGTCTCCCTCTCTCTCTGCCCCTTGCCCGTTCATGCTCTGTCTCTCTCTGTCCCAAAAATAAATAAACATTGAAAAAAAAATTTAAAAGAGAAGTTATTTTGAAGAAGTTATACTTAAGTTTAAATCAGAAATATAAGTATCAATTGAATATTTAAAGTTTTTAAAACAGAAGCAGATAATTGTATTTGTGAACACTGAAGCAGAAAAATAATTGGATTATTCCAGAAAATCACATAAGGTCAAAAGAATACTTAATGAAGAAAAGATTGAAAACGAGGTCAGAAATATATTCAAAGGTTACTTGATCCAGAGAGTCTTATTAGCCATATTAAGGACTTTATAATGTAATGATACATGCTTTAAACAAGACAGTGGTATATCTAAATGTATATATTAATTGTTTTTTTTATTTTACTTTTGAAGAATAGATTGAAAAAGAAAGCAGTGAAATAGTAAAATGATTAGTCAAATGATTCACAGTTCAGGAAGTAATAAATTAGGATTTTTCTATTAGTGACCTTGACAATAGAGAAGAGATGGATTTATATAGATATATGTGGATTAGTAGTAAAATCAAGAGTAACTACTGGTGAATGAGGTACAAAAATTTGGAAGAGAGATATCAAGGAGGATCACCAGAATTTAGACCTGAACAACTGGGTGAATAAAAGCGATGTTTTCTTTTTTTTTAAAATGTCTTTCTTCCTTCCTGCCTTTCTTTCTTTCTTCTTTCTTTCTTCCTTTTTTTCTTTCTTTCTTTCTTTCTTTCTTTCTTTCTTTCTTTCTTTTTTATTTCATATGAAATGTATTGTCAAATTTGTTTCCATACAACACACAGTGCTCATCCCAACGGGTGCCCTCCTCAATGCCCATCACCTACTTTCCCCTCCCTCCCATCCCCCCATCAACCCTCAGTTTATTCTCAGTTTTTAAGAAACTGAGGGGTTGGCTCCCTCGTCTCTTTTTTTTTCCTTCCCCTCCACCATGGTCTTCTGTAAAGTTTCTCAGGATCCACATAAGCGTGAAAACGTCACTCTCCAGCTCCATCCACATTGCCACAAAAGGCCATATTTCATTCTTTCTCATTGCCATGTAGTATTCCATTGTGCATATAAACCACAATTTATTGATCCATTCATCACTTGGTGGACATTTAGGCTCTTTCCATAATTTGGCTATTGTTGAAAGTGCTGCTATAAACATTGGGGTACAAGTTACCCTATGCATCAGCACTCCTGTATCCCTTGGATAAATTCCTAGCGGTGCTATTGCTGGGTCATAGGGTAGACTTTTTTTTTTTTGAGGAACCTCCACACTGTTTTCCAGAGTGGCTGCACCAGTTGGCATTCCCACCAGCAGTGCAAGAGTGTTCCCATTTCTCCACATCCTCGCCAGCATCTATGGTCTCCTGATTTGTTCATTTTAGCCACTCTGGCATGAGGTGATATCTCAGTGTGGTTTTGATTTGTACTTCCTTGATGAGGAGTGACGTTGAACACCTTTTCATGTGCCTGTTGCCCACCTGGATGTCTTCTTTAGAGAAGTGTCTATTCATGTTTTCTGCCCATTTCTTCACTGGATTATTTGTTTTTTTGGGGTGTGGAGTTTGGTGAGTTCTTTATAGATTTTGGATACTAGCCCTTTGTCTGATATGTCATTTGCAAATATCTTTTCCTATTCCGTCGGTTGCCTTTTGCTTTTGTTGATTATTTCCTTTGCAGTGCAGAAGCTTTTTATCTTCATGAGGTCCCAATAGTTCATTTTTGCTTTTAATTCCCTTGCCTTTGGTGATTTGTCAAGTAAGAAATTGCTATGGCTGAGGTCAGAGAGGTTTTTTTCCTGCTGTCTCCTCTAGGGTTTTGATGGTTTCCTGTCTCACATTCAGGTCCTACATCCATTTTGAGTTTGTTTTTGTGAATGGTGTAAGAAAGTGGTCTAGTTTCATTCTTCTGTATGTTGCTGTCCACTTCTCCCAGCACCATTTGTTAAAGAGACTGTCTTTTTTCCATTGGATATTCTTTCCTGCTTTGTCAAAGATTAATTGGCCATACATTTGTGGGTCCAATTCTGGAGTCTCGATTATATTCCATTGGTCTATGTGTCTGTTTTTGTGCCAATACCATGCTGTCTTGATGATGACAGCTTTGTAGTAGAGGCTAAAGGCTGGGATTGTGAAGCCTTCTGCTTTGGTCTTCTTCTTCAAAATTACTTTGGCTATTCGGGATGTTTTGTGTTTCCATACAAATTTTAGGATTGCTTGTTCTAGCTTTGAGAAGAATGTTGCTGGAATTTTGATTGGTATTTCATTGAATGTGTAGTTAGCTTTGGGTAGTTTTGACATTTTATCAATATTTATTCTTCTAATCCATCAGCATGGAATGTTTTTTCCATTTCTTTGTATCTTCTTCAATTTCCTTCATAATCTTTCTATAGTTTTCAGCATATAAATCTTTTACATCTTTGTTTAGGTTGATTCCTAGGTATTTTATGCTTCTTGGTGCAATTGTGAATGGGATCAGTTTCTTTATTTGTCTTTCTGTTGCTTCATTATTAATGTATAAGAATGCAACTGATTTCTGTACATTAATTTTGTATCCTGTGACTTTGCTGAATTCATGTATCAGTTCTAGCAGACTTTTGGTGGCATCTATCGGGGTTTCCATGTATAGTATAATATCATCTGCAAAAAGTGAAAGCTTGGTTTCATCTCTGCCTATTTTGATGCCTTTGATTTCCTTTTGTTGTCTGATTGCTGATGCTAGCACTTCCAACACTATGTGAAACAACAGAAGTGAGAGTGGGCATCCCTGTCGTGTTCCTGATCTCAGGGGGAAAGCTCTCAGTTTTTCCCCATTGAAGATGATATTATCTGTGGGTTTTTCATAAATGGCTTTAATGATGTTTAAGTATGTTACTTCTATCCCAACTTTCTCGAGAGTTTTTATTAAGAACAGGTGCTGAATTTTGTCAAATGCTTTTTCTGCATCGATTGTCAGAATCATATGGTTCTTATCTTTTTTTTTAATGTGATGTATCATATTGATTGATTAGTGAATGTTGAACCAACCCTGCATCCCAGGAATGAATCCCACTTGATCATGGTGAATAATTATTTTTATATGCTGTTGAATTTGATTTGCTAGTATCTTGTTGAGAAAAAGGTGCTGTTTTCTAAGAAACTGCTTCCTTCCTGAGAAAGGAAGATTTGTAAGGAGACTATAAACTACTTTAGATAGTTCTTACCAAATAACAAGAACTCTGTAAATGATAACTCATTTCCCTGATGATAAGTGATGTTGAGCATCTTTTCATGTGTCTGTTAGCCATTGTATACCTTCCTTGGAAAGATATCTATCCACGTCTTGTAACAACTTTTAACAGGATTATTTGGCTTTGGATGCTGAATTTTATAAGTTCTTTGCTTATTTTTATACTAACTCTTTATCAGGTATGACATTTGAAGCTATCTTCACCCATTCCTAAGGTTGACTTTTAGTTTTGTTCTTTGTTTCCTTGACTGTTCAGAAGGTTTCTATGTTGATGAAGTCACAATAGTTTACTTTTGCTTTTGTTTCCCTTGCCTCAGGAGACATCAGTTCACACCAGTTAGAATGGGTAAAATTAACATCACAGGAGACAACAGATGTTGGTGAGAATGTGGAGAAAGGGTAACACTCCTACATTGTTGGTAGGAAGGCAAATCTGGAGTTTAAAATAGAACTACCCTACAACTGAGCAATTGTGCTACTAGGTATTTACCCAAGGGATACAAAAATACTGATTTGAAGGGATTCATGTTCCCCAATGTTTATAGCAGCATTATCAACAATAGTCAAATTATGGAAAGAACCCAAATGTCCATCAACTGATGAATGGATAAAAGAGAAGTTATATATACAAAATATGGAATATTACTCAGCCATATAAAATGAAATGTTGCCACTTGCAACAATGTGGATGGAGCTAGAATGTATAAGTAATTCAGTCAGAAAAGGACAAATACCACATGATTTAATTCATATGTGGAATTTAAGAAATAAATAGATGATAATAATGGGCAGTAAAGAGAGGCAAACCATGAAACAAACTTTTAACTATAGACAACAAACTGAAGGTTTCTGGCGGCTAGGTGGGTGGAGGGATGGATTAAATATGTGATTGGTCTTGAGGAGGGCACTTGTGATGAGCACTGGGTATTGTATGTAAGTGATGAATCCCTAAATTTTATATCTGAAACTAATATTATACTATGTGTTAACAAACTCAAATTTAATATAAACTTGAAAAAGAAAAAAAAATTAACTCCATAAATATGGCTATATTCATTGTTCAATTATTCATTCAGTCATTGCACAACTATATATTTTCTTAAGTGGATTCACCTTATTTTATTTTTTTATCTTTTTATTTTATTTTATTCATCATGATAAATGTACACTTTAATCTCCATCTTCTATTTTCCTCAATCCTCCCCCCTCCTCCCTGGTAACCATTAGTTTCTTCTCTATAGTTAAGAGTCTATTCCTTGGTTTCTCAATCTCTCTCTCTCTAACTCTTTACCTGTGTCTCTGTCTCTCTCTCTCTGTGTATCTCTCTTTTCTTTGCTCACTTGTTTTGTTATTTAAATTCCACATATAAGTGGGATTCTTTTTTTTAAAATTTTTTTAAGTTTATTTATTTTGAGAAAGAAAGAGAGAGAAGAGTACAAATGGGGTACGGGCAGAGAGAGAAAGAGAGAGAATTCCAGAATTCCAATCAGGCTCTGCACTGTCAGCACAGAATCCGATATGGGTCTCGAACTCACAAACTTTGAGGTCATGACCTAAGCTGAGATCAAGACTCAAGAGATCAAGAGCTTAACTGACTGAGCCACTCAGGCACCCATCTTGTATTTTTGATTTTAGCTATTCTGACGTTTTGAGGTGATATCTCATTTTGGTTTTGATTGCATTTCATTCATGATTAGTGATGCTGAGTATTTTTTCATATATCTGTAAGACATCTGTATATCTTATTTGAAAAAGTCTCTATGTCTTGTGCTCATTTTAATTGAATTATTTGTGGGGTTTTTGGTGTTCAGTTGTATAAATTATTTATATATTTTGGATATTTACCCCTTATCAATACATCATTGGAAATGACTTCTCCCATTCAGTAAGTTGTTTTGTTTTGTTGATGGTTTTCTTTGCTGTGCAAAACTTATTATTTTTGTGTAGTTCAAATAGTCTAATTTTCTTAATTACATTTGGGAATGCTTGGGTTGCCACTTCAAATTTTTTCTTCACAATGGTATGCATCCTACCTTACAATTTATAATTATTAATGGAAATATCTTCTGATTACTACTAAATTAAATCTATGCAAAATGTTGTGGCTTGTAATCTACAGCATTAATGAAACTATGTTAATGTTCAGGTTGGATGTTTGTGAAATGTCAGCTTTGGTATAAATCATCTTATTTGCCTACATTTTTAGAGAGAAAGCTAATAAAAAAGAAAACTAGAACAGAGAATAATAAATTATGATTAAAGAATTTTGAGCATATTATGCCATTCATTTTCTTGCTGAAATTCTAACCAATATTATTATTACTATTTAAATCAAAGAAAATAGAAAAAATTCAATGGTATAAATGCAGTGAAACAGGCAATGCAGTTAAAATATTTATCAAAAATATTTTAAAAAAACTGTCCTTTGTGTTGTCTATTTTCTTTTCTACAGATATTTACAGGAAACTTTTATGTACCATAAAATTTTATATAATCAATGAGAAGATTAAAAGCAATAATTTTTCAAAGGAAGGATATAGATGACAGTTTTTTTTAATATGAAAAAGTTAATATAATTCTTCCCCTAGCAATAAAGGGTAACTATACAATGGAAACTTCCAAAGTGGCAAAGGAAATTGTATATAAAATCAGGTTAATAATCAGGTCTGTGACACAGGATGATATTTGCAAGTTAGACAAATACAGCTATAGCCTTTGGGATCTGCCAACTTATAAGTCTGTGACAGGAAAACAAAATAAAACTAAAGAATTTCCAACATGTGTAAGACAACTTTTAAAATTAAAAACTTGAACCAAAACCTATCCACATAAATGGTAGTGCAGTGAAGGGACAGTTAATTTTGCAAATTTAGTAAAATTCAAAACAACACACACATGCATACATACACACATAAAAGTTTTAGTAAATACGTTCTGGATGATTGGATGTATCAATAATTTGGATTCATTGGATATATGCTCCATTTCTGGCTCACTTTTTTGTCTAAGAATAACCTTGAGGTAACATTTTTTGAGGTAAATTTTTTAAAAGTTAGGGTTAGAGTATGTGGCTGGCATTTTTTAGTTTAGAGATCTCTCCAGAAGGTTAGTTTTAAGGTTGGGGGTAGGAATTAGGGTTAGGGTTTAGAGGTTAAATTTAGGGTTACAGTTGAGGTAACTTTTTTTTTGGCCATATTCAAAACTGACTTGATTTGAGAAAGTATATAGTGTCTAAATGAATGCTTCTGTAAACTTCATGGAATTGATCAATAACAGACAACTAATAGTTATGTCTGCCTTGGGTTAAATTCTTGCCAGGAGTACTATATTTCTTTGATAACATTTCAATTAAAATGTATTTATGAAATTACCATGTATACGTCTTACTGTCATATATTTGATACAGGAAAGGAAAGGGAATTTATGATAAAAATAATGGTTTCATGCTTTTGAGTATGTGTTACATTCCAGGCAATAAGCTAAGGTTCTCCAAAATAATCCTTACAGATGATAATCAACTTCATTTTACAAATGTGGACATAGTGGCTTAGAGTTTTTTCTGTATTTATTTGTTCAAAATCATAAAACTAGAAAATAAAGACAGGTTGAAAACCCAGGACTGTTAGATTTCAGGGTAATACTGTCCTGTAGAACTATTTGTGGTGATGGAAGACTTATGTATCCATGTTCAACATGACATCCAATAGCCAAATGTGGCTATTATGCACTTAGAATATAGCTATTATAACTGAGGAATAAGAGTTTATTTGATATTAACTTAAATTGAAATTGCCACATGTAGCTAGCAGCCACTGAATTGGGTAGTGTAGATATAAAGACTATATCTTTACCACTACACTATATATTATTGACAATTTTGTATGGGACAAATATTGGGCTAAGTAGTCTACATGCATTCTCTCTTAATACTAATGGCAATGCCATCAAGTAATTACTATGATTACTCACTGTAATTTAGAGGAAATTGGGCTCAGATTAATTACCTAGCTTATCACATAGTAAATAAGTGAAGAGGTCAGAATTAGAGTTTTGATATGACTCCAAAATCATTTTCTTTCTGGTATACTACACTGACATAGCAAGTCAATGTGTAGTTTTTCCACTCAAGAAGCTTACAGAACAATCAAACAACCCAAGGAAAATATCTTACACTTGTGGAAGAATGAAATCATAATGCAATTCAGTGTGAAACCAAGTACTTATTTATGTGATAAAAACCTGCTACTTATGTAAAATAATATGTAAGGTAAGCTAGAATAAATGAAGATGTATTTCCTGGAGGACACAGAAATCAGTATTATTTGAATAGAGAGAAAGGATGGAGCATTTCAGTCCCAAGAAAAAGCATGAGCAAACACACAGAAAGAAACATTCCCCTTCTTGGATGATTTTAGTAGAATGAAAAAAACTGAAAGTGATGAAATGAAGTTCATATTCAGAAAAAGGTGAAGATCTTGAACAGATAAAATAAAATAAAATTCTGGAGGAGGACGCTAAGATGGTAGCATAGTAATAAGACCTTAGGCTTCTCTCATTCCTTGAACACAGCTAGATAACAATCAAATCATTTTAAATACCCAAGAAATCGACCTGAGGACTCATAGAACAAATTGCACCACTAGAGAGAAAGAAGAGGCCAAATTGAGGAAGGTAGGAAGTACAGAGATTTTGTTTGGGGGGAAAATGGATTGTGGATGCTGTGTTGGGAAGGGAGCCAGGATCAAGGAGAAAGGTGAGAGAGAGTGGAGAGTGCAGAGATACACACAAGGAGAACACTTGCCCCAAAACATTGGCTGGGTAAATGAGAGGAGCTGATTTTCATGAGTTTTTGCAACCAGTGGGCTCAAAGACTGGAGTTTTAAGGGTCCATGGGCTTGGCTGGTGTAAAGCTCTGAAGGCACTGCCTGACTCCTGGAGAGCAAGTAGGCGAGCAACACAGGGGCAGATGACACAATTTGAGTACAGGTTAAAGTGAATGGGGAGAGTCTGTTCCCTCTACCTGGAGTGCATCTGTGATAGGTGGCACTGGCTTTCCAAGGACAAAGAGCCAGGGGGCACCATATAAGTGCCAATCCCTCAACATAGGTGCAGGGACACTTGTGGAGGGCAGCACACCCAGACACTGTCTGTTTAGTCTGCTTTGCTCCAAAACCTATGCCCTTATGCTCTGGCATGACTGCCTTTCTGGATCAAACCTGCATCAGTCTTCAGTAATGTGAGATACTCCCCCAGAAGACAAATGTATGCCCCCACCACACCAAGTCCCTAAAGCTTGGATTTTTAAAACTCAACAGGCTTGACTAGGATACATCCTAAAATACACTGTGCTGCTCCAAGAAGGCAAACAACCCAGAGAAATATGGTATGAAAACAGTTATCTGAAAAATCCTTAGGATGAATGAGGGGAAATTATTTTATCTCTGGCAGGGCTCCCCTGAAAGCAGCAAATTTGGACTACCCTCTCTGATGACAAAGGAGCTGTCTGGGTCCATTTTTTCCCTGGCCCCTCAGGATAAACCAACTTCTATAAGCAACACAGCACCAACACTGGAAGTCTAACCTACTTAAACAAGCCTTACTGCACTCTGATCAGCTAGGACTGTTTTTCTCAGGAAACTGTGCCTAAGGACCAGTACAGCAGGCTCCTTCCCCAGAAGACCAGCACAAACCTCCACATGCACCACATCTATTAAGCAAAGAGTTCAAAAAGCTTCAGTTTTAATGATAATAGCATGAGATCTCTTTTATCAAGCAGACCATAGTACACCTACTTAAAACTTGCCACACTTGCCAAAGTCCTTGCCAAGGTCCAAACACCTCCCCCCACCGGCATGCAAGGGGAACCTCTGCAGACTACTGACCTGAGGGATAAAGCAGTCAAAACACAGCAGCAGGGTCCACATTGAACACACCAGAGATGTTTTCTGAGCCCCAGGGCCTGGGCATTGTAAGACCTCTTCTTCATCAAGCCATTACTCTCAGAAGCAGGAAATATAACAAGATTTCTGACACACAAAGGAAGACAAAGACCTAGAGATGACTAAATGTCTCAGTCAGTAAAGTATCCAAACTTGATTTTGGCTCAGGTCATGATCATGCAGTTTGTGGCATGGAGCCCCTTGTCAAGCTCTGTGCTGACAGCACATGGAGCCTGCTTGGGATTCTCTTTTTCCTTTTCTCTCTGCACTTACTTCCCCACGTCTCTCTCAAAATAAATACTTATTTTTAAAAAGAAGACAGAGACCTTGACAAAATACCAAGAAAGAAGAATTAGTCCCAAAAGAAAAAACAAGAAAAGGCCATGGCCAGAAATATTATTGAAACAGATACAATAAGTAAGATATCTGGTGCAAAAATTTAAAGCTGCAGTCCTAAATATACCTTGCTGGTCTTGAGAAAAGCATGGAAGATATCAGGGAGACCCTTACCACAGAGGTAAAATAGCTAAAAAATAATCAGGAAGAAATGAAAAGTGCAATAACTGAGACTTGAAACCCAATGGATGTAATGATCACAAGGATGGAATAAGTAAAAGAAATAATAAGTGATATACAAGATGGAATTATGGAAAATAATGAAACTGAACAAAAAAGAGAAAGAAGAATGATGGCTAACAACAATAGACATAGGAACACAGTTATTCCATCAAAAGTAATAATATTCATACCACAAGGGAGGCAGAAAAAGAAGAGAGAGAAAAGAGGGCAGAACATTCATTTGGAGTAATGACAGCTAAAAAAATCACTAATCTGGAAAATGAAAAAGATTCTGAGATCCAGTTGGCACAGGGAACTACCATCAAAATCAACAAAAGTGGGACAAGAAGAAACATTGTAGTTAAATTTGCAAAATAGAGTGATAAAGAAAATGTCCTAAAAGCAGCATCATTAAAGAAGTTCCTAACTTACAAAAGAAGACCCAGAAGGGTATCTCCTATCTCCACAGAAACTTGACAAGCCAGAAGGGAGTGGCATGATATATTCAATGTGCTGAATGGGAAAAATCTGCAGCCAAGAATATTCTATCCAGCAAGACTAACATTCAAAATAGAAAAAAAGATAAAGAGTTTCCAGACAAAAACTAAAGGATTTCATGACCACTAAACCAGCTTTTCAGGAAATATTAAAGGGACTCTTTGAGTGGGAAGGAAACATGAAAAGTGACAAAGAATAGAATGTAATGGAGGAAATGTTGAGAAACAACAATAAAACAAGTAATACAATGGCACTAAAGACATATCTATTAATAATTAATTTGAATGTAAATGGAATAAACACTCAAATCCAAGACTTAAGGTGTCAGAATGGATAGAAAATATATATGGATAGACCAATATATATGCTGCCTAAAAGAGGTTAATCTTAGACCTAGACACTTGCAGATTGAAAGTGAGGGGATGGAGAAATATTTATCACACAAATGGGCATCAAAAGAAAGCTGGAGTAACAATACTTATATTGTACAAACTAGTTTTGAAACCAAAGCCTATAACAAGAGATAAAGAAAGGCTCTATATTATAATAAAGTGGACATTACAACAAGAAGATCTAAGAACTGTAAACATTTAAGAATCAAACATGACAGCAAACAAATATAAAAAACAATAACAAATAGAAAGAAAGTCATTGATAATAATACGATAATTGTAGGGGACTTTAATACCCCACTTACATCAATGGACAGATCATATAAGCAGAAAATCAACAAGGAAACAATGGCTTTGAATGACACACTAGACCAGATGGACTTAAAAGAAAAATTCAGAATATTCCATGCTAAAGCAGCAGAATACACATTCTTTTGAAGTGCACATGTTACATTTTCCATAATAGATCACATAGTAGATCACAAATCAGGCTTCAACAAGTACAAAATGTTTAAGGTAATGGCATCCATAGTTTGTGACCACAATGTTACTTACGAAACTTGAAGTCAATTACAAGAAAAAAAAATGGAAAGACCACAAATACATGGAAGACAAACAACATAGTAACAAACAATGAATGGATCAACCAGGAAATTAAAGAAGAAACTTAAAAAAATACATGAAAAAAGTGAAGATGAAGCATGATGGCCCAAAACCTTTGGGATGCAGCAAAAGCAGACATAAGAGGAGGGTAAATACCAATACAGGAAAACTTCAACAAGCAAGAAGAACCTCGAATAAACAATATAATTACCACCTAAAGGAGCTAGAAAAAGAACAACAAATGAAGCTAGAAGTTAGCAGGAAAAGGGAAATAATCAACTTCAGAGAAGAAAATAATGATATAGAGACTAAAAAACGAGTAGAACAGATCAATAAAATCAGGAAGTGTTTGTTTGAAAATAAATAAATAAAAACCATAACCCTCTTGCCAGATTTATCAAACAGAAAAGAGAATGAACCCAAATAAAGAAAATTACAAATGAGACAGGAGGAATAACAATTGACATCATAGAAATGAAAACAATTATGAGAGAATACTCTAAAAATATTCCAACAAATCAATCTGGAAGACATGTATAAATACCTAGAAACATAGAAACTAGTAAAACTGAAACAAGAAAAAAGAGAAAACTTAAACAGACTGATAACAAACAAAGATATTGAATTAGTAATGAAAAATCTACTAGCAAAAATAGTACAGGGTCAAATGGCTGCATAGGTGAATTCAACCAAACATTTAAAAAGTAGTTAGTACCCACTTTTCTCAAGGTATTCCAAAAAATATATAAATGGAAAGAAAACTTCCAATTGCATTCTGTGAGACTAGCATTATGTAGATTCTAAAACCAAACACAGAGTCCACTAAAAAAGAGAAATACAGGCCAATATCCCTGATGAAGGTAGATGCAAAAATTGTCAATAAAAGAGTAGCAAATTTAATCCAACAATAAATTAAAAGAATCATTCACCACGATCAAGTGAAATTTATTCTTGGGATATAAGTATTGGTTGATATTTTCAAATCAATCAATGTGATGTACCACATTAATAAAAGAAAGAATAAGAAGCATATGATCTTTTCAACAGTTGCATAAAATGAATTTGATAAAGTACAACTTCCATTCTTGATAGTAACCCTCAAAAAATAGAGATAGAGGGATCATAGCTTCACATAATAAAGACATATACAAAAAATTAATAGCTAATATTATACTCAATTGAGTAATTGAGTTTTTCCTCTGCAGTCAGTAACAATACAGGGATGTCCACCTTCATGACGGTTACTTAATATAGTAAGTTCTAGCCTCAGAAATGAGATAACAAAAAGAAATACAAGACATCCAAATCAGCAAGGAAGAAGTAAAACTTTCACAACTTGCACATGGCATGATACTCTGTAGAAAACCCAAACGATTCCACCAAAAAATTGCTAGAACAGATACACACATCCAGAAAAGTTGCAGGATATAAAATCAATGCACAGAAATTGGTTGCATTTCCTTCCATCAATAATGAAGCAACAGAAAGAGAAATAAAGGAGTCAATCACAATTACAAATGCACAAAAAATCATAAGAAACGTATAAATTAAACTGACGAGGTAAAAGATCTGTACCCTGAAAACTATAAAACATTGATGAAGAAAATTGAAAATTACAAAATAAATGGAAAAACATTCCATGCTTATGAATCAGAAGAACAAATATTGTTAAAATGTCTATGCCACCCAAAGCAATCTACATGTTTAATGCAATCTCTATTGAAATACCAACAGCATTTTTCACAGAGGTAGAACAAATAATCCTAAAATTTGTATGGAATCATAAAAGACCCAAAATAGCCAAAGCAATCTTGAAAAAGAAAAGCGAAGCTGGGACTTCACAATTTTGCACTTCAAGCTATATTACAAAACTGTTGTCATGGAGGCCTTATGGTACTGGTTCAAAAACAGACACAGAGATCAATGGAACAGACTAGAAAATCCAGAAATGGACCCACAACTATATGGTCAATTGATCTTTAACAAAGCAAGAAAGAATATCCAATGGGAAAAAAAAAGATAATTTCTTCAACAAATGGTGTTCAGAAAAGTGGACAACATGCAAAAAAGGAACTGGACCACTTAAGCTATACACAAACACAAATTCAAAACTGATGAAAAACCTAAATGTGAGACATAAAACCATCAAAATCCTACAGGAGAACATAATCAATAATCTATGTGTCACCAGCCATCGCAACATCTTAGTAGATATGTCTCCTGAGGCAAGGGAAACAAAAGAAAAAATAAACTATTGGAACTTGATCAAAATAAAAAGCTTCAGCACAGCAATCATCCAAACTAAAAGGCAATCTTTGGAAAGGGAGAAGATATTTTCAAGTGATATATATGAGATAAAGGGTTGGTATCCAAAATATACAAAGAAGTTATAAAAGTCAACACCCAAAAAATGAATTATCCATTTAAACACTAGGAAGAATAAATAAATAGACATTTTTTTTCCAAAGAAGGTGTACAGATAGCTGTCATATGAGAAGATACTCAACATCCCTTACCATCAAGGAAATACAAATCAAAATCACAATGAGATATCATCTCACACCAGTAAAAGTGGCTAAAATTAACAACATAGGAAAAAACAGGTGTTGGCGAGGATGTGGAGAAAGGGGAACCTTCTGATACTGTATGTGGAAATGCAAAATTGTGAAGGCACTCTGGATAACAGTATGGAAGTTCCTCAAACAGTTAAAAATAGAACTACCCTATGATCCAGCAATTGCACTACTAGGTATTTACACAAAGGATACAAAAATTTGCTGAGTTGATGGGATACATGCACCTGATGTTTATAGCAGTTTTATCAACAAAGCTAAATTATGGGAAACACCCAAATGTTCATTGACTGATGAGTGGATAAAATGATGTAATTGTATCTGTAACTATATCTATGTCTATGTCTATGTCTGTATCTATATCTATCTTGTCTATGTCTATATCTATATATCTATACCTATATAATTGAATATTACTAAGCTCTAAAAAAGAATGAAATCTTGACATTTCCAGTGACATGGATGGAGGTAGAGTGTATTGTGTAAAGCAAAACAAATTAGTCGGGGAAAACAAATACCATATGATTTCAGTCATATGTGGAATTGAAGAAATAATACAGATGGACATAGAGGGAAAAAAACAAGAAAGGCAAATCATAAAACAGACTCAACTATAGAGAGAAAACTGAGGGTTGCTGGAGGGGAGTAGGGCAAGGAATGTGTTAAATGGGTTATGGATATTAAGGAGGGCATTTGTGATGAGTGCTGGGTCTTGCATGTTAAGTGATGAATCACTAAATTCTACACCTGAAAATACTATTATGCTAACTGGAATTTACATACAAACCTTAAGAGGTGAATCACTGGGTTCTACTTCTGAAGGGAAGACTACACTGCATGTTAAATAACTTGAATTAAAAAAAAAATTAAAATAGTAATTCTGGTGACCTTGAAAGTCATACTGAGAAGCATAGATTTCATCTCTGAGAAATGGATTTCAGAGTGAAAATGTATATTGTGGATTAAAGGATGAGGAAGAAAAAGATCCACTAAAGTTTACATATTGAGTTTGTAGTATTCACAGATACCCTCCCTAACCGTTATATCTATAAAGATGAATGAAGGATAACAATAAATCATAGTAACACACCCAATGGAATTTGGTTTCCCAAGGAATTTAAAAATTTTCATCTAACACAGATTTAACCACACTGAGGACAAAAGAAATTTGACCATAGAATTTACTTCATACATTTGAAACTTCTTCTGCCCCAAGTATCCATAGTAAACATAGGTCTGTTTTGAGTAGAGATTGAGATTTTTATAATGGGATGCTGCATATCAAAAATAACTACTGGGGCACCTGGGTGGCACAGTCACTTAAGCGTCCGACATTGGCTAAGGTCATGATTTCATCGTTCATGAGTTCGAGCCCCACATCTGGCTCTGTGCTAACAGCTCATAGCCTGGAGGCTGCTTCAGATTCTGTGTCTCCCTCTCTCTCTGCCTTTCCTCCACTCACGTTCTGTTTCTCTCTGTCTTTCTCAAAAATGAAAAAAAAAAAAGATAAAAATAAGTACTAAAGAAAGGTGCCCCAAATCTCGCCTAAGTATCCATTGTTAAGATATTCAGTTTAGGGGTGCCTGGGTGGCTCAGTTGGTTAAGTGTCCAACTTCGGCTCAGGTCATGATCTCGTGGTCCATGAGTTGGAGCCCCACGTTGGGCTCTGTGCTGACAGCTCAGAGTCCAGAGCCTGTTTCAGATTCTGCGTCTCCCTCTCTCTCTGACCCTCCCCCATTCATGCTCTGTCTTTTTCTGTCTCAAAAATAAATAAACATTAAAAAATAAAAGAAAAAAAGAAATTCAGTTTAAAGGGGAGTCCAAAAGGGAAAGGAGAGAGACTGGAACCGTTATTAGAAGACTTAAGGAGGGGCGCCTGGGTGGCTGAATCAGTTAAGTGTCTGACTTCAGCTCAGGTCATGATCTCACAGTTAGTGGGTTTGGGCCCTGTGTCAGCTGTGCTGACAGCTCAGAGCCTGGACCCTGCTTTGGACTCTGTGTTTCCCTCTCTCTCTCTCTGTTTCTCTCTCTCTCTCTCTCTCTCTCTCTCTCTCTCTGTCTCTCTCAAAAATAAATAAACATTAAAAAATTTTTAAAAGAAGACTTAAGGAAGGTGAAGGAAAGAATCACTGTGTGATCTTTGAGAAGTTACTTAGGCACAAGTAGCCTCATCATTATGATGAGTTAAATTATAGAGGAAAACTTTTGAAGTTTGATAACTTTTTAAAGTTACTTTTTCATTTGTTGACATACAATTTTTTCATAATGTTATCTTATAATTGTACTTCTGTGGTATTAGTTGTTATTTCTCCACTCTCATTTCTGATTTTACTTATTTGGGTCATTTCTCTTTTCTTTTTGATATGTCTGGCTAAGGGTATATGAATTTTATTACTTTTTCCAAAGAACCAACTCCCTGTGTCATTGTTCTGTTTTACTGTTTGTTTTTAGTTTCTATACATCTGCTCTAATTTTATTTCCCTTCTTTTGCTGACTTTAGGCTTTGTTTGTTGCCCTTTTTCTGGTTCCTTTAGGTATAAATTTATGTTGTTCATTTGCTGCATCCCAAAGGTTTTGGGTTGTTTGTTTTCATTTTTATTTATTTCCATGTACTTTTTTCTTTTCTTTGATTTCCTGGTTGATCCATTCATTTTTTAGTTGCATTCTGTTTAAATTACATGTATTTGTGATCTTTCCAAATTTTTTTTTCTTGTGAATGACTTCGAGTTTGATAACATTGTGGCGAGAAAAGATACCATGCATATGATTCTTAATTTTTTGTACTTTTTGAGGCTAGATTTGTGACCTAGTGTGTGATCTATTCTCAAGAATGTAACATTTGTATTTGTAAAGAATGTGTATTCTGTTCTTTAACAATGGAATGTTCTGAATATATTTGTTAAGTCCAGCTTGTCAAGTGTGCCTTTCAACGAGATTCTTTCCTTGTTGATTTTCTGCTTAGATGATCTACCCATTGATGTAAATGGGGTATTAAAGTCCCTTATGAGTATCGTATTATTATCAGTGAGTTTCTTTCTGTTTGTTATTATTTTTTATGTATTTGTTTGCTATCATGTTTGGTTCATAAATATGTACTGTTCTCAGATCTCCTTGTTGTGCAGTTCCCTTTATTATGATATAGTGCCCTTGTTTAACTCTTGTTACAGTCTTTGGTTTAAAAGCTAGATTTTACAATGTAAGTATTGCCACTCCAGCTTTCTTTGGATGTCCATTTGTGTGATAAATATTTCACCATCCACTCACTTTCAATCTACAGGCATCTTTAGGTATAAAATAAGTCTCTTGTATAGGCAGCATTTAGATGGGTCTTGTTTTTGTTGTTGTTTGTTTGTTTGTTTGTTTTTATACATTCTGACATGCTATGTCTTTTGTTTGGTGAATTTAGTCCATTAAATTCACAGTAATTATTGGTAGATATGTATTTAGTGCCATGTCATTACTTGTTTTTCCATTGTTTCTTGAGATTTTATTTGTTCCCTTTCTTGTCTTTGTCACTTTTCATCTTTCCTTTCCACTCAAAGGGTGTCTTGTAATATTTCCTGCAGGGCTTGTCTTTTAATATTTCCTGCAGGGCTGGTTTAAGTGGTCACGAAATCCTTTAGTTTTTATTTGTCTGGGAAACTCTTTATCGCTCCTATTTTGAATGATAGCCTTGCTTGGATGTAGATTTTTCCCATTCAGCACATTGAATATATAATTCTACACCCTTCTGTCTTGTCATGTTTCTGTTGAGAAATCTCCAGCTATTATTCTTCTTCCCTTGTAGGTAAGGGACTTTGTTTGTCTTGTTGCTTTTAAGATTTTTTTCTTTATCGCTATATTTTGCAAATTTAATTACAATATATCTTGCTGTTGGCCAGCTTTTGTTGATTTTGAACGGAAATCTCTGTGCCTCTTGACTCTGGATATCTGTGTCCTCCCCCAGATTAGGAGCGTTTCCAGCCATTATTTCCTCAAATGAATGTTATGCCCCATTTCTCTCTCTTCTTCTGGGACACTTATAATACAAATGTTACTATGTTTGATGGAGTCACTGATTTCCTTAATTCTATTCTTGTGTTCTATAATTCTTCTTTCTCTCTTTTGATGAGTTCCATTCTTTTCCTTTATTTTGTCTTCTATATCACTTATGCGTCCCCCTGCTTCTTGCAGCCTTATGTTCATTGTATGAAGCCTGTCTCCAATCTCAATTATTGAATTTTTCCTTTCTGACTGTTTTTTTAATTATTTTGTCTTACAGGTAAGGGCCTTCCTAAAGTCTTCTATTCTTTTCTCAAGCCCAGCAAGTACCTTTATGATTGCTGCTTTAAATTCTCCATCAGACATGTTACTTTTTCCTGTTTTTCTTAGATCTCTACCTGTGACCTTATCTTGTTTCATTTGGGATTAGCTCTCCCATCTTTGTATTTTGTTTAAATTGCTGGTGTGCCTGGGTGCCTCAGTCAGTTGGGCTTCCAACTTCAACTCAGGTCATGATCTTATGGTCCATGAGTTCAAGCCCTGTGTCAGGCTCTGTGCTGAAAGCTCAAGGCCTGAAGCCTGCTTCAGATTCTGTGTCTCCCTCTCTCTCTGACCCTCCCCCATTCATGCTCTGTATCTTTCTGACTCAAAAATAAACAAACATTAAAAAGATAAAATAAAAACAATAAATTTCTTCCTTCTTCTACAACAGTCTGTTAGGGTTTCGACTCCTGAGAATAATGGCCTAATAAAAAAGAGGCCACATAGTATCCAGGGCCTGGCACTTCGGGGAGTGTCTCCTGTGTGTGCTGCTTGCATGCTGCTGCTATGTTTTGGCTACTCTATCTTTCAGGTCAGTTGTCTGCAGAGGCTCTCCTTGCCTCAAGTGGTCAGTGTGTGGTCCTTGGCCAGACTGTGGCAAGTTTTAACTAGGTATGCTCTGTTCTGCTTGTTAAATGAAACTTGATACTACTTCCACTAGAACTGAAGACCTGAAAAACTCTGTGGTTGGGAGATGTGCTGTAGACAGGGGTTTGTGTTGGTCTTCTGGGGGAGGAGCCCACCTTTCTGGTACTGAGGAAATTTTGACTGAGAAGAGTAGTACTTCTAGATCTTAGGTGTGTACGGTTTGGTGTAAGCAAGTGAGTCTGTGTTGAAGCTGAGGGGTGGGGGAAGGAAATGGTGCCAGCCTTTTCCTTTGACCTGGAAAGTAGTCTCTGTCCACATGTACTCTCAGGGAATCACTACTAGAAGTGTGAATAATCTCCCCCTGGGTGTCCTAGGGTTTTTTCAGATGCAATTTTCCACACTGCCTCCAGGTTGTTTGCCTGCCTTCCTTTCAGGAGTAGCGCAGTGCCTCTGGGATCTATCCCAGCCAAGCCTGCTGACTTTTAAAACTCCAGGCTTTAAGCACTTCATGTGGGCTGAGCCCTGGACTGACCTTCTTGGGGAGGGTTCTGCTGCTCTGGGACTGAGGCAAGCTTGACCTGGAATGGCAATTCTGTCACAGCACAAGGGTGTGGGACTTGGTGTAACCAATTCAGGCAGTCAGTGTTAGAACAGAGATGCTTTCTTTCAGCAGGTGGCTCTGTGTTTATGATTTGGGAAGGGGAAGGGAAATGTCTCAGGCCAGCTCCTTTGTCAGAGGAGAGGAATCTCTGTGAATGTTGCCTCTCAGGGTTGCACTCCAAGAAGAGCAAATAATCTCCCCGCTTTGTGCTACAGGAATTCTTCAGACTGCTGCTTCCAAGCCATCTTCCCCTGGGTTGTTTGCCTTCTTTCTCTCCAGGAGCAGGACAGCACCCTCAGGGTTCTATCCCAGCCAAGCCCACTGATCTTTAAAACTCTAGTCTTTAGGCCCTGCTGGTTGCAAGAAGTCACGAAAAACAGTCCTTTGTGTTTTCCCAGCCAATAACTTGGGGGAACTTTTCTTATGTGTTTCCCAGTGTGCTCCTCTCTCTCTCTCTTTCTCACATTTCTCCATGACCACAACTCCCTCCTCTCTGCAGCACCCTGGATCCTTTCTCCCCCAAACCACATCTCTGCACATCCAACGTTGTTTCATGAGACTTCTTTCCCTTTAGTTGTGGAGTTTGTTCTGTCAATCTTTGGATTGATTTCTGGTGTATTTAGAATGATTTGATAATTATCTAGTTGTGTTTGTGGAATGAGAAAAGCTTAGAGTTCTCTTACTCCACTGCCATTTTCTCCCCTTATTAGAAAGCTGGATGTTAACTTTTAGTATAATCTACAGAATGAGAAGACAAAGATATTCAACCTAATATTTAAAAAAATACATAAACCCTCAAAGTGGAAATACTTTTAGATGTTAAAACTTCTCACAGTATAAATAAAAATATTTTAAGGTTAAAACTAATTCTTGATTTGTTCAAGAGCAAACCATAGTTGTTAGACTTGTGTTGGAAGATGTGGAACAATTAGCCTTTTCTCTTACCTGAGTTTTAATTAAGAAACAGAAAACTAACCTGTCTTATATTCAACAAAGCCAGTCACAGGCACTACCTGGTAAATTTGAGCAGCCTAGTGCAACGGCGGCAAAGGACTGAAAGAAAAAGTAATCAAACATTAAAAAAGAGCATCCAGAGATGATAATACATCAAATTGAGGGGTCAATTCCAATGAAAGATTAATAAAGTTTAAGGATCCATGATGAGTAATTTTAAACACAGCAGAAATAAATGAAATGTCTTTAATAAGACAATGATATTGAATAGTAGAAAAATTTAAGTCCTGAGTATCCACATAAAGATGTACAGGAAGAATACTGATTCACAGGACAAGGGTAAAACTGGAATTTGTTTCATTTTCAATATCATAAGAAAAAGAAAAGAAGAAGGAGGAAAAGAAAGAAGGAAACATACATGATTTTACTTAAATCAAAAAGAAAGATATTATTTTGGGAAAGACTGTGGCAACAGAATAAATTAACTTAGTACAAAGTATACCAACATTGGAACTCCTTGAAAATGGTAGGTAATTCTTCACTGTGATTACAGAAGAAATGCACATTTCTGCCATGTTCTCTGTAGTCACTGTCAATAAACTTTCATTTCCTGCACACAGAATAGGGGTCAAATGCTAGGCTTCAACATGTAAAGAAAGTCTGGGCTCAAGACTTCATAAACTTTTTATATCTATTGTAACAGAAATTGAACAAGTAGAGCCACATTATTTGTGTCAGGACATCACTGTGGGCTTCTTTGATTTTTTACTTTGTACATTGCCCCAGCAGGATTGCTGGTAACTTCAATAATCTGGTACCTAGATCCTTAATATTTGTTATTTTCTAAAACTTGTATTTAAATTCCAGTTAGTTAGCATACAGTGAAATATTAAGTCAGATGTGCCATTTACTTATTCAACACTTAATACAACACCTAGTGCTCATCACAAGTACACGCCTTAATCCCCATCACCTATTTAACCCATCCCTCCACCCACATCCTCCCTGATAACCATCAGGTTGTTCTCTATAATTAAGAGTATGTTCCTTGCTTTACCTGTGTCTTTCTTTTTCTTATTGTTTTGTTTTTTAAATTCCACATATGAGTGAAAACATAAGGTATTTGTCTTTCTCTATTTCACTTAGCATAATACTCTGTAGCTCCATTCACATCATTGCAATGGCAAGATTTCAATTTTTATGGCTCAGTAATATTCCAGTGTGTGTGTGTGTGTGTGTGTGTGTGCACATGTGTGTGTACCATGTCTTACATATCCATTCATCAGTCGATGGGACATTTGGGCTGTTTCTATAATTTGGCTATTATAGATAATGGTGCTATAAACATTGGGGTGCATGTATCCTTTTGAATTCCTATTTTTGTATTTGGGTAAATACCTAGTAGTGCAATTGCTACATTGTAGGGTACTTATACTTTCAACTTTTGAGAAAACTCCATACTGTTTTCCACAGTGGTTGCACCAGTTTGCATTCCACAAAAAGTGCAAGAGAGTTCTCCTTTCTCTACATCCTCAACAACACCTGTTGTTTCTTGTGTTGTTGATTTTATTTGTTCTGACAGGTGTGAGATGGTATCTCATTGTGGTTTTGACTTGTATTTCCCTGATGTTGAGTGATGGTGAGCATCTTTTCATGTGTCTGTTAGCCATCTGGATGTCTTCTTTGGAAAGTGTCTATTCATTTCTTCTATCCATTTTTTCACTGGATTATTTGTTTTTTCAGTGTTGAGTTTCATAATTTCTATGTATTTTGGATACTAACCCTTTGTCAAATACGTCATTTACAAATATTTTCTCCCATTCTGTAGGTTGCCTTTCAGTTTTGTTGATTTTTTCCTTCATTCTGCAGAAATTTTATTGTTTTATTTTATTTTATTTTTTATGAAACCCCAACAGTTTAGTTTTACTTTTGTTTCCCTGCTTCTGGAGACATATCTAGTTAGAAGTTGCTGTGGGTGATATAAAAAAGATTACTACCTATGATATTCTCTAGAATTTTGTATGTTTCCTGTCTCACGTTTAGATCTTTCATTTTTTTGAATTTGTGTTTCTGTACAGTTTAAGAAAGTGGTCTAGTTTCTTTATTCTGCATGTTGCTGCCCAGTTTTCCCAACACCATTTGTTGAAGACGCTGTCTCTTTCCCATTGGATATTCTTCCCTGCTATGTTGAAGATTAATTGTCCATACAGTTGTGGGTTCATTTATGGGTTTTCTATTCTGTTCCATTGATCTATATGTCTATTTTGTACCAGTACAGTACAGTTTTTACCACTACAGTTTTGTAATATAACTTGAATATAATATCAGTTGAAGTCTGGAATTGTGATGTCTTCTGCCTTGCCTTACTTTTTCAAGGTTGCTTTGTCTATTTGGGGTCTTTTGTGGTTCCATAAAAATTCTAGGATTGATTTTTACAGCTCTGTGAAAAATGCCATTTGTATTTTCATAGAGATTGTAGTAGATTTGTAGATTCCTTTGGGTAGTATAACCATTTTAACAGGTTTTTGTTCTTCCAATCCATGAGCATGGAATATTTTCCCATTTTTTTTGTGTTATCTTCGATTTCTTTCTTCAGAGTTTTATAGTTTTCAGAGTAGAGATCTTCTACCCTTTTACTTGGGTTATTTCTAGGTATCTTATGATTTTTGGTATGATCCTTGATATTTGAAGACAGTAGTTTCACCAAGACACATTAACCATTACCTGTTTGTATTTTCTTCCCCCACTGTGAAAAAAAAAACTATTACTTTATTATTGGGAAGAGTTGTTGCATAAATTCCAATAATCCTTTTCAGGTTGTAATTACCAGATTTCTTAAGTCTGAGGTCAATTTTACTTCAAAGTTAAGTGAATATTTCATTGTTGCTTTCTATTTATATATAACAAAGTTATGGGATCTATTTTGATGTTTTATAAATATTTCTACTTTTCAGCCCAAACAAAGATCAAGCTGCATAGTAGTTCCCAAGACAACTTCCACCCAGTTGATTTGGGAAGGGTACACTTACGAACCTCTCAATGAGGTTCTGTACAACTCTATTTCACTTTGTGTGTGCTTAATTGTCCCTATTGAAGCCTCTTTCTTGATAAACTTTTCTCAATGGCTCATATTCCATTAGGTTTTTGCGTCATTGTCAGACGTCCTACTTAATGCTCTTCCTACATCATCCTTAGACATAAATGTACCAGAGGTTTTTGTAGCAATCTAGTCTCCTATTCTCTCATTTGCCATCTAGATTTGGCTTCATCTACTCATTCACAAATTTAATGAATGCCTTTTCTGTGCCAGATATCATATTAGGCACCAGGCATACATGGAGAACAAAGGTAAACTTGGAGAATTATTTTATATTCCAGTAGCGGGTGAATAATAATAAGGAATAAGTTAATTAATTTTGAGTACAATGTGTACTATGAATGAAATAAAGAGGTTTATATGATATATAACAATGAGGGATAGTTTAGTGGAGTGACCCAGAAAGTGTTCTCTAAAGAAGTAAGATTTTGATTGTTACTTGAAGGAGGAGAAAGAGCTAGCTCTATGAAGTCTTGTGAATTCCCCTTTAAAAATATGTATACTTATTTATTGCATTTTCCTATTCTTAATAAATATAGATAAAAAGAAATGTTCATTTCCTTATTGGATAAGATAGTTTCAATATTATGCATGGACAGCCTCTCAAATGCTCGACTGTGAACATCTTATTTAAACTTAAACCACACCGAAGTCAATTCTGCAAATGCTCTTGTGTATCTTAATACTGATATAACCTAATGAATTGCTTTCCAGCCTTACCCCTTACTCTAATTGGCTCTGGAAATCTTGACACCTCATTAGGCTTTTGTCATTTTCATATTTTAATCTTTAATATAAGAATATTAGATTACATGTTTTATTAGGGTTAATTCAGTCTGAAATTCTAGAATTGACATATTGCTTCATCATCTGAGGGTAGTTCTTGGGAAGGAGCACTGATGGAGCAGAATTAAAAAAAATAGAGTGAAAAGATAGATGAAAAGTCAGGATCAAAGCTATTACAGTGTGTGCCACCTGGGTGGCTCAGTTGGTTAAGCATTAGACTTAATCTCAAGTCATGATCTCATGGTTTGTGAGTTCAAGCCCCTAATGGGGCTCTCTGCTGTCAGCACAGAGCCCACGTTAGATCCTCTGTCTCACACTCTCTCTTCCCCCAACTCATTCTCTCTTTCTCTCAAATTAATTAATTAAAATGAATTAAAAAGCTATTACAGTGAATTTACTTTGCTCCCCAGATTATCTACATGCCCAATTTGTAATGGTGAAGCATGCTAGCTCACTTCACTAGATGGTTTATCAAACAAATTTGGATACAATAGTGTCCTAGACTAGTTCTTGCCTTTTTATTATTCTCATAAAGTATACACAATGTAATATATATTTATTTTAACAATTTGTAAGTGTACAACTCAATAACATTAAAAACATGCACAATTTTGGGTACCTATCAACACTATGTATGCCCCAAATTTTTCATCATCACCAACAATATTTCTATACTCACTGAACAATAACTTTTCATTTTTCCTTCTCCTATCCTTGGTAACCTCCATTCTACATTCTGTATCTAGGAGTGATTTCTATTTATTTTTACTGTATTATTGTTGCAGCTAGGATTTCCACTTCTATATTTAAAAATGGTGGTGAGAGTGAACATCCTGGTCTTGTACCTGATGTTAGAGGAAAGATTTAAGTTTTCATCATTAAGTATGATATTGGATATGGGTTTTTCATATGTGACCTTTATTATGTTGAAATATGCTTTCTCTAAACCCAACTGTTGATGGTTTTTATCATGAATGTACATTGTATTTTGTTGAATTTAGTTTATTAATATTTTGTAGAGAATTTACTACAACTATTTCATTAGAGATATGGCCTATAGTTGTGTGTGTGTGTGTGTGTGTGTGTGTGTGTGTGTGTGTGTGTGTTTTGTCTGTTGGTTTTGGGATCAGTGTAATGAGGGCAACTTAGAATGAATTTAGAGATTTTCACTCTTCCTTTTTTTAACCCAGGTTTATATTTAAACCAAGTTAGTTAACATGCAGTGTAATATTAGTTTCAGGTGTAGGATTTAGTGATTCAACACTTATGTATAACACCAAGTGTGCATCAGAACATGTGCCCTTCTTAACCACCATCACATATTTAAACAACTCTGGTATCATGAGTTTCTCCTCTATAATTGTCTGTTTCTTGGTTTTCCTCTCATTTTCTTCCCCATATGCTCATGGTTTTGTTTCTTCAATTCCACATATGAGTGAAATTGTATGGTATTTGTCTTTCACTGGATGACTAATTTCACTTACTATAATACTCTGTATTTCTCTCAATGTAGTTGTAAATGTCAAGATTACATTGTATTCAATGGTATGTATACACACACACACACACACATCTTCTTTTTTTTAAATATATGAAACTTATTGTAAAATTGGTTTCCATACAACACCCAGGACTCATCCCAAAACGTGCCCTCCTCAATAACCATCACCCACGCTACTCTCCCTCCCACCACCCATCAACCCTCATTTGTTGTCAGTTTTTAAAAGTCTCTTATGCTTTGACTCTCTCCCACTCTAACCTCTTTTTTTTCCTTCCCCTCCCCCATGGGTTCCTGGTAAGTTCCTCAGGATCCACATAAGACTGAAAACATATGGTATCTGAATTTTTCTGACTGACTTATTTCACTTAGCATCACACTCTCCAGTTCTATCCACGTTGCTACAAAGGGCCATATTTCACTCTTTCTCATTGCCACGTAGTACTCCATTGTGTATATAAACCACAATTTCTTTATCCATTCGTCAGGTGATGGACATTTAGGCTCTTTCCATAATTTGGCTATTGTTGAAAGTGCTGCTATAAACATTGGGGTACAAATGCCCCTATACATCAGTACTCCTGTATCCCTTGGGTAAATTCCTAGCAGCGCTACTGCTGAGTCATAGGGTAGGTCTATTGTTTAATTTTTTGAGGAACCTCCACACTGTTTTGCAGAGCGGCTACACCAGTTTGCATTCTCACCAACAGTGCAAGAGGGTTCCTGTTTTGCCACATCCTCGCCAGCATCTATAGTCTCCTGATTTGTTCATTTGGCCACTCTGACTGGCATGAGGTGGTATCTGAATGTGGTTTTGATTTGTTTTTCCCCGATGAGGAGCGACATTGAGCATCTTTTGATGTGACTGTTGGCCATCCGGATGTCTTCTTTAGAGAAGTGTCTATTCATGTTTTCTTCCCATTTCTTCACTGGGTTATTTGTTTTTTGGGTGTGGTTTTTGGTGAGCTCTTTATAGATTTTGGATACAAACCTGATATGTCATTTGCCCATTGTCCGATATGTCATTTGCAAATATCTTTTCCCATTCTCTTGGTTGCCTTTAAGTTTTGTTGATTGTTTTCTTTGCTGTGCAGAAGCTTTTTATCTTTATGAGGTCCCAATAGTTCATTTTTGCTTTTAATTCCCTTGCCTTTGGGGATGTGTCAAGTAAGAAATTGCTGTGGCTCAGGTCAAAGAGGTCTTTTCCTGTGTTCTCCTCTAAGGTTTTGATGGTTTCCTGTCTCACATTCAGGTCCTTTAGCCATTTTGAGTTTATTTTTGTGAATGGTGTGAGAAAGTGGTCTAGTCTCAGCATTCTGCATGTTACTGTCCAGTTCTCCCAGCACCATTTGTTAAAGAGACTGTCTTTTTTCCATTGGATATTCTTTCCTGCTTTGTCAAAGATGAGTTGGCCATACGTTTGTGGGTCTAGTTCTGGGGGTTTCTATTCTATTCCATTGGTCTATGTGTCTGTTTTTGTGCCTATACCATGCTGTCTTGATGATTACAGCTTTGTAGTAGAGGCTAAAGTCTGGGATTGTGATGCCTCCTGCTTTGGTCTTCTTCTTCAAAATTCCTTTGGCTATTCGGGGCCTTTTGTGGTTCCATATGAATTTAAGGATTGCTTGTTCTAACTTTGAGAAGAATACTGGTGCAATTTTGATTGGGATTGCATTGAATGTGTAGATGACTTTGGGTAGTATTGACATTTTGACAATATGTATTCTTCTGATCCATGAGCACGGAATGTTTTTCCATTTCTTTATATCTTCTTCAATTTCCTTCATAAGCTTTCTATAGTTTTCAGCATACAGATCTTTTGCATCTTTGGTTAGATTTATTCCTAGGCATTTTATGCTTCTTGGTGCAATTGTGAATGGGATCAGTTTCTTGATTTGTCTTTCTGTTGCTTCAATATTAGTGTATAAGAATGTAGGGGCACCTGGGTGGCACAGTCAGTTATGCATCCGACTTCAGCCAGGTCACGATCTCGCGGTCCGGGAGTTCGAGCCCCGCGTCGGGCTCTGGGCTGATGGCTCAGAGCCTGGAGCCTGTTTCCGATCCTGTGTCTCCCTCTCTCTCTGCCCCTCCCCCATTCATGCTCTGTCTCTCTGTCCCAAAAATAAATAACCGTTGAAAAAAAATAAAAAAAAGAAAGCAACTGATTTGTGTACATTGATTTTGTATCCTGCGACTTTGCTGATTTCATGGATCACTTCTAGCAGACTTTTGGTGGAGTCTGTTGGATTTTCCATGTATAATATCATGTCATCTGCAAAAAGTGAAAGATTGACTTCATCTTTGCCAATTTTGATGCATTTGATTTCCTTTTGTTGTCTGATTGCTGATGCTAGCACTTCCAACACTAGGTTAAACAACAGCAGTGAGAGTGGACATCCCTGTCGTGTTCCTGATCTCAGGGAGAAAGGTCTCAGTTTTTCCTCATTGAGGATGATGTTGGCTGTGGGCTTTTCATAAATGGCTTTTATGATCTTTAAGTATGTTACTTCTATCCCAACTTTCTCGAGGGTTTTTATTAAGAAAGGATGCTGAATTTTAACAAATGTTTTTTCTGCATTGATTGACAGGATCATATGGTTCTATTCTTTTATTAATGTGAGGTATCACGTTGATTGATTTGCAGGTGTTCAACGAGCCCTGCATCCCAGGAATGAATCCCACTTGATCATGGTGAATAATTCTTTTTATATGCTGTTGAATGCGATTAGTTAGTATCTTATTGAGAATTTTTGCATCCATCTTCATCAGGGATATTGGCCTGTAGTTCTCTTTTTTTACTGGGTCTGTCTTGTTTAGGAATAGGATGGGTCTGGAAGTTTTCCTTCCCTTTCTATTTTTTGGAATAGCTTGAGAAGGATAGGTATTATCTCTGCTTTAAACGTCTGGTAGAACTGCCCTGGGAAGCCATCGGGTCCTGGACTCTTATTTGTTGGGAGATTTTTGATAAATGATTCAATTTCCTCACTGGTTATGGGTCTGTTCAAGCTTTCTATTTCTTCCTATTTGAGTTTTGGAAGTGTGTGGGCATTTAGGAATTTGTCCATTTCTTCCAGCTTGTCCAGTTTGTTGGCATATAGTTTTCATAGCATTCCCTGATAATTGCTTATATTTCTGAGGGATTGGTTGTAATAATTCCATTTTCATTCACAATTTTATCTATTTGGGTCATCTCCCTTTTCTTTTTGAGAAGCCTGGCTAGAGGTTTATCAATTTTGTTTATTTTTTAAAAAAACCAACTCTTGGTTTCTTTGATCTGCTCTACAGTTTTTTTTAGATTCCATATTGTTTATTTCTGCTCTAATCTTTATTATTTCTCCTCTTCTGTGGGGTTTAGGGTGTCTTTGCTGTTCTCCTTCTATTTCCTTTAGGTGTTCTGTTAGATTTTGTATTTGGGATTTTTCTTGTTTCTTGAGATAGGCCTGGATTGCAATAATATTTTCCTCTCTGGACTGCCTTTGCTGCATCCCAAAGCATTTGGATTGTTGTATTTTCTTTTTCATTTGTTTCCATATATTTTAAATTTCTTCTCTAATTGACTGGTTGACCCATTAATTCTTTACTAGGGTGTTATTGAACCTCCATGCTTTCTGGAGGTTTTCCAGACTTTTTCTTGTGGTTGATTTCAGGCTTCATAGCATTGTGGTCTGAAAGTATGCATGGTATGATCTCAATTCTTGTATAGTTATGAAGGGCTGTTTTGTGACCAATTATGTGATCTATTTTGGAGAATGTTCCATATGTATTCAAGAAGAAAGTATATTCTGTTGCTTTGGGAGGCAGAGTTGTAAATATATCTGTCAAGTCCATCTGATCCAATGTATCATTCAGGGCCCTTGTTTCTTTATTGACCATGTGTCTAGATGATCTATCCATTGTTGTAAGTGGGCTGTTAAAGTCCCCTGTAATTACCACATTCTTGTCAATAAGGTTACTTATGTTTGTCATTGTTTTATACATTGGGGGGCTCCAGTATTTGGAACTTAGACATTTAAAATTTTTAGCTCTTCCTGATGCATAGACCCTGTAATTATTATATAATGCCCTTCCTCATCTCTTGTTACAGCCTTTAATTTAATGTCTAGTTTGTGTGTTATAAGTATGGCTACTCCAGCTTTGTTTTGACTTCCAGTAGCATGATAAATAGTTCTCCATCCCCTCACTCTCAATGTGAAAGTGTCCTCAGGTCTAAAATGAGTCTTTTGTAGACAGCAAATAGATGGGTCTTGTTTTTTTATCCATTCTGATACCCTATGTCTTTTGATTGGCACATTTAGTCCATTTACATTCAGTGTTATTATTGAAAGATATGGGTTTAGAGTCATCGTGATGTCTGTAGGTTTCATGCTTATAGTGATGTCTCTGGTACTTTGTCTCACAGGATCCCCCTTAGGATCTCTTGTAAGGCTGGTTTAGTGGTAACAAATTCCTTCAGTTTTTGTTTGTTTGGGAAGACCTTTATCTTTCATTTTATTCTAAATGACAGATTTGCTGGATAAAAGATTCTTTGTTGCATATATTTTCTGTTCAACACATTGAAGATTGCCTGCCATTCTTTTCTGACCTGCCAAATTTCAGTAGAGAGATCCGTCACAAGTCTTATTGGTTTCCCTTTCTATGTTAGAGCACGTTGAGCCCTAGCTGCTTTCAGAATTTTCTCTTTATCCTTGTATTATGCCAGTCTCATTATGATATGGCATGCAGAAGATCGATTCAAGTTACATCTGAAGGGAGTTCTCTGTGCCTCTTGGATTTCAATGCCTTTTTCCTTCTCCAGATCAGGAAAGATCTCAGCTATTATTTCTTCAAGTACACCTTCAGCACCTTTCCCTCTCTCTTCCTCCTCTGGGATACCAATTATGCGTGGATTATTTATCTTTAGTGCATCATTTATTTCTCTAATTTTCCCCTCATACTCCTGGATTTTTTATCTCTTTTTCTCAACTTCCTCTTTTTCCATAATTTTGTCTTCTAGTTCACGTATTCTCTCCTCTGCCTCTTCAATCTGAGCTGTGTTTGTCCTCATTTTATTTCGCAGCTCATTAATAGCGTTTTTTAGCTCCTCCTGGCTGTTCCTTAGTCCCTTGATCTCTGTGGCAGGAGATTCTCTGCTGTCCTTTATACTGTTTTCAAGCCCAGCGATTAATTTTATGACAATTATTCTAAATTCACTTTCTGTTATATTGTTTAAATCATTTTTGATCAGTTCGTTAGCTGTCGTTATTTCCTGGAGATTCTTTTGAGGGGGATTCTTCCATTTTGTTATTTTGGGTAGTCCCTGGAGTGGTGCAGAACTGCAGGGCACTTCCCCTGTGCTGTCTGGAATAACTTGCATTGGTGGGCGGGGCCGCAGTCAGACCTGATGTCTGCCCCCAGCCCACCGCTGGGGTCACAGTCAGACTGGTGTGTGCTTTCTCTTTCCCTCTCCTAGGGGCGGGATTCATTGTGGGGTGGTGTGACCCGTCTGGGCTACTTGCACACTGCCAGGCTTGTGGTGCTGGGGATCTGGCGTATTAGCTGGGGTGGATTGGGAAGGTGCACAGGGGCAGCAGGGGTAGGCCCAGCTCTCTTTTCCTTCATTGATCCACTTCGGGCAGGGCCCTGCTGCACCAGGAGTGAGTCAGACCTGCCGCCGGAGGGATGCATCCACAGAAGCACAGCGTTGGGTGTTTGCGGGGTGCAAGCAAGTTCCCTGGCAAGAACTGGTTCCCTTTGGGAGTTTGGCTGGAGGATGGGCAAGGGAGATGGCGCTGGCGAGCGTCTTTGTTCCCCGCCAAGCTGAGCTCTGTCATCCAGGGCTCAACAACTCTCCCTCCCATTGTCCTCCAGCCCTCCCGCTCTCAGAGCAGAGCTGTTAGATTATAACCTTCCAGATGTTAAGCACCACTTGTTGTCTGAACACACTCTGTCCAGCCCCTCTGCTTTTGCAAGCCAGACTCGGGGACTCTGCTTTGCTGGCAGGCTGCCCTTCTGCTCTGGCTCCTTCCTGCCAGTCCGTGTCATGAGCACTGCCTCTCAGCCCTTCCTACCCTCATCTGTGGGCCTTTCGTCTACACTTGGCTCCAGAGAATCCATTCTGCTAGTCTTCTGGTGGTTTTCTGGGTTATTTAGGCAGGTGTGGGTGGAATCTAAGTGATCAGCAGGACATGGTGAGCCCAGCGTCCTCCTAGGCTGCCATCTTCCTCTGTATCCAGACACCCTATCTTCTTTATGCATTCATCACTTGCTTTAAATTTGGGGTCTTTCCATAATTTAGCTATTATTGATAATGCTGCTACAAATATTTGTGTGCCTTTATCCTTTAAAGTTAGTATTTTTGTATCTTTTGAATGAGTACATAGTAGTGTAATTGCTGGAATATAACATAGTTCTATTTTTAGCTTTTTGAGGAATCTTCATACTGTTTTCCATAGTATCTGCATAACTTTGCTTTCCCACCAACAGTGCAAGAAGGTTCCCCATTCTCTGCATCTTTGCCAACACCTGCTGTTTCTGGTATTGCTAATTTTATCCATTCTGACAGCTGTGGGTTTACATCTCATTGTAGTTTGCATTTCTATTTCCCTCATGATGAGTGATGAACATCATTACCTGTGTCTGTTAACTATCTGTATGACTTCTTTGGGAAAATATCTATTCGTGTATTCTGCCCATTTTTAACAGGACTGTTTGTATTTTAGGTTTTGAGTTTTATGTTCTTTACATATTTTCAAATCTTACCCTTTATCAGATATGTCATTTTCAGCTATCTTCCCCTCTTCTGATGGTTGACTTTTAGTTTGGTTGATTGTCTCCTTTGCTTTGCAGAAGATTTTTATCTTGATGAAGTTCCAAAAATTTATTTTTGCTTCTGTTTCCCTTGCCTGAGGAGACATATCTGGTAAGAAGTTGCTCTGGCCAATGTCAAAGAAATTACTGTCTGTGATTTCCTCTAAGATTTTGATGGTTTCCTGTCTCACATTTATATTTTTCCTCCATTTTGAATTTATGTCTGTGTATGGTATAAGAAAGTGGCCCACCTTCATTCTTTTGCATGTTGCTGCCCAGTTTTCCCAACATCATTTTTGAAGAGAGTGTCTTTTTTTTTGCATTAGATATTCTTTTCTTTTCTTTTTTTTTTGTTTTTTTGACTTTGTGACTGGCTTCTTTCACTTAATATAATTTTTTATTTTTTTTATTTTTTATTTTTTTTTCTGAAATTTATTGACAAATTGGTTTCCATACAACACCCAGTGCTCATCCCAAAAGGTGCCCTCCTCAATACCCATCACCCACCCTCTCCTCCCTCCCACCCCCTATCAACCCTCAGTTTGTTCTCAGTTTTTAACAGTCTCTTATGCTTTGGCTCTCTCCCATTCTAACCTCTTTTTTTTTTTCCTTCCCCTCCCCCATGGGTTCCTGTTCAGTTTCTCAGGATCCACATAAGAGTGAAACCATATGGTATCTGTCTTTCTCTGTATGGCTTATTTCACTTAGCATCACACTCTCCAGTTCCATCCACGTTGCTACAAAAGGCCATATTTCATTTTTTCTCATTGCCACGTAATATTCCATTGTGTATATAAACCACAATTTCTTTATCCATTCATCAGTTGATGGACATTTAGGCTCTTTCCATAATTTGGCTATTGTTGAGAGTGCTGCTATGAACATTGGGGTACAAGTGGCCCTATGCATCAGTGCTCCTGTATCCCTTGGATAAATTCCTAGCAGTGCTATTGCTGGGTCATAGGGTAGGTCTATTTTTAATTTTCTGAGGAACCTCCACACTGCTTTCCAGAGCGGCTGCACCAATTTGCATTCCCACCAACAGTGCAAGAGGGTTCCCGTTTCTCCACATCCTCTCCAGCATCCATAGTCTCCTGATTTGTTCATTTTGGCCACGCTGACTGGCGTGAGGTGATACCTGAGTGTGGTTTTGATTTGTATTTCCCTGATAAGGAGTGACGCTGAACATCTTTTCATGTGCCTGTTGGCCATCCGGATGTCTTCTTTAGAGAAGTGTCTATTCATGTTTTCTGCCCATTTCTTCACTGGGTTATTTGTTTTTTGGGTGTGGAGTTTGGTGAGCTCTTTATAGATTTTGGATACTAGCCCTTTGTCCGATATGTCATTTGCGAATATCTTTTCCCATTCCGTTGGTTGCCTTTTAGTTTTGTTGGTTGTTTCCTTTGCTGTGCAGAAGCTTTTTATCTTCATAAGGTCCCAGTAATTCACTTTTGCTTTTAATTCACTTGCCTTTGGGGATGTGTCGAGTAAGAGATTGCTACGGCTGAGGTCAGAGAGGTCTTTTCCTGCTTTCTCCTCTAAGGTTTGGATGGTTTCCTGTCTCACATTTAGGTCCTTTATCCATTTTGAGTTTATTTTTGTGAATGGTGTGAGAAAGTGGTCTAGTGTCAACCTTCTGCATGTTGCTGTCCAGTTCTCCCAGCACCATTTGTTAAAGAGGCTGTCTTTTTTCCATTGGATGTTCTTTCCTGCTTTGTCAAAGATGAGTTGGCCATACGTTTGTGGGTTTAGTTCTGGGGTTTCTATTCTATTCCATTGGTCTATGTGTCTGTTTTGGTGCCAATACCATGCTGTCTTGATGATGACAGCTTTGTAGTAGAGGCTAAAGTCTGGGATTGTGATGCCTCCTGCTTTGGTCTTCTTCTTCAAAATTCCTTTGGCTATTCGGGCCTTTTGTGGTTCCATATGAATTTTAGGATTGCTTGTTCTAGTTTCGAGAAGAATGCTGGTGCAATTTTGATTGGGATTGCATTGAATGTGTAGATAGCTTTGGGTAGTATTGACATTTTGACAATATTTATTTTTCCAATCCATGAGCAGGGAATGTCTTTCCATTTCTTTAAATCTTCTTCAATTTCCTTCAGAAGCTTTCTATAGTTTTCAGCATACAGATCCTTTACATCTTTGGTTAGATTTATTCCTAGGTATTTTATGCTTCTTGGTGCAATTGTGAATGGGATCAGTTTCTTTATTTGTCTTTCTGTTGCTTCATTGTTAGTGTATAAGAATGCAACTGATTTCTGTACATTGATTTTGTATCCTGCAACTTTGCTGAATTCCTGTATCAGTTCTAGCAGACTTTTGGTGGAGTCTATCGGATTTTCCATGTATAATATCATGTCATCTGCAAAAAGCGAAAGCTTGACTTCATCTTTGCCAATTTTGATGCCTTTGATTTCCTTTTGTTGTCTGATTGCTGATGCTAGAACTTCCAGCACTATGTTAAACAGCAGCGGTGAGAGTGGGCATCCTTGTCGTGTTCCTGATCTCAGGGAAAAAGCTTTCAGTTTTTCCCCGTTGAGGATGATGTTAGCTGTGGGCTTTTCATAAATGGCTTTTATGATCGTTAAGTATGTTCCTTCTATCCCGACTTTCTCAAGGGTTTTTATTAAGAAAGGGTGCTGGATTTTGTCGAAGGCCTTTTCTGCATCGATTGGCAGGATCATATGGTTCTTCTCTCTTTTTTTGTTAATGTGATGTATCACGTTGATTGATTTGCGAATGTTGAACCAGCCCTGCATCCCAGGAATGAATCCCACTTGATCATGGTGAATCATTCTTTTTATATGCTGTTGAATTCGATTTGCTAGTATCTTATTGAGAATTTTTGCATCCATCTGCATCAGGGATATTGGCCTGTAGTTCTATTTTTTTACTGGGTCTCTGTCTGGTTTAGGAATCAAAGTAATACTGGCTTCATAGAATGAGTCTGGAAGTTTTCCTTCCCTTTCTATTTCTTGGAAGAGCTTGAGAAGGATAGGTATGATCTCTGCTTTAAACGTCTGGTAGAACTCCCCTGGGAAGCCATCTGGTCCTGGACTCTTATTTGTTGGGAGATTTTTGATAACCGATTCAATTTCTTCGCTGGTTATGGGTCTGTTCAAGCTTTCTATTTCCTCCTGATTGAGTTTTGGAAGAGTGTGGGTGTTCAGGAATTTGTCCATTTCTTCCAGGTTGTCCGATTTGTTGGCATATAATTTTTCATAGTATTCCCTGATAATTGTTTGTATCTCTGAGGGATTGGTTGTAAAAATTCCATTTTCATTCATGATTTTATCTATTTGGGTCATCTCCCTTTTCTTTTTGAGAAGCCTGGCTAGAGGTTTGTCAATTTTGTTAATTTTTTTAAAAAACCAACTCTTGGTTTCGTTGATCTGCTGTACAGTTTTTTTAGTTTCTATATTGTTTATTTCTGCTCTGATCTTTATTATTTCTCTTCTTCTGCTGGGCTTAGGCTGCCTTTGCTCTTCTGCTTCTAGTTCCTTTAGGTGTGCTGTTAGATTTTGTCTTTGGGATTTTTCTTGTTTCTTGAGATAGGCCTGGATTGCAATGCATTTTCCTCTCAGGACTGCCTTTGCTGCATCCCAAAGCGTTTGGATTGTTGTATTTTCATTTTCGTTTCTTTCCATATATTTTTTAATTTCTTCTCTAATTGCCTGGTTGACCCACTCATTCGTTAGTAGGGTGTTCTTTAACCTCCATGCTTTTGGAGGTTTTCCAGACTTTTTTCTGTGGTTGATTTCAAGCTTCATAGCATTGTGGTCTGAAAGTAAGCATGGTATAATTTCAATTCTTGTAAACTTATGAAGGGCTGTTTTGTGACCCAGTATATGATCTATCTTGGAGAATGTTCCATGTGCACTCGAGAAGAAAGTCTATTCTGTTGCTTTGGGATGCAGAGTTCTAAATATATCTGTCAAGTCCATCTGATCCAATGTCTCATTCAGGGCCCTTGTTTCTTTATTGACCGTGTGTCTAGATGATCTATCCATTTCTGTAAGTGGTGTATTAAAGTCCCCTGCAATTACCACATTCTTATCCATAAGGTTGCTTATGTTTATGAGTAATTGTTTTATATATTTGGGGGCTCCGGTATTCGGTGCATAGACATTTATATTTGTTAGCTCTTCCTGATGGATAGACCCTGTAACTATTATATAATGTCCTTCTTCATCTCTTGTTACAGCCTTTAATTTAAAGTCTAGTTTGTCTGATATAAGTATGGCTACTCCAGCTATCTTTTGGCTTCCAGTCGCATGATAAATAGTTCTCCATCCCCTCACTCTCAATCTAAAGGTGTCCTCAGGTCTAAAATGAGTCTCTTGTAGACAGCAAATAGATGGGTCTTGTTTTTTTATCCATTCTGATACCCTATGTCTTTTGGTTGGCGCATTTAATCCATTTACATTCAGTGTTATTATAGAAAGATACGGATTTAGAGTCATTGTGATGTCTGTATGTTTTATGCTTATAGTGATGTCTCTGGGACTTTGTCTCACAGGGTCCCCCTTAGGATCTCTTGTAGGGCTGGTTTAGTGGTGACAAATTCCTTCAGTTTTTGTTTGTTTGGGAAGACCTTTATCTCTCCTTCCATTCTAAATGACAGACTTGCTGGATAAAGGATTCTTGGCTGCATATTTTTTCTGTCTAGCACCCTGAAAATCTCGTGCCATTCTTTCTGGCCTGCCAAGTTTCAAAAGAGAGATCAGTCACGAGTCTTATAGGTCTCCCTTTATATGTGAGGGCACGTTTACCCCTTGCTGCTTTCAGAATTTTCTCTTTATCCTTGTATTTTGCCAGTTTCACTATGATATGTCATGCAGAAGATCGATTCAAGTTACGTCTGAAGGGAGTTCTCTGGGCCTCTTGGATTTCAATGCCTTTTTCCTTCCCCAGTTCAGGGAAGTTCTCAGCTATTATTTCTTCAAGTACCCCTTCAGCACCTTTCCCTCTCTCTTCCTCCTCTGGGATACCAATTATGCGTATATTATTTCTTTTTAGTGTATCACTTAATTCTCTAATTTTCCCCTCATACTCCTGGATTTTTTTATCTCTCTTTTTCTCAGCTTCCTCTTTTTCCATAACTTTATCCTCTAGTTCACCTATTCTCTCCTCTGTCTCTTCAAGCCAAGCTGTGGTGGTTTCCATTTTGTTATGCATTTCGTTTAAAGCGTTTTTCAGCTCCTCGTGACTGTTCCTTAGTCCCTTGATCTCTGTAGCAAGAGATTCTCTGCTGTCCTGTATACTGTTTTCAAGCCCAGCGATTAATTTTATGACTATTATTCTAAATTCACTTTCTGTTATATTATTTAAATCCTTTTTGATCAGCTCATTAGCTGTTGTTATTTCCTGGAGATTCTTCTGAGGGGATTTCTTCCGCTTGGTCATTTTGGATAGTCCCTGGCATGGTGAGGACCTGCAGGGCACTTCCCCTGTGCTGTGGTGTATAACTGGAGTTGGTGGGCGGGGCCGCAGTCAGACCTGATGTCTGCCCCCAGCCCACCGCTGGGGCCACAGTCAGACTGGTGTGTGCCTTCTCTTCCCCTCTCCTAGGGGTGGGATTCACTGTGGGGTGGCGTGGCCCATCTGGGATATTTGCACACTGCCAGGCTTGTGATGCTGGGGATCTGGCGTATTAGCTGGGGTGGGTAGGCAAGGTGCTCGGGGGCAGGAGGGGCAGGCTTAGATCGCTTCTCCTTAGGTGATCCACTTCATGAGGGGCCCCTCTTCCGTGGGCCTCTCGTCTGCGTTTGGCTCCGGGGACTCCGTTCTGCTAATCCTCTGGCGGTTTTCTGGGTTATTTAGGCAGGTGTAGATGGAATCGAAGTGATCAGCAGGACGTGCGGTGAGCCCAGCGTCCTCCTAAGCCGCCATCTTGCCGCAACTCTAGATATTCTTTTCTACTTTGTTGAAGGCTAATGACCATATAATTGTTGGTTCATTTCTGGGTTTTTTATTCTGTTCAATTAATCTATTTATCTGTTTTTATGCCACTAACATAATCTAAAGCATTACAACTTTTTAATATAGCTTGAGGTTTGGATTTGTGATGCCTCTAGTTTTTTTTCTTTCTCTCTTTTTCAAGATTGCTTTGGCTATTTAGGGTCTTTTGAAGTTACATACAAATTACAGGATTATTTGTTCCAGCTATGAAAAATGTTGGTGGCATTTTGATAGGGAATGCGTAGAATATGTATATTGTTTTGGGTAGTGAACACATTTTAACAATATTTGTTTTTCCAATCCATGATCATGGAATGTTTTTCCATTTTTTTGTGTCGTCTTCAATTTCTTTCACCAATTTTTTTTTTTTTCGGCTTAAGTACAGGTCTTTTACCTCTTTGGTTATGTTTATTCCTGGGTATATTATTATTTTGGTGAAATTTTAAATGGGAATGTTGTCTTAATTTCTCTTTCTGCTGCTTCATTATTTGTTTATATAATTGCAACAGTTTTCTATAGATCAATTTTGTATCCTTTCTCTGCATCCTCAACAACACCTATTTTTTTCTTGTATTGGTGAATTTAGCCACTCTGGCAGATGTAAGATGATATCACATTGTAATTTTGATTAGCATTTTCCTGATGATCAGTGATGTTGAACATTGTTTCATGTGTCTGTCCATATCTATGTCTTCTTGGAAAATTTTCTATTCATGTCTTCTGCTATTTTTAATTGGATTATTTGTTTTGGGGGTGTTAAGATTTAAATTATTTATATATTTTGGGTACTAATCTTTTATCAGATATGTCATTTGCAAACATCTTCTTCCACTACATAGGTTGCCTTTCATTTTTGTTTATTGTTTCTTCACTGTGCAGAGGCTTTTTATTTTGATGAATTTCCAATAATTTATTTTGCTTTTGTTTCCCTTGCCTCAGGAGACATAGCTAGAAAAAGTTTGCCATAGCCAGTGTTAAAGGGTTACCGCCTCTGCCTTCTTGAGTATTTTGATGATTTCCTCTCTCACATTTATGTCTTTAATCACTTTTGAATTTATTTTTGTGTATGCTGCACGAAAGTGGTCCGGTTTCATTCTTTTGCATGTTGCTGTACAGTTTTCCCAACACCATTTGTTGAAAGGACTGTCTTTTTTCCATTATATATTTTTTTTCCTTTTTGTCAAAGATTAATTGCCCATATAGTTGTGGGTTCATTTCTGGGTTTCCTGTTCCATTGATCAATATGTCTATTTCTGTGCCAGTACCATACTGTCTTGATCATTACAGCTTTGCAGTATAACCTGAAATCTGGAATTGTGATCTTTCCAGTTTTGCTTTTCTTTTTCAAGGTTGCTTTGGGTATTCGGGGTCTTTTGTGGTTCCATACAAATTTTAGGGTTGTGTGTACTAGGTCTTTGAGAAATACTGGTGTCATTTTAACAGGGATTGTATTAAATTTGTAGATTGCTTTGAGTAATATAGAAATTTTAACAATTTTTGTTCTTCCAATCCATAAGCATGGATTTTTTTCTTTCATTTCTTTATGTCATCTTCAAGTTCTTTCAGCAGTTTTTTATTGTTTTCAGAGAAGTGATAATTTCTTTCTTTGGTTAGGTTTATTCCCAGGTATCTTATGGGTTTTGGTGCAATTGTAAGTGGGATCAATTCTTTAATTTCTCTTCCTTCTGCTTCATTATTGGTGTATAGAAAAACAACAGATTTCTGTACATTGATTTTGTATATTGCAACTTTAATGAATTTGTATATCAGGAGTCTTTTGAGTTTTCTATATAGAGTATCATGTCATCCACAAATAATAAAAATTTACTTCTTTCTTGCCAATTGAAATGATTTTATATTTGTGTGTTGTATGATCGCTGAGGCTAGGACCTCCAGTACTGATTAAATAACAGTGGTGAGAGTGGACATTCCTGTCTTGCTCCTGCCCATAGAGAATAAGCTCTCAGTTTTCTTTTATCGAGAATGATATTAGTTGTGGGTCTTTCATGTATGGTCTTTATGATGTTGAGATGTGTTCCCTCTATCGCTACTTTGTTGGAGGTTTTTATAAAGAATGAATACTGTATTTTATCAAATGCTTTTTCTGGATCTATTGAGATAATCATATGATTCTTATCCTTATGTTTATTAATGTAATTTATCACTTTGATTGATTTTCAAATACTGAATCATTCTAACAGCCCAGGAATAAATCTCACTTGATTGTGGTGAATGATTCTTTTAATGTATTGATGGATATAATTTACTACTATTTTATTGAGAATTTTGCATCCATGTTTATCAGGGATATTGGGCTGTAGTATTCTTTTTAGTGGAGTCTGTGTTTGGTTCTGGAATCAGGGTAATCCTGATTTCATAGAATGAATTTGGAAGTTTTCCTACCACTTTTATTTTTTTGTAATACTTTGAGAATAGCTATTAACTGTTCGTTAAATGTTTTGTAGACTCTCCCTTAAAGCCATTTGGCCCTGAACTTTTGTTTGTGGGAGATTTTTTATTACTGATTCATTTTCTTTGCTAGTTATCAGTCTGCTAAAGTTTTCTTTCTTCCTGTTTTGGTTTTTGTAGTTTATATATTTCTAGTAATTTATCCATATAGTTTTTCATAGAATTCTCATGTTACCGTTTTCATTTATGTGATATTGGTTGTTTTTCCTCCTCTACCTTTTGTAATTTTCTTTATTTGGGTCCTTTCTGCTTTCTTTTTGATATATCTGCCCATGGGTTTATTGATTTTATTAATTTTTTCATAGAACCACCTTCTGGTTACATTGATCTGTTCTATTGTTTTTTGTTTGTTTGTTTGTTTGTTTAGTTTCTATATAATTTATTTCTGCTCTCATATGTATTATTTCCCTTCTACTATTACCTTTAGATTGCATTTGTTTTTCTTTTTCTCATGACTTAAGCTATTAGGAAATTTGTTTATTTCAGATTTTCTTGCTTTTTGATGTAGAGATGTATTGCTATATATTTTTTACTATTAGGACTGCCTTTGATGCATCCAAAAGGTTTTGGACCATTTTGTTTTTATTTTGATTTGTTTCCATATAGTTTTTAAGTTTCTTCCATGATTTCCTGGTTGACTGATCCACTGTTTAGTAGAATGCTGTATAACTTTCATGTAATTTTAGTCTTTCCAAATTCTTTCTTGTGATTGATTAAAGAGTCATTGAATTGTGGTCAGAAAAGTTGCATGGTATGATCTTAATATTTTTGTACTTGTTGAGGTCTGACTTGTGACTTAGTATGTGATATATTCTGAAGAATGAAACATGTGCACTTGAAAAGAATGTGTATTGTTCTGCTTTAGGATGAAATGTCCTGAAAATATCTGTTAAGTCTGTCTTGTCCAGTGTATCTTTCAAACCCATTGTTTCCTTATTGATTTTCTGCTTTCGTGATCTATCCATTGATGTAACTGGAGTGTTAAAGTCCCCTACTATTATTGTATCATTATCAACGAGTTCCTTTATGTTTGTTATTCATTGATTTATATATTTGGGTGTTTTAAGTGGGGGGATAAATACTTACAATTGTTACATATTGTGGGATAGTACCCTTTATTATGATGTAGTGCCCTTCATCTTTTGTTAGTCTCTGGTTTAAAATCTAGTTTGTCTGATAAAAATATTGCTACTCCAGCTTTCTTTTGATGTTCATTTACATGATAATGTTTCTCCATCCCCTAACTTTCAATCTGCAGGTGTCTTTAGGTGTAACATGAGTTTTTTGTAGGCAGCATGTGGATGGATCTTGGTTTTTGTCCATCCTTACATGCGATATCTATTGATTGGAACATTTGGTAAATTTACCTTCAAAGTAATGATTGATAGATGTGTATTTAGGGCCATTTTATTACCAGTTTTTTTTAAATTGTTTGTGGAAATTTTCTCAGTTCCTTTCTTGTCTTTGTTAATTTTGATATTTTCTTTCCGTCCAGAGTCCCCTTTAATATATTTTACAGGGCTCTTTTAATGATCACAAACTCCTTTAGTGTTTGTTGTATGGGAAATTCTTTATCTCTTTTTCAATCCTGAATGGTGGACATGTTGGAAGGAGTATTCTTGGCTGCAGACTTCTCCCATTCAACACTTTGAATGTCATTCCTGGCTTGTCAAGTTTTTGTAGTAGGATCTGCTGCTAGCTGTATGGGTCTTCCCTTGTAAATTAGGGACTTATTTTTTTCTTTCTTATTCTCATTTTTTTATCATTGTATTTTGCAAATTTTATTACAATATGTTTTGGTGTTGACATCCTTTTGTTGGTTTTAATGGAAGTTCTCTGTGCCTCCTGGATCTGGATATGTGTTTCCTTCCCCAGACCAGGGAAGTTTTCATCTATTATTTCCTGAAATAAATTTTCTTCTTCTTTTTCTATCTCCTCTTTTTCTTGGACTTTTATAACATGAATGTCACTATGTTTAATGGAATTACTGAACTTCCTAAGGCTATTCTCATGTTCCTTAATTCCTTTTTCTATCTTTTTTCAACTTCATTATTTTCTATTATTTTATTTTTTTGTCACTTATATGTTCCTCTGCTTATTCAGTCCTTGTGTTTATTGCATTCAATCTGTTTTGAATTCAGTTATTGCATTTTTTCATAGCTTACTGACTGTTTTTTTAACTTTTTTTATATTTTCAGTAAAGGCTTCACTCAAGTCTTCCATTATTTTCTCAAGCTCATGAGTATCTTTGATTGTTGCTTTGAATTCTCAGTCAGGCGTGTTACTTATATCTGTTTCACTTAGATCTCTGGCTATGAACTTATATTGTTGTTTCATTTGTAATGAATTCCTCTGTCTTGGCATTTTGTGTAAGCTTCTGTCTTCTTCTATGTGTAAGAAAAGCCTGTTATATGTTTTCGGCTCCTGAGAGGAATGTATTTATAAACTTGCTCTCATATAGTGCATAGGGCTTGGTGCTTCAGGGAATGTCACTTGTGTGTGCTGTTTGCACCCTGCTGCTGTGTTTTGGCTACTCTGACATTTGGACCAGTTGTCTGCAGAGGCTCTCCTTGACTGCAGTGGGCAGTGTTTCTTCTTTGGTCAGAATGTGGTGAGTTTTAACTAGGTGTGCTGTGGTTCGCTAGTTAAATAAGACTTGATATTCCTTCTAGGAGAACTGAAATTATCTTGCTGGTCCAGAGATGTGGTGTGGACTGTGTTTCTGCTGGTATTCTAGGGATGGGCCCACTAGGTTGGAACGGAGGCCAATCTGAACAAGAATGGCAGTACCACCAGATTTCAGGGGTATAGGACATTGTGTAATCATATTAGGCAGCCAGTACCAGCACTGTGCTGCTTACTGCAGCTGGTTCTTTGTTTATGCTGAGGGATGGGGGTGGGAATTGGCACCACCCAGCTCCTTACTCCTTGGAGAGGTGTCTCTGTGTCTGTTACGTTCAGGGTAGCACTCAAAGAAGAACAAATAACCTTCCTGCTGTGTACCTCAGGCATTCCTTGGATTGCTGTTTCCAAGCCATCTGCCCCTAGGTTGTTTGTCTGACTTATCGCCAGGAGTAAGTCAGTGCCCTCAAGGCTCTGTCTCAGCCAAGGCTGCTGACCTTTAAAACTCCAGTCTTCAGGCCTCACTGGTTGCAAAACCTCAAGAAAATCAGCTCCTCTTATATTCCTAGCCATTGGCTTTGAGAAAGTGTTCACCTTGTGTGTTCTCCTGTGTTCTCTTCTCTCTCTTCCCTTTCTCCTTAACCATGGATCCCTCCCCTCTGCAGAACCCATGATTCATTTTTCCCCAAACTGCATCTCTGGACTTCCTATCTTCCTTGATGTGGCCTCTTCTATCATTCTGGTTGTGGAGTTAGTTTTGTCAGTCTTCAGGTTGATTTCTTTGGTATTTAGAATGATTCAATAGTTATCTATTTGTGTTGGAGAGATGAGAGGAGCCTGGATTCCTCCTACTATGCTGCCAGTTTAGTTTCTTTCCTTTCTTTTTCATTTTTTGAATAGTTTGAGAATTGTAAGTATTAACTTTACTTGAAATGTCTGGTAGATTCACCTTGAAGCCATCTGGTCCTAGACTTTTGTTATTTGTGCTTTTTGTTTTTCCTGCTCATTGATTTCCATTAATAGTTATTGATCTTTTCAAATTTTGTATTTCTTTGGGGTGTGCCTGGGTGGCTGTCTGTAAACTGTCCTACTCTTGATTCTTGCTCAGGCCATGATCTTGGCAGTTTGTGAGTTCAAGCCGCATGTCAGGCTCCACACTGCTGACAGTGCAGAGACTGCTCGGAATTCTGTCTTTCTCTCCCTCCCTCACTTGTTCTCTCTCTCTCTCTCTAAGACATAAACGTTACAAATAATTTTATTTTTCCTCTTGATTCTATTTTTGAATTTTATATGTTTCTAGAAATGTATACATTTATTTTAGGTTTGCTAATTTGATAGCATATAATTTTACAAAAATATTATCTTATAATCCTTTTTATTTCTGTGGTGTCAGTTTTTATTTCTCCTCTTTCATTTCTGAGATTTATATAAATTTTCTCTTCCCTTCCCCCCTTTTTCTTTTCTTTCTTTTTTATAAGTCTGGATAAAGGTTAATCAATATTGTTTAACTTTTCAAAGAACCAATTCCTGGTTTCATTGATCTTTTCTATTTTTTTGTTTGTTTGCTTAGTTTTATTTCATTTATTTCTGCTGCAATCTTTATCGTGTCCTTTCTTCTACTAGCTTTGCGCCTTGTTTGTTCTTTCTCTAGTTCTTTTAGGTATAAAATTACATTGTTTATCAGAGATTTTTCTCATTCACTGAGGAAGACCTCTATTAGTATAAAATTCCCTCTTAGCACTAGGTGTCTTCTGTAAGTGATGAATCACTAAATTCTCCTCTTTAAAACAACATTGCACTATGTGCTAACTAAGTAGAATTTAAATAAATACTTGAGCATTAAACAAACAAACAAACTTACTTTTCTCTTAGAACAACTTTTGTTGTGTCTGAAAGATTTTGAACTGTTATGTTTTCAATTTTTTAGTCTCCTTGTATTTTTTTATTTCCTCTTTGATTTCTTGGGCGACCCATTCTTGTTTAGTAACATGTTTTTTTTAACATTCTTGTACTTGTGTTCTTTCCTTATATATCTATATTTTGTAATTGCCTTCCAGTTTCATAATTTTGGGGTCAGAAAAGTTACTTTATATGATTTGTATCTTCTTAAATTTAGTAAGACTTGTTTTGTGGCCTAAGTTGTGATCCATCCTGGAAAATGTTCCATGTGCACTAGAAAAAAAATGTGTATTCTGCTGTTTCTGGTTGGAATGTTCTATATCCACCTGTTAGGTCTACCTGGTCTAATGTGTCATTCAAAGCCACTGTTTCCTCATTGATTTTCTATCTGGATGTTCTATCCATTGATGTAAGTGAGGTGTTAAAGTCCCCTGATATTATTCTTATTGTCAATTTCTCCCTTTATGTATGTAAATAATCGTTTTATGTGTTTAGTTGCTCCTGTTAGGTGGATAGATATTTTCAATTGTTATATCTGTTTGTTGGACTTAACATTTTATCAAGTAGTGCCTTTATTTGTCTCTTGGTACAGGCTTTGTTTTAAAGTATAATTGGTTTGGGGAGCCTGGGTGTATCAGTTGGTTGGGCATCTGACTTTGGCTCAGGTCATGATTTCACAGTTCGTGGGTTCAAACCCTATATCAGGCTCTATGCTGACAGCTCAGAAACTGAAGCCTGCTTTGGATTCTGTGTCTCCCTGTTTCTCTGTCCCTCCCTGCTCATGCTCTCTCTCTCTCTGTCTTTCAAAAATAAATAAACCTTAAAAATGTTTAATTGGTTTAATGTAAGTATTGCTACCCTAGTTTATTGTTATTATTTTGCTTCGATTTGCATGGTATATGTTTTTCCATCCCTTCACTTCCAGTCTGTTTGTGTCCTTAGGTCTAAAGTGAGTATCTCCATGGCAGTATATAGTTGGGTCTTGTTTATTTTATCCACTCAGTCACCCCAAGTCTCTTTATGGAAGCATTAGTCCATTTACATTTAAAGTAAGTATTTATTGGTGTGTCCTTATGGAATTTTATTAATTGTTTCTCATTGTTTTTTGTAGTTCTTCTTTCTTCCTTTCTCTCTTGCTCTCTTACCTTGTGGTTTGGTTGCTTTATTCAGTGTTATACTTGGATCACTTTCTCTTTTTTGTGTGTGTATCTACTATAAGTTTTTAATTTGTGGTCACCACTAGGTTTATACACAACATTTTATATGAATAGCAATTTATATTACTTTGAAGGCTGCTTAAGTTCAAACGCATTCTAAAAAGCACTATATTTTAACTCTATCTCTACTTTTTATGTATATCATGTGATATTTCACATCTTTTTAAAAAAAGTTTATCTATGTATTCAGAGAGGGAGGGAGAAAGAAACAGAGACAGAGACAGAGACAGAGAATTCCAAGCAGGCTCTGCACTGTCAGTAGCTTAAACCCACAAATTGTGAGACCATGACCTGAGCCTAAATCGAGTCAGACACTTAACCGACTGAGCCCCCTAAACACCCTTATTTTACATCATTTTTATTTTGTGTAACTTTTTATTGATTATTGTAGATACAATTAGTTTTAATAATTTTATTACACTATACACATGCAAATACCTTTACTAAGTGTTTGCCTTTACTTGTGATTTTTTCCCATTCATAATTTTCGTCTACTTATAGCCTTTTCCTTCCACATGAACAATTCTCTTTAATATTTCTTGTAAAGATGATTTAGTTATAACAATTTTTTTTAACTTTTGTCTGCCAAACTCTCTTTTTTATTCTGAATGACAATCTTGCAATATGTGGTAGAGTATTTTGGGCTGTAGATTTTCCCTTTCAGCACTTAATGTGTCATTCCACTTCCTTCTGGCCAAAAAAAAAAAAAATCAGCTGATAGTCTTATGGAGTTTTCCTTGTACGTAACTCTTTTCTTTTGTTGCTTTAAATATTGTCTATCATTATTTTTGCCATCTTAATTATCATGTATTTTTTGTGGACCTCCTCAAGTTGATTTCATTGGGGGTCTCTGTGCTTCTTGAACCTGGATATTGTTTCCTTCTCCAGATTAGGGAATTTTTCAGGTATTATTTCTTCAAATAAATGTTTTTCCCTCTTCTGTCTCTCTTCTTTTCATGGATGCCTGTAATACAAATTTAATTATGCTTGATGATGTCACTGAGTTCCCCTACACTACTCACTTGCTCTCATTATTATTATTATTATTATGTTGCTGTTTGGCTTGGTTGTTTTCTTTATATGTTTTCCATGTCACTAACCCATTCTTCTCTATCCTTTAATCTGCTGTTATTTCTGTTTAGTATATATATATATTTTTTATTTTGATAGTTGAATTCTTTACACTTAATTTTATTTATTTATTTATTTATTTATTTATTTATTTATTTATTTTAATATGAAATTTATTGTCAAATTGGTTTCCATGCAACACCCAGTGTTCATCCCAACTCAATACCCATTACCCACCTTCCCCTCACTCCCACCCCTCATCAACCCTCAGTTTGTTCTCAGTTTTTAAGACTCTCTATGGTTTGGCTCCCTCCCTCTCTAACCTTTTTTTCCCTTCCCCTCCCCCACGGTCTTCTGTTAAGTTTCTCAGGATCCACATAAGAGTGAAAACATATGATATCTGTCTTTCTTTGTATGACTTATTTCACTTAGCATAACACTCTCCAGTTCCATCCACGTTGCTACAAAAGGCCATATTACATTCTCATTGTCACATAGTATTCCATTGTGTATATAAACCACAATTTCTTGATCCATTCATCAGTTGATAGACATTTACACTCTTTCCATAATTTGGCTATTGTTGAAAGTGCTGCTATAAGCATTGGGGTACAAGTGCCCCTATGCATCAGCACTCCTGTATCTCTTGGGTAAATTCCTAGCAGTGCTATTGCTGGGTCATAGGGTAGATCTACTTTTAATTTTTTGAGGAACCTCCACACTGTTTTCAAGAGTGGCTGCATCAGTTTGCATTCCCACCAACAGTGCAAGAGGGTTCCCGTTTCTCCACATCCTCGTTAGCATTTATAATCTCCTGATTTGTTCATTTTAGCCACTTTCACTGCTGTGAGGTGTTATCTGAGTGTTGTTTTGATTTGTCTTTCCCTGATGAGGAGCGACGTTGAACATCATTTCATGTGTCTGTTGACCATCTGGATGTCTTCTTTAGAGAAGTATCTATTTATGTTTTCTGCCCATTTCTTCGCTGGATTACTGTTTCTTAGATATGGAACCACAAAAGTATGGCCAACTAATCTTTGACAAAGCAGGAAAGAATATCCAATGGAAAAAAGACAGTATCTTTAACAAATGGTGCTGGGAGAACTGGACAGCAACTTGCAGAATGAAACTGGACCACTTTCTTACACCATTCACAAAAATAACCTCAAAATGGATAAAGGACCTGAATGTGAGACAGGAAACCATCAAAACCCTAGAGGAGAAAGCAGGAAAAAACCTCTGACCTCAGTTGCAGCAATTTCTTACTTGACAAATCACCAAAGGCAAGGGAATTAAAAGCAAAAATGAACTATTGGGACCTCATGAAGATAAAAAGCTGCTGTACTGCAAAGGAAACAATCAACAAAACTAAAAGGAAACCAATGGAATGGGCAAAGATATTTGCAAATGACATATCAGACAAAAGGGTAGTATCCAAAATCTATAAATAACTCACTTGATTGTTTTTTAATGGATTTTTATCTCTATTGAAGTTCTTACTGAGTTCATCCACTCTTTTCTCAAGTATGTTGAGTATTTTTATAACCATTACTTTGAATTATTTTTCAGGTATATTGCTTATCTTAGTTTCATTTACCTCTTATGCTGTCATTTTGTCTTCTCCTTTCATTTGTTACGTATTACTTTGTCTCTTCACATTGTCTAACTCTGTTTCTTTCTACGTATTAGGAAGGCCAACTACAACACCTAGTCATAAAAGTAGTGGCTTTGTGTAGATATGTTCTAGTGGTGCCCTGTATTGCAACATTCTTTGTCATCAGAAGTAAGTACTTCATGAATGTCTCCTATGAGCTGTGGGTGCCCTATATTTGGAGCTGAGCCACATTTGTCTTTACTCCAGCTGTCTGCAATTACTTGCTTTGCCAGTTGTGGGCACACTGGACAGTGTTTGGTCACCGTGCTGTTGAGAGTCATGTCAGGATGATGGGGACTAGTAGGTGGATAGGGTTGTCATTTAGGCCAGGTGTCTGCAGTTAGCTTCTTTGCCACAGTTGCAAGTGCACAAAATGACAGAGTTTGTTTTCTATGTGGCCAATAGACACTTTCATTGGTGGACAGGCCTGGCCATCAGACTAGATGTCTGTAATTAGCCTTTCTGCCACAGTTGTAGGCACACCAAATGACAGGGATTGCTCTCTATGCGGTTGTATAAGAAGCCTGGCTACTGGAATAGTGGGTATGCTAATGTGTTGGGTTATCTCTTTCCAGGACAGGACTCACTTTGGATTTGTGCAGGTCTCTGCTGGGGCTTCTCTCAAGGTGTGATGTGGCAGGAGCTACTTCAAAGAAACAGTTGTTGAGGTAGGTAGGTTGGATGGCATGGATCTGCATGGGAATTAAATGGTAGGGCATGTGGTGCTAACAATATGGGTGGGGGGTGTTAGGGCTGGCTTTTGAAAGTCTCTGCTTATCTCAGATGGAAAGGGGAAGATAAATGGTGCTAACTAGTTTGTTCCTGGAGAAATCTCTTGTAGATCCTTGCCCCTCCAGCACATGTTCTGATATTAAGAAATAAGTCTCCTTCATGTATACCCCAGGTGTTTTTAAAACTGCTGTTTTGATGCTGTGTTCCAGGCCAAGTTATGTACTTTGCTGGTTCTTTAAGGACAGGGACTCAGTTTCTTATTACCCTCTGGTTCTCCTGGAGGTAAGCTTACTGATTTTAAAAGCTTCCCAAATTAAGCACCACTAGTTTCAAGTCCAGATAGTATGGGAACTCATTTTCCCAGTGCAGGCCTCCAGTGCCTTGAGTGCCTTGTGTGGTTTCTGATTCTGTTGGTTCTCTGTGCTTGTAGTATCCCTTATGTTTGTGATTATTGTCTCTTTAAGGGTTTGGTTCTCAACTTCATCTGTGTTTCTTCTACCTTTTTTGATGTGGCGTCATTTCCACAATAAAATGTGGAAGGTTTGTTCTCCCAATCATCAGGCTACTTTCAGAGTTAGTTGCATAGATGTAACTCTTATCTTAATGTGTTCATGGAACAAGGTGAGCTCAGAATTCTCCCACAATGGCATAATCCCTGACCCTCTGACTTATAACCCCTGTTGTTTTATATCTTATGGGTGTTAATTTCTTATCAGATATACAATATGTAAATTTTTCCCATTTTATGGGTTACCTTTTTACTCTCTTGCTTAAGTCCTCAGATGCACAAGACTATAATTTTAATAAATTATATTTTATCTGTCTTTTGTTTTCTGTAATTTGGTTGTTATATAAAAAAATCATTGCTAATTCCAATGCTATGAAATTTCCCTATATTTCCTGCTTAAAGTTTTATTGTTTTAGCTCTAAAGTTTAGATCTCTCATCTGTTCTTAATTTTTGTATATGGCATAAGGCAATGGTCCATCCTCATTATTTTGCATTGAATATCCAATGATCCCATTACCATTTGTTTTAAAGCCCCTCTTGTTCCACTAAGTGGTTTTGGCACCTTTGTTGTAAATCAATTCACCCCATATACATAAAGGTTTCTTTCTGGGCTCTCTGTTCTATTTATGAGTCTTGTGGGGAAAATATAGAAGGCATTTAAAATAGCTTTTACCATCAAGGAACTTTTCATTGGAGAATTAAGAGATATTTTCATGTACAAAGTTAAATGTAGCATCAACAAAATGGTACAGAATAGGGGAGTCATAATGAACTAAATGAGGGAAGTTTGATAGGAATGATAAGGAGTTGTAAGAGAAGGACAAGATCACCTGAGATTTTACAAACATGTAGACATAGACAAGGCTAAAAGAAAAAAAAAGAGAGAAAGATGTTCAGGAAGATTGAGAATTAGAATAAAGGCAAGAAAATTAATAGCATATTTTTATTACAGGAAATAAGGACCTTGTCTCTTTAGTCAAATAAGAGTAAATAGCATGCCCTATTTCAGTCAAGGCATATAGTGGGTTAAATAAGACTCATGTTTTTAGACCCTGCAAATGGATATTCTACATCTTTCTTATGTACAAGCTGCCTCATTATTGTTTGTATAGATATATCTTCTAAGTGTCTGTTAGCAATTACTAACCCTGTGCATAATAACCTCATAAGATGCCCATTTCTTACAGGTAAATATATTGCCAAGCTTTTTACAGTTTTCCATCATAACCACTGGAGAGAGAGAATTTCTGGGAGCTTGGCACTTTGAATGGTCTATTTTTTTTGTATAGTTGACGTGCAATATTATATTAGTTTGAGATGGACAACATAGTGATTTGACAAGTTTAAATATTATGCTATGCTCACCACAAATGTAGCTATCACCTGTCCCCAGACAATGTTATTACAATGTATTGACTATATTCCTTATATTGTGCCTTTTGTCCCTGTCATTTATTCTCAATGGTCTGCTTTCGCAGAGTTGGTTTGTTGAAGTTATACGGGAAAAATGTGAATAGTTTCAAGTGTTCAAAATACATAAATCATACACATGGATAAATACAATTTCTTAATATCAAGTTTAGATAATATCATATCAAAGATATTTTACTTCTATAATTTGCTTCATGCAAATGGAACAGAGCCATTTAAATTATTTTATTGGGGCGCTTGGGTGGCTTAGTCGGTTAAGCGTCCGACTTCAGCTCAGGTCATGATCTCATGGTTTGTGAGTTTGAGCCCCGCGTCGGGCTTTGTGCTGACAGCTAAGAGCCTGGAGCCTGCCTCGGACTCTGTGTCTCCCTCTCTCTCTGCCCTCCCCCACTCATGCTCTGTCTGTCTGTCTCTTTCTCTCAAAAATAAATAAATGTTAAAAAATTTTAATTATTTTATTGATGATAACTCTTGCCACAAAACTGTCTCATTACAATTACTCTCATAATGTCTAATGATGGGACTTTAGTGGTAAGTAAACACAGTATTTCTTACTGACCTATAAACATTGGGTGATTTCTAGGAACTCATGTTTATTTTGGGAGACATCTATGATGAACCTTTTATTAATTTTCTGTTACTATAATTTAGAAACAGTTGGCATACTGAATTATAGCATAAACAGAAATATCACATCTTAAACAGTAAAATAATTTGGAAATATTTAGCAGTGTCTCTTATTTCCAGTCTTAACTATTTCAATGAAGTATGTATGATTGATGATTTTGTGAGAACAAAATAAAGCCATGTACTCTTCACCTTAGAAAATCATTTCAGGGTCGATGAGATAGGTTAAAATACTTTTACTAAGGTGAAGTGGAACAATATTAGGCACATCTAATGAAACTGCTAAAAACAACAACAACAAAAACAAAAACATACTCCGATTTCTAGATTTTTTTCGTACCAAGTGAGAGCAAAAGATTACAATGCTTTTAAATAGTTTATTTTAAATAAATAACAATTGGATATAAGATACGGCAGTGAATCAGTTGACTGTATAAACATCCCATATAAAAGCATATATTTTTCTTTTTCAGTGATAATTATAAGGGCACAATCACTTAAAATAAGACACCAAAGTTTGAAAAAGTGAGTTTTGTGTTGACATTATCTATTTAAAATCCAATCACATCACCACAGAAATTCACCTACTAGTGAGTTTGTACACTTGAAGGAAGAAGCAGATGTAAAATGTTCTTGCTCTTATAATGTGGGCAACAGAGAGCCACAGATACTGGGGTGTCCAGTCTCAGCCACAGAATACTTCTTCTCTGCTTCTTGCCCACACACTCGTCTGAGTGGCAATGAGCCAGAAATAGAAGTTAATCATTGTAAAAGCCAAGTGTCCTGTTGACAAATATACATGATACCAGGTTATGAGAAGGTCCATCCCAAGATTTAGTAGAAACATATAGAATCTTTTCTTCCCAAGAACATAACAAGAGTTAAAAGTAGAATATTAGAAGTAGGATCAAAAATGGGTGTGGGTATTATAGAAAAAAAAATTATTACCACAGGAAGGGGAACTAAATCCTCATTAATCAGACAAAGAGGCACCCTTTTTCCTGCAAAGCCTCAATTTTACTTTCAGGAAAAGAGCATTTAAAGGGCGGTGGCCTGGCTCATCTTTCTCGCATTTCAGACCCACAATAGCAATCTCCAAGCTTTGCCTTACTGGAACCAACAACCAAAGAGAGTATTGGGTGTGTTAGAAATGCTATATATAGCCTATGCCATTTATGTGTGTTTTCTTTGTATCAATTACTTTCAAATAGAGCATGGTCAGTTGCCATTTGCCAAAATAACCAAGTGTCATGTTTTCCCTGCCTATCATAATAGGATGACACAAATTTTTGTTTTCCTTCTTCTTCTTCTTCTTCTTCTTCTTTTTTGGTGCTATTTTCTGCTAAGGTCAATACAGAAAAATAAAGGGAGAGTGGCTGTCCCCGATAAGAGAAGAAACCAAATAACTTAAGCCACTGATATTTTTCCAGATACTACAACCACTGTTACTAAGATTGCCCTTGGTTCTTTGGGTAGCAGACATGGAGACTCCAGATGTCAAAGAGGCATGTGTTCATATTTAGTCTTACTAACCTGTTTCCCTTAGACTGATCTTTCTGGGGATAGATCCATGAAGACCCTAAGAAAAGTCGTATTATGGACTTAATATTTGTGCTCCCTAAAAGTCATGAGTTGAAATCTGACTCCCAATGCAATGGTACTAGCAAGTGAGAACTTTAGGGGTCATTAGGTCATGAAGGTGAAGCCTTTATGAATTAAGTAAATGTCCTTACAAAAGAGACCCCAGAGAACTCTTACACCCTTTTGGCCATATGAGGATAAAGCAAGAAAATGGCTGTCAAGAAAGCAGGACAAGGGGACTCACCAAACACCAACTTTGCCAGCACTTTAATCTTGGACATTTTAGCCTCAGAACTGTGAGAAATAAATATTTGTTTAAACCACCCAGTTTAGAGGAGAGAGGGAAGATGGCGGCGTAGGAGGACGCTGGGCTCACCGCGCGTCCTGCTGATCACTTAGATTCCAACTACACCTGCCTAAATAACCCAGAAAACCACCAGAGGATTAGCAGAACGGAGTCGCTGGAGCCAAGCGCAGAGGAGAGGCCCACGGAAGAGGGTAGGAAGGGCTGCGAGGCGCTGTGCCCTCCACGGACTGGCGGGAAGGAGCCAGGGTGGAGGGGCGGCTCGCCAGCCAGGCCTAGCCCCCGAGTCTGGCTGGCAAAAGCGGAGGGGACTGACGGGCTGTGTTCTGACAGCAAGCGCGACTTAGCGTCTGGGAGGTCATAAGTTAACAGCTCTGCTCGGAAAGCGGAAAGGCTGGAGGACAAAGGGAGGGAGAGCTGCTGAGCCCCCAGACGACAGAGCTCAGTTTGGTGGGGAACAAAGGCACTCACTAGCGCCATCTCCTTCACCCATCCCCCAGCCAAAATCCCAAAGGGAACCAGTTCCTGCCAGGGAACTTGCTCGCTCTGTGCAAACACCCAACTCTGCTTCTGCAGAGCCAAACCTCCGGCAGCAGATCTTACTCCCTCCCGCTGCCACAGGGCCCCTCCTGAAGTGGATCACCTAATGAAAAGCAAGCTAAGCCTGCCCCTCCTGCCCCCGTGCACCTTGCCTACCACCCCAGCTAATACACCAGAACCCCAGCACCACAAGCCTGGCAGGGTGCAAGTAGCCCAGACAGGCCACGCCACCCAGCAGTGAATCCCGACCCTAGGAGAGGGGAAGAGAAGGCACACAATATTCTGACTCTGGCCCCAGCGGTGGGCTGGGGGCAGACATCAGGTCTGACTGCAACTCTGCCCACCAGCTCCAGTTATACACCACAGCACAGGGGAAGTGCCCTGCAGGTCCTCACCACCCCAGGGACAATCCAAAATGACCAAACGGAAGAATTCCCCTCAGAAGAATCTCCAGGAAATAGCAACAGCTAATGAACTGATCAAAAAGGATTTAAATAATATAACAGAAAGTGAATTTAGAATAATAGTCATAAAATTAATCGCTGGGCTAGAAAACAGTATAGAGGACAGCAGAGAATCTCTTGCTACAGAGATCAAGGGACTAAGGAACAGTCACGAGGAGCTGAAAAGCACTTTAAACGAAATGCAAAACAAAATGGAAACGACGACGACTCAGATTGAAGAGTCAGAGGAGAGAATAGGTGAACTAGAAGATAAAATTATGGAAAAAGAGGTAGCTGGGAAAAAGATAAAAAAATCCAGGAATATGAGGGAAAAATGAGAGAACTAAGTGATACACTAAAAAGAAATAATATACGCATAATTGGTATCCCAGAGGAGGAAGAGAGAGGGAAACGTGCTGAAGGGGTACTTGAAGAAATTATAGCTGAGAACTTCCCTGAACTGGGGAAGGAAAAAGGCATTGAAATCCAAGAGGCACAGAGAACTCCCTTCAGACGTAACTTGAATCGATCTTCTGCATGACATATCATAGTGAAACTGGCAAAATACAAGGATAAAGAGAAAATTCTGAAAGCAGCAAGGGATAAACGTGCCCTCACATATAAAGGGAGACCTAGAAGCCTCGTGACTGATCTCTCTTTTGAAACTTGGCAGGCCAGAAAGAATTGGCACGAGACCTTCAGTGTGCTAAACAGAAAAAATATGCAGCCGAGAATCCTTTATCCAGCAAGTCTGTCATTTAGAATAGAAGGAGAGATAAAGGTCTTCCCAAACAAACAAAAACTGAAGGAATTTGTCACCACTAAACCAGCCCTACAAGAGATCCTAAGGGGGATCCTGTGAGACAAAGTACCAGAGACATCACTACAAGCATAAAACATACAGACATCACACAATGACTCTAAACCCGTATCTTTCTATAATAACACTGAATGTAAATGGATTAAATGCGCCAACCAAAAGACATAAGGTATCAGAATGGATAAAAAAACAAGACCCATCTATTTGCTGTCTACAAGAGACTCATTTTAGGCCTGAGGACACCTTTAGGTTGAGAGTGAGGGGATGGAGAACTCTTCATCATGCTACTGGAAGCCAAAAGAAAGCTGGAGTAGCCATACTTATATCAGACAAACTAGACTTTAAATTAAAGGCTGTAACAAGAGATGAAGAAGGGCATTATATAATAATTACAGGGTCTATCCATCAGGAAGAGCTAACAAATATAAATGTCTATGTGCCGAATACCGGAGCCCCCAAATATATAAAACAATTACTCATAAACATAAGCAACCTTATTGATAAGAATGTGGTCATTGCAGGGGACTTTAACACCCTACTTACAGAAATGGATAGATCATCTAGACACACGGTCAATAAAGAAACAAGGGCCCTGAATGAGACATTGGATCAGATGGACTTGACAGATATATTTAGAACTCTGCATCCCAAAGCAACAGAATATACTTTCTTCTCGAGTGCACATGGAACATTCTCCAAGATAGATCATATACTGGGTCACAAAACAGCCCTTCATGAGTTTACAAGAATTGAAATTATACCATGCATACTTTCAGACCACAACGCTATGAAGCTTGAAATCAACCACAGGAAAAAGTCTGGAAAACCTCCAAAAGCATGGAGGTTAAAGAACACCCTACTAACGAATGAGTGGGTCAACCAGGCAATTAGAGAAGAAATTAAAAAATATATGGAAAGAAACGAAAATGAAAATACAGCAATCCAAACGCTTTGGAACGCAGCGTAGGCAGTCCTGAGAGGAAAATACATTGCAATCCAGGCCTATCTCAAGAAACAAGAAAAATCCCAAATACAAAATCTAACAGCACACCTAAAGGAAATAGAAGCAGAACAGCAAACGCAGCCTAAACCCACCAGAAGAAGAGAAATAATAAAGTTCAGAGCAGAAATAAACAATATAGAATCTAAAAAAAGTGTAGAGCAGATCAAACGAAACCAAGAGTTGGTTTTTTGAAAAAATAAACAAAATTGACAAACCTCTAGCCAGGCTTCTCAAAAAGAAAAGGGAGATGACCCAAATAGATAAAATCATGAATGAAAATGGAATTATTACAACCAATCCCTCAGAGATACAAACAATTATCAGGGAATACTATGAAAACTTATATGCCAACAAATTGGACAACCTGGAAGAAATGGACAAATTCCTAAACACCCACACTCTTCCAAAACTCAATCAGGAGGAAATAGAAAGCTTGAACAGACCCATAACCAGTGAAGAAATTGAATCGGTTATCAAAAATCTCCCAACAAATAAGAGTCCAGGACCAGATGTCTTCCCAGGGGAGTTCTACCAGACGTTTAAAGCAGAGAAAATACCTATCCTTCTCAAGCTCTTCCAAGAAATAGAAAGGGAAGGAAAACTTCCAGACTCATTCTATGAAGCCAGTATTACTTTGATTCCTAAACCAGAGAGAGACCCAGTAAAAAAATAGAACTACAGGCCAATATCCCTGATGAATATGGATGAAAAAATTCTCAATAAGATACTAGCAAATCGAATTCAACGGCATATAAAAAGAATGATTCACCATGATCAAGTGGGATTCATTCCTGGGATGCAGGGTTGGTTCAACATTCTCAAATCAATCAATGTGATACATCACATTAACAAAATAAAGAAAAGAACCATATGATCCTGTCAATCGATGCAGAAAAGGCCTTTGACAAAATTCAGCACCCTTTCTTAATAAAAACCCTTGAGAAAGTCGGGATAAAAGGAACATACTTAAAGATCATAAAAGCCATTTATGAAAAGCCCACAGCTAACATCATCCTCAATGGGGAAAAACTGAGAGCTTTTTCCATGAGATCAGGAACACGACAAGGATGCCCACTCTCACCGCTGTTGTTTAACATAGTGTTGGAAGTTCTAGCATCAGCAATCAGACAACAAAAGGAAATCAAAGGCATCAAAATTGGCAAAGATGAAGTCAAGCTTTCGCTTTTTGCAGATGACATGATATTATACATGGAAAATCTGATAGACTACACCAAAAGTCTGATAGAACTGATACAGGAATTCAGCAAAGTTGCAGGATACAAAATCAATGTACAGAAATCAGTTGCATTCTTATACACTAACAATGAATCAACAGAAAGACAAAGAAACTGATCCCATTCACAATTGCACCAAGGAGGATAAAATACCTAGGGATAAATCTAACCAAGGTGTAAAAGATCTGTATGCTGAAAACTACAGAAAGCTTATAAAGGATATTGAAGAAGATATAAAGAAATGGAAAAACATTCCCTGCTCATGGATTGGAAAAATAAATATTGTCAAAATGTCAATACTACCTAAAGCTATCTACACATTCAATGCAATTCCAATCAAAATTGCACCAGCATTCTTCTCGAAACTAGAAGAAGCAATCCTAAAATTCATATGGAACCACAAAAGGTCCCAAATAGCCAAAGTAATTTTGAATAAGAAGACCAAAGCAGGAGGCATCACAATCCCAAACTTTAGCCTCTACTACAAAGCTGTCATCATCAAGACAGCATGGGATTGGCACAAAAACAGACACATAGACCAATGGAATAGAATAGAAACCCCCAGAACTAGACCCACAAACGTATGGCCAACTCATCTTTGACAAAGCAGGAAAGAACATCCAATGGAAAAAAGACAGTCTCTTTAACAAATGGTGTTGGGAGAACTGGACAGCAACATACAGAAGGTTGAAACTAGACCACTTTCTCACACCATTCACAAAAATAAACTCAAAGTGGATAAAGGACCTGAATGTGAGACAGGAAACCATCAAAACCTTAGAGGAGAAAGCAGGAAAAGACCTCTCTGACCTCAGCCGTAGCAATCTCTTACTCGACACATCCCCAAAGGCAAGGTAATTAAAAGCAAAAGTGAATTCCTGGGGCCTTATGAAGATGAAAAGCTTCTGTACAGCAAAGGAAACGACCAACAAAACTAAAAGGCAACCAACGGAATGGGAAAAGATATTTGCAAATGTCATATCAGACAAAGGGCTAGTATCCAAATCTGTAAAGAGCTCACCGAACTCCACACCCAAAAAACAAATAACCCAGTGAAGAAATGGGCAGAAAACATGAATAGACACTTCTCTAAAGAAGACATCTGGATGGCCAACAGGCACATGAAAAGATGTGCAACGTCTCTCCTTATCAGGGAAATACAAATCAAAACCACCCTCAGATATCACCTCACGCCAGTCAGCGTGGCCAAAATGAACAAATCAGGAGACTATAGATGCTGGAGAGGATGTGGAGAAACGGGAACTCTCTTGCACTGTTGGTGGGAATGCAAATTGGTGCAGCCGCTCTGGAAGCAGTGTGGAGGTTCCTCAGAAAATTAAAAATAGACCTACCCTATGATCCAGCAATAGCACTGCTAGGAATTTCTCCAAGGGATACAGGAGTGCTGATGCATAGGGGCACTTGTACCCCAATGTTTATAGCAGCACTCTCAACAATAGCCAAATTGTGGAAAGAGCCTAAATGTCCATCAACTGATGAATGGATAAAGAAATTGTGGTTTATATACAAAATGGAATACTACGTGGCAATGAGAAAAAATGAAATATGGCCTTTTGTAGCAACATGGATGGAACTGGAGAGTGTGATGCTAAGTGAAATAAGCCATACAGAGAAAGACAGATACCATATGGTTTCACTCTTATGTGGATCCTGAGAAACTTAACAGAAACCCATGGGGGAGGGGAAGGGAAAAAAAAGAGATTAGAGTGGGAGAGAGCCAACACCTAAGAGACTGTTAAAAACTGAGAACAAACTGAGGGTTGATGGGGGTGGAAGGGAGGGTGGGTGATGGGTATTGAGGAGGGCACCTTTTGGGATGAGCACTGGGTGTTGTATGGAAACCAATTTGACAATAAATTTCATATATTAATAAATAAATAAATAAATAAATAATCCACCCATTTTATGGTGTTTTTATTGTAGCACGCCAAATGGAAAAGACTCCAAGTAAAATACATTAAAGAGGATTTTAGCAAGCCTTGGGGAGAACAGCAGTAGAGAACACAGCTCCAGTATCAGATTTCACTTATTTATATCGAGGTGAGGGATAATTAGGACAGACCTCACCCTTCTAATTCAGAAGCTTCAAGAAAATAGGGGCTATTGTATTGCAACACTGTTTATTGTTTGAACTTGTTTCTCTTCTCATTTTATTCTTTTCCATCATCTCTCTCAGGTCTCACGCTAATGAGACAACAGTTATTTCTTAATTTTGGGGCATGGAGTGAGAGAGTTCAGAAAACTAAGCTTCCTTTTTGTGCTTTATCTGTTTTAGGTCCTCCTTGAAAAATGAGTTTTACCTTACAAGGCTTTCAGAAAAGACCAGTCTCATATAAATAGTTACATACAATGTCTGGATAGAGAAGGATCACAAAGGCTCTCTAGCCTTAAAATATAGGCTTATACTGTGTCAGAGATGAATTGCCACACTAGAGATTATTTATTTCACTGCTCCCTTACACAGGGTTGTGTTTTTTTTTTCAAAATTGAAATTTTGAAAAACAAACTGACTACTATATACTGTCACAATTTTTAGGTCAAATAAAATTAACACAAAAAAAGCAGGGAAGGGAAATGCTAAATATAAATCTTTAAGTGTCAACTCTATTAAAAAATACCATTGTATAGTCTTTAGATTTGCTCTCTTTTATTTTCTTATAAGACCAGTAAAAACTTAGCCAGAGATCAAAAATGGCCTGTTTATATATACAACCCTCATTTCTTTTTCTATCATATGATATGTATGTGTTTTTGTAGATATATACATATACAGATATGATATGTAACATATATGTACTTATATATGTCTATATATACATATGTAAAGGAAATATTTCTCAATGTCTATATATACATATATAAAAGGAAATATTTCTCATAATTTACAAATATGTGGTTTGTGTAAGTATAGCTGATCTACCCATCTTACTGATGAGTTATTTAATAGAATTACCTCGCCTGGGATTGAAGCAATATCTTATGATATAATTATGAGTGAAAGGCCAGTTTGAATAGAGTGATATATCTTAGAAATGGAGCAAGATGCATTTTATAAACTTTTTATATCCTGCTTGTTCTTATTGTGCTGAGCTTGATGGCGCTAAAGTTCTTGTATGATTTCGGGTATTTATATTCTGATTTTAAAATAAATCATGTTTATTATAAAAAAATTTGCTATAAAATGGGAACTATGACTCATAATCTTACCACACCAGATAACCATTTAGCAATTTTGGCATACTTTTACCCTGTGTTTTTGAAATAAATCCATTTGACACAGTAATGTACACATTGTGTATGCTGTATTAGATGTTTCTATAAAATATTAACATATACTTATTTAATTAATAAGAACCTTTAGCATTATATCGATAACTGTACAGTATTTTATAATAAAAATACAGTGTAATTTACCTCAGTAAATTACTATTGCTTGAAAGATAACTTGGTTATGACTTTTTGCTATTAAAAATGCTGCTGCATTGAATATCTTTGTGTTTAATGCTTGCTTATATTTGGTATGATTTTCTTAGGCTAGATTTCCCAAAGTGAAACAACTCAGTTGAAAGATATAAACTTTGTATAGTCCCTTGGGAAATGTTGCCAAATTGCCTTAACAGGGTTTTAACTTATTTTCACTTAATTTCATCCAGAGCTAGAGAAGATGAGCATTTCAACATTTCCTAAGCATCTATCTCATTTCTATAGAAAACTAGACTATTCACATATGCATATTTGTTAGACTATTAACATCTCTATGTTATGTATGTATATATGTATGTTTTTTTTAATTTTTTAAGATTTAGTTTTGAGAAAGAGAGAGAGAGAGAGAGAGAGAGAGAGAGAGCATGAGCAGGGGAGGGTAAGAGAGAGAGGGAGACACAGAATCTGAAACAGTCTCCAGACTCTGAGCTGTCAGCACAGAGCCCAACGTGGGGCTTGAACTCACAAACTGTGAGATCATGACCTGAGCCAAAGTCGGATGCTTAACCGACTGAGCCACCCAGGCACCCCTATGTATATTTCTTCGTAAGAAACTAACTTGATCTTCACCTTTATATAAAGGAAACAATGGGAGCACCTGGGTGGCTCGGTCCATTAAGCGTCTGACTCTTGATTTCAGCTCAGGTCATGATATCATGGTTGTGAGATTGAGCCCTGCATCAGGCTCTGTGCTGACAGTTTGCAGCCTGCTTCGGATTCTCTGCCCCCTTCTTGCTCTCTCTCTCTGTCTCTCTTTGTCTCCAAATAAATAAGCATTAAATAATTTATAAACAGTACAATGTTGATGAATACTTCTTATTGTTAAATGCTTCCAAACTTACATGAAGAATAGCTTTCTAATACATATGGTGGGTAGTTGTATGAAATGGTAAGGTTCACCTACATTTATTTTTTTTTTAATTTTTTAAAAATTTAAATCAAAATTAGCTACCACATAGTGTAATAATGATTTCAGGAATAGAATTTAGTGATTTATCACTTACATATAACGCTGAGTGCTCATCCCAACAAGTGTCCTCTGTAATATCCTTTGCCCATTTAGTCAATCCCCACACCAACACCCCTCAAACAACCCTCAGTTTGTTACCTGAATTTAATAGTCTCATTTGGCTTATCACCCTCTCTGTTTTTATATTATTTTCTTCCCTTCCTTATGTTCATCTGTTCTGTATCTTAAATTCCATATATGAATGAAGTCATATGATATCCTTTTTTGACTGAATTATTTCACTTAGGTTAATACACTCTAGCTCCATCCATGTTGTTGCAAATCACAAGATTTCATTCTTTTTGATCACCGAGTAATGTTCCATTTTATATACATAGCACATCTTCTTTATCCATTCATCAGTCAATGGACATTTTGGGTATTTCTGTACTTTGGCAATTGTCAATAGTGTTGCTATAAACATTGGGGTGCATTGCCCCTGTGAAACAGCATTCCTGTATCTTTTGGATCACTACCTAGTAGTTCAATTGCTGAGTCATAGGGTAGTTCTATTTTTAATTTTTTGAGGAACCTCCATACTTATTTCCAGAGTGGTTTCACCAGTTTGCATGCCCACCAGCAATGCAAAAGGGTTCCTCTTTCTCTGCATCCGTGTCAACATCTGAGTTTTTAATTTTAACCATTCTGACAGGTGTGAGATTGTGCCTCATTGTGGTTTTGATTTGTATTTCCCTGATGATGAATGATATTGAACATCTTTTTGTGTGTCTGTTAGCCATCTGGATGTCTTCTTTGGAAAAGCATCTATTCATATTTTTTCCCATTTCTTCACTGGATTATTTGTCTTTTTGGATGTTGAATTTGACATCTTCTTTATAGATTTTGGATACTTATCCTTTATCTGATATGTCATTTGCAAATATCTTTTCCCATTCTGTGGGTAGCTTTTTAATTTCGCTGATTGTATCCTTCACTGTGCAGAAGTTTTGATCTTGATCAGGTCCCAATAGTTCATTTTTGCTTTTGTTTCCTTTGCCTCCAGAGACATGTCAAGTAAGAAGTTGCTGTGGCTGAGGTAAAAGAAGTTGTTGCCAATTCTGTTATCTAGCATTTTGTGTCTGTTTCTGTGCCAGTACCATACTGTCTTGATGATTAAAGTTTTGTAATACAGATGGAAGTCCAGAATTGTGATGCCTCCAGCTTTGTTTTTCTTTTTCAGGATTGCTTTGGATATTTGGGGATTTTTATGGTTCCACACAAATTTTAGGATTGTTTGTTTTAGCTCTGTGAAGAATGTTGGTGCTATTTTGATAGGGATTGTGTTGAATGTGTGGATTGCTTTGTGTGGTATTGACATTTTAACAATATTTGTTCTTCCAATCCATGATCATGGAATGTTTCTCCGTTTTTGTGTCTTCTTCAATTTCTTTCATAAGCTTTGCATAGTTTTAGTGTACACATTTTCACCTCTTTGATTAGGTTTTTACCTAGGTATTTTATGGTTTTTGATGCAATCGCAAATGGGATTGATTCCTTGATTTCTCTTTCTGCTGTTTCACTATTGGTGTACAAAAATGCAACCAATTTCCTGTACATTGATTCTGCACATTGATTTTATTTCTATCTGTTGATTTACATTGATTTTATATTATGACTTTGCTGAATTCATGCATGAGTTCTAACAGCTTTTTGTGGAATTTTTTGGATTTTCCACATAGAGCATCATCTTGTCTGCAAAGAGTGAAAGTTTGACTTCCTACTTTCCGATTTGGATTCCTTTCATTTTTTTATGTTGTCTGATTGCTGAGGCTAGGACTTCAAACTTTCTTTTGAATAACATGGTGAGAGTGGACATCCTTGTCATGTTCCTGACGTTAGGGGGAAGCTCTCAGTTTCTCCCCATTGAGGATGTTATTAGCTGTGGGTCTTTCATACATGGTTTTTATGATCTTGAGGTATGACCCTTCTAGGCCTACTCTCTTCAGGGTTTTTATCAAGAAAGGATGCTGTATTTTGTCAAGTGTTTTCTCTGCATCTATTGAGAGGATCATGTAGCTCTTATCCTTTCTTTTGTTAATGTGATGTATCATGTTGATTGATTTGCAGATATCAAATCATCCCTACATCCCAGGAATAAATCCCACTTGATTGTGGTGAACAATTATTTTAATGTATTGTCGGATCATGTTTGATAGTATCTTCTTGAGAACTTTTGCATCAATCTTCATCAGGGAAATTGGTCTGGAGTTTTCCTTTTTAGTGGGGTCTTTGGTTTTGGAATCAAGGTAATTCTGGCCTTGTAGGATGAGTTTGGAAGTTTCCCTTACATTTCTATTTTTTTGTAACAGGTTCAAAATAATAGGAGTTAACTCTTTTTTAAATGTTTGGTAGAATTCCCCTGGAAAGCTACCCAGCCCTGGACTCTTGTTTGGAGATTTTTAATTACTGATTCAATTTTGTTATTGGTTATAGGTTTGTTCAAATTTTCTATTTCTTCCTGATTCAGTTTTGGTAGTTTATATATTTCTATGAATTTTTCCATTTCTTCCATATTGCCCAATTTGCTCATAGTATTCTATTATGGTTTGTATTTTTGAAGTGTTGGTTGTGATCTCTCCTCTTTCATTCTTCATTTTATTTATTTGGATCCATTCCTTTTTCTTTTAGGTCAGTCTGGCTAGGGTTTATCAATTCTGTTGATTCTTTGAATAAACCAGCTCCTGGTTTCATTGATATGTTCTACTGTTGTTTTTTTATTATCATTGATTTTTGCTCTCATCTTTATTATTTCCCTTCTTCTGCTGGTTGTGGGCTTTAATTGCTGTTCTCCAAATATTTAAGGTGTAAGGTTAGGTTGTGTATTTGAGACCTCTCTTTCTTTTTTAGGATGTCTTGGTTGCTATATACTTCCCTCTTATGACTGCTTTTTCTGCATCCCAGAGGTTTTGGACTGTCGTGTTTTCATTTTCATTGGTTTCCATGTACTTTTTAGTTTCCTCTTTAATTTATTGGTTAACCTATTTATTCTTCAGTAGTGTGTTCTTTAATCTCCAATTATTCATGTTTTTCCAATTTTTTTTTCTTGTGAGTGATTTCGAGGTTCATAGCATTGTGATGTGATAATATGTAAGGCATGGATTCAAACTTTTTGTAGTCATTGAGGGATGATTTGTGTCCCAGCATGTGATCTATTCTGGAGAATGATCCATGTGCATTTTCACCCACATTTGAGTAGAATTTCTCCCCCCTCTATTCACCTGTGCAATTGCTTCTGATGCTGAACAACAGACATATGCAGGTGTTCTAATTATTTGCATGGTCTGTCACTAAAGGGAATAAGAGTAATTTTTAAAATGTCAGAAGTGTACATCTGAATGAATGTTATTCTTCAAATAATTTAAATTGGGAGGTTAAATATGTAATCCAACTATGTTAACAGTCCTCTAAGCATTGATAAAAATCCTATATTTGAAGGGATTTCATCTCTATGTCCAAACTCCATGTTCTAATATTCAAGTACCTTTGCAAGCTATTTTTAACTTATCTATCTAAACTTAATATCAGTTTATATATGTTAGGTTTTGATAATGCAACAAGCAATCCCTAAATCTCAGTGGCTTAAAGTAACAAAAATATATTACAAAGTCTTATATGGTCTCAGCCATCTCCTTAGGATAGCTGTCCTCCCTGTGATTGCCCAGTTATACAGGATACTTCAATTTTGTGACACCATATTCTCTTCAGCGTTTAAATCAGCAGAGGAAGAGAGATTAGGATTGTATGAATGTAAATGCTTCTTCCTGCAAATAACTCATGCCACTTAGCTCATCTTTAATTGGTACACCTAACTAAGAATGCAGGAAGATTCAATTTTTCCATATATCTAGAAAGAAAAAGAGGACTGGGAGTACTGTAAACAGTAGTATTCTCTACCACGACTTATTTTCTGCTACTTTCCTGCACATATGCACACTTTTCAATAAAGACAGTATTTGCAGTGTAGTTGTTTATTTTGCAATATTGTTGTGTGCATTTTAGAGTGTTCTATTTTTGAGAGAACTTATTTGTAAACATCACAGAAGTACTGCCTCATTTGAAAGCCTTTAGTTTGGATCATTCTTAATCACTCAAATATATTCCATGGTTTTCTTTCTGCATGCTTTTGCTCATATTTAAAATCATTTTTTCTTCCTGTCCATCTATAAAAATCCTATCACCCTTTCATAATCCAACTTAAATGTTATTTTTTAACAAAGTTTTACTTATTATATGTAGCTAGAAATTCTCTCTCTTTCTTCTGAATTAAAGACTTGCAACACTTAATACATCATGCTTAGTATTATTCTTATTTTAATCAATTTTATAGAGTGGAAGGAATAAGAATTTTGAAGCTAGAAGGGCCTGGGTCTGAATCCTGGCTCTGCTATTTAATATCTATGTGACTATGTACATTATGTAGCTCTTCTGAACTTTTTCCCTTATTAATAAAAAAGGAGAATATTACTAGTCTGTTTAGACTGCCATTACAAAATACCACAGACTGGGTAGCTTATAAACAGTAGAATTTTATTTTTTACAATTCTGGAAGCTTGAAGTCCAAGATCAAGTAAATGGCAAATTCAGTGTTTAGTGAGGGTGCACTTTCTGGTTTATAGATGACACCTTCTTGCTGTGCTGTCACATGGTGGAAGGGGCTAGGGGATTTTCTGTATTATCTTTCATAGAGCACTAATAGCATTCATGAAGGTTCCAGTCTCATGACCTAATAATTGTTTAAAGGCTCCACATATTAATACTATCATTTTTGAAGATTAGAATATCAAAATATGAATTTTGAGGGAACACAAGCATTCAGGCCATATTAATTATATACTTCAAATAATTGTTGTGAGGATTAAATACTGTATGACATATAGAGACCCAAGAAAACTGCTTGGTGCAGAGTAAACACTTGGCAAATGTTCTTTACTTTCACTTTTTAGTCCTATTCCAGAGACTGTGACCCCATAAGTGAAGTTTTTGAATAGGCAGTCAAAGAATATTTTTTTTCCTCAGTTACATCTTGTTATTTATCTTGCTCATTTTTAAACCTTTAAATTCATCCATTTGCAACTATTGTTACACATTACAATCATTTGGCATTACTTCTAAAAATTTACATCAATATTTTGGCTCCACCTCAGACTAATAAATCACCATTTATGGGAGTGGGACTCAGTATTTTTAAAACTTCCCAAGTACTTTCAGTTCATAACCAAAGTTAAGTACTCCTCTATAGCATCTAAAACACAGTGTTTCCTACATATCAAACATTCAGTAAATATCTGTTGAATGAAATTAGTTGTAACCACACAAATAAGCTAATGATAGCATTGTATTTTAAAATTCCATTTGTTAGTCTAAAATCATATTAGCCAACTTATTCAAGACTGTGGTCACCTTCTTTTTGTTTTGATAATCCTTAATTTTTTAATGTTTGTTTAAAGTTTATTTTTATTTATTGTGACAGAGATAAAGAGCAAGTGGGGAAGGGGCAAAGAGAGAGAGAGAGAGGGAGACAGAATCCTAAGCAGGCTCCACATTGTCAACACGGAGCCTGATGCGAGGTTTGATGTCACAAACCGTGAAATCATGACCTGAGTCAAAATCAAGAGTCGCACACTTAACTGACTGAGCCACCAGGCGCCCCAAAGTTTTGATATTTTAATTCCAAATCAAGTCCGTACTCAAAACATTACAATTTTCTACCATGGACAATCTTGAAAATAATGTGGCTCACACAGAGAAGGCATTTTTCAAAAAGAAGGAAATTCCAAAACATTTTCAACAATGGCGATATTATTAGGTTTCTGTGAATAGCTTCCCAAATAAACTAGTTTGGGTGCATGGGCTAGTTTTAATTTATAAGTTTATATGTGAAATTATGAGTAATGAAGAATTTTCTATGCTAATCATGTATTTAATTCTTTTAAAGCCTCAGAAGTTTTTGGTATCTTCTCCATGGAACATACCAATATTATTATAGATGTTTTTTGAAGTTATTTTCTCCTTCCAAGGCTTCTCCAATGTATATCCTTGACTTAAATTTGAAAAAGCATGAGTTAAAAGAAATCTCAAGTATAAAAATGAAATTGAGGCCGTGAGTATGAAATAATTTAATTTTTACACTCACGTCATAATTTTATTTGACAGACACTCTTCAATGATGTCACCTTATATACAGTTAGGTTATTGCATTAGAATTTCCATGAATTACTTTCAGCCAATTAAAAGAATTAAGATGTGTTACAGAGAATTAGTATTCTAATTATATGTTGCTATTTAGACATTTAAAAATCATATAAATAAATTCATAAGACACAATTAACATTTTAACATATGACAATGTTAGATATAGAAGTGGCTTAATGCAATGAGTATGGTACTTGAGCATTTGTTTTAATGCTGTAGTGAATTCAAAGTTATGTACATGTTTTTATTATATGAAACTTGACCTGATACCAAACACATTGAGTATAATTTCCATTTTTATAAATTTTTATTTACCTTAGAAGAAGCTTCTTTTGTGATCTTAACTCTTCAAGTTAAATTAATGTTAAGAATGTATTTTATATTTCATCTGAACCATCTGGAAATAACATAAAACTGAAATACTAGCTGGAGAGACAAGTAAATACAGGAATGAAGCAGAGGATAAATCGATATTCACTATTCAGGCTATGGCAAACATACATTTTTTTTTTCCATGCAGTGGTTTATCCCATATTTCATCAATTTTTCTTTCTCTGAAATGGAAAACTATTGGAAAAATAGGCTAACGAAGCATTTAAGTCATCAATAATACCAAGAATCTATGTAGGATAATTGTTTCAAAGTAACCTAAGGATTTGGGGGGGCACCTGGGTGGCTCAGTAGGTTAAGCATCTGACTTTGGCTCAGGTCATGATCTCGCAGTTTGTGAGTTCCAGCCCTGCATCAAGCTCTGTGCTGACAGCTCAGAGCCTGGACCCTGCTTGGAATTATTTGTCTCCCTCTCTTCATCTCTCCTGCTCACTTTCTGTCTCTCAAAAATAAACATTGAAAAAATAGCCTAAAGATTTTAACCATTACTCATATTTCTATAAGTTTCCATTATTTCTTCATATTCGCAATGAATCCTAAAACCTAAATTCAAAGTCACATTCTCCGCCCAATTGCATTCAGCTACTTGTTACGACACACTAATTAGAGTGGCTTGTAATTATGGGAATGCCAACTTTAGGTTAAAATTCTTCTAGTGCTTTGACCTCAATTTCAGTTATTGCTAAAAACTAATAAATTCCTTTCTTGGTAGCGTAGCTAGAGATTAATGATATATATCTAATAGTGTGGCTGTCTCACCACTTGAACTGGAATTCTTTTGTGCTATCATCATGGTGTATAGTTGCCCTCAGATTTATAGGTTTTGGCAAAAATTACTAGCTGGTTACAAAACCACTTACTTTTCTTCTGGACACACAGTTACACTAACTGTCTCAGATTCTTTTGTTATTATAATGTATTTTTGCGGTTGGATTTTTAATTAATGAAATAAGGGTAGAAGTTGTGCCATTTTCTGTAAGGTTTATAAGTAGTGGGTATACCTTCCTCACAATTTTCTCTTCTTTCAACCAAATGTATATGACAATTAGGCTCTATTGGAAGCTGCATTCCAAAGATAGGGGGGAAAAGTTTATAAATCACCACCTTTAGGATAGTATCCTGCCAAAAATAAACACCCAGTTTGAATTGTTAAATTATTGAAAAATAAATCTGTATTGAATCTTAACTATTTGATATTTAATTTTTCATCTACTTTTTATATTAGTTTAGCTTACCATACAAAATATATGGGACCAGACACTCCTTTTTTTTATGCCAAGTGGTGACAATCTCTTAGTAGAGTCTCACATTAACTATTTTCAGAAGACATAGATGAATATACCTAAGTGCCAATTTTCAAATTTTCAATAGGTGATACCTGATTCTAGTTTTAAAAAGAAAACATATGACACAAAAGTGCTTTATAAACAGAATTAGGTAGTCATAGAACTAGTGAACAAGAAATCCAAGTATAGCAAGCATGGAAAGGCATCAAATCTAGATCAGAGGGTAGATTAATAATTTATTATTGATCTACAATAAAGGAGACATGTCTAGTGATAGAAATCTGATGTCCATCAGATGCAGGGTCTCTCTCCATTATTTCATACAATGTAACAAGTCTACTAAGACAGTATATCTTAAAAATTATCATCACAAGAAAGAATATTTATTTATACATTTTTGAAACTGTAGGAGGTGATAGATTTTAACTAAACTTGTAGTAATAATTTGACAATATATGTAAATAAAGTCATTATGTTGTACATCTTAAACTTATGTAGTGCTGTTTGTCAACTATATCTCTATAAAACTGAAAAAATTTAAAAATGTTAAATTCTTACTCTTTGTCTCCTCATTTGTTTAAAATTTTGGGAAATCACCCCCAGCTATGCAATATATTCTTTCTTTAGAGTAGAAACTCACTGATTATATTACATCATTATTTTGATCCTGAGGAAATAAGCCAGTCACCTTGATTAGAGGAAACACACTATCTCCTAATAAAACAATCACACACACACACACACACACACACACACACACACACACACAATCACATTTTCCAGTAAAGTGAATGGTGACAACCTTCTGTGCATGGTTAATTTTATTCATTGTATGTTTTACTCTTGTCTCTAAGGGAATAATCATATATCCCAGTTCCTGAGGCACTTCTGAACTCCGTATCCACCTCAGGAACTTTAACAGAGAATACATAGATCCTAGAAAATTAATACTTTCAGGATATATCCCAGTATGGTTTTCTTAAATATAGTAATAAAGTTAGACTTACAAATTATCAGTTTGATTTAAAAATAGAGTTCAAATATTCAAAACATTGCCATGTAAAACAAAAATAAAATAAAATCACAAAAATCTGAACTCCATGCCTAAATTCCTTTCTAATTTTTCTCCAACTAGCTCACAGTCACCTCTCAGCATATAAGTGCTTAAACATAAAATTTGTTCATATATATATACATATATATACACACACACACACACACACACAGACACATATATATAAGGCCTCATCATGTTCTTTTTAAAATTTTTATTGTCTTTTAAAAAATCTTTTAATTATTTTCAAGATAACCATTCTCTGCCTTTTTTTTTTTTTGTATTTCTTCATGAGAAAGACATGTCTTTTTTTTTCTCTCTTTTTTCTCTGAGTTGCTTCTTCTCTGGAGCTGTTTCCATCTAGAAGAATTTCTTCATTTGCTTTCAAAACACTATTTTCTTGTTGCCCTTTTCTTTAGCATATGCCCATCTTCTTACTTTGCCTACTCTACTTATTTCCAATTACCTACCCACCAGCTATCTTTACAAGCCAAAATCAACAGTTATGTCATTTGAAGGGTCTAAACTATCTTGCCACCAAGATAAAATAGCATAAAAGAGGTAGATAATTTAATAAGGTAAGTCTTTGTTAACTATAAAGAGATTTTTTTCATAATTTGAAATGCTATGAACTTCTAGAAAAAGATTTGAGATAATCTACTTGGATGAATTCTAAATAAGGAAGTACTTCAAATGAACTTAGCCATAAAGTATAAAAGTGGAACAAAATTACTGAGCTACAGAATAAAACTAGAGTTAAAAGCAAAAATGTTAATGAATATATTTAAGCTTGCTTCAGACATATATTCTCCCACCCTCTTCAATAATAATCAAATATAAATGTCAAAATATTTCCCAAATTAACATGAACTAATCCAATAATTTACCTGATTGGCTCCTAGGAACAGTAACAATAGATTTACAAATAGACATGCAACTTAAATTTCTTAAGTAGTTTATTTTTGAAACAAGTACTAGAGTGTGAAGTTTTTGTTTCCGAAATAATGATAATGAGAATTATCTATTAAATAGGATACACAGTTGGCTTCATCCGCCTCATAAACTTACACTCACTAATCAGGACTTGTTTGATCCTACGTGCACAATATACATACACAGTTGCACCTATTTTCTAATGTATTTCCATTTAGAATATCAAGTGGGATTCATTCCTGGGATGCAGGGCTGGTTCAACATTCACATCAATCAACGTGATGCATCACATTAATAAAAGAAAAGATAAGAACCATACGATCCTGTCAATTGATGCAGAAAAAGCATTTGACAAAATTCAGCGACCTTTCTTAATAAAAACCCTCAAGAAAGTCGGCATAGAAGGAACATACTTAAAGATCATAAAAGCCATTTATGAAAAGCCCACAGCTAACATCATCCTCAATGGGGAAAAACTGAGAGCTTGTTCCTGAGATCAGGAACATGACAAGGATGTCCAGTCTCACCACTGTTGTTTAACATAGTGTTGGAAGTTCTAGCATCAGCAATCAGACAACAAAAGGAAATCAAAGGCATGAAAATTTGCAAAGATGAAGTCAAGCTTTCGCTTTTTGCAGATGACATGATATTATACATGGAAAATCCGATAGACTCCACCAAAAGTCTGCTAGAACTGATCCATGAATTCAGCAAAGTCGCAGGATACAAAATCAATGTACAGAAATCATTTGCATTCTTATCCACTAATAATGAAGCAACAGAAAGACAAATAAAGAAACTGATCCCATTCACAATTGCACCAAGAATCATAAAATTCCTAGGAATAAACCTAACCAAAGATGTAAAAGATCTGTATGCTGAAAACTATAGAAAACTTATGAAGGAAATTGAAGAAGATATAAAGAAATGGAAAAACATTCCATGCTCATGGATTGGAAGAATAAATACTGTTAAAATGTCAATACTTCTGAAAGCTATCTATACATTCCATGCAATCCCAATCAAAACTGCACCAGCATTCTTCTCGAAGCTAGAACAAACAATCGTAAAATTCATATGGGACCACAAAAGGCCCTGAATAGCCAAAGTAATTTTGAAGAAGACCAAAGCAGGAGGCATCACAATCCCAGACTTTAGCCTCTACTACAAAGCTGTAATCATCAAGACAGCATGGTATTGGCACAAAAACAGACACATAGACCAATGGAATAGAATAGAAACCCCAGAACTAGACCCACAAACTTATGGCCAACTCATCTTTGACAAAGCAGGAAAGAACATCCACTGGAAAAAAGACAATCTGTTTGACAAATGGTGCTGGGAGAACTGGACAGCAACATGCAGAAGGTTGAATCTAGACCACTTTCTCACACCATTCACAAAAATAAACTCAAAATAGATAAAGGACGTGAATGTGAGACAGGAACCCATCAAAACCCTGGAGGAGAAAGCAGGGAAAAGCCTCTTTGACCTCAGCCATAGCAATTTCTTACTTGAAACATCCCCAAAGGCAAGGGAAATAAAAGCAAAAATGAACTATTGGGACCTCATGAAGATAAAAAGCTTCTGCACAGCAAAGGAAATAATCAACAAAAGTAAAAGGCACCCGACAGAATGGGAAAAGATATTTGCAAATGACATATCAGACAAACGGCTAGTATCCAAAATCTATAAAGAGCTCACCAAAAACCACACCCGAAAAACAAATAACCCAGTGAAGAAATGGGCAGAAAACATGAATAGACACTTCTCTAAAGAAGACATCCGGATGGCCAACAGGCACATGAAAAGATGCTCAATTTTGTTCCTCATCAGGGAAATACAAATTAAAACCACACTCAGATATCACCTCACGCCAGTCAGTGTGGCCAAAATGAACAAACCAGGAGACTATAGATGCTGGAGATGATGTGGAGAAACGGGAACCCTCTTGCACTGTTGGTGGGAATGCAAACTGCTGCAGCCACTCTGGAAAGCAGTGTGGAGGTTCCTCAAAATTTAAAAATAGACCTACCCTATGACCCAGCAGTAGCACTGCTAGGAATTTACCCAAGGGATACAGGAGTACTGATGCATAGGGCCACTTGTACCCCAATGTTAGAGCAGCACTCTCAACAGTAGCCAAATTATCATCTCTCAACTGATGAATCGATAAAGAAATTGTGGTTTATATATACAATGGAGTACTACATGGCAATGAGAAAGAATGAAATATAGCCCTTTGTAGTAAGGTGGATGGAACTGGAGAGTGTGATGCTAAGTGAAATAAGCCATACAGAGAAATTCAGATACCATATGTTTTCACTGTTATGTGGATCCTGAGAAACTTAACAGAAACCCATGGGGGAGGGGAAGGAAAAAAAAAAGAGGTTAGAGTGGGAGAGAGCCAAAGCATAAGAGACTCTCAAAAACTGAGAACAAACTGAGGGTTGATGGGTGGTGGGAGGGAGGGGAGGGTGGGTGATGGGTATTGAAGAGGGCATTTTTTGGGATGAGCACCAGTGTTGTATGGAAACCAATTTGACAATACATTTCATAAAAAAATACAGTATCTTTGCTTTTTTGTTCAATTATCTTTAGCTTTTAACTTTCTAAAACTGTATTCTTCCCAATTTCATTTGCTGGTCCTGAATTGTTGATTTGTGAGAAAAGAATAAACAAGAAAATAGTTTTAGAAGACAGTTTTCATAAAATGCCCAACTAAATAGCACTTTTAAAATTCAAGTTTTCTAAACTGTAGACATTTTAATTGTCTGTTAATATTCATTAAGTATAAATTAGATAACATTAATTAATCAAATTCAAATGCAAGAAAATCCCGTCTTCTCACATTCTTTTTTTAATGTTTTTATTTATTTTTAAGAGACAGAGAGACAGAGACAGAGGACAAGTGGGGGAAGGCCAGAGAGAGGGAGACACAGAATCAGAAGCAGGCTCCAGGCTCTGAGCTGTCAGCACAGAGCCCAACGCAGAGCTCAAACTTGTGAACTGAGAGATCATGGCCCGAGCCAAAGTTGGACACTTAACAGATTGAGCAATTCAGGTGCCCCTGTCTTCTCACATTCTAATGGATGCAGCCTAATGGCCCACTAACACCACCAGCTCACATATTATGTCAGGAAAATATCCTAAGTACTCTCAGTCTGAAACAAAAATGTTGTACCGCCTAGCTGTTCATAATGGCCTTTGATTCAACTGGCATGCTTAACCCAAATCTGTAAATCAGAAAAGGGGAAACAAGCAGCACTTTAGGATATATATTTCTGCATTTTTCAACTTCAGAGCATTGTAATTTAGTAAATATGTGGGTAAGAATGAGTTCTAGCTCTGACACTTAAGAACCTAATACTCTGAGCCTCAGTTTCTACATGTGTAAAATAGGAATGATAATAGTACCTGCTTCATAATGTCTTTATAATGATTAAAAGAAATAATATATGTAAAAAGCTTATAGGAACACCTATCATGTAGTATGAGTTCAAGAAATAGTATTAAGCAACATATACTTTTCATGTTCCTTTTCACAAACTCCTAAATACCGGACCTGGAGCTAAAACTTGAGGTAAAACTTTTTCACAGTGGTTGGGATCATATAGGTACATATCATTATACCTCTTAAAAATTTCATGGTAAAACAGAAGGTCTCTGAGGCCCATAAAGTTCTCATTTCAAAGCTAAAACACGATCTCATAAGTGTGTTTCTTGTACAAACTGCAATGCACTCATATAAAGAGATATTCTTCACTTGGAAGATTACAGAAGAGTAGAATGACCATAGGCTTGCCTCATCCAATGAACAAAACTATATAACAATCAAATCGTCCTAAATACTCCAGAAATAGAACTGAGTAATGACAGAACAAACTCCACAAGGTAAGTAGCCATAAAGTAAGAAGCCATGGTTGTGTAGAAAGGCAATAGAGAGAGGAGTACACAGGGGAACATACCAGAACACTTCCCTAAATCCATTGGCTTGGAAAATGAGAGGGCCTTAATTTCTTGAGTCTTTGCAACCAGTGGGGCTTAAAGCCTAGAGTTTCAAAAGTCATTAGGTTGTTTGGTACAGAACCTCAAGGGCACTATCTGCTCCTAGAAAAAAGGGAGGTAAACTACCCAAAGACAGACAGTGAGGAAACAGCAATATGAAGAGCAGATAAACCTGCTAGGGCACACAGTGGGGAGATGATATCTTCTTCTCAGAGAACATCCCTGAGAGGCAGCATTCTAAGAGATACCTCTCCGGGAACAGAGAAGCTGACTGGCACCATTTCCATCCCCACCTCTCAGCATGAGCACAGAGACACCTAGAGGAAGCAGTAATGTAGCAACAGTGGCTGCCTAACTTAGATACACCAAACTTTACCTCCATGTGCTATGGTTGGACTTACCTTCTCACCTTCTCAATTATGATTGCTTCAGTCCAAGCATGAAGGGCCCGGTCCCCAGAAGACCAGCACAAACCCATGCTCTCACCACATCACCTAACCAGAGAGATCTGTAAGGACTCAATTCTGGTGGAGGTGGTGTCAGGTCTCATTTCCCAAGCAGACCAGAGCACACCTCATTAAAACTCTCCAATTTCAGGCCAGGGACCAAACACTGTCCACAGCAAGTAAGGAGAGCCTCTGCATACAAGCCTGAAGATTATAGGAGCCAGAACACAACATCAGAGCATACACAGCACACACGTGAGAATCTCATGGAAGCCCCAGGCCCTGGGAGTTGCATGACTTCTTCTTAATAAGTCTTTACTTTCAGAAGCAAGAGAAATAACTGGGTTTCTAACACAGAGAAAAAGGCATAAATGTAGACAAAATGCATCAGGAATGAGTTTATGCAAAATGCAAGAAAAAGATAAGGCCACAGCCAGAGATCTGACCAAAACAAATGTAAGTAACATGTCTGATAGAGAATTTAAAGCAACAATCCCTTTTTTTGTAAAAACAGAAAGAGAGAGGGGCGCCTGGGTGGCGCAGTCGGTTAAGCGTCCGACTTCAGCCAGGTCACGATCTCGCGGTCCGTGGGTTCGAGCCCCGCGTCGGGCTCTGGGCTGATGGCTCAGAGCCTGGAGCCTGTTTCCGATTCTGTGACTCCCTCTCTCTCTGCCCCTCCCCCGTTCATGCTCTGTCTCTCTCTGTCCCAAAAATAAATAAACGTTGAAAAAAAAATTAAAAAAAAAACAGAAAGAGAGAGAGAGACAGAGATTAGAAACAGGCTTGGTGCAATGTATAGCAGGCTGGAAGAATCAGAGGAATGAATTACTGGCATAGAAGATAAAGTACTGGAAAAAAATGAAGCTGAACAAAACCGAGAAAGAATTATGCAACATGAGAATAGACATAGGGAACTCAGTGACTCCATCAAATGGAATAACATTTGTACTATGAGTAGCAGAAAAAGAGATAGCATAAAAATAGAAAGAAAAAGAGATAGAAAAGGGGGCAGAAAATTTATTTGTGGAAATAATATTTGAAAACGTTATCTAAACTGAGGAAGGAAATAGACATCCAGATCCAGGAGACACAGAGAACTCCCATCAAAATCAACAAAAGGAGGTCAATACCAATGTATATTGCAATTAAATTTCCACAATGTAATGATAAAAAAAACTTAAAAGCAGAAAGACAAAAGAAGTCCTTAATGAAAAAAGGAAAATAAATAAGGATACATGGAAATTTCCCCACACAAAGTTGGCAAGCCAGAAGGGAATGGCATGTTATATTCAAAGTGCTGAATGTGAAAAATCTTCAGTCTACAATACTGTATTCAGCAAAGCTGGCGTTCAGAATAGATGGAGTGATAAAGAGTTTCCCAGACAAATGAAAACTAAAGGAGTTTGTGACCACTAAACCAGCCTTGCAAGAAACATTAACGGAGACTTTTTGCATTCATAGAAGAGGACAATAGTGACAAGGACAAGAAAGAATGAGAGAAAATCTCTAAGAACAATAACAAAACAAGTGACAAAAAAGCACAAATACATACTATCAATAATTACCGTGAATGTAAATGGACTAAATGCTCTAATCAAAAGACATTGGGAATCAGAATGAATAAAAAAAATACAAGACCTATCTATATGCTTCCTACAGAAGACTCATTTTAGACCTAAAGACACGTGCAGGTTGAAAGTGAGGAGACAGAGTAATATATATCAGGTAAATGGATGTCAAAAGAAAGCCAGAGCAGCAATACTTATATTAGGCAAACTGCACTTTAAAACAAGCACTATAGCAAGAGATGAAGAAGGGCACTATATAAAAAGAAAATGAATAATACAATCAGAAGGTTAAAAAAAACTGTAAATATTTCTGCACCCAACATAGGACAAGAAATATACATACATAAAAGACTTAACAAATATAAATGAACTCAACAATAATAATAAAATAATAGTAAGGGAATTTAACACCACATTTACATCAATGGACAGATCATCTAAACAGAAAATCAACAAGGAAAAAAGGCTCTGAAAGACACACTAGATCAGATAGACTTAACAGATCTATTTAGAACATTCCATCCTAAAACAACAGAATACTCAATCTTTTAAATCCTCATGGGATATTATCAAGAATAGATCAAACATTAGGTCACAAATCATGCTTCAACAAATGCAAGATGATAGAGATTATAGCATCCATGTTTTCTAAACACAGAAATATGAAACTTGAAGTGAACCACAAGAAAAAATATGGAAATATCTAAAACATAGGGAAGTTAAAGAATATCCTACTGAAGAATGAAGGGATAAACCAACAAATTAAAAAGAGGATTTAAAAAATATGTAAACAAACAAAAATGAAAACATAATGGTCCAAAACCTTTAGGATGCAGCAAAAGTGGTCATAAGGGGGAAGTATATAAAATACAGGCCAACCTCAAGAATCAAGAAAAATCTCCAATATGCAACCCAAAATTATGCCTGAGGAGCTAGAAAAAAAAACAACAAAAAGACTCTAAAGCCTGCAGAAGAGAAATAATAAAAATTAAAGTAGAAATTAATGATATAGAAACAGAAAAAAACAACAACAGTAGAACAGATCGATGAAACCAGGATCTGATTCTTTGAAAAAAATAATAAACTTCATGAACACCAAGCCAGACATATCAAAAAGAAATGAAAAAAGACTCAAATAAATATAATTATGAATAAGAGAGGAGAGGTCACAACCAACACCATAGAAATATAAACAATTATAAGATAATATTATGAAAAATTATATGCCAACAAATTGTCCAATATGGAAGAAATGGATAAATTTCTAGAACAATAAACTACCCAAACTGAAACAAGACGAAAAAGAAAAATTAAACAGATCAATATCCATCAAAGAAATTGAATCAGTAACAAAAAATTTCCCAAAACACAAAAGTATAGGGCAAGAATTCCCAGGGGAATTCTACCCAGTACTTAAAGAAGAGTAATATCTATGCTTCTCAAATTGTTACAAAAAATAGAAATGGAAGAAAAGGTTCAATACTAATGGTATTACACCAGCATTATATATATTTTTTGACAAAAGAATAGGTGTTTATTATTTTATTTTATTTTATTTTATTTTATTTTATTTTATTTTATTTTATGTTTTTCTAAATATGAAATTTATTTTCAAATTGGTTTCCTTACAACACCCAGTGCTCATCCCAACAGGTGCCCTCCTCAATGCCCATCACCCACTTTCTCCTTCCTCCCACCCCCCATCAACCCTCAGTTTATTCTTAGTTTTTAAGAGTCTCTTATGGTTTGGTTCCCTCCCTCTCTAATCTTTTTTTTCCTTTCCCCTCCCCCATGGGTTTCTGTTAAGTTTCTCAGGATCCACATAACAGTGAAAACATATGGTATCTGTCTTTCTCTGTATGACTTATTTCACTTAGCATAACACTCTCCAGCTCCATTCCATTGTGTATATAAACCACGATTTTTTTTTATCCATTCATCAGTTGATGGACATTTAGGCTCTTTCTATAGTTTGGCTATTGTTTAAAGTGCTGCTATACACATTGGGGTACAAGTGCCCCTATGCATCAGCACTCCTGTATCCCTTGGGTAAATTGCTAGCAGTGCTATTGCTGGGTCATAGGGTAGCTCTATTTTTATTTTTTTTTAGGAACCTCCACACTGTTTTCCAGAGCAGCTTCACCAATTTGCATTCCCACCAACAGTACAAGAGGGTTCCTGTTTCTCAATATCCTCACCAGCATCTATTGTCTCCTGATTTGTTCATTTTAGCCACTCTGACCAGCGTGTGTTATGCTAAGTGAAATAAGTCAGTTAGAGAAAGACAGATACCATATATGTTCACTCATATGTGGACCTTGAGAAACTTAACAGACGACAATGGGGAAGGGGAAGGGAGAAAAAAGTTACACAGAGAGGGAGAGAGGCAAATTATAAGAGACCCTTAAATACAGTGAACAAACTAAGCATTTACGTTGGTGGGGGGAGGGTTGGAGAGGGGAAAGTGGGTGATGGGCATTGAGGAGGGCACTTGCTGGGATGAGCACAGGATATTGTATGGAAACCAATTTGACAATAAATTATATATAAAAAAGGCATCCAAACTGGTAAACAAGAAGTCAAATATTCACTATTTGCAGATGACATGGCACTCTACATAATAAACCCAAAAGACATCATGAAAAATTACTAGAACTGATACACGAATTCAGTAAAGTTGCAGGATACACAATCAATATACAGAAATTGGTTGTATTTCTATACAGCAGTAAAAGAAGCAGCATAAAGAGAAATCAAGGAATCAATCTCTTGTACAATTTCACCAAAAACCATTAAAAACCTAAGAATAAACCTACCCAAACAGGTAAAAGGTCTGCCTTTGAAAAGTATAAGACACTTAGGAATGAAATTGATGATGACACAAAAAATGGAAAAACATCTCATGCTTCTGAATTGGAAAAAATATTGTTAAAATGCCTATACTACAAAAATTAATCTACACATTTAATGCAATTCCTATCAAAATACCACCAACATTTTTCATGGAGCAAGAACAAGATCCTAAAATTTGTATGGAACTACAAGAGACCTCGAATAGTGAAAGAATATTGTAAAAGAAAAGCAAATTTGGAGGCATGCCTTTACCAGACTTCCAGTTATATTACAAAACTACCATGACCAAGACAATATGGTACTGGCACAAAAACAGACACACAGATAAATAGAACAGAATAGAAAATACAGAAAGGAACCCACAACTGTGTGACCAACTAATCTTCAGCAAAGCAGTAAAGAATATCCAAAGGGAAAAAAAGTGTTTTAAACAAATGGTGTTTGGAAAACTGGGAAGCAACTTGCAAAAGAAAAAAATCTGGACTACTCTATTATACCATTCACAAAGACAAATTCAAAATAAATGAATGACCTAAATATGAAACAGAAAACCATCAAAATCCTAGAGGAGAACACAGTCAATAACCACTTTGACATCGGCCATAGCAACTTCTCTTTAATTATGTCTCCTGAGACAAGGGAAACAAAAATAAAAACATGAACTATTGGGACTAAATCAAGATTAAAAGCTTCTGCATAGTGGAGGAAACAACCAACAAAACTAAAATGCAATCTCCCAAATGGGAGAAGATATTTGCAAATAGGATATCTGATAAAAAGTTTGCATCCAAATCTATAGAGAACTTATAAATCTCAACACCCCAAATCAAATAACCCTGTTAAAAAAGGGGGAAGAAGACATGAATAAACATTTTTCCAAAGAAGACATATGGATGGCTAACAAGCACATGAAAAGATGCTCAACATCACTCATCATCAGGGAAATACAAAACTACAATGATATATCACCTCATACTTGTCAGAATTGCTAAAAGGAACAACACAGGAACAAAAAGGATATGGAGAAAGGGGACCCTCTTGCCCTGTTGGTGGTAATGCATACTGGTGCAGCCACTCTGGAAAGCTGAGTGTGGGGGTTTCTCAAAAAGTTAAAAATAGAACTACACTATGATCCAGCATTTTCACTAATAGATTTTTACCTAAGGGTTACAATTTTTTTTTTTATTAAAAGGGATGCATACACCCTGATGTTTATAGTAGCATTATGTATAATAGCCAAATTATGGAAACAGCCTATTTTTCCATATAATGATGAATGGATAAGGAAGATGTTGTATATAACTATACAATGAAGTATTACTCAGCCATTAAAAATGAGTGAAATTTTGTCATTTGCAGTGCCATGAATGGAACTAGGGGGTATTATGCTGAGTAAAATAAGTCATTCAAAGAAAGAGAAATACCATATGATTTCACAGATATGTGAAATATAAGAAACAAAGCAAACAAACATAGTGATAAAAAAGAAAGAGGCAAACAAAGGGATTCTTAACTATAGAGAGAAAGTTATGTGTACCATGGGGGAAGGTGGGTGGGGAATGTGTTAAGTAGGTGATGGGGTTTAAAGTACACTTGTCATGAGCACTGAGTGTTGTATGTAAGTGTTGAATCACTAAATGTATACCAGAATCTAATATTACACTGTATGTTAGCTAACAGGAATTTAAATAAAAACTTTTAAAAATTACTCTTCACCTGATAATGATGAATACAAAACAAATCAGAATTTTAACACAAAGTACATAAAGTACGAATTGTAGATTCTGGTAAATCATTTTCTTTTATTTTTTAATAAATAATTTTCATACAGAAGTAATGACTTATTTATGGAAAATGGGTTGCTAATTTTCAACTACTGATTTTTAAATACATATGTATATAGATACATATATATGCATATGTATGTATGTAGATACATATATATGCATATGTATGTATATATGTATATTTTATATTTATACACATATATAGGTAATATCTATGTATATATACACATAGATATGTATGTATGTGTGTTTATGTATGTATGTATATGTGCATATGTATATATATGTATACGTGTATGTGTATACACATATATATAGGCAGTTTCCATAATTGGGCTACTGTTGAAAATGCTGCTATAAAGATTAACGTGGATGTGTACCATAGAATTAGTGGTCTTGTATTCTTTGGGTTAATACCTAGTAATGCAATTTTTGGATGATAGGGCAATTATATTTTTCACTTTTGAGAAACCTCCATACTGTTTTCCAGAGTGGGTACACCAGTTTGAATTCCCACCAACATTGCAAAAGTGTTCACGTTTCTCCACATTCTTGCTAACACCTGTTGTTTCTTGTGCTGTTGATTTCAGCCATTCAGAGAGCTTTGAGGTTATACCTCATTGCAGTTTTGTTTTGGATTTCCCTGATAATCAGTGATGATGAACATTTTTTCATGTGTCTGTTGGCCATCTGTATGTATTCCTTGGAAATATATCAATTAATACTTTTTACCCATTTTTAACTGGATTATGATTTTAAAATATTTAAAAATTTTAAATTCCTTATATATTTTAGATACTAGCCCTTTATCAGATATGTCATTTGCAAATATCTTCTTCCATTACATAGGTTGCCTTTGAGTTTTCTTGATTGGTTACTTCACTGTGCACAAGCTTTTAATTTTGATAAAGTTCCAATAGCTTATTTTTGCTTTTGTTTCCCTTGCCTTAGAAGACATATGTAGAAATAAGTTACTATGGGGGCGCCTGGGTGGCTCAGTTGGTTAAGCGGCCGACTTCGGCTCAGGTCATGATCTCACGGTCCGTGAGTTCGAGCCCCGCGTCGGGCTCTGTGCTGACAGCTCAGAGCCCGGAGCCTGTTTCAGATTCTGTGTCTCCCTCTCTCTCTGACCCTCCCCCGTTCATGCTCTCTCTCTGTCTCAAAAATAAATAAACGTTAAAAAAAAAAATTAAAAAAAAAAAAGAAATAAGTTACTATGGCCAGGGTCAAGAAGGTTACTGCCTGTGTTCTTCTCTAGTATTTTAATGATTTCCTGTCTCACATTTAGGTCTTTAATTCATATTCATATCATATTCATATCATTTCATTCATATATTCATACACAAACAAGTTTGTGTAAGGTGTAAGAAAGTGGTCCAGATTCATTCTTTTGCATGTGGCTGTTCAGTTTTCCCAACACCATTCGTTGAAAAGTCTTTTTCCCATTGGATATTTTTCCTGTTTTTTCAAAGGTTAAGTGATCATGTAGTTGTGAGTTCATTTCTGGGTGGTTCTAGTCTGCTTTTTTGATCTGTATAGCTATATTCTTGCCAGTACCCTATTGTCTTGATCACTCCAGCTTTGTAATATAGCTTGAAGTTGAGAATTGTGATGCCTCTAGCTTTACTTTGTTATTTCAAAGTTTCTTTAGCTATCTGGGATCTACTGTGATCCCATACAAGTTTTAAGATTGTTGTAGCTCTGTGAAAAATGATAGTAGCATTTCGATAGGGATTGTATTGATAGTGTGGATTGCTTTGGGTAATATAGACATTTTAACAATATGTCTATATTTCCCATTCATGAGCACAGAATATCTTTCCGTTACTTAGTGTCACCTTCAATTTATTTAATCAGTGGTTTATAGTTTTCAGATCACAGGTCTTTCACCTATTTGGTTATGTTTATTCTTAGGTATCGTATGGTTTTTGATGAAATTGTAAATAGGGTTGATTCCTTAATTTCTCATTCTGCTGCTTCATTATTGGTGTAGAGAAATGCAATAGATTTCTCTATGTTGATTTTGTATCTTGCAACTTTAATGAATTTTGTGTCAGTTCTAGCAATTTTTGGTAGAGTCTTTCAGGTTTTCTATATAGAGTATCATACCATGTGCAAATAAAGAAGTGTGACTTCTCTGGCCAATTGGAATTCCTTTTATTTATTATCACTTTGCTGTTGTTGTCTGATTGCTGTGCCTAGGATATCTAGTACTAGGTTAAACAACAGTGATGAGAGTGGACATCCTTGCCTTGTTTCTGACCATAAAGGAAAAGTTCTCAGTTTTTTCACCATTGAGGATGAAATTATCTGTGGGTTTTCCAGATGGCCTTTATTATATAGAGGTATGTTCCCACTAACACTATTTTGTTGAGTGTTTTAATTTTTTTTAACGTTTATTTATTTTTGAGACAGAGAGAGACAGAGCATGAACGGAGGAGGGTCAGAGAGAGAGACACAGAATCTGAAACAGGCTCCAGGCTCTGAGCTGTCAGCACAGAGCCTGACGCGGGGCTCGAACTCACGGACCACGAGATCATGACCTGAGCCGAAGTTGGACGCTTAACGGACCAAGCCACCCAGGCGCCCCTTGAGTGTTCTTATCATGAATGGAGTTTGTCCTTTGTTAAATGCAGTTTTGCATCTATTGAAATGACCATATGGTTCTTGTCTTTTCTTTTGTTAATGCGGTGTGTCATAATGATTCATTTGTGAATATTGAACCACGCTTGCAGTGCAGAAGTAAATGTCACTTAATCATGGTGATTGGGCTTTTAATGTACTGTTGGATTCAGTTTGTTAGAATTTATTTTCAAAATTTTACATCCATATCCATCAGGGATATTGGACTGTAGTTCTCTTCTTTTAAAGGAGTCTTTGCCTGGTTTGGTATCAGGGTAAATCTGGCCTAAGAGAATGAATTTGGAAGTTTTCCTTCCACTTCTATTTTTTGGAATAGTTTGAGAAAAAACGTATTAACTCAACAGTTTGTTAGATGTCACCTTTGAAGCCATTTGCCCATAGACTTTTGTTTATTGGAAGAGTTTTTATTACCAATTCCCTTGCTTGTTATTGGCCTGTTTACATTCTCTATTTGTTCCCCTTTTTAAGGGTATTTTAAGTTTTTGGTATTTTAAGTTTTTAGGTGTTTATACATTTCTTCCAGGTTGTCCAATTTTTGGCATATACTTTTTCATAATATTATCATATATTGCTTGAATTTCTGTGGTGTTGGTTGTGATATGTCCACTCTCATTTGTGATTTTATTTATTTGAGTCAATTCTATTTTGTTTTTGATAGGTTTGTCTAAGGGTTTATCAATTCTATTAATGATTTCAATGAACCATCTCCTCGGTTCATTGATCTGTTTTATTGTGGATTTGTTATTGTTGTTGTTTTTAGTTTCTATATCATTTCTTTCTGCTCTAATCTTTATTATTTCCCTTCTTCTTCTGGCTTTAGGCTTCATTTGTTGCTCTTTTCTAGCTCCTTTATGTGTAAGTTTACATTGTTTATTTGAGATTTTTCTTCCTTCTTATGGTAGATCTGTATTGGTATATACTTCTCACTTAGGACTGATTTTGCTGCATCCTAAAGGTTCTGTACCATCATGTTTCTATTTTCATTTTTCCATATATATTTTTTTAATTTTTTTCTTTGATTTCCTTGTTGACCCATTCATTCTTTAGTAGCATGTTATTTAACCTCCACATATTTGTGGTCTTTCCAAATGTTTTCTTGTCGCTGACTTCAATATTCTTATTGTTGTGGTAAAAAATATGCATGCTATTATCTCAATTATTTTGTATTTTTTGAGGCGTGATTTGTGACCCACTATGTGATCTATTCTGGAGAATATTCCATGTGTACTCAAAAAGAATGTGTATTCTTCTGCTTTGGTATGGAGTGTTCTTTATATACCTATTAAGTCCATCTGGTCCAGTGTGTCATTCAAAGCTATTATTTCTTTGTTGATTTTCTGCTTAATTTGTTCATTGCTGTGAGTGGGGTGTTAAATTCCTTTATCATTGTATTATTATCATCACTGAATTTCTTTATGTTATGAATTGTTTTATATATTTGGGTGCTTCAAGTAGAGGACATAAATGTTTACAACAAATATCACTTCTTGTTGGAAGGTCCCCTTTATTATGATATAGTGCACTTCTTCAACTGTTGTGACTTTTTGGTTTAAAATTTAACTTCTGATATATGTATTGTTACTCCAACTTTTTAAGTGTCATTTGCATGACACATGTTTCTCCATCCCCTTAATTTCAATCTATAGGTGTCATTAGGTCTAAAATGAGTCTCTTGTAGGCAGCATACAGATGAGTTTTGTTTTTATCCCCCTTCTGAGACCCTATCTCTTTTGATTGGAGTGTTTAATCCACTTACATTCAGAGTAATTATTGATAGATATGTATTTAGTGTAATATCATCCCTTGTTATTTAATTGTTTCTGAATATGTTCTCTGTTTCTTTCTTGTCTTTGTCACTTTTAGTAGTTCCTCTCCACTCAAAGAGTTCCCTTTAATATTTCTTGCAGAACTCCTTTAGTGGTCACACTTTAGTTTTAGTTTTTGTTTTTATTTTTGTTTTTTGTTTTGTCTGGGAAACTTTTTTTTTTAGTTTATTTATTTATTTTGAAAGAGAGAGAGAACTAGCAGAGGAGGAGTATAGAGAGAGAGGGAGAAAATCTGAAGCAAGCTTTAAACCAACAGCAGAGAGTCTGATGCAGGGCTCAAATTCATGAACCATGAGACCATGACCTGAGCCAGAGTTGGACATTTAACCAACAGCCACCAGTCTCCCCTGTCTGGGAAACTATTTATTTTTCCTCTTCTGAATGATAGCATTGCTGGATAGAGTGTTCTTGGCTGCAGATTTTTCCCATCAGCATGTTGAATATATCATGCCACTCCCTTCTGGCTTGCCAAGTTTCTGTTAAGAGATATGCTGCTAACCTTATTGGTCTTCTATTGTAAGTTAAGAACTTCTTATGTTTTGCTGATTTTAATATATTTTTTTCCTTATCACTATACTTTGCAATTTAATTACAATATGTCTTGTTGGCCTGCTTTCTGATTTTGTTGATATGCCTTGTGGATATGGATATTTGTTTCCTTCCCCAGATTAGGAATGTTTTCAGCTATTATTTCCTTGAATAAATTTTGTCTCCTTTTCTCTCTTTATTTCTTCTAGAACTCCTATAATACAAATGCTATTATATTTGTTGATGGAGTCACTGAGTTCCCAAGACTATTCTCGTGTTCCATATTTTTATTTCTTGTATTCAACTTCATTATTTTTCAATATTTTATCTTCTATACCACTGGTTCTTCCCTCTGTTTCTTCCGTACTTGTTTTCAATGAATCAATTCTGGTTGGAATATCAGTGATTGCATTTTTCTTTTATGATTAAAAAAAATTTTTTTTTTATCTCTGCAGTGTGTGCATCCCTAAAGTCTTCCATTCCTATCTCAAGTCCAGTGAGTATCCTTATGATTGTTGCTTTATATTTTCCATCAGGCATATTATATATGTTTCACTTAGATCTTTATCTATGACCTTACCTTGTTCCATTTGGGATTATTCTTCTGTCTTGGCATTTTGTCTCTGTCTTCTATATGTTTTAGAAGCCCGTTATGTTTCCTACTCCTGAGAACAATGCTTTTATGAAGAATAGGTCATATAGTGTCCAAGGTCTGGTGCTTCAGGAAGTGACTCTGGTGTGTGTTGTTGTGATTTAGCTACTCCATTCCAGTCATCTACAGAGGCTCTCCTTGCCTACAGTGGGCAATGTGTGGTCCTTGGCCACAATGTGCAAGGTTTAACTAGGTGTGCTCTGGCCTACTTGTTAAATGACATCTGATACCATTTCCACTAGAACTGAAGCCCTGTTGAACTCTGGTAGTGAGATATGTTGTGGACATGGGTTTCTGCTCATCTTCAGAAGAAGAGTCATGCCACACTGGGAATGATGCATATTTGACTGAGAAGGGCAGTACCACCAGATCATAGGTGTGTAGAACTTGGTGTAAGCAGGTTAGGCAGCCAGTGCCTGCTCTGTGCTATTTTCCACAAGTAGTTATGTGTTAATCCTGAAGGTCAGTGGAAAGAAATATTACCAGCTATCTCCTTTGCCCCAGAGAGGAGTCTCCATGCGCACTGCCTCTCAAGAGAGCACTATGCAAGGAACAAACCGTCTTCCTACTGTGTGTCCCAGGAATTTTACAGGTTGATATTTCCCCACTGTGTGCCTCTAGATTATTTCCCTGCCTTCTCTCCAGGAATAGTGCAGTGCCCTCTGATCTCTATCTCAGCCTAGACTAGTTACTTTTTAAAACTCTAGGTTTTATGGATTTGGTGTGGGCAGGTACCTGTGTTGCTCTTCTGCGGGAGGGTCTTGTCATGCTGGGATTGAGTCAGACTTGACTGACAAAGGCAATCATGCCAGAGCACAAAAGTGTGGGACTTGGTGTAAGCATTAGTAAGGAATCCAGTGTTGTGGATTAACTACTTTCTACAGGTAGAAATTGATCATGCAATGTCCTTTATGCTGAAGGGTGGGAGAAAGAAATGGTGCCAGCCAGTCCCTTTGTCTCCAGAGAGGTGTTTCTATGAATTCTATCTCTTAGGGATGTGTTCTAAGAAGAGCAAATAATCTCACCAATGTGTGCCTCAGGAGTTCTTCAGGTTGATGTTTCCAAGCTGTTTTCCTCAGGGTTGTTTGCCTGCCTTCTATCCAGGAGTAGGCAAACACCCTCAGGGCTGCATCTATCCAAACCCACTGACCTTTAAAACTGCAGTCTATAAACCCTACTAATTGCAGGCATTCAGGAAAATCAATCCTTCTTTTCCCATCCAATGGCTTTGGGGAAATGTTCTCCTTGTGCATTGACCTTTGTGCCCTTCTCTCTTTTAGCTTTCTCCGTGACCATGACTCCCTTCCCTCCACAACACTCATGATCTGTTTCTCCCCCAAACAACATCTCTTCACTTTCTACCTTCTTCACTGTGGCTTCTTCTCTCCCATTAGTTGTGGAGTTTGCTCTGTCAGCCTTCAGGTTGATTTCTCATGTATTTAGAATGATTTGTTAATTATCTAGTTGTGTCTGAGGGATCAGAGAAGCATAGGACCTTCCTACTTCACTGTCATTTTAGATCTTCTTCCCAACTACTGATTTTTATATCGGGTTTTAAATAATTAACACCAAGAAATAAGTGTTTGGAAAATGTCGTGATACCATCCCATCTCATTATTACCTCCTCATTTCTTCCTTCACCAACACCATTTGTACCATATTTAGGGAGACACTAAACCTTGGTGATTAAGAGCCCATGCTATGTAGCCTGACTGCCAGAATTCACATTCTTATTCTGCCATTTAAAAGATGTTTGACTTTCAGTAAATTAATTAGGTTCTTTCAAACATAATTACCTCATTTATTAAAATAAATGACACTAGTAGTGTCTACATTAAATTATAATGGGGTTGTTGCAAGGGTTCAGAAATGCATCCAAAGAAGGTAGAACAGACCTCAGAACAGAGTAAAAACCCAATAACAGGTATCTATATTAATATTTCTTCAGAACCACTCACTATAATATCAGAAACCACAGACAATTTATTTTCTGATTTTGCCTCAGTCTCAATCAACTCTGAAAGAATAGTCATATTACTACTATTTTAGCACTTAGTCACATAGTATATATTCTAATATCAGTCAGTACTGGCATAGTAAAGATTAAATGACATTACTTTTTACTTGTGTCTCTGGTGTAATATTATACACCAGTATCCAATCAAAGCCATATCAGTGTTATGCCCAGAATTCACGATCCCCAAAGACCACCAGGGAGCCGAGTCCAATGCAAAAGCAAAGAGCCTTTATTCAAGCTAGCTCGAGCTCAATCCTCTACCTGCACCGATGCAGTGGTGAGATGCCAGAGAGAGCCAGCAAGTTTTAAAAGCACAAAGGTTTTATAGGGGTCTAGGGGCAGTTGGTGAGGTAATGGCTGTGGCCTTAGCCAATTGGCTGGGGAAGGGTCGTGGCCTCAGCTGATTGGCTGGGGAAGGATCGTGGCCTCAGCCTATTGGCTGGGGAAGGGTCGGAGACCTGTTACGCAGGTCGTTGGGCGTGTTTTGATCGAGAAGTTTGAACAGGTGAGTGGGAGGTTACTCAAGGGGAGGAGGCGTGGTCTGAGGTTTCTGCGATTTTCCCAGAAAGGGGCCATGTCGGGGACATAGTCACTCAAGGTGGAGGACACAGAACAAGATGGAGTCGGCCGACGTAGGTCCGCTCTTTCATTCAGTAGTTTCAACTTTAAGGTTTTCCCCAAAATTTATTAAAGCTAAGATGTAAAATATATCTTACAATCTAAAAAATAATTATTCTTTGGCCATTCTCTCATAAGCCAAAATAGAATAATCACCTTCAAATTTTAAATGAACACTGAGGAATATCAATGTCTTCATGCCAGAGATTTTGGCAAACAGCAGTGTAAAATATATTTACAAGTATATTGTGGTTGGGGAAAAGGTTTATTTGAGGAAAAGATAGCTGAAAACTTCCTTGATCTGAGGAAGAAACAGACATCCAGGCCCAAAAGACAAAGAGAACTGCCATCAAAATCAACAAAAGCAGGCCAACCAGACATGTAGTTAAATTTACAAAATACAGTGATAGAGAAAAAAATCTGAAAATCAACAAAACAAAGAGGTGCCTAACTCACAAAAGAAGACCCATAAGGCTAGCTGCAGATCTTTCAGCAGAAACATGGCAAGCCAGAAGGTAGTGGCAAGATATATTCAAAGTGCTAGATGGGAACAATCTGCAACCAAAAACACTCTATCCAGCAAGGTTATCATTCAGAAGAGGAGAGATCAAGATTTTCCCAGACAAACAAAAACTAAAGCAGTTCATGATCACTAAAGGAGCCATGCAAGAAATATTAAATGGGACTCTTTTCTTGAAAAGAAAGATGAAAACTGACAAAGATTAGAAAGGAACACAGAAAATCTCCAGAAACAATGACAACACAAGTAATAAAATGGCAATAAATACATACCTACCAATAAATACTCTGAATGCAAGTGTACTAAATACTCCAAAGAAAGACAAGGAATATCAGAATGGATAGAAACATTAGACCCATTTATATCCTGTCTACAGGAAACTCAATTTAGACCTAAAACTGCAGATTGAAGTGAGGGGATGAAGAACCATATATTATGCAAATTAATGTGAAAAGAAATTAATAATAAATATAAAGAAACTCTTTGATAATAAAGCAATAAAAGTGAGAGACTTTAACACTCAACTTACATCAATGGATAGGTCATTGAAACAGAAAATCAACAGGGAAACAATGGCTTTGAATGACATACTGGGCCAAAGTAGCAATACTTATATCAGACATATTAGATTTTAAACCAAAGAATGTATCAAGAGATGAAGAAGACAATATATCATAATAAAGGGGAATCTCCAACAAAAATGAACTAAAAATTGTAAGCATTAATGTCTCCAACTTGGAAGAACCCAAATATATATATAAAAATTAATGATAAATATAAAGAAACTCTTTGATAATAAAGCAATAAAAGTGACAGACTTTAGCACTCCACTTACATCAATGGAAAAATCATGTAAACAGAAAATCAACAAGGAAACAATGACTTTGAATGGCACACTGGACAAGATGGACTTAATGGACTTAACAGATATATTCAGAACATTCCATCCAAAAGGAGCAGGATACCCATTCAAGTGCACTTGGTACATTCACCAGAATAGATCACATGATAGGTCACAAATCAGGCCCCAAAAAGTACAAAAAGTTTGATGTCACAGCATGCATATTTTCTGAAAACAATATTATGGAACTTGAAGTCAATGACAAGAAAAAGTTTGGAAAGACCATGATTACATGGAGGTAAAAGCAGCCGCTATTAAAAAAAGAATGGGTCAACCAGGAAATCAAAAGTGAAATTAAAAACAAAAACAAAAACAAAAACAAAAACAAAAACATGGAGACAAGGAAAAATGAAAACACAATGACCCAAAACTTTTGGGATGCAAGAAAAGCAGTCAGAGGAGTGATATATATACCAGTATAGGTTTACCTCAAGAAGCAAGAAAAATCTCAGGGTGGCTATGGGGTTCAGTCAGTTAGGTGTCTGACTTAGGCTCAGGTCAACATCTCATGGTTTGTGGGTTCAAGCGCCACATTGGGCTCTGTGCTGACAGCTAAGAGTCTAAAGCCTCCTTTGGATTCTGTGACCCTCTCTCTCTGCCCCTCTCCTGCTTATTCTCTCTCTCTCTCTCTCTCTCTCTCTCTCTCTCTCTCAAAAATAAATAAATATTAAAAAAGAATGAAGCAAGAAAAATCTAAAATAAACAACATAAACTTATTCCTAAAGGACTTAGAGAAAGAACAACCAACAAAGCTTACATCCAGCAGAATAAGGTAAATAATAAAGACTAGAGCAAAATTAATGATATAGAAGTTAAAAAAATAGGACATATCAATTAAACCATGATCTGGTTCTTTCACAAAATTAATACAATTGATAAAACCCTAGCCAGACATATCAAAAAGAAAAGAGAAAAGTTCCAACTTAATAAAATCACAAATAAGAGAGGAGAAATAACAACCAACACCACAGGAAATTATATGTATAATATATATATATATATATATATATATAATATATATATAATATATATAATATATTTAATATATATTATATATAATATATTATATATATTATATATAACGAAATTTTATATGCCAACATATTGGACAACCTGGAAGAAATGGATAAATTCCTACAAGTATATAAAGTACAAAAGCTGAAACAGGAAGACATAGAAAACTTGCATAGACTGATAACCAGCAAATAAATTGAATCAATATACAAAAACCTCCCCACAAGCAAAAGTCCATGATGTGATGGATACACAGTGGAATTATACCAAACATTTAAAGAAGAGTTAATATTTATTTTTTCTGAAACTGTTCCAAAAATTAGAAATGGAAGCAAGACTTCCAAATACATCATATGAGCCCAGCATTGCCCTGATTCCAAAACCAAAGCCTCCACTGAAAAAGAGTACCACATGCCAATATACCTAATAAACATGGAAGCAAAATTCTCAACAATATGCCAGGAAATTGAATCCAACAGGACGTTAAAAGAATCAATCACCGTGACCAAGTGGGATTTTTTTTCCTGGGCTGCAACAGTGGTCCAGTATTTGCAAATGAATGAGTGTGATACAACACATTAATAAAATAAAGTATAAGAATCATATGATCTTTTCAATAGATGCAGAATAAACATTTGGCGAAGTATAACATCCATTCATGATAAAAATCCTTAACAAAATATGTTTACAGAGAACATACCTCAACATAATAAAGGCCATGTATGAAAAATCCACAGCTAATATAACTCTCATGGGGGAAACTGAGAGGTTTTCACCTGTAGAGTCAGGAGCAAGATGGAAATGTCCACTGTCACCAGTGGACATAGACTGAAAGTCCTAGCGTCAGCAATGAAACAAAATAATTAAAAGCATCTAAATCATCAAGGAAAGTCAAACGTTCACTATTTGCAAATGACATAATATTCTATAGAGAAAACCTGAAAGACTCTGCTAAAAATAATTGCTAGAACTGATACAGGAATTTAGTTAAGGTGCAGGATACAAAATCAACATACAGAAATCCACTGCATTTCTATACACCAATAATGAAGGAACAAAAAGAGAAATCAAGAATCAATCCCATTTACAATTGCACCAAAAGTCATAAGATACCTAGGAATAAACATAATCAATGAGGTGAAAGACCTATAATCTGAAAACTATAAAACACTGATGGAATAAATTGAAGGTGACACAAAGAAATGGAAAAACTTTCCATGCTCATGATTGGAAGAACAAATGTTAAAATGTCTATATTACCCAAAGTAATCCACACTCAGTGCAATGCCTATAAAAATAACACCAGCACTTTTCACAGAGCTAGAACAAACAATCCTAAAATTTGAATGGAATTACAAAAGACCCCAAATACCAAAGGGAATCTTGAAAAAGAAAAGGAAAGCTGAAGGAATCACAATTCTGGACTACAAGTTATATTACAAAGCTGTAGTGACCAAGACAGTATGGTACTAGTACAAAAATAGACACATAGATCAATGAAACAGAATGGAAAATCCAGAAATGAACTCACAAGTATACGACCAATTAATCTTTGACCAAGCGTGAGAAAATATCCAACAGAAAAAATAGTCTCTTCAATAAATGGTATTAGGAACACTGGATAACAGCATACAAAAGAATGAAACTGGACCACTTTCTTACTCTAGACACAAAAACAAATTCAAAATGGATGAAAGACCTAAATGTGAGTCAGGAAACCTTCAAAATCATAGAGAACACAGGCAGTAATCTCTCTGACATCAGCTGTAGCAACTTCTTACTAGATATGTCTACTGAAACAAGAGAAGAAAAACAAAAAGAAACTATTGGGACGTCATCAAGATAAATACTTTTGCCTAGCGAAGGAAACTATCAACAAATCTAAAAGGAAATTGAAGCAAAAACAGATGCTATTTGCAAATGACGTATCTGATAAATGGTTTGTACCCAAAATATATAAAGAATTATAAAATTCAATACATAAAAATAAAATAATCCTGTTAAAAATGGGCAGAAGACATGAATAGATATTTTCCAAATACAAACAGATAGGTAATAGACATGTGAAAAAATGCTGAACATCACTCATCATCAAGGAAATATAATTCAAAACTACAATGATATATCATCTCACACCTATCAGAATGACTAAAATTAACAATTTGGAAAACAACAGGTATTGGTAAGGATGCAGAGAAAGGTTGCAGTCTTGGTGGGAATGCAAACTGGTGCAGCTACTCTGTAAAATAATATGGAGGTTCCTTTAAATGTTAAAAATAAAATTACCTTATGACCCAGCAACTTCACTGCTAGGTGTTTTCCTGGAAAAGGAGATGTGTGGTGTATATCTGTATATCTATATCTATATCTACCAATATCTATATTGATATTTGCTTATCGTTATGAGACTTGATCTTATATGTACAATATAGATATAATGAAATATTACTCAGCCATCAAAATAATGAAATATTGTTATTTGCAAGGATGCAGATAGAGCTGGAGAGTATTATGGTAAGTGAAATAATTCAGTCAATGAAAGACAAACACCATATGATTTCTCTCCTATGTGGAATTTAAGAAACAAAACAGATTAACATAGCAGAAAAAAAATGCGAGGCAACCCAAGAAATAGACTATTAACTATTGAGAACAAAGTGATGGTTACTGGAGGAGAGATGGGAGGGTGAAGGGTTAAATAAGTAATGGGTTTTAGGAAGAGTACTTGTGATGAGCACTGTTTCTTATATGTAAGTGATGAATCAATGAATTTTAAACATAAAAACAACATTACACTGTATGTTAACTAACTGGAATTTAAATAAAAATTTGGAGAAAAAAAGAAACATATGAGTAGAAGCAAAAAATAAAAATAAAATTAAATTAAATTAAATTAAATTAAATTAAAATAAAATAAAATAAAATAAAATAAAATAAAATAAAATAAAACAAAATAAATGATGCTTGGTATACAAAAAAAAATTGAGATCAAAGTCTACCTCAATTCTATAGAAAAGAAACTTATGTGCAGAAGGACTGTATGACCTGCTTAGTGTCAAACAGCTAAAATCCACTTGACATTTCTTTTTCTAGGAACTCTGAGATAAAGGAGTCAGTTATCATTTTTATGGTATGGTTTTAACATAAGCTCTTTGTAAATTCAAATAAATAAAGTATTCGAGGCTTTCCCATGGGAAATTTTGGAACTCTGGTGGGGAGATGTGGGAAGATATTAATAATAGCTACTCTTATGAATGGACCAGATAAAAAGCAGAGGGTATAAATTGTAGGTTTTACACACGATTTCAGAAAGACTGTCCTAAACTCTGCTTTCCAAAATATACCACAAACTTAGTGGGCATAAATATACAAGTTGAATGGCAAAGTTTTCTTCAAATTGTCATAAAATCCACATACCTTAAAATCCACCATTTTAAACTGTATAATTCAGTAGGTTTTAATGTATTCATGTTGTGCGCGCCTGTGTGGTTCAGTTACACATCTGACTTCAGCTCAGGTCATGATCTCAAGGTTAGTGAGTTTGGGTCCTGCATTAGGTGAAAACGAGCCCTGCTTTGTGTGAGCACAAGCCCCACTTGGGTGAGCCTCTCTCTCTCTCTCCCTCTCTCTCTTTCTCTCTCTCTCTTTGCTGCTGGGTCACTTACACCTCTCTCTCTCTCTCTCTCTCTCTCAAAAAATGTATTCATGTTGTAATTTGAGCACCCATTACCAATACCTAATTCAAAACATTTCCTTCACCCTCAATAAAACCCAGTACTATTTAGCAGTCAACCTCCACCTCACCCTAATCCATACACATGACAACTACATATAATAATGATCTATTTATGGATTTGCCTATGCTCAGCAATTCATCTGCATAGAATAATTTATTTTGTGCTTTTTGTGTCTGGCTCCTTTCACTCAGACTACTCTCTTAAAAGTTCATCAATGTTATAACAAGTATCATTACTTCTTTCTCTTAGTGCTAAATAATGTCCCATTGTACAAACAGATCACATTGCGTTTATTCCTTCATCAGTTGATGGCGTGATGTTTTGTCTATCCTTTTTGGTTATATGATCAATGCATCTTTGAGTATTTGTGAACAATCTTCTGTGTGGATATATGTTTTCATCTAAGAGTGGAATTGCTTGAACATATAAAAACATTGTTTAACATACTGAGAAATTTCCAAACATTTCCGTAGGGACTGCAGCTTTTTACATTTTTCAAAAAAATGTGTGAGAGTTCTAATTTCTCCATTTCCTTCCCAATACTTGTTACTGTCTTCATGTTTTTATTTTTGTTCTTTTTATATCCATTCCAGTGGACTTGAAATGTATCTCATAGGTTTTTTTAGTTAATTAATTTTTGGTATTGAAATATAACTGACATAGCATTGTACTAGTTTAAGGTGTGCAATGTGTTGCTTTGATACATTTAAATTGCAATATGATTATCACTATATATTTAACTGGTACTTTTATCACAACAGATAATTATCATTTCTTTTTGTGGTGAGGACAAATAAGATCAAGTCTCACAGCAATAAGCAAAGGTAAAATAGAGAGAGAGAAACCAAGAAACAGATTCTTAGAAATTTCTATTAATTTAAAACAATTTTTTCAATGTTTATTTATTTTTGACACAGAGAGAGACGGAGCATGAGTGGGGGAGGGGAAGAGAGGGAAGGAGACACTGAATCCACAGCAGGCTTCAGGCTCTGAGCTGTCTGCACAGAACCCAATGCAGGGCTCTAACCCACAAACCATGAGATCATGACCTGAGCTGAAGCCAGACACTTAACCAACTGAGCCATCCTAGTGCCCCTCTATTAATTTTTAATTGAGGTATATTTGGCATAGTATTATATTAGTTTCAGGTGTACATACATTACAAAGTGCTCACCATAAGTGTAGTTACAATTTTTCACCACGCAAAGTTATATAATACTATTGATTATATTCTCTATCCTGCACTTTTGATTCTCATTAATTGTCTATTTTATAATTAGAAGTTTGTATGTCTTAATCCCCTTAATCTATTTTACCTATACCCCCAACCCCTACCGTACTGGCATCCACTAGAGTGTTCTCTATATTTATTAGTCCATTTCACTTTTGTTGTTTGTTTGCTCATTTGTTTTCTTTTTTTAGATTTCGTATATATATAAGAAAAATCATATGGTATTTATCTTTCTCTGTCTCACTTATTTTTCTTGGCATAATAACCTCTAAGTCCATCCATATTGTTGCAAATGGAAATATTTCATTATTTTTAATTTTATTTATTAATTTTAATTTTATTTTAGAGAGAGTGTGTGTGAGGGGAAAGAGGGACAGAGGGAGAGAGAGAATCTTTAGCAGGCTCGATGCTCACCCCAGAGCCTGAAATAGGGCTTGATTCCACGACTTTGGGATCATGACCTGAGCCAAAATCAAGAGTCAGGTGCTCAACCTACTGAGTCACCCAGGAGACCCTTACTCTTTTTTAAAGCTGAGTGATAGTCCATGATATATATACATATATATACATATATCATATATATATACATATATACCACATCTTCCTTTCCTATTGATCTAATGATGGACACACAGGTTGCTTTCATATTTTGGCTACTGTAAATAATACTGCAACAAAATTAGGGGTACATATATATTTTTGAAGTAGTGTTTTGTTTTACTTGGGTAAATACCATTTAGTGGAATTACTAGATTGTGTGGTACTTCTATATTTAATTTTTTTATTAATTTTTTTATTTTACATTTATATTTGAGAAACAGAGTGAGACAAAGCATGAGTGGGGGAGGGGCAGAAAGAGAAGGAGACACAGAATCTGAAGCAGGCTCCACGCTCTGAGCAAGCAGTCAGCACAGAGCCTGATGCGGGGCTTGAACCCACAGACTATGAGATCATGACTTGAGCTGAAGTCGGATGTTCAACCGACTGAGCCACCCAGGTGCCCCTATATTTAATTTTTTAAAGAACCTCCATATTGTTTTCCATACCGGATGTACCTATTTGCATTACCCCCCAAAATGCACAAGAGTTACTTTTTCTTCACATCTTCATCAACACTTGTTATTTTTTTTTAAGTTTATTTATTTGAGAGACATATGGGTGGAAAGGGCCAGAGAGACAAAGGGAGAGAGACTCCCAAGCAGGCTTCACACTGACCCCGATGAGGTGCTTGATCTCACAAATTGTGCGATGAGTAATATTGAGCATTTTTTTCATGTGCCAGTTGGACATCTGTATGTCTTCTTTGAAAAAACAAATAGTATCTGTTTATGTACTCTGTCCCATTTTAATTTTTTTAAACATTTATTCATTTTTGAGAGACAGAGAAAGAGTGGGGGAGGGCAGAGAGGGAGACACAGAATCCAAAGCAGGCTCCAGGCTCTAAGCTGTCAGCACAGAGCCCAACGTGGAGCTCAAGCTCACAAACTGCAAGATCATGACCTGAGCCAAAGCGGGACGCTTACCTGACTGAGCCACCCAGGCACCTATTCTGTCCTATTTTTAATTGGATTATTTGGGTTTTTTAGGTGTTGACTTATAGGAGTTCTTTATGTACTTTGGATATTATTCTCTTATCAAATGTACTATCCTCAAATATACCATATTGAAATATTCCATTCCATAGGTTGCATTTTTTATTGTTGATGGTTTTATTCACTATGACTTTATAGTTTAATGTAGTTCCAATAGTTTATTTTTGATTTCCTTTCACTTGCCTGAGAAACATAAAAAAAAATATTGCCAAGAGTGATGTCCAAGAGATTTCTGCCTATGTTTTTCTTTAAGATTTTTTTTTATTTTCTCTTTTCTTTTTTCTTTTAAGTTTTTATTTAAATTCTAATTGGTTAACATATAGTGTAATATTGGTCTCAGGAGTAGAATTTAGTGATTCATCATTTACATATAACACCCAGTGCTCATCACCACAAGTGCCCTCCTTAATATCCATCACCCATTTAGGCCATTCCCCTCCCAACTCCCCTTTAGAAATTTTATGGTTTTTGGTATTATATTTACATTATTAATCCAATTTGAGTTTATTTTTGTGTATAGTGGTAGAAACTGATCCAGTTTAATACTTTTGTATATAGATGTCCTGTTTTCCCAAGACCATTTATTAAAAAGACAGTTTTTTTTTCCCATTCTATATTCGTTCCTTCTTTGTCATAGACAAATTAACCATTTAAGTAAGTGTGAGTTTATTTATGGACTCTCTGTAAGTCCATTCATCTATGTGTCTATTTTTCTGCCAGTACCATACTATTTTGATTACTATAGATTTAGAGTATACTTTAAACCTGGGATTGTTATACCTCCAGCTGTGTACACTTTTCTCAAGGTTTCTGTGGCTATTTAGAGTCTTTTGTGGGCCCATATAAATTTTATGATTTGTCCTAGTTATTTGAATAATACTATTGATATTTTAGTAGGGACTGCCTCATATTTATAGGATGCTTTGGGTAGTATGGATATTTTAACAATACTTATTCTTCCAATCCATGAGCATGATATACCTTTCCATTTATTTGTGTCATATTTGCATTTTTTCATCAGTGTCTTCTACTTTTCAGTGTATAGGTCTTTCCCCTCTTTGAACCTATTCCCAAGTATTTTATTATTTTTGATGCAATTATGAATGGGATTGTTTTCTTAATTTTTATTTCTTGTATTTCATTTGTAGTATACAGAAATCCAAAATGTTTATATATATTCATTTTGAATCCTTCAACTTTGTTGAACTAATTTATTAGTTCTAATAGGCTTTTTGGAGGTCTTTAGAGATTTCTAAATATAGTATCATGTCATATGCAGATAGTAACAGTTTTACTTCTTGACCAATTTGAATGACTTTGATGTCTATTTCTCATCTGATTGCTATAGGTAAAACTTCCAGTGCTATTTTGAAAATAATTGGTGAGTGTGGACATTTTTGTATTGTTCCTAAAATTATGAGAAAGCTTTCAGCTTTTCACCACTGAGTGTGATGTTAGCTATGGGTTTGTCAAATATGGCCTTTATTTTGTGAAGGTATATTCCCTCTAAACCCACTTTGTGACAGTTTTTATCATGGACAGATGTTGAATTTTGTCAAATGTTTTTTTTTTCTGCATCTACTGAAATGATCATATTATTTTTACCTTTCATTTTGTTAATGTGGTACATCATGCTGATTGATTGCATATATTGAACCATCTTTGCCTTAATAGAATAAACACAACTTGCTTGCAGTGAGTGACCTTTTTAGTGTATTTTTGAATTTGGTTTGATAATATTTTGTTGAGGGATTTTTCATCTATGCTCTTCAGGGATATTGGTATATAATTTTGTTTTTCATTTTTTAGAATAGTTTAAGAAGTGTACATATTAATAGTTCTTGAAATATTTAGTAGAATTCACCTATAAAGACATCTGGTCCCGGACTTTGATTGTTGAAAGTTTTTTGATTACCAATTAAATTTCTTTACTAGTAATTGGTCTGTTCATATTTTCTGTTTCTTTATGATTCAGTCTTGGACATTTGTATGCTTCAAAAAATGATTTTTTATAGGTTGACCAACTTTCTGGCATGGACTTTTTAATGGTAATTTCTTATTTTTTTTCTATTTTTTGTATTTTTCTGGTGCCAGTTATAACTTCTTATGTGTTTGTGACTTTGTTTAGTTGAGTTTTTTTTTCTTTATTTGTCTGGTTAAAGGTTAATCAATTTTGCTTATCTCCCCAAAAGACTAGCTTTTGGTCCCATTAATATTTAATATCATTTTAATCTATATTTCATGTATTCCCACTTTGATATTTATTATTTCTTTCCTTCTACTAACTTTGGGCTTTATTTTTTCCTCTTTAGTTCATTTAGGTGTAAGTTCAAATTGTTTACTTGAGATTTTTCTTGTTTCTTATGTTAGGTCTTTATTGTTATAAACTTTCTTTTTATTTATTTTTTTAACTTTTTAAATGTTTATTTATTTTTGAGAGAGAGAAAGAGAGCACAAGGAGGTAACGGGCAGAGAGACAGAAAGGCAGAGAACTGAAGCAGGCTCCAGGCTCTGAGCTGTCAGCACAGAGCCGACATGGGATTCAAACCCACAAATGTGTTATATCATGACCTGAGCCAAAGTCAGATGCTCAGCTGACTGAGTCACCCAGGTACCCCATAAGCTTACTTTTTAGAACTGCTTTGCTGCATCCTAAAGATTTTGAACTGTATTATTTCAATTTTTATTTGCCTCCAGATATTTCTTGGTTTCTTCTTTGATTTGTTTATTGACCCATTTTTTTGTGGTAACTAGCTTTTTTAGCCACCATGTTTTTTTTTCTTGTAATTGATTTCTCATAATATTATGGTTGGAAAATATATGTTCAATCTTTTTAATTTATTGAGAATTATTTTGTAGCCTATTATGTCTTGTCCTAGGAAAATATTCCATGTTCGCTTGAAAAAATGTGTATTCTGCTGTTTGAGGATAACATGTTCTATAAATATGTGTTAAGTCAATTTCATTTAATATGTAGTTCAAAAATATTTTTTCTCATTGATTTTTTCTGTCTCAATGATGTATTCACTAATGTAAGTGGAGTGTTAAAGTCCCCTACTATTATTGTATTACAGCATTACTCCCATTATGTATCTAAATATTTGCTTTAAATATTTAGATGCTTCTGTGCTGACAGAGACTGTGTGTGTGTGTGTGTGTGTGTGTGTGTGTATATATATATATATATATATATATATATATATAATTGTTATATCCTCTTATTGTATTGATCCTTTTAGCATTATGATATGACCTCTTTTGCCTCTTATTGCAATCTTCCAAAACCTATATTATCTGATTGAGTATTGTTACCTGAGTTTTCTTTTTGCTTCCATTTGCATACAATATATTTTGTCACTCCTTCACTATAAGTCTGTATGTGTCTTTATATCTAAAGTGAGTCTACTGGCAGCAAAAAGATGAGTCTTGTTTTTTATACATTCAGTCAATCTATATCTTTTTATTGGAGAATTTATATGTTTACATCAGTAGTAATTGAAAAAGTGAGTATTTATAATTGATAATGTAATTATGGATAGATATGTACTAATTCCATTCTGTTAATTTTTTCTGCATGCTTTTATATTATTCTCTATTCCTTTCTTCTTCTCTTACTCTTCGTTTCTTGCACTTCTCCAAGTAAAATGTATTCTTTTTATAATTTTCTTTCATCTAGTTATGGCCTTTTGTTTCCACTTAAAGGATTTTCTTTAACATTCCTTTTAAGGAAGATTTAGTGGTGAAGAACTACTTCAAAATTGTTTGGAAAAAGTTTTCTTTTTAAATTGAAGTATAGTTGACACATAATGTTCCTTTAGTTTCAGGTGTACAATATAATGATTTGACAACTCTATATGTTATGCTATATTCACCACAAATGCAATTAGTATCTGTCACCATTCAGCAGTACTACAATACCATTGACTATATTCCCTATGCTGTAACATCCATCCCTGTGACTTATTCATTCCATAACTGTAACCTTGTACCTTCCACTCCCCTTAACAATTTTGCCCATCCTCCAACCCTTCTGGTAACCATTAATTTGTTCTCCGAATATTGGATCTATTTCTGCTTTTTTTTCTTGTTCATTTGTTATGTTTTTTTTTAATTCCACATATAAATGAAATCATCTGGTATTTGTCTTTCTCTGACTTATCCTTAGCATAGTGCCCTCTGATCCATTCATGTTTTTATTAAATGGCACAAACTGATTTTTAAAATATTTTTTAATGTTTATTTATTTTTGAGAGACAGAACATGAGCAAGGGACGGGCAGGGAGAGAGGGAGACACAGAATCTGAAGCAGTCTACAGGCTCTGAGCTTTCAGCACAGAGCACAACACAGGGCTCAAACTCATGAACCATGAGATCATGAACTGAACCAAAGTTGGATGCTTGACTGAGTCATGATGGTGCCCCAGCACAAACTCATTTTTTTGTGTGTAATATTCATATATATATATATATATATATATAATCACAATTATTTATCCATTAAGCTATCAATGGACATTTATATTGTTTCTGTATCTTGGCTATTTATATAATGTTTCAGTAAAGTTAGGGGATTCATATATCTTTTTTTATATATGAGGTTTATTGTCAAATTGGTTTCCATACAACACCCAGTGCTCATCCAAAAAGGTGCCCTCCTCAATACCCACCACCCACCCTCCTCTCCCTCTCACCCTCCATCAACCCTCAGTTTGTTCTAAGTATTTAAGAGTCTCTTATGCTTTGACTCTCTCCCACTCTAACCTCTTTTTTTTCCTTCCCCTCCCCCATGGGTTTCTGTTAAGTTTCTCAGGATCCACATAAGAGTGAAAACATATGGTATCTGAATTTCTCTGCATGGCTTATTTCACTAAACATCACACTCTCCAGTTCCATCCACGTTGCTACAAAGGGCCATATTTCATTCTTTCTCATTGCCATGTAGTACTGCATTGTGTATATAAACCACAGTTTCTTTATCCATTCATCAGTTGATGGACATTTAGGCTCTTTCCATAATTTGGCTATTGTTGAGAGTGGTGCTATAAACATTAGGGTACAAGTGCCCCTATGCATCAGTACTCCTGTATCCCTTGGGTAAATTCCTAGCAGTGCTACTGCTGGGTCATAGGGTAGGTCTATTTTTAATTTGTTGAGGAACCTCCACACTGTTTTCCAGAGTGGCTGCACCAATTTGCATTCCCACCAACAGTGGAAGAGAGTTCCCGTTTCTCCACATCTTCTCCAGCATCTATAGTCTCCTGATTTGTTCATTTTGGCCACACTGACTGGCGTGAGGTGATATCTGACTGTGGTATTGATTTGTATTTCCCTGATGAGGAGCGACATTGAACATCTTTTCATGTGCCTGTTGGCCATCCGGATGTCTTCTTTAGAGAAGTGTCTATTCATGTTTTCTGCCCATTTCTTCACTGGGTTATTTGTTTTTCAGGTGTGGAGTTTGGTGAGCTCATTATAGATTTTGGAGACTAGCCCTTTGTCCGATATGTCATTTGCGAATATCTTTTCCCATTCCGTTGGTTGCCTTTTAGTTTTGTTGGTTGTTTCCTTTGCTGTACAGAAGCTTTTTATCTTCATACGGTCCCAGTAGTTCATTTTTGCATTTAATTTCCTTGCCTTTGGGGATATGTCAAGTAAGAAATTGCTACGGCTGAGGTCAGAGAGGTCTTTTCCTGCTTTCTCCTCTAAGGTTTGGATGGTTTCCTGTCTCACATTCAGGTCCTTTATCCATTTTGAGGTTATTTTTGTGAATGGTGTGAGAAAGTGGTCTAGTTTCAACCTTCTGCATGTTGCTGTCCAGTTCTCCCAGCACCATTTGTTAAAGAGACTGTCTTCTTTCCATTGAGTGTTCTTTCCTGCTTTGTCAAAGATGAGTTGGCCATACGTTTGTGGGTCTAGTTCTGGGGTTTCTATTCTATTCCATTGATCTATGTGTCTGTTTTTGTGCCAATACCCTGCTGTCTTGATGATTACAGCTTTGTAGTAGAGGCTAAAGTCTGGGATTGTGATTCCTTCTGCTTTGGTCTTCTTCTTCAAAATTACTTTGGCTATTTGGGGCCTTTTGTGGTTCCATATGAATTTTAGGATTGCTTGTTCTAGTTTCGAGTAGAATGCTGGTGCAATTTTGATTGGGATTGCATTGAATGTGTGGATGGCTTTGGGTGGTATTGACATTTTGACAATATTTATTTTTCCAATCCATGAGCACGGAATGTTTTTCCATTTCGTTATATCTTCTTCAATTTCCTTCATAAGCTGTCTATAGTCTTCAGCATACAGATCTCATACATCTTTGGTTAGATTTATTCCTAGGTATTTTATGCTTCTTGGTGCAATTGTGAATGGGATCAGTTTCTTTATTTGTCTTTCTGTTGCTTCATTGTTAGTGTATAAGAATGCAACTGATTTCTGTACATTGATTTTGTATCCTGCTACTTTGTTGAATTCATGTATCAGATCTAGCAGACCTCTGGTGGAGTCTATCAGATTTTCCATGTATAGTATCATGTCATCTGCAAAAAGCGAAAGCTTGACTTCATCTTTGCCAATTTTGATGCCTTTGATTCCCTTTTGTAGTCTGATTGCTGATGCTAGCACTTCCGACACCATGTTAAACAATACCGGTGAGAGTGGACATCCCTGTCATGTTCCTGATCTCAGGGAAAAAGCTCTGTTTTCCCCATTGAGGACGATGTTAGCTTTGGGCTTTTCATAAATGGCTTTTATGATCTTTAAGTATGTTCCTTCTATCCCGACTTTCTCAAGCGTTTTTATTAAGAAAGGTTGCTGAAATTTGTCAAAGGCCTTTTCTGCATCGATTAACAGCATCGTATGGTTCTTATCTTTTCTTTTATTAATGTGATGTATCACATTGATTGATTTGCGAATGTTGAACCAGCCCTGCATCCCAGGAATGATTCCCAGTTGATCATGGTGAATAATTCTTTTTATATGCCGTTGAATTCGATTTGCTAGTGTCTTGTTGAGAATTTTTGCATCCATCTTCATCAGGGATATTGGCCTGTAGTTCTCTTTTTTTACTGGGTCTCTGGTTTAGGAATCAAAGTAATACTGGCTTCATAGAATGAGTCTGGAAGTTTTCCTTCCCTTTCTATTTCTTGGAAGAGCTTGAGAAGGATAGGTATTATCTCTGCTTTAAACGTCTGGTAGAACTCCCCTGGGAAGCCATCTTGTCCTGGACTCTTATTTGTTGGGAGATTTTTGATGACTGATTCAATTTCTTTGTTGGTTATGAGTCTCTTCAAGCTTTCTATTTCCTCCTGATTGAGTTTGGAGGTGTGTGGGGGTTTAGGAATTTGTCCATTTCTTCCACGTTGTCCAGTTTGTTGGCATATAATTTTTCATAGTATTCCCTAATAATTGCTAGTATTTCTGAGGGATTGGTTGTCATAATTCCATTTTCATTCATGATTTTATCTATTTGGGTCATCTCCCTTTTCTTTTTGAGAAGCCTTACTAGAGGTTTATCAATTTTGTTTATTTTTTCAAAAACCAACTCTTGGTTTCGTTGATCTGCTCTACAGTTTTTTTAGTTTCTATATTGTTTATTTATCCTCTGATCTTTATTATTTCTCTTCTTCTGCTGGATTTAGGCTGTCTTAACTGTTATGCTTCTATTTCCTTTAGGTGTGATGTTAGATTTTGTATTTGGGATTTTTGTTGTTTCTTGAGATAGGCCTGGATTGCAATGTATTTTCCTTTCTGGACTGCTTTCACTGCATCCCAAAGCGTTTGGATTGTTGTATTTTCATTTTCGTTTGTTTCCATATATTTTTTAATTTCTTCTCTAATTGCCTGGTTGACCTATTCATTCTTTAGTAGGGTGTTCTTTAACCTCCATGTTTTTGGAGGTTTTCCAGATTTTTTCCTGTGGTTGATCTCAAGCTTCATCACATTGTGGTCTGAAAGTATGCATGGTGTGATCTCAATTCTTGTATAATTATGAAGGGCTGTTTTGTGATCCAGTTTGTGATCTATCTTGGAGAGTGTTCCATGTGCAGTCGAGAAGAAAATACATTCTGTTGCTTTGGGATGCAGACTTCTAAATATATCTGTCAAGTCCATCTGATCCAATGTATCATTCACGGCACTTGTTTCTTTATTGATCATGTGTCTAGATGATCTATCCATTTCTGTAAGTGGAGTGTTAAAGTCCCCGGCAATTACCACATTCTTATCAATACGGTTGCTTATGTTTGTGAGTAATTGTTTTATATATTTGGGGGATCCTGTATTCAGCGCATAGACATTTATAATTGTTAGCTCTTCCTGATGGATAGACTCTGTGATTACTATATAATGCCCTTCTTCATCTCTTGTTACACCCTTTAATCTAAAGTCTAGTTTGTCTGATATAAGTATGGCTACTCCAGCTTTCTTTTGACTTCCAGTGGCAAGATAAATACTTCTCCATCCCCTCACTCTCAATCTAAAGGTGTCCTCAGGTCTAAAATGAGTCCTTTTTTGACAGCAAATAGATGGGTCTTGTTTTTTTATCCATTCTGATACCCTATGTCTTATGGTTGGCGCTTTTAGTCCATTTACATTCAGTGTTATTATAGAAAGATATGGGTATTAGAGTCATTGTGAGGTCTGTAGGTTTCATGCTTGTAGCGATGTCTCTGGTACTTTGTCTCACAGCATCCCCCTTAGGACCTCTTGTAGGGCTGGTTTAGTGGTGATTAATTTCTTCAGTTTTTGTTTGCTTGGGAAGACCTTTATCTCTCCTTCTATTCTAAATGACAGACTTGCTGGATAAAGGATTCTCGGCTGCATATTTTTTCTGTTCATTACATTGAAGATCTCCTGCCATTCCTTTCTGGCCTGCCAAATTTCAGTAGAGAGATTGGTTACGAGTCTTAGAGGTCTCCCTTTATATGTCAGAGCATGTTTATCTCTAGCTGCTTTCAGAATTTTCTCTTTATCTTTGTATTTTGCCAGTTTCACTATGATATGTCATGCAGAAGATCAATTCAAGTTACGTCTGAAGGGAGTTCTCTGTGCCTCTTGGATTTGAATGCCTTTTTCCTTCCCCAGATCCGGGAAGTTCTCAGCTATTATTTCTTCAAGTACACCTTCAGCACCTTTCCCTCTCTCTTCCTCTTCTGGAATACCAATTATGCATAGATTATTTCTCTTTAGTGCATCACTTATTTCTCTAATTTTCCCCTCATACTCCTGGATTTTTTTATCTCCCTTTGTCTCAGCTTCTTCTTTTTCCATAATTTTCTCTTCTAGTTCACCTATTCTCTCCTCTGCCTCTTCAATCCGAGCTGTAGTTCTCTCCATTTTATTTTGCAACTTGTTGATACCATTTCTTAGCTCCCCCTGGCTGTTTCTTTGTCCCTTGATCTTTGTAGCAAGAGATTCTCTGCTGTCCTTTATACTGTTTTCAAGCCCAGTGATTAATTTTATGACTGTTATTCTAAATTCACATTCTGTTATATTGTTTAAATCATTTTTGATCAGTTCGTTAGTTGTTGTTATATCCTGGACGTTTTTCTCAGGGGAATTCTTCCGTTTCGTCATTTTGGATAGTCCCTGGAGTGTCGAGGACCTTCAGGGCACTTCCCCTGTGGTGTCTTGATTGACTTGCGTTGTTGGAAGGGGCCGCGGTCAGACCTGATGTCTGTCCCCATCTCACTTCTGGGGCCACAGTCAGACTGGTGTGTGCCTTCTCTTCCCCTTTCCTAGGGGCGGTATTCACTGTGGGGTGGGGTGGTCTGTCTGTGTTACTTGCACACTGCCAGGCTTGTGGTGCTGGGGACCTGGCGTATTAGCTGGGGTGGATCGGCAAGGTGCACAGGGGTGGGTGGGGTAGGCTCAGGTCGCTTTTCCTTCTGAGATCCACTTCAGGAGGGGCCCTGCAGCACCAGGAGGGAGTCAGACCCACTAGAGGGATGGATCTGCAGAAGCACAGAGTTGCGTGTTTGCAGGGTGCAAGCAAGTTCCCTGGCAGGAACTGGTTCCCTTTGGAATATTGGCTGGGGTCTGGGCGAGGGAGATGGCGCTGTTGAGTGACTTTGTTCCCCGCCAAGCTGAGCTTTGTCCTCCGGGGCTCAACAACTCTCTATCCCATTGTCCTCCAGCCCTCCCGTTCTCCAAGCAGAGCTGTTACCTTATAACCTTCCAGATGTCAAGTCCCGCTTGCTGTGGGAACACACTCCGTCCAGCCCCTCCGCTTTTGCAAGCCAGACTTGGGGGCTCTGCTTGGCCGGGGGGGGGTGCCGCCCCTCTACCCTGGCTCCCTCCCCCCAGTCCGTGGAGCGTGCATGCCTCTCCGCCCTTCCTACCCTCTTCCGTAGGCCTCTCGTCTGCACTTGGCTCCGGAGACACCGTTCTCTGCATATATCTTTTTGAATTAGTGTTTTTATCAAATAAATGTGATCCACCAGATTAACAAAATAACGATATAAATCATACAATGATCTCAATAAGAAGCATATAAAGGATTTGACAAAATTTAACATCATTTCATGATTTTAAAAAATCTCAACAAACTAGTTATAGAAGGAACATACCAAACATAATAAAAGCCAAATATGAAAAATCCACAGACAACATTATACTCAATGGTGAAAAACTGAGAGCTTTAAGTTCAATAACAAGACAGGGATGTCTACACTCACCACCTATTCAGCTACTACTGGAAGTTATAGCCATAGCAATAAGGCAAGAAAAGTTGGTAAGGAAGAAGTAAAATTGTCACTATTTGCAAATGATATAATATTATACATAGAACGCTATAAAAAGTCCATGAAAAATAAACTACTAAAAATAATAAGTGAATGCATTAAGGTTGCAGGATACAAAGTTAATATGCAGAAATCTGATGTGTTTCTATACACTAATGACAAAATAGCAGAAAATGTCTGTGAAATTCTTTATCTCTTGTTCAATTCTCAATAATAATATTGCTGAATAAGGTGTTCTGGGTGTAGGATTTTTCCTTTTAGGTCTTTTGGCTTGCAAAATTTCTGCTGAGAAATGAACTGTCAGCCATATTGTGTTTCCCAAACAGTGTGTAACTGTTTGTTTTTATCTTGCTGCAATTAAAATTCTCTCTTTATCTGTAATTATTGCCATTTATTATTTTTTTCCTTGGTATGGACATCCTTGTGTTCATCTTTTGGGGAACTCTCTGTGCTTCCTGGACCTAGATGTATTGTTTTCCTTATCCATATTAAGAGAGTATTCAGGGGCGCCTGGGTGGTGCAGTCGGTTAAGCGTCCGACTTCAGCCAGGTCACGATCTCGCAGTCCATGAGTTCGAGCCCCGCGTCGGGCTCTGGGCTGATGGCTCAGAGCCTGGAGCCTGTTTCTGATTCTGTGTCTCCCTCTCTCTCTGCCCCCTCCCCCGTTCATGCTCTGTCTCTCTCTGTCCCAAAAATAAATAAACGTTGAAAAAAAATTAAAAAAAAAAAGAGAGTATTCAGCTTTAAATTTCTTCAAATATATTTTCTGCCCCCTTATCTTTCTCTTATCCTTCTGGGGTCTTGTAATTTAAATGTTACTATGTGAGGGGTGCTTGGGTGTCTCAATAGGCTAAGCATCCAACTCTTGATTTTGGCTCAGATCATGATCCCACAGTTTATGAGATCAAGCCCCACGTAAGACTCTGTGCTGATAACATGGAGCCTGCTTAGGATTCTCTCTCTCTCTTTCTCTTTCTCTCTCCTTCTTTTCCCCCTCAGTTCTCACATACAATAAAGATTAAAAAATAAACGTTACTATGTAAGATGATGTCACAAAGATCCTTAACATATTCTCATTATTATTTCTTTTTCTTTTTTGCTGTGCAGCTCTGTTGCACTCCACTACACATGTCTTAGGGTCCTGGCTGCTGCTGCCCTGTGATCCATGGAGATATGTTGGCCTTCAGCCTGGCTGTCTTTAATGAGTCACTGTGACTACTGTGGGTACAATGGTGGGCAGGGTTTGTCCCAAATATTTCTGGAATTCCTGACTATAGGTGCTAAGCTGACCTTCAGCCTGACTGTCTCCAATGAGCTGCTGTGACTGCTGTGGGTGAGGTGGTGGTCAGGGTTTGCTCCTCACCTACCAAGGGCAGGAGTAGCTTTAGGGGTATACTGTTCTTGGATGGGGCTGCCTACCGGGTTTGTTGGTGTGGGAACTGCTTTGAAAGGGCACCTGCCAGGATGTGGTTGTTGCATGGAGTGGCAAACAGGAAAACTCTGGGCAGGGCATACAGTGTTGGAAAGGTTGATGCATAGTGTCAGAAATGGCTCAAAAAACTATCTGGGTATCTATGCTGGTGAAGAGTGAGAAAAGTGGTGCTTGCCAGAACTTTTGTTCCTCAAGAAAGCTACTTCAGACACCTTCTGGCACACATCCTAAAATTCACCAATAAATCTCCACATATGCCACAGGTTCTTTCCAAACTGCTGCTTCTGTATGTGTCTTGAGCCTAGTTATTTAGCATAATATCCCTTAAGGTGGAACGTCAGTTTCCTATCACCCTCTGACTCTCCTAGAGTTAACCTCTGATGATTTTTAAAGCTCCCAAAGTTAAGCCTCACTAATTCTCAAAGTCAGACCTTATGGGAACTTGCCTTCCTGTGTGTGGGTCCCCAGGGTCACTGCTGCCTTTGTGGGATTTGACCCTTTGATGTCACTCTCATTTCTGGGTGTTTGGATGAGAGTTTGGTTCTTAATTGCATCTTTGCCCTTACTACCCTTTCCAATGTGGCATTTTCCCTATGATTATCTGTAGAATATTTGTTCTGTCAGTCTTCAGACTAAATTGCAAAATATGCTGTCATTGCCTTGGTTGATCTATTGGAGGTGCGGAGCTCAGGATCCTCTTGCTCTGCCATCTTCCTTTCCTCATCTATCATTGTGGTTTTGACAAACATCTTTTCATGTCTTTATTGGACATTTGTTTATGTGGGTTTTTTTTGTGGTTTCAAGTTTTTATTTAAATTCCAGTTAGTTAACATACAGTGTAATATTAATTTAAGATATAGGATTTAGTGATTCTTCACTTACATACAACACCCAGTTCTCATCACAACAACTGCCCTCCTTAATATACATCACCCATTTTACTGATCCTCTGCCCACCTCCCCTCCAACAACCCTGTTTGTTCGCCATAGTTGAGTCTGTTTCTTGGTTTGCCTCTCTTTTTCCCCACTATGTTCATCTATTTTATATATTAAATTCCACATATGAATGAAATCATATGGTATTTGTTTTTCTCTGACTGATGTATTTTGCTTAGCATAATACTCTCTAGCTCCATCAACAGTTTTGCAAATGGCAAGATTTCTTTCCTTATAATGGCTGAGTAAAATTTGATTGTATATATAAATATACCACCACTTCTTTATCCATTCATCAGTGAATGGACATTTGGGCTCTTTCAATAATTTGGCTATTGTTGATAATGCTACTATAAACATCGAGTGCATGTATCCCTTCAGATCAGTATTTTTGTATCTTTTGGGAAAAATACCTTGTAGTGCAATTGCTGGGACATAAGGTTAACTTTTTGAGGAACCTCCATCCAGTTTTCCAGAGTGGCTGCACCAGTTTGCATTCCCACCAACAGTGTAAGAGGGTTCCCCTTTCTCTGCATCTTTGCCAAGACCTATTGTTTCCTTTGCTGTTTGTTTTAGTCATTTTGACAGTTGTGAGTTGATATCTCACCATAATTTTAATTCATAGTTCCCTGATTAAGAGTGATGTTGAGCATCTTTTCATGTGTCTATTAGCCATTTGTATGTCTTTGAAAAAGTGTCTATTCATGTCTTCTGCCAATTTTCAAACAAGATTATTTGATTTTTGGTGTTAAATTTCATAAGTTCTTTATGTATTTTGAATACTAACTCTTTATCAGATATCATTTGCAATTATGATATGACCTCCCAATCCGAAGGTTGCCTTTTAGTTTCATTGATTGTTTCCTTCACCCTGCAGATTTTATCATTTGTGTAGTCTCTTTGGAGAGATATCTATTCATACTCTTTGTCCATATATTAATTGGGTTACTTGTACTTTAATTATTGATTTTTACGTGTCCTTTTATATTTTAAAAAACATTTATTGTCAGACATATCATTTGCAAATATTTTCTCCCACTCAATGGGTTTACTTTTTACTTTTTCAATAGTATCTTTTGAAGCATTAAAGTTTTAAATTTTTGACAAAGCCCACTTTATGTATTATTTTCTTTGGTTGCTGTCTTAGTCACCTCTGGCTGTCATAACAAGATACAATAGACTTGTTAGCTTAAATGACAAATATTTATTACTCATAGTTATGAAGAATGGAAAAGTCCAAGATCAAGGTGCCAGTATATTTGGTTCCTGGTGAGAACTCTCTTCCTGACGTAAACTGCCGCCTTCTCACTGTGTCTTCCTGTGATGAAGAGGAAGAGAGAGCTCTGATCTCTTTCTTCTCATATAAGGACTCTAATCCCATCTCACCCTCATGATATCATTTTAAGCTAATTACTTCCCCCAAAGCCCCACTTCCAAATACCATCATATAGGTGATTAACTCTGCAGCATCAGGATTATGAGGGAACTCAGACATTCAGTCCATAGCAGTTGCTCTTATTTTTGATGCCTTCTCTGCGAAACTGCTGCCTAAACCAAAGTTGTAAAGATTTACACTTCAGTTTTCTGCTAAGTGTTTTTTTTTTAAGTTTGTATCATAGATTTGGGTATTTAATCCAATTGTCAGTTTTGTGTATTGTGGGAAATGCAGGAGAGAAGCATCAAAGAAAAAGACTTCAAAAGGGAAGGGCTGGAGAAGGTGCAAGGCCTTAGGACATGTTTACACAGCTGAACGTGGCTGCAGTTCTTAACATTGTAGGGCCTGATCCTCCTTCACATTTGACCTTTCCTAGTGATACAGAAACCAGTTAACTCGAAATTCAACCTTGAAAAGCTAAACCATTAGATTGATTAACACACTTGCTTAGCTGACTTTACGCACATAGTATTTAGCAATTATCCTAATAAAAAGAAGCTTCATTCTAGAGTTGGGGCCTCATTCCAACTCAAGTATGAGGACCCTCACTTAACTGCACTTTGCGGACTCATCTTTTGCGACTCCGGTCATAGTCCCTGCAACAGTGTATGATGTAAATTGTGGGCCTAACTTCATTCTTTTACATGTGTAGATTAAGTTGTCCTAGCACCATTTGTTGAAAAGATTATTATTTCCCTATCAATGTCTTATTACCCATGTTGATAATCAACTGATGCTAATGGATAGGTATATTTCTGAACTCTTTTATTTTATTGGTGTACCTTTTTATTCTTATGACAGTATCACACTGTCTTGATTACTACTGTAGCTTTGTAGCAAGGTTTTGGATTTGGAAGTGTAAGCCCTCCAAATTTGTTGTTCTTCAAGATTGTTTTGGTTATTCTGCATCATTTTATTTACATAAGAATTTTAGTGTCAGCTTGTCACTAAAGTTTCAGCTACTAATTGCTGAGAAAAATGCAGTTGGAATTTTGATAGGGATCTCACTGAATCTGTAGATAAGTTTAGAATGTATTAATACTAAAAATATTAAGACTTCTAATTCTTATAAATGGAATATCATTTTATTTTCTTATAATTTTTTTGATGCTTTCAATGATATTTTGAAGCTTACTATGTTCAAATCTTCATTTTGTTTATATTTGTTCTTAAGTGATTTTTTTCATGCTCTTATACATAAAATTGTATTCATTTTCAATTTTTTGTTGCTAGTGTATAGAAATACAATTTATTTTTTGTATATTGATCTCATACTAAAGTACTTACTGAATTGGCTTATTAGCTCTAATAGTTTTTCTTGACACTTTAGGATTTACTATATTGTGCCATTAGAAAAGTAATTTTTTTACAAAGTAATTTTATTTCTCTTTTTCCATTTCTATGTTTTTTATTTATTTTTCTCGCCTGATTGCCATTGCTGGAAACTCCAGTAGAAGGTTAAATGGAAGTGGTGAAATCAGACACATTTGTCTTGTTTCTGATCTAAAGGTGAATGCAATCAGTCTCTCACCATTATGATGTAGCTGCGGATTTTTCACAGGTTCCTTTGTCAGTTTGAAGAAGTTTCTTTCTATTCCTTATTTGAGTGTTTTTATCATGAAAGATTTTGAATCATGCCATAATATTTTTCTGCATCTTATTGGTATTATCATGTGATGTTTGTCCTTTCTGCAATTGAAATAGAACAGTACATTGATTTGTTTTGACATATTATTTCAACCTTGTATTCCAGAGAATAAATCCATTTTGGTCATGTTTATGATGCTTTTTATATGTCATTGGATTTTGCTTGTATTTTTTTTTAGAATTTTTGCATTTATACTCATAAGGAAATGCCCCCATAGTGTATTTATTTGTTTGTTTGTTTGCTATTGGTATCAGGGTAATATTAGCTTGATGGAACGAGTTGGAAACTTTTCATTGTTCTTTCATAGAGTTTGCGAAGATGTGATATTAATTCTATCCTTAAATGTTTAATATAATTGTGAAGTGTGGCCAACTGTTCCTGGGCTTTTTGTTTTGTTTTGTTTAGTACCCTATTCGTTATTAATTAAACATCTTTACTTGTTATCTGTATATTCACATTTTCATTTATTCCTCTGTTTTATAGTTTTTGTCTTTCGAGGAATTTGTTTATTTTATCTAGGTTTCCTAATTTCTTTTCATGCAATTCTTCATATTGCCTTAGAATCTTTTCATTTATTTATGTGAAGTTTACAGTATGTACCTTCATTCACTTCTGGTTTTGTTATTTTTATCTTTCTTTTCCTTTCTGAACTTAGCCAAAAGTTTTTTAATTGCATTGACATCTTCCAAAAACAATAACAACAACAACAACAACAACTTGTGATCTCATTGTTTTTGTTTTAATTACCTATTTCACTATTTTAATTCTAATCTTTATTATTTCTTTTTTAATGCTGGCTATGTGTTTAGTTTGTTCCATTGCATAAAGTTTAAGGTACAGTATGAGATTATTGATTTCATATCTTCTTCTTCAATAAGGTGTTTAAAGTTGTAAATTTCCTTTTAAGCATGATCTTAACGGTGTCCCATATTTACTTTGTTGTTTTTTTTCATTTTCTTTAATACCAAAGTTTTTAATATTATTTCCTATTTGACCCATTTAGTTTTAAGCAGAATGTTTTAAAATTTCCATATAATTTTTAATTTCTAAAATTTCTTTCAGTTATTAATTTTGAATTTGTTTCCATGTGTTTAAAGAATATACTTAGGATGATCTCAATCCTTTAAATGTATTAAGATTTCTTTATGGCATTACATATGATATATCTTGGAGAATGTTTCATGTACATGTGTCAAAAATGTGTATTCTCTTACTGTTGGTTTGAGTGCTCCATAGTTAGGTTGAGTTGGTTTATACTCAAGTGTTCTGTTTCCACATGAAATATCTGTCTGATGTTATCCTATCCATTATGTAAAGTGGGATATTGTATTTCATTATTGCTGTTGAATTGTGTATTTCTCTTCCAATTATGTAAGTTTTAAAATCATTTATTGTAAAGCTTTGTTGTTTGAGGCATATATGTTCATGATTGCTATATGTTCTTGAAGGATTGACAATTTTATCATTGCACATGTACCCCAATGTTTATAGCAGCACTTTAAACAATAGTCAAATTATGGAAAGAGCCTAAATGTCCATCAACTGATGAATGGATAAAGAAATTGTGGTTTATATACACAATGGAATATTACATGGCAATGAGAAAAAATGAAATATGACCTTTTGTAGCAACGTGGATGGAACTGGAGAGTGTGATGCTAAGTGAAATAAGCCATACAGAGAAAGACAGATACCATATGGTCTCACTCTTATGAAAGATTCTTTTAAGGCAGTACTGAATTAGGATTCCTAGTATTTTACTGAAAATTTTTCATCTATATTTATCAGGAATTATAGGTCTGTACTTTACTGGTGTTATTCTTTTCTTGCTTTGGTATCAAGATGATGCAAGCCTTGTAAAACTAGTTGGGGAGTGTTCAATCCTTTTCAACTTTTTGGAAGATTTTAAGAAGTATTGGTATTAATTCTTTGAATGTTTAGTAGAATTCACCAGTGAAGCCATCTGGTCTTGAGCTGTACTTCATGGAAACGTTCCATTACTGATTCCATACCCTTACTAATAATTGGTCTGTTAATTTTTTTTATTTATTCCTGATTCAGTCTTGGTGGGTTGTGTGTTTCTATGCATTTTTTTTCTATTTATTCTTTGGTGTGCAATATGTTGGTATATATTTTTAAATAGTAACTTCTTGGGGTTCCAGGGTGTCTCAGTCAGTTAGCGCCCAACTCTGGTTTTGGCTCAAGTCACGATCTCACAGTTTGTGAGTTCTAGCCCCGTGTTAGGCTCTGCATTGATGACTGTGGAGCATGCTTGTGATTCTCTGTCTCCTTTTCTCTGTATCTTTCCCCCACGGTCTCTCTATCTCTGTCTCTCAAAAAATAAATAAATACACATTAAAAAATAGTAACTTCTTGTGATACTTCACGTTTCTTTGTTACTAGTTTTAATATCTACTCTTAATAGTTTTGTTAATTTGGTTCCTCTCTCTTTTTCTTGCTTAATCTGGCTAAAAGTTTCTCAGTTTTGTCTAACTTTTCAAGGAACCATCTCTTAGTTTTCTTAATCTTTTCTATTGTTTTGTCTGTTCTCTCTTTCATTTATTTCTGCTTTAAATTTTCTTAAAACCCTCCTTCTGCCAATTTTGAAATCTGATCTTTTTTTTGTTTGTTTATTGAGGCAGAGAGTTAGGTTGTTTATTTTCAATTGGTTGTTGTTATTTATTAATATAGGCATTATTTGTTATTAACTTCCACTTAGAAGTGCTTGTATTTCGTTCTTTAAATTTTCATATGTAGTGTTTCCATTTTCCTTTGTCTCAAGGTACTTTTTAATTTTCCCTTTACTTTCTTTTTTAATACATTAGTTCTTCAGGATAGTGCTATTAATTTCAATGTACTCAATATTTTTTTTGTTTTCCTCATGTTGCTTATTTCTATTTTTTAAAGTTTCTTTTTGTTTATCTTGAAAGAGAGACATAGAAAGGAAACGAGGGAGGGGCAGAGAGAGAGGGAGAGAGAATACCAAGCAAGCTCTGTGTTGTCAACACAGAACCTGATACAAGACTTGAACTCATGAACCATGAGATCATGACCTGAGCTAAAATCAAGAGCTACACACTTAACTGACTGAGCCTCTCAGGCACCATTATTTCTAGTTTCATACCATTATGGTCAGAGATGATATTTTATTTGATTACAGTCTTGAAATGTCTAAGACTTTTTTTGTGGGCTAACATATGATCTATCCTAAAAAAGTTTTACTTACACTCAAGGATAATGTATGTTCTGGTGTTATTAGAATGTTGGGAATATATTAGATAGGTCTATTTGGTCTAACGTGTTTGAATCTGCTGTTTCCTTATTGATTCTCTGATCTATGCATTGTTAAGAATAGGATATTAAAATCCCCACCTATTATTATATTGATATTTATATCTTACTTTAAGTCTGTTTATTTTTTCTGTATTTAGGTGCTCCAATATTTAGTGCCTAAATATGTATGATTATTAGATCTTCTTGATATATTGCACCCTTTATCTTTATATAATAATGATCTTCTTTTTCAATTTTTATCATGTTTAGTTTTTTTTAATATATGAAATTTATTGTCAGATTGGTTCCCATTCAACACCCAGTGATCATTCCAAAATATCCCTCTTCAATGCCCATCACCTACCCTTCCCTCATTCTCACCACCCCCATCAACCATCAGTTTGTTCTCAGTTGTAAGAGTCTCTTATGCTTTGGCTCTCTCCCACTCTAACCTCATTTTTTCCCCTCCCCCATAGGTGTTTGTTAAGTTTCTCAGGATCCACATAAGAGTGAAAAAATATGGTATCTGTCTTTCTCTGTATGACTTATTTCACTTAGCATCACACTCTCCAGTTCCATCCACATTGCTACAAAGGGCCATATTTCATTATTTCTCATTGCCACGTAGTACTCCACTGTTTATATAAACCACAATTTCTTTAACCATTCATCAGTTGATGGACATTTAAGCTCTTTCCACAATTTGGCTATTGTTGAGAGTGCTGCTATAAACATTGGGGAACAAGTGCCCCTATGCATCAGTACTCCCATATCCCTTGGGTAAATTCCTAGCAGTGCGACTGCTGGGTCATAGGGTAGGTCTATTTTTAATTTGTTGAGGAACCTCCACACTGTTTTCCAGAGTGGCTGCACCAGTTTGCATTCCCACCAACAGTGGAAGAGAGTTCCCGTTTCTCCACATCCTCTCCAGAATCTATAGTCTCCTGATTTGTTCATTTTGGCCACGCTGACTGGCATGAGGTGATATCTGAGTGTGGTTTTGATTTGTATTTCCCTGATAAGGAGTGACGTTGAACATCTTTTCATGTGCCTGTTGGCCATCCGGATGTCTTCTTTAGAGAAGTGTCTATTCATGTTTTCTGCCCATTTCTTCACTGGGTTATTTGTTTTTCGGGTGTGGAGTTTGGTGAGCTCTTTACAGATTTTGGATACTAGCCCTTTGTCCGATATATCATTTGCAAATATCTTTTCCCATTACGGTGGTTGCCTTTTAGTTTTGTTGGTTGTTTCCTTTGCTGTGCAGAAGCTTTTTATCTTCATAAGGTCCCAGTAATTCACTTTTGCTTTTAATTCCCTTGCCTTTGGGGATGTGTCGAGCAAGAGATTGCTATGGCTGAGGTCAAAGAGGTCTTTTCCTGCTTTCTCCTCTAAGGTTTTGATGGTTTCCTGTCTCACATTCAGGTCCTTTATCCATTTTGAGTTTATTTTTGAGAATGGTGTTTGAAAGTGGTCTAGTTTCAACCTTCTGCATGTTGCTGTCCAGTTCTCCCAGCACCATTTGTTAAAGAGACTGTCTTTTTTCCATTGGGTATTCTTTCCTGCTTTGCCAAAGATGAGTTGGCCATACGTTTGTGGGTCTAGTTCTGGGGTTTCTATTCTATTCCATTGGTCTATGTGTCTGTTTTTGTGCCAATACCATGCTGTCTTGATGATGACAGCTTTGTAATAGAGGCTAAAGTCTGGGATTGTGATTCCTTCTGCTTTGGTCTTCTTCAAAATTACTTTGGCTATTTGGGGCCTTTTGTGGTTCCATATGAATTTTAGGATTGCTTGTTCTAGATTCGAGAAGAATGCTGGTGTAATTTTGATTGGGATTGCATTGAATGTGTAGATCGCTTTGGGTAGTATTGACATTTTGACAATATTTATTATTCCAACCCATCATCATGGAATGTTTTTCCATTTCTTTATATCTTCTTCAATTTCCTTCATAAGCGTTCTATAGTTTTCAGCATACAGATCTTGTACATCTTTGTTGGAATTATTCCTAGGTATTTTATGCTTCTTGGTGCAATTGTGAATGGGATCAGTTTCTTTTTTTTTTAATTTTTTTTTCACAGTTTATTTATTTTTTTTTGGGACAGAGAGAGACAGAGCATGAACGGGGGAGGGGCAGAGAGAGAGGGAGACACAGAATCGGAAACAGGCTCCAGGCTCTGAGCCATCAGCCCAGAGCCTGACGCGGGGCTCGAACTCCCGGACCGCGAGATCGTGACCTGGCTGAAGTCGGATGCTTAACCAACTGCGCCTCCCAGGCGCCCCTGGGATCAGTTTCTTTATTTGTCTTTCTGTTGCTTCATTGTTAGTGTATAAGAATGCAACTGATTTCTGTACATTGATTTTGTATCCTGCAACTTTGCTGAATTCATGTATCAGTTCTAGCCGACATTTGATGGTGTCTCTCGGGTTTTCCATGTATAATATCATGTCATCTGCAAAAAGTGAAAGCTTGACTTCATCTTTGACAATTTTGATGCCTTTGATTTCCTTTTGTTGTCTGATTGCTGATGCTAGCACTTCAAACACTACGTTAAACAACAGCGGTGAGAATGGACATCCCTGTCGTGTTCCTGATCTCAGGGAGAAAGCTCTCAGTTTTTCCCCATTGAAGATGATGTGAGCTTTGTGCTTTTCATAAATGGCTTTTATGATGTTTAAGTATGTTCCTTCTATCCCGACTTTCTTGAGGGTTTTTATTAAGAAACGTTGCTGTATTTTGTCAAATGCCTTTTCTGCATCGATTAACAGCATCATATGGTTCTTATCTTCTCTTTTATTAATGTGATGTATCACGTTGATTGATTTGCGAATGTTGAACCAGCCCTGCAGCCCAGGAATGAATCCCACTTGATCATGGTGAATAATTCTTTTTATATGCTGTTGAATTCGATTTCCTAGTATCTTAATGAGAATTTTTGCATCCATATTCATCAGGGATATTGGCCAGTAGTTCTCTTTTTTTTACTGGGTCTCTGTCTTGTTTAGGAATCAAAGTAATACTGGCTTCACAGAATGGGTCTGGAAGTTTTCCTTCCCTTTCTATTTTTTGGAATAGCTTGAGAAGGATAGGTATTATCTCTGCTTTAAACGTCTGGTACAATTCCCCACGGAAGCCATATGGCCATGGACTCTTATTTGTTGGGAGATTTTGATGACTGATTCAATTTCTTCACTGGTTATGGGTCTATTCCAGCTTTCTACTTCCTCCTGTTTGAGTTTTGGAAGTGTGTGGGTGTTTAGGAATTTGTCCATTTCTTCCAGGTTGTCCAGTTTGTTGGCATATAATTTTTCATAGTATTCCATCATAATTGCTAGTATTTCTGAGGGATTGGTTGTCATAATTCCATTTTCATTTATGATTTTATCTATTTTGGTCATCTCCCTTTTCTTTTTGAGAAGCCTTGCTAGAGATTTATCAATTTTGTTTATTTTTTCAAGAAAACAACTCTTGGTTTCGTTGATCTGTTCTACAGTTTTTTTTAGATTCTATATTGTTTTTTTCTGCTCTGAAATTTATTATTTCTGTTCTTATGCTGGGTTTAGGGTATCTTTGCTGATCTGCTTCTATTTCCTTTAGGTGTGCTGTTAGATTTTGTATTTGGGATTTTTCTTGTTTCTTGAGATAGGCCTGGATTGCAATGTATTTTCCTCTCAGGACTCCCTTTGCTGCATCCCAAAGCGTTTGGATTGTTGTCTTTTCATTTTCATTTGCTTACATATATTTTTTTAATTTCTTCTCTAATTGCCTGGTTGACCCATTCATTCTTTAGTGGGGTATTCTTTAACCTCCATGCTTTTGGAGGTTTTCCAGACTTTTTCTTGTGGTTGATTTCAAGATTCATTGCATTGTGGTCCGAAAGTATGCATGATGTGATCTCAATTCTTGTATACTTATTAAGGGCTGTTTTGTGACCCAGTATGTGATCTATCTTGGACAATGCTCCATGTGCCCTTGAGAAGAACGTATATCCTGTTGCTTTGTGATGCATAGTTCTAAATATATCTGTCAAGTCCATCTGATCCAATGTATCATTCAGGGCACTTGTTTCTTTATTGCCCATGTGTCTAGATGATCTATCCATTGTTGTAAGTGGGGTATTAAAGTCCCCTGCAATTAACCCTTTTTTGTCAATAGGGTTGCTTATGTGGTAATTGTTTTATATATTTGGGGGCTCCCATATTCGATGCATAGACATTTATAATTGTTAGTTCTTCTTGATGGATAGACCCTGTAAATCATTATATAATACCCTTCTTCATCTTTTGTTCCAGCCTTTAATTTAAATTTTGTCTGATATGAGTATGGCTACTCCAGCTCTCTTTTGACTTCTAGTTGCATGATAAATAGTTCTGCCTACCCTTACTTTCAATCTGAAAGTGTCCTCAGGTCTAAAATGAGTCTCTTGTAGACAGCAAATAGATGGGTCTTGTTTTTTTCTTTCCATTCTAATACCCTATGTCTTTTGGTTGGCTCATTTAGACCATTTACATTCAGTGTTATTATAGAAAGATAGGGGTTTAGTGTCATTGTGATGTCCATAGGTTTCATGCTTGTAGCGATGTCTCTGGTACTTTGTATCACAGGACCCCCCTTAGGATCTCTTGTAGGGCTGCTTTAGTGGTGACGAATTCCTTCAGTTTTTGTTTATTTGGGAAGATCTTTATCTCTCCTTCTATTCTATATGACAGGTTTGCTGACGAGGATTCTCGGCTGCATATTTTCTGTTCGTCACATTGAAGATTTCATGCCATTCCTTTCTGGCCTGCCAAGTTTCAGTAGAGAGATCAGTCACAAGTCTTATTGGTCTCCCTTTATATGTTAGAGCACGATTATCCCTAGCTGCTTTCAGAATTTTCTCTTTATCCTTGTATTTTGCCAGTTTCATTATGATGTGTTGTGCAGATCAATTCAAGTTACGTCTGAAGGGAGTTTTCTGTGCCTCTTGGATTTCAATGCCTTTTTCCTTCCCCAGATCAGCGAAGTTCTCAGCCATGATTTCTTCAAGTACACCTTCAGCACCTTTCCCTCTCTCTTCCTCCTCTGGGATACCAATTATGTGTAGATTATTTCTCTTTAGTGCATCACTTAGTTCTCTAAGTTTCCCCTCATACTCCTGGATTTTTTTAATCTCTCTTTTTCTCAGCTTCTTCTTTTCCATAATTTTATCTTGTAGTTCACCTATTCTCTCCTCTGCTTCCTCAATCCAAGCCGTGGTCATCTCCATTTAATTTTGCAGCTCATTAATAGCATTTTTAGCTCCTCCTGGCTGTTCCTTAGTCTCTTGATCTCTGTAGCAATAGATTCTCTGCTGTCCTTTTTACTGTTTTCAAACCCAGCGATTAATTTTATGACTATTATTCTAAATTCACTTTCTGTTATATTGTTTAAATCATTTTTGATCAGTTCGTTAGCTGTTGTTATTTCCTGGAGGTTTTTTTTTAGGGGAATTCTTCCATTTTGTCATTTTTGATAGTCCCTGCAGTGGTACGGAACTGCGGGCCACTTCCCCTGTGCTGCCTGGAATAACTTGCATTGGTGGGCGGAGCCGCAGTTAGACCTGATGCCTGACCCCAGCTCACTGCTGGGTCTACAGTCACACTGGTGTGCACCTTCTCTTCCCCTCTCCTAGGGGCATGATTCAATATGGGATGGCGTGGCCGGTCTGGGCTACTTGCACACTGCCAGGCTTGTGGTGCTGGAGATCTGGAGTATTAGCTGGGGTGGATTGGCAAGATGCACAGGTGTGGGAGGGGCAGTCTCAGATCACATTTCCTTTGGAGATCTGCTTCAGCAGGGGCCCTGAGGCATGGGGAGTGAGTCAGACCCACCGGAGGGATGGATGCTCAGAAGCACAGCATTTGGTGTTTGCGCAGTGCAAGCAAATTCCGTGACAGGAACTGGTTCTCTTTGGGATTTTGGCTGGGCGGATGGGCGAGGGAGATGGCGCTGGCGAGCACCTTTGTTCCCCGCCAAGATGTGCTCTGTCTTCTGGGGTTCAACAACTCTCCCTCTTGTTGTCTTTCAGCCCTCCTGCTCTCTGAGCAGAACTGTTAACTTATAACCTTCCAGATGTTAAATCCCACTTGCTGACCGAACACACTCTTTCCGGCCCTTCCACTTTTGCAAGCCAGACTCAGGGGCTCTACTTTGTTGGTGGGCCACACCTCCACCCCGGCTCCTTCCCGCCAGTCTCTCTGCCCTTCCTATCCTCTTCCGTATGCCTCTCGTCTAGGCTTGGCTCCAGAGAATCCATTCTGCTAGTCTTCTAATGATTTTCTGGGTTATTTAGGCAGGTGTGGGTGGAATCTAAGTGATCAGCAGGACGCAGTGAGCCCAGCGTCCTCCTACGCCACCATCTTCCCAGAAGCCTAGCATGTTTATTTTAAAGTATATTTTCCAAGGTAAATTTAGCTAGCTCTGTTTTTTTTTATGTTACCATTTACTTAAAATAAATTTTTCCATCACTTTTTTCTGTCTTTGAGTGCTGTTAAGGCTAAAGTTACCCTTTTGTAGGCAGCATATAATTGGATCTTGTGTCTTAATCCATTCAGCCACACTAAATCTTTTAATAAGAATACTCAATCCATTGGGGTGCTTGGGTGGCTCAGTCAGGTGAGCCTCGGATTCTTGTTTTGGCTCAAGTCATGATCCCATAGATTCTGATTTTGAGCCCTGCATTGGTCTCTGCACTGGCAGTGCAGAGCCTGCTTGGGATTCTCTCTCTCCCTCTCTCTGTCCCCCACCCTGCTCTCTCTCTCTCACGCAATAAATAAATAAACTTAAAAAAAAAGAAAATTCAGTCCATTACCATTTAAAGTAATTAATGATAGGTAAGGACATACTATTGCATTTGTTTTCTGACTATTTTATGGATACATTTTCCTTGCTTTTTTATCCTGCAATCTATTTTTTTTGTATTTTTATGTATTTTGGTGTCAGTATGCTTTGATTTATTTATCATGTCTTTTGTGTAATTACTACAGATTTTTCCCTTGGGATTAATATAAAGATCACATAAATATGTTAAAATTAGACCACTCTATTTTAAACTGATAAGTTACCTTTGAGTTTAGAGTTCCTAAACTTTGCAGTTTGGTTTCTCCCACTTATATTTTACATAGTTTAAGTCACTGACATTAAAGTTCATATTTTTGTTTAATATTATTTATTCAATAACATTATTTTAGTTATTTTTTACTATGTTTGTATTTTAACTTCAAAAGTTGTAAGAGGGGCACCTGGGTGACTCAGTTGGTTAAGCATCCAACTTCGGCTCAGTTCATGATCTCATGGTTTGTGGGTTCGAGCCCCACGTCGGGCTCTGTGCTGACATCTCAGAGCCTGGAGCCTGCTTTGGATTCTGTGTCTCCCTGTCTCTCTGGCCCTTCCCCTCTTGAGTTCTGTCTCTGTCTCTCTCAAACGTAAATAAACATTAAAAAATTAAAAAAAATAATAAAAGTTGTAACAGAATTACACACCACCATAAACATATTACAGTGCTGAAATTTGACTATAAATTTGCCATCAGCAGTGAGTTTTACACTACTTTTATATGTTTTTGTGATGTCAATTAGCGTCCTTTTACTTCCCATCACAGAAATCACTTTAGCATTTCTTGTGTGAAAGGTCTGGAGGTGATGACATCCCTTACCTTTTTGCTGCTGTTCAAAAGATACTTTATCTCTTTCCTTTCTAAAGGACAGTTTTGTCAGGTATAGAAATTTATATTTGACATATTTTCTTTCTTTCAATATTTTCGATATATTATCCCATTCTCTCTCATGAAAAACTTCTGTTAAAAGTTGTATCTATAGTATTGAGTGGATTCCCTTGTATTTAACTTATATATTTTTCTTGTTTATTTATTTATTTTGAGAGAGAGAGAGCATGAGGAAAAAGGAGAGACAGAGAGAGAGAGGGAGGGAGGGAGAGGAGTGGGAGAATCCCAAGCAGGCTCCTGTACTTTCAGTTCAGGGCCTGATATATGGGCTGGATCTCATGAACCATGAGTTCATGACCTGAGCTGAAATCAAGAGTTGGATGCTTAACAGACTGAGCCACCCAGGTGCCCCCAACTTATCTTTCTTCTAATGTCCTTGTGCAGGTGGGCCTTATTATCAGGCTGCATTTTGGGACAAGACCAATGTCTAAGTTCTCATGTAGGAGAGGGAGCCACTGGATGAGAACCCTTGGATAGGACTGCTGGCTTGGTTTCCTGCCTATATGATGCTATAGGTGGACTAAGTGTTTGCGTGTGTTGTCTGGTCAGGCTTTCTAGACTGTTGGGACTGACACTATACTCAGAGATAGGGGGGAATATGAATTAGCTTTCCTTGCCTGGTGGGGCATCAGCATGGACCCCAAGGCTTTCATGACTTAGTTTAGGGACCTGAATCAGGCAACACTGTGTACTGAATTTCCTGGACAAACATATCCACCAGTTTTACTTTATAGATGGGGAAAGCCATGGATCATGCTTTCTGTAAGAAGGAATACTGGAAAGATTACATAGTTTCTCATGTGTTCTGGTTAATTTACCTGGTTCGGCTCATTGAGGTCTGTATTCAGCATTTTGCAGGACTGCAAATCAGCTTCCCTGTTCCGGCAAAATGACAAAGCCAATTCCAAGGATGAAAAGGCTCTTTGTTTGTTGTCATGACTTATGCCAAACCAGAACCCAAGTGGCTTGGCGGAATGGGGTCACTTGCTTTGCTCTGCAGATGAACTCTGCCTGCTGGACTCTGCTCAAGTGTTGCTAAGGTGGGCAACTTCCCAGATGTTCTGGGCAGGGTTTCTGGTGGATTGGGCCAGATTCTATACTCAGCAGTGGATGGCGCTATATATTAGCTACATGCTTGGATAAGCAAGGAAGCCAGCTCCAAATCTTCCTTCCAAGTTTCCCATTCAGGTTTTCTGGTCAGGACGGGTCAAGAGCTATACTCAGTAATAAGCATGGCTATGAATTAACTCCCTTGCTTGGGCAAAACAGAACATCCATCTCAAATCAATCTTACAGATGTTCCTAGTCAGGATTTCTGGTTGAGAGGGCCTGAGAGCTACCCTCAATGGAAGGTGGGGTTAAAAATTAGCTCCTCTTCCCGGGTGAAGTGTTGGCAAAGGGGCGGTTAACTAGTTCCAAGCTTTGAAAGACTCTTTGTTTGTGGTCTTGACTTGAGTTGATCTATACCCCCAGTCCCCTGGACAAAAAGAGTGACAGACTTTGGGTTTGCAGAGGATCAGCTTTGTCTGCTGTACTCTGCCTTCGTGTTTCTGGGCTATACAACACCCGGGTATTCTGACCAGGCCTTCTTGTTGGGCAAGAACATTTCATACACTAAACAGTGGACTGCCTTATGATAACTCCCCTGCATGGGCATGGGAGAAGATGGGGGAAAGATCAGACCCTGAGCCAGCAAGCTCTTCTTTTGAAGCTATTAGTCAGGAAAACCTACACTTTCTTGGATTTTCTGGTCAAACTGCATCACTGTTTTTTCTCTGAAGATAAGTAAAGCAGCTGGTTGGGATTACTACTTGGGTCCTTCAGGTAAGACCTTGATCTGCCAACATCTAAGCATTGGTTGTTGCAAGCCCCTCCCTTTTCTCCATCACAATCAGATTCCTAGTGGAAAAGTTTTGCAGATTACCCCCACAGTTCCCATAATGTAATACAAGAGTGGAGACCCTCAACCAACCCAAAATTCTGGGGGAGCTGGATGTACCCCTTGTGCTCTGTTTTCCCACTGGATGAAACATAGACTCAGGGAACATCTCTGGGTGTTGTCCTATGCTCTCTGGAGAGAAGAGTAATGTCAAAATGTAGTCATTTATTTTACCCTTATAATGTACTCTGTTTTGGTCTCTGTGGTGAAGGGAGCTACTTCAGCCTCATCCATACTATTCTTTCAGTAGCATCTTGTTCATGAGTAGTTAGTTCTTATGAGTGGGAGCAAAGTCTGTAATGACCTATGTTGTTATCTTTATAACATCACCCTCTAATCCATTTATTTTTAATGTAATTCCTGGTAAAGTAGAATGTATGTGTGCCATTTTGCTATTTTTTGATAGGTCGTGTTTTTTTTTTGTTTTTTTGTTTGTTTGTTGTTATTGTTGTTGTTTTCATGGTGGTGGTGATGTTGTTTGTTTCCTCCTGCCTTCAATCCTGCTTTTGTATAAAATGAGTATTTTCTATCATACCACTTTTCTTTTAGTGTGTTTTGAAGTTATTTTCTTAGTAGTTTCACAGTAGATTGGAATTGACATCTTAATTTATAACAATCTAATTTAGATTAATACTATCTTAATTTCAATAGTGTACAAAAGTTTTTTTTTCTTTACAGCCCCATCCACACACTTGTTGCTATTGACATGCCAATTATATCTTTACACATTTTATGCTCATTACCATACTTTTTATGAGTATTGTTTTATTGTCTTTCAAATTTATTAAAAAGAAAAAAAGTTTTACAAACAAAAGTACATTTCTACTCTTAAAACATCTGTGTACTTATGTTTATCTCTGCCTTTGTTGAGAATCTTGTGTTTTGATAAGTCACTTTTGGCTTGCTAGTTTCAAGCTACTTTTCGTTGTCTTTTTGTCTTTTGCTTTCAAGAGTGTTTTAGAGTTATCCAGAGAGATAGCAATGTCAACATTATATATATGAAGATATTGTTTTGAGAGATTGTTTCGTGATTATGGAAGCTGAGAAGTCCCATGATTGGCTGAGTGCTAATTGAAGGCACAGGAAACTAGTGGTATAGTTTCAGTCCAAATCCAAAGGCCTATTTGAGTCCTATTGTGTAAGTCCTATTTTGAGTCTGAAGACCTGAGATCCAGGAACACCCATGTTGAAGGGCAGGAGAAGATGGATGTCCATATTAAGCAGAGAATATATTCACTTTTTCTCTGCCTTTTTGTTCTTTTGGATCCTCATTGAATTGGAGATGTCCACCTGCATTGGTGAGGGTTTTATTCTTTATTCAATCTACCAATTAAAATGTTAATTTCTTCCAGAAACACCCTCACAGACATACCAAGAAATATACTATCTGGGCATCTCCTACCCCAGCCAATTTGACATATAAAATTAATAATCATAAATTATTTGATTACAATTTGTCTAATTTTGTATCTCTGATTTCATATGACCTATGTTCATAAAGTTTCTTGGATGTCAGGGGTGCCTAGGTGGCTCACTATGTTAAGCGTCTGACACCTGCTTAGGTCATGATCTCACAGCTTGTGGGTTTGAGCCCTGTGTTGGGCTCTGTGCTGACACCTCACAGCCTGGAGCCTGCTTCGGAGTCTGTGTCTCCCTCTCTCTCTGCCCTTCCCCCACCCACACTGTCTCTGTCTCTCAAAAAAATTAATAAATATTAAAAATAATTAAGAATAATAAAATTTATTGGTTGTCTAGATAAATGATTTTCATAAAGTTTGAACAGATATCAACCATTATTTTTTCACACATTCTTTCTGAACTATTCTCTTTCCTATTCCTGTGGAAATTTTTATGTGTATGTGTGCATGCCGGTGGCCCAAAAGTTTTTGAAACAGTTTATTTTTATTTTTATTTTATTTCTTCAGACTGGGTAATCTCAATTGCCCTATCTTTAAATTACTGACTTTTTTTTGCCTACTAAAATCTGCATTTGAGTCTCTCTAATATGTGGTTTTTTAAATTGCAATTATCTTACTTTTAATCTACAGAGTTTCTATTGAATTATTTTTTATATTTTATCTCTTTACTGATTGTATTTGGTGAAATGTCATTCTTATTTTTCCTTTAATTTTATAAAATGTTTTTTAGTTATTAGAAAATAAATTCAATAGTTAAAGTCTTTGTCTAATAAGTTCTTCCTTCTGACTTTCTCAGGTAAATTTTCTGTTAATTGCCTTTTTATCCATATCTGAGCCACACTTTCATGCTTGTTTGAATGGCGTACTGCCTGTGTGTTAGGGCACACTTTCTGTAGTCATTCAGTTTACAACTCTGCCTTTACCTTCCCCTCCTGCTTGTGCAGAGAGCCTTGAATTCAGTCCCAGTGAAAGCTTAGGGTCTTTTCCAATTTTAGTGTGCACATATCCCTATAGATGTATCTCCTTCTAAATTCTCAAAAATATGTTGAAGATTTTAAAGGCCCTTATTACTGTCTAATTCCCCACAGTTTCTTGTTAAGCTTTTTGGTTAGCCTATTATTTGCCCCACTTGTTTTCCACTACATCAGGCAGTCTTAAAATTACACAATTGCCTGTAAATATTATCAGTACCTTCCCCCAGGTAAAAAGCTTTTCACAGTTGGTGAGTTCCAAGTCAAATCACATAAAGGAATCCTTTCAAGTTGTGTCTTCCCAGGAGGCAATAAACAGACCATATAATAATAATTCTCTTGGGATGAGGTTTTGAAAGAACTCTATCCCTGTTTTCCCCAGTGGATGTCAGGTCGCTATATTTCACTGTGAACCATGGGTTGTAAGATTTGATGTCTATCATGGATTTTTACAGTAGGAGATTGGAATAGGGCAAGTAAAAATCAGAAAACTCACTGCTATTACCAGAAATCAGCCTTTTTCCTTGAATAAATGCTTTCTGAATTGCCACAAACCTTTGATTAATTCCCAGCTTTCTGAAAACATTGATTTTGATAATTTTTTGACAATTTTCTTTTTTTTTGTCCAATATCCTTACTCTACCATTTTATTGACATCACCTCCAAATTAAGTTTTTAACAGTTGTCAGTGATTGTCTTTAAGATTCAGTTTACTCGTGCTCTTTAATATTATCTCAATTTAAAAAATTCCATTGAAAAGAAATCCACTAACTGAAGAGTACTATTTTGCTATCTATATAGTTCTTATAGAAGAATCATAAAACAAGTACAGAAATAATTATAATGTAGGTTATGATAACTGGCCTAAAAATGCTAAGGACATGTGGAAAATTCTCAGAAAAGAAGGATCACTTTTGAGAATAAGTAAAGATTTCCTGGATAAGATGTAAACTCTTATTTTTCCAAATCTCAATTTGTTATAGTTTGTACCTTTTGTATGTTACTTAAGTTTTCCCTTAGGCATAAATATTCTTTTGTTTTGTAATTTTTCTATCCTCCTAACCACAACCCAGTAGGCTGCAAGCTCCTTAAAGCCAAAGGCTATATTTTAGTGTACCACACAATATAACATCGCATAAAGTCAAATGCATAGTTGGTATGAAACTTATTTAGTTGAAAAATATTTGAAGCAATCAATGAAATATTTAAAGAAAAATCCCAAGCAGAAATTATGTGAGTTACTGGTTTAGTAAAAAGTACACTCATCCTTCAGGACCTTATCAGGCTCTTTTCAGCTGACAGTTAAATCATAAAAAGTTACCCTTAACTGGGAAGTATAGAAAAAGTTCCTATTAAAATAGAGCCATTTCACATCTCTTAAGCAGAAGTCTTGTCAAGCAATTACCTTCAAAGGAGTAAAGTGAATCCACACATATTTTGATGGATTCATAAAATACCTTGAATATGTTAAAGGCCTCTTCTTGGTAATGTCAGCTTGTTCAGTCTTAGACCAGATTTTTTTCCTATATTAATCTTATAAATGTAATAATACTAAAACATCAAGTGAAAACTTGTGGAGAAATTAAGCTAGGGCCATTATATCCCAGTACAGACTACCACTCCCCACTCCATTTTAATGGATTGAGCAGACTGACATGGGATTAAGGGATTAAGCTACATGTCATACTCAGAAACTACCAACAAAAGTAAATTTTTTAATGATATGCAGTATGATTCTATTAGATTACACATAGTATTAGCTTAATAACAAACTCTGATATTGTTTTGCATACATGCCAAAGACCTCTTAAAACTATGGATATTTTAACTATGGGTTATAGTAGACACTTCATCAACATATGTCTGTAAATTTAGTAGAGTCACTTCTTTTTGTTTCTTTGTTTCAATGTCCCTTTTACTTAAAATTAAGAAATTAGACCAAATAATTATTCTTGTGTTTATGTAAAATACATATATTCTTATTAGAAGGGAAAATTTCATGTAATATTTTATCCATTTCTCCCACCTTAACACATAAAACATATAAGGAAATAATAATTTCCAGAAGAAAATATTAAAATTGGTTATTAAATTTGTTTCTATCCTACACAGACATCCAAGGAAAAGGAAATTATCATCTGGTTTGGAAAAATATATTTTGAAAACAAGAAATAACTTTGTAGAAATAAAATTCAATTTCCAAATCCTTTTCTCTCATCATATGTTAACAACATAATATGTTTTCTACAATGAAGTAAATTCTTTTTACTTGCTACAGTAATAATGCATAAAAATTGATTTATTACTTGGGGTACCTGGGTGGCTTAGTTGGTTAAGCATCCAACTTCGGCTCAGTCATGATCTCATGGTCTGTGAGTTCGAGCCCCATGTCGGGCTCTGTGCTGACAGCTCAGAACCTGGAGCCTGCTTTGGATTCTGTGTCTCCCTCTGTCTTTGACCCTCCCCCATTCATGTTCTGTCTCTGTCTCAAAAATAAACATTAATTTTTTTTTAATTGATTTGTTTCACAGTGGTCTCCTCAACTCTGACTTCATGCAAAGCATTGTCATAGTTAACATTATTGTAGGAAAGAACAAAGATCAAAGAGACACATCTTCCCTCAAGGAGTTTTCATTCTATTGATTGTGACAGATTTGTAAACAGCTAAACAGTGTGCAAAGCATAGAGAGCCCAAATGTGTATCAACTGACAAATAAAGAATATATATATATATATAGAGAGAGAGAGACAGAGAGAGAAACATTACTTGGCAATCCAAAAGAATTAAATCTCGCCATTTGCAGCAACATGGGTGGAGGAACTAGGGTGTATTATGTTAAGTGAGTTAAGTGAGTCAGAGAAAGACAAATAGCATATGATTTCTTTAATATGTGGAATTTAAGTAACAAAACATGAACACAGGGTAATAGAATGAAAAATAAGATAAAAACAGAGACAGAGGCAAAACATAAGAGATTGTTAAATACAGAGAACAAACTGAGGTTTACTGGTGGAATGTTGGGTAGGAGGACAGGCTATATGGGTGATAGGCATTAAGGAAGGCACTTGGGATCAGCACTGGGTGTTATATATGAGTGATGAATCACTAAATTCTACTCAAAATCATTATTACACTATATGTTAACTAACTTGGATTTAAATGAAATTTTAAAAATTAAAAATAAATAAAGGAGTATAATATTTTTGTTATGAAAAAATACAGGAAGACATTTTTAATTCTAATTCTGGTATCCCAGGAAGTATAGTGGAAAATTCTGTTTTTATGTGTGAGAGGTTCATTTTTAATGTGTGTTGTTTGTGATAAGGCTAAATATGCTGTTATATTATTGGACTTACATATAAAGGCAGTGTTGGCTTTGTAAAGTGAGGTAATTCTTGGTGTCAAATATGCATTAAGGAAGAGACATCTCTCAGAATAATAATAATAACAGAACTGGAAGGGAAATAACATAGTTGAACTGCAGTGTAAGAAACTGACTTCTGGCCTGGCCCCCTCACAAATGTCAAGAAGTCTAAAATGGAGTTTTTGAGAGATGGATGGAAAGATGGCTCTCTCTATGCCTGGGCAGCTAATAAAGAAATATTATCCTTTGGGACTGAAATGTAGATATCCCTAATGGCACAGACTGCAGAATCCAGAGATCAGCTTCTTATGTTGAGATTGCAATGCTGGGTATTTTTTAACTAATTAATTAATTTATTATTTTTTTCAGTGCTGGGTTTTTAGAATAATAGATGACTTTGGACTTTTTATCATCTCCATATATTTTACTATTTGGTGCTTCTCCAATAATATGTACTAAAGCTCAGTGAATTATATCCCATTTACACCAACAAGAACAAAGGTGGATTAGTTCCACACTTCGAAGAAACTTGTAAAAGACAGACAATAGCTATATAGGATTCAAGATGTTGGTAATAGCACTCAGTGGAGAAAACATACAAGTGGGAAGGCAAAAGTGTGTGGGGGGGTGCTGCAGATAAATTTGGAGATTCTCAATCTAGGCACCCTTTCTTATTTGACTTGGAATTCCTTGTTCCACACACACACACAATTAAGATCTGTTTTTCAAAGTAAGCAAGGCTGTTCATATTAACTGAAGTATCACAGAAGAAAAGGTAAGTTTTCCTAGACCTTAATAAGTTCAAGTTTTACATAACCAGTAACAAAGAAAATTCCAATCCTACATAAAATGCCTTTAAGAAATGCTAGCCTGGGGCGCCTGGGTGGCGCAGTCGGTTAAGCGTCCGACTTCAGCCAGGTCACGATCTCGCGGTCTGTGAGTTCGAGCCCCGCGTCAGGCTCTGGGCTGATGGCTCAGAGCCTGGAGCCTGTTTCCGATTCTGTGTCTCCCTCTCTCTCTGCCCCTCCCCCGTTCATGCTCTGTCTCTCTCTGTCCCAAAAATAAATAAACGTTAAAAAAAAATTAAAAAAAAAAAGAAATGCTAGCCATGTGCATAATAAATAATTTACAATAATATATTTGCTTCAGTATTTTATAGATAAATAAACACATATCAACAGAGGAATGGAAAACTCTAAGTTTGTGACACAATACTACATGGCAGCTAAAATAACTGAAATAGGGCACTGCTGGCGCGTGTGCCTGAGATGGAGGGGAATCAACCCCAAGCTTGGTAGTGCTCTTGGGAACACACTGGCAGAAAGCAATCCCTCCCCTCCAGTACTGTGGAAAGAGGGTTTATTGTTCCTCCAAGGACAAAAGACCCTGCAGGTGCCAGATGGAGGCCTTTTGTTGACTGTGCAGAATGGTGCTATTCCATAACTGGGTCGCATGAAGCAGGATCTTTTAAGACATGAGGTTGTGAATTCCAGTCAAGTGCCTGAGAAGTTTGGGAAACTATGGAGCAGGGTAAACCTGCCCATGGGCACCCATGCTGCTCTGTGAGGGTTATCTGAACAGCGTGGTTTAAGACACTTGGTCTTATGGTGAGATTATGGTTTCACCATTTTCCTCCCCATCACCAACACACTGGGGCCTCAGGGAGAAGTAAAGTGGCACTGCTTACCCGCTTACACCAAACCTTGCCCCTCTGTGCTGGGTAACTGCTTATCTATTGAAATGAGGTTGACATTGACCAAACCAGAGGGCCCCTCTTCCAGAACAGCACAACCACTGGTTCCAAGACACCAACAGACAACTGTACTCCAGTTTTGTAAATTATTGTGTATTGTCTATAGTCGATTTATTGTTGTTCTTGTTGCTGTTGCTTTTCTTTTTTAATTATTGTTATTTTTTAAATTTTCTTTACTTCTCTTTTGCCTGCTGTATGTTTCTACTCTCCTCATTTTTTCTTCTCCCTTTGGAATCAGCCTGATAGTTTCTGATTTGACCTTTGGTTGATTATTATATTTATTTCTTCTTTTTGTTTTTTTTCTATGTTCTGGTGGTTTATTTAATCAGGCATTTTTTTACTCTATTCTTTTCAAACCTTTTCTTTATCTGCTTCTTCTTTATTTTCCTCTCTCTGAATTAAGCCCTATAGTTTCTTTGATTCTTTGCCTGGTATTTTTTCCACCCCTATCATTTCTCTCCTTGTTTGGGATAAAGTTTATTTCCTTGCCTCCTTCTCCTATTTTCCAGGGTTAATTCAAGGAACAAACCAAAGCACACCTAGTCGAGGGTCCAATCTACACCTACGAATAGTGAGATAAAGCAGCCAATGACACAACAGAGTGCATGTAATACACTCCAAAAACACTTCCTGAAGTGTCAGGCCTTGGCCAGTGTATGACCCCTTTTTAAGACAGTAGTACCCACAGGAGCAAGATACATAACAAGCTATTAAACACATAAAGTAAAAAAAAAAAAGCCAAAATGACCAAACAGAAGAATTCTCTTCAAAAGAAATTCCAGGAAGAAATTGCTCAAATAGCCAGATAATTGCTCAAAACAGATATAACAGTATATCTGATAAAAAATTTAGAATAATAATCATAAGACTAATAGATGGGCTTGAAAAAAAGCATAGAAGACAGCAGAGAATCTATTGCCACAGAGATCAAGGACCTAAGAAATAGCCATGAGTTAAGAAATGCTATAAATGAAATGCAAAATAACTAGAAGCAGTGACAACAAGGATGGGAGAAGCAAAGGAGAGAATAGGCAAGATAGAAGATAAAAATATGGAAAATGATGAAGCTACAAAAACAGAGAAAGGAAGTTACTAGACCACGAGGAGAAAATTAGAGACCTAAGTGATTCAAGGAAATAAAATAATATTTGTATCATAGGAGTTCCAGAGGAGGAAAACAGAGAGAAATAAGAAAAAGGTTTATTTAAACAAATTATAGATGAGAATTTCCTTAATCTGTGGAAGGAAACAGATATCCAAATCCAAGATACACAGAAAACTCACTTCAAAATCAACAAAAACAGGTCAACGCCATTACATATCAAAGTGAAACTGGCAAAATACAAAGATGGAGAATTCTGAAAGCAGCTGGGGGCATACAGGCCTTAACCTGCAAGGGTAGACACATAAGGGTAGTAGCAGATCTGTCCACTGAAACTTGGCAGGCCAGAAAGGGGTGGCAGGAATTATTCAGTGTGCTGAATAGGAAAAAATATGCAGACAAAAATCTTTTATACAGGAAGGCTGTTATTCATAATAGGAGAAAGAAAGGCTTTCTCAGGGAAACAAAAACAAAGGAGTTCATCACCAGTAAACCAGCCCTGAAAGAAATATTAACAGGGATTCTGTGAGCGCAAAGAAGCAAAGACTACAAAGGATCAGAGATTTCCCCACAGGCATGAAACCTACAGAAAATACAATGATTTTAAATCTATATCTTTCAATAATCATTCTGAATGTAAATGGACTAAATGCCCCAATCAAAAGACATAGAGTATCAGAATAGATTTTAAAAAAAAGCAAAACAAAAAAAGATGCATCTATATACTGCCTACAAGAGACTCATTTTATACCTGAGGACATCTGTAGATTGAAAGTGAAGGAATGGAGGACCATATATCATGCTACAGGATGTCACAAGAAAGCCAGAGTAGCTATACTTATAGCAGACAACTATTTTTAAAACAAAGACTATAACAAGAGATGAAGAAGGGCATTATGTCATAATTAATGGGTCTATCCATCAAGAAGAGTTAACAATTTTAAATGTTCATGCCCCAAATGTGGGGCAAACAAATGTATAAATCAATTAATCACAAACATAAATAAATGTATAAATAACAATACTGTGATTGTAGGGGACTTTAATACTCCACTTACAACAATGGACAGATCATCCAGGCATAAAATCAGTAAGGAAACAATGGTCTGGATGATACATTGGATCTGATGAACTTTACAGATACATTCAGAACTTTTCATCCAAAAGCAGAAGGAAATACATTCTTCTCAAGTGTACATGGAACATTTTCCAAAATAATCACATACTGGGTCACAAAACAGCGCTCAACAAACATAAAATACTGAGATCATACCATGTATATTTTCAGATCATGCTATGAAACTTGAAATAAACCACAAGAAAGTATTTGGAAAGCTTCCACATACATGGAGGTTAAAGAACATCCTACTAAAGAATGAATGGGTCAACTAGGAAAATAAAGAAGAAATTAAGAAACATATAGAGGCAAATGAAAATGAAAATGCAACAGTCCAAACCCTTTGGGATGCAGCAAAGGCAGTCCTGAGAGGAAAATATGCCACAATCCAGGCCTATCTTCCAGAAGCAAGAAAATTCCCAAATGCAGAATCCAACCTCACACCTAAAGGAAATAGAAAGACAGCAGCAAAGAAACCCCAAAGCCAGGAGAAGAAGAGGAATAATAAAAGTTAGAACAGAAATAAAAAAACATAGAACAAAAAAAACACAGTATAACAGATCAATGAATCTAAGAACTGTTTTTTTTTTTGTAGAATAAACAAAATTGATAAGCCTCTAGCCAGGATTCTCAAAAACAGAAGAAAGAGGACCCAAACAGATAAAATTATGAATGAAAGAGAAGAGATTGCAACCAACACCACAGAAATACAAATAATTATTACAGAATACTATGAACAATTATATGCCAACAAACTGGACAATCTGGAAGAAATGGACAAATTCCTAGATACCCACACTACCAAAACTAAAATGGGAAGAAACAGAATATTTGAACAGACCCGTAGGCAGCAAAGAAATTGAGTCAGTTATCAAAAATCTCCCAACAAATAAGGGTCCTAGGCCAGAAGACTTCCCAGGGGAATTATACCAGACATTTCAAGCAGTGTTAATACCTACCCTGCACAAAGCTGTTCCAAAAAATAGAAATGGAAGGAAAGCTTTCAGGCTCGTTTTATGTAGCCAGCATTACCTTGGTTGATTCCCAAACCAGACAAAGACCCCACTAAAAAGGAGAATTACAGGCCATTTTCCCTGATGAAAATTCTCAACAAGTTGCTAACAAATCGAATTCAACAGTATATTAAAAAATATATATTCACTATGGTCAAGTGGGATTCATTCCTGGGCTGCAGGTTTTGTTCAATATTCACAAATTAATCATTGTGATATATCTCATTAATAGAAGAAAGAATAATAACCATTTGATCCTGTCAATAGTTGCAAAAAACATTTGACAAAATACAACATCCTTTCCTAATGAAACCCCAAGAAAGTTGGAATAGAAGGAACATATCTTAACGTCATAAAAGCTATATAGGAAAGGCCCACAGCTAATATCATCCTCAATGGGAAAAAACTGAGAGCTTTCCCCCTGAGATCAGGAACATGACAGGGATGTCCACTCTCACCACTGCTGTTTAACACAGTGGTGGATAGAAGTCCTAGCCTCAGCAATCAGACAACAAAGTGAAATAAAAGACATCCAAATTGGCAAAGAAGAAGTCAAATTTTCACTCTTCGCAGATGACATGATACTCTACATGGAAAACCTGAAAGACTCCACCAAAAAAAAAAAAAAACTACTAGAGCTGATACATTAATTCAGCAAAGTCACAGGATATAAAACTAACATACAGAAATGGGTTGCATTTTTATACACCAATAATGAAGCAACAGAAAAAGATATCAAGTAATTGATCCCATTCACAATTTCACCCTAAATGATAAAATACCTAAGAATGAAGCCTAACCAAAGATATAAAAGATCTATATGCTGAAAACTATAGAAAGCTTATGAAATAAATTGAATAAGACAAAAATAAATGTAAAAATATACCATGCTCATGGATTGTAAGAACACATAATGTTAAAATGTTGATACTACCCAAAGAAATCTACACACTCAATGCAATCCCAATCAAAATAGCACCATCATTCTTCTCAGAGCTAAAACAAATAATCCTAAAATCTCTGTGGAACCACAAAAGACCCCAACTAGCTGAACTAATGTTGAAAAAGAATAGCAAAGCAGGAAGCATCACAATCTTGGACTTTAATCTGTACAAAGCTGTAATTGTCAAGACAGTATGGTATTGGCAAAAAACAGACACATAGAAAATGGAATAGAATAGAGAACCCAGAATTGGACCCACAAATATATGGCCAACTAATCTTCAACAAAGCAGGAAAGAGTATCCAATGGAAAAAAGACAGTCTCCTTAGTAAATCGTGCTGGGAGAACCGGAAATGACATGCAGAAGGGTGAACCAGGATCACTTTTTTACACTATACACAAGAATAAATTCAAAATAGATGAAAACCCTAAATATAATAAAGGAAACCATCTACATCCTGGAGAAGAACAGAGGCACAAACCTCTTTGACCCCAGCTGTAGCAACTTCTTACTAGACATGTCTCTGGAGGCAAGGGAAACATAAGCCAAAATGATATATTGGGACCTCATCAAGATAAATATCTTCTACACAGAGAAGGAAACGATCAGCAAAACTAAAAGGCAACCAACGGAATGGGAGAAGATATTTGCAAATGACATATCAGATAAAAGTTAGCATCCAAAATCTGTAAAAAACTCACCAAATGCAACACCAAAAAACATATAATCCAGTGAATAAATGAGCAGAAGACCTGAATAGACACTTTTCCAAAGAAGATATCCAAGATGGATTACAGACACATGGAAAGATGTTCAACATCGCTCATCATCAAGGAAATACAAATCCAAACCACAATAAGATACCACCTCACATTTGTCAGAGTGGCTAAAATGAACAACTCGGGAAACAACAGGTGTTGGCAAGGTTTTGGAGAAAGGGGAATCCTCTTGCACTGTTGGTGGTAATGCAAACTGGTCCAGCCACTCTGGAAAATAGTGTGAAGGTTCCTTAAAAACTTAAAAATAGAATTATCCTAAGATCCAGCAATAGTACTACTAGGAATTTATCCAAAGAATACAGGAGTGCTGATTCATAGGGGCACATATACCCCAATGTTTATAGCGGTGCTAGCAACAATAGCCAAATTATGGAAAGAGCCCAAATGTACATCAGCTGATGAATGGATAAAGAAGATGTGGTATACACTCACACACACACTCACACACACACACACACACACACACACACACACAATGGACTACTACTCAGCAATGAAAAAATAATGAAATCTTTCCATTTGCAACAATGTGGGTGGAACTGGAGGGTAGGAAATAAGTTAGTCAGAGAAATACAGATATATTTTTTCACTAATATGTGGAATTTGAGAAACTTAACAGAAGAACATGGAGGAAGGGAAGGAAAAAATAGTTATAAGCAAAAAAGGAGGCAAACAACAAGAGACAAATACAGAGAATAAACTGAGGATTGATGAGGGTGGGGAAAATGGGTGATGGTTATTGAGGAGAGCACTTGTTGGGATGAGCATTGGGTGTTGTATGTAAGTGATGAATTATGGGAATCTACTCCCGAAGCCAAGAGCACACTGTATACACTCTATGTTAGCTAACTTGATAAGAAATTATATGAAAAATAAAATAAAATAATAAAATAAAATAATTGAAACATGTTTCAACATAATTATAAAACAAAATATAATTTCTTAAAATTTCATAAGATTGCAACATTAAGGCACTATTTATATAAACTTTAAGAGCATGAAAAACTAATATGATGTATACATGCATAGCAAAACTGGGATGGCAATTTTAACCACCCACTTCAGAAGAGTGGATATTTATGGTGAAGGATGATGTGGTATGAAACAAGGAAGTAATATACAGTGTTATTCAATTTAATGATAATGCCTTATTTCTCAAGACGAAATACTGAAAAAAAAACCTTGAAAATTATTATGGTTAAACAGAACTGCATGGTAAATAGCCAGAAGTTAATAGTATTATTCTATAGAAACATCTGTATTCTTGATGTAATTCATAAATTAAAAAAATAAAAATAATGAATATTACTTTGCAAAGAAGAGAAAAGAAGGACAATCTATATGGAGGAAATAACATGAATACAGGCTATGAGGCAATAAAGAGAATATTGTGATTTGAAATATGGCTAAAGGGTAGGCTATGTAGAGAGATATTGTGGGATAAGATGTTAGGAAGATAGACTAAGCTTAGGTTGTGAAATAGATTCAGAGGATATTGTTATTTCTTGTTAAAATGAATTCTTCCATCCAGAATGGGAAAATTCTAAAAAAAAAAATTCTTATATCAAAAGCCCTCATCTTATCCAAGGAGAATGTACTCCTGTTTTGAGTGCTTATACATTTAAGGTTGTGGAGGAAAATATATAATTGTGCATATGCACATGATTGCACCAATGCACACTGAAATCATAACTGAACCCCTTTCAATCAGCTATTTGTCACATAACATTGTTGGGGAATTAAAACACAATCACACTTTCTTAAAAAAGAAAGACATTTGAAATCGTGTAGGCACCAGTTCTCTTGAAAATGACTTGAAGGGTCATTGAGTTTTATTCAAGGAATAAATGTGACCGTCATAGCCTTGAGTTTTTATTTTTAAAAATTGTGCATAAACTTGCCAGGTTAAAGTTTCTGCCTTGTGTTATCTCCATTATCTCTATTCTTAGTCATTGAAAAATAAAATAGAAACAAAAAGCAACTCTTCCTGTCACCACAGCCAGTAATTGCTGGTTTGAACCTTATGTCAAGGGACATTATTATCATTTAAAATAGATAACAACTGAAACAACCACAATTAGATGACCAGCAATGGGCAGTCACAATGACAAAGTGACACTGATCCAGCTGTTTCCAATGGCCATTAAATTCTTGGAGAATAAATATAGAGGAGTTGCAGAACCAGGTATACATGATGGTTTCTTGGAAACAAGTTGAGCAGGTATGCACCAAGTATCTGGTCAGAACCCTTCTGTAACATAGCCCACATAAGATGTACATTGTGATCCCTCCTCTATGTTCTCATAACCTTAACTGCTATGCTTTTCATAGTTCTTTATAAGTAAGTCTTCTTGTGCCAAGAGAAAGAAAGAAGAAATAAAGAAAGGAAGGAAGGAAGAAAGGAAGGAAGGAAGGAAGGAAGGAAGAAAGAAAGAAAGAAAGGGAAAGAGAAACTTTAAGTCTCTAAAGGAAATCAAGTATATTTTGTTTTGTTTACCTCAGGATTCCAAAAGTACGTCATACATAGTGGAACATGTTTGTTGACAGATTAAATAAATAAATTTACTGTATGGAATAGTTTCTTGGTACTAGTGGCACAGGACACAAAAATTTAAAATACAAACAGTCTCCTATAAACCTCTAAAGGATTGAAGATAGGGTAGGGAGTGGAAAACAGAACAGACAAATGTAATAAATGAGAACATTTATATAAAACTATAGTCATTATACAAGTATTCAGAGTGAAGGGTGTCAAGAAATGGGGTTAGGAGTAGATAATATAAGAACAAATTCACTGTGTAGGCAGAAGCTTTGTAAGTGCACTGTGAGTTGAGATTTACAGAGAAAGATGTGGAAAGGTAGATGGAAATGGAACAATATGGTTAAACCATACATAAGACAGCTTTTCTAGAAAGTGGCATGAGCTGCTAAATATTATATCCAAGCGTTTTCAGATCGTTTTGGGAAGAATGTCAGCTGGAGTATCTTCCTGGCAAGACATTAAATGATATCGTGGCTAAATGTCAGGACTTTGAAGTAACATAAACTAAGGTATGTATTCTGGCTCTGCCATGTATTTTGTGTTTGAACTTTGACCTGCTTTTCATTTATATGAACATTGGTTTCCTCACCTCTAAAACATGGATTACAATAATACCTATTGGATCCTGTTCTGGGTAAGATGGAGTAAACACATGCTACCTAGTTTCACCTACTAAAATTAACTATAAACACTGAATATAATTCATGGAACAACTCTGAAGACACTGACACTGTTAATAGTAGCAAATGCATCAGGGAAGAAGAGAAGAACTTGAAGTACTTTCAAACATGTCATTGGTTTGCCTTTTTATTTTCTTTTGGTATTCCTTGGCCAAGACCCAATGCAGCTCAAAACCTGGAAGTGCAAGTTGGCATTAACAGAAAAAGCACTCTAATTCTCACTCAAATAATGGGGAGGGTATCTCCTAATGCTTGGTAAAACTGGGAAGGAATCACTTGATATATAGTTTTTCTTAGTACACTTGATCCCTATCTCCAAAAACCCCTATGGTTTCCAAAATAGCAATGATAACTTCAAACAGGAGCCCAATACTCAAAGAAGTGGATAATATTTTCTTATTAAAGTAGTTGTGAACCCAAAAGGGTAGAACAAAGACCAATGCGTTTTTGCTATCTGTTCTTAAATTGCTTGTCTGTGAATATAAAATACAGACTTAATAAGTGCCCAGAGTTAATAAGACCCCAACTTTCTTTTTTTTTTTATGAAATTTATTGACAAATTGATTTCCATACAACACCCAGTGCTCATCCCAAAAGGTGCCCTCCTCAATACCCATCACCCACCCTCTCCTCCCTCCCACCCCCCATCAACCCTCAGTTTGTTCTCACTTTTTAACAGTCTCTTATGCTTTGGCTCTCTCCCATTCTAACCTCTTTTTTTTTTCCTTCCCCTCCCCCATGGGTTTCTGTTCAGTTTCTCAGGGTCCACATAAGAGTGAAACCATATGGTATCTGTCTTTCTCTGTATGGCTTATTTCACTTAGCATCACACTCTCCAGTTCCATCCACGTTGCTACAAAAGGCCATATTTCATTTTTTCTCATTGCCACGTAATATTCCATTGTGTATATAAACCACAATTTCTTTATCCATTCATCAGTTGATGGACATTTAGGCTCTTTCCATAATTTGGCTATTGTTGAGAGTGCTGCTATGAACATTGGGGTACAAGTGGCCCTATGCATCAGTGCTCCTGTATCCCTTGGATAAATTCCTAGCAGTGCTATTGCTGGGTCATAGGGTAGGTCTATTTTTAATTTTTTGAGGAACCTCCACACTGCTTCCAGAGTGGTTGCCCCAATTTCCATTCCCTACCAACAGTGAAAAAGGGTTCCCATTTCTCCACATCCTCTCCAGCATCTATAGTCTCCTGATTTGTTCATTTTGGCCACTCTGACTGGCGTGAGGTGATACCTGAGTGTGGTTTTGATTTGTATTTCTCTGATAAGGAGTGACGCTGAACATCTTTTCATGTGCCTGTTGGCCATCTGGATGTCTTCTTTTTTTTTTTTTTTTTTTTTTTAAATTTTTTTTTCAACGTTTTTATTTATTTTTGGGACAGAGAGAGACAGAGCATGAATGGGGGAGGGGCAGAGAGAGAGGGAGACACAGAATCGGAAACAGGCTCCAGGCTCCGAGCCATCAGCCCAGAGCCCGATGCGGGGCTCGAACTCACGGACCGCGAGATCGTGACCTGGCTGAAGTCGGACGCTTAACCGACTACGCCACCCAGGTGCCCCCTGGATGTCTTCTTTAGAGAAGTGTCTATTCATGTTTTCTGCCTATTTCTTCACTGGGTTATTTGTTTTTCGGGTGTGGAATTTGGTGAGCTCTTTATAGATTTTGGAGACTAGCCCTTTGTCCGATATGTCATTTGCGAATATCTTTTCCCATTCCGTTGGTTGCCTTTTAGTTTTGTTGGTTGTTTCCTTTGCTGTGCAGAAGCTTTTTATCTTCATAAGGTCCCAGTAATTCACTTTTGCTTTTAATTCCCTTGCCTTTGGGGATGTGTCGAGTAAGAGATTGCTACGGCTGAGGTCAGAGAGGTCTTTTCCTGCTTTCTCCTCTAAGGTTTGGATGGTTTCCTGTCTCACATTTAGGTCCTTTATCCATTTTGAGTTTATTTTTGTGAATGGTGTGAGAAAGTGGTCTAGTTTCAACCTTCTGCATGTTGCTGTCCAGTTCTCCCAGCACCATTTGTTAAAGAGGCTGTCTTTTTTCCATTGGATGTTCTTTCGTGCTTTGTCAAAGATGAGTTGGCCATATGTTTGTGGGTCTAGTTCTGGGGTTTCTATTCTATTCCATTGGTCTATGTGTCTGTTTTGGTGCCAATACCATGCTGTCTTGATGATGACAGCTTTGTAGTAGAGGCTAAAGTCTGGGATTGTGATGCCTCCTGCTTTGGTCTTCTTCTTCAAAATTCCTTTGGCTATTCGGGGCCTTTTGTGGTTCCATATGAATTTTAGGATTGCTTGTTCTAGTTTCGAGAAGAATGCTGGTGCCATTTTGATTGGGATTGCATTGAATGTGTAGATAGCTTTGGGTAGTATTGACATTTTGACAATATTTATTTTTCCAATCCATGAGCAGGGAATGTCTTTCCATTTCTTTAAATCTTCTTCAATTTCCTTCATAAGCTTTCTATAGTTTTCAGCATACAGATCCTTTACATCTTTGGTTAGATTTATTCCTAGGTATTTTATGCTTCTTGGTGCAATTGTGAATGGGATCAGTTTCTTTATTTGTCTTTCTGTTGCTTCATTGTTAGTGTATAAGAATGCAACTGATTTCTGTACATTGATTTTGTATCCTGCAACTTTGCTGAATTCCTGTATCAGTTCTAGCAGACTTTTGGTGGAGTCTATCGGATTTTCCATGTATAATATCATGTCATCTGCAAAAAGCGAAAGCTTGACTTCATCTTTGCCAATTTTGATGCCTTTGATTTCCTTTTGTTGTCTGATTGCTGATGCTAGAACTTCCAGCACTATGTTAAACAGCAGCGGTGAGAGTGGGCATCCTTGTCGTGTTCCTGATCTCAGGGAAAAAGCTCTCAGTTTTTCCCCGTTGAGGATGATGTTAGCTGTGGGCTTTTCATAAATGGCTTTTATGATCCTTAAGTATGTTCCTTCTATCCCAACTTTCTCAAGGGTTTTTATTAAGAAAGGGTGCTGGATTTTGTCGAAGGCCTTTTCTGCATCGATTGACAGGATCATATGGTTCTTCTCTTTTTTTTTGTTAATGTGATGTATCACGTTGATTGATTTGCGAATGTTGAACCAGCCCTGCATCCCAGGAATGAATCCCACTTGATCATGGTGAATAATTATTTTTATATGCTGTTGAATTCGATTTGCTAGTATCTTATTGAGAATTTTTGCATCCATATTCATCAGGGATATTGGCCTGTAGTTCTCTTTTTTTACTGGGTCTCTGGCTGGTTTAGGAATCAAAGTAATACTGGCTTCATAGAATGAGTCTGGAAGTTTTCCTTCCCTTTCTATTTCTTGGAATAGCTTGAGAAGGATAGGTATTATCTCTGCTTTAAACGTCTGGTAGAACTCCCCTGGGAAGCCATCTGGTCCTGGACTCTTATTTGTTGGGAGATTTTTGATAACCGATTCAATTTCTTCGCTGGTTATGGGTCTGTTCAAGCTTTCTATTTCCTCCTGATTGAGTTTTGGAAGAGTGTGGGTGTTCAGGAATTTGTCCATTTCTTCCAGGTTGTCCAATTTGTTGGCATATAATTTTTCATAGTATTCCCTGATAATTGTTTGTATCTCTGAGGGATTGGTTGTAATAATTCCATTTTCATTCATGATTTTATCTATTTGGGTCATCTCCCTTTTCTTTTTGAGAAGCCTGGCGAGAGGTTTGTCAATTTTGTTTATTTTTTCAAAAAACCAACTCTTGGTTTCGTTGATCTGCTCTACAGTTTTTTTAGTTTCTATATTGTTTATTTCTGCTCTGATCTTTATTATTTCTCTTCTTCTGCTGGGCTTAGGCTGCCTTTGCTGTTCTGCTTCTAGTTCCTTTAGGTGTGCTGTTAGATTTTGTATTTGGGATTTTTCTTGTTTCTTGAGATAGGCCTGGATTGCAATGTATTTTCCTCTCAGGACTGCCTTTGCTGCGTCCCAAAGCGTTTGGATTCTCGTATTTTCATTTTTGTTTGTTTCCATATATTTTTTAATTTCTTCTCTAATTGCCTGGTTGACCCACTCATTCGTTAGTAGGGTGTTCTTTAACCTCCATGCTTTTGGAGGTTTTCCAGACTTTTTTCTGTGGTTGATTTCAAGCTTCATAGCATTGTGGTCTGAAAGTAAGCATGGTATAATTTCAATTCTTGTAAACTTATGAAGGGCTGTTTTGTGACCCAGTATATGATCTATCTTGGAGAATGTTCCATGTGCACTCGAGAAGAAAGTATATTCTGTTGCTTTGGGATGTAGAGTTCTAAATATATCTGTCAAGTCCATCTGATCCAATGTCTCATTCAGGGCCCTTGTTTCTTTATTGACCGTGTGTCTAGATGATCTATCCATTTCTGTAAGTGGTGTATTAAAGTCCCCTGCAATTACCACATTCTTATCAATAAGGTTGCTTGTGTTTATGAGTAATTGTTTTATATATTTGGGGGCTCCAGTATTCGGTGCATAGACATTTATAATTGTTAGCTCTTCCTGATGGATAGACCCTGTAACTATTATATAATGTCCTTCTTCATCTCTTGTTACAGCCTTTAATTTCAAGTCTAGTGTGTCTGATATAAGTATGGCTACTCTAGCTTTCTTTTGGCTTCCAGTCGCATGATAAATAGTTTTCCATCCCCTCACTCTCAATCTAAAGGTGTCCTCAGGTCTAAAATGAGTCTCTTGTAGACAGCAAATAGATGGGTCTTGTTTTTTTATCCATTCTGATACCCTATGTCTTTTGGTTGGCGCATTTAATCCATTTACATTCAGTGTTATTATAGAAAGATACGGGTTTAGAGTCATTGTGATGTCTGTATGTTTTATGCTTGTAGTGACGTCTCTGGGACTTTGTCTCACAGGGTCCCCCTTAGGATCTCTTGTAGGGCTGGTTTAGTGGTGACAAATTCCTTCAGTTTTTGTTTGTTTGGGAAGACCTTTATCTCTCCTTCTATTCTAAATGACAGACTTGCTGGATAAAGGATTCTCGGCTGCATATTTTTTCTGTCTAGCACCCTGAAAATCTCGTGCCAATTCTTTCTGGCCTGCCAAGTTTCAAAAGAGAGATCAGTCACTAGTCTTATAGGTCTCCCTTTATATGTGAGGGCACGTTTACCCCTTGCTGCTTTCAGAATTTTCTCTTTATCCTTGTATTTTGCCAGTTTCACTATGATATGTCGTGCAGAAGATCGATTCAAGTTACATCTGAAGGGAGTTCTCTGTGCCTCTTGGATTTCAATGCCTTTTTCCTTCCCCAGTTCAGGGAAGTTCTCAGCTATTATTTATTCAAGTACCCCTTCAGCACCTTTCCCTCTCTCTTCCTCCTCTGGGATACCAATTATGCGTATATTATTTCTTTTTAGTGTATCACTTAGTTCTCTAATTTTCCCCTCATACTCCTGGATTTTTTTATCTCTCTTTTTCTCAGCTTCCTCTTTTTCCATAACTTTATCTTCTAGTTCACCTATTCTCTCCTCTGCCTCTTCAAGCCGAGCTGTGGTGGTTTCCATTTTGTTATGCATTTCGTTTAAAGCGTTTTTCAGCTCCTCGTGACTGTTCCTTAGTCCCTTGATCTCTGTAGCAAGAGATTCTCTGCTGTCCTGTATACTGTTTTCAAGCCCAGCGATTAATTTTATGACTATTATTCTAAATTCACTTTCTGTTATGTTATTTAAGTCCTTTTTGATCAGCTCATTAGCTGTTGTTATTTCCTGGAGATTCTTCTGAGGGGAATTCTTCCGTTTGGTCATTTTGGATAGTCCCTGGCGTGGTGAGGACCTGCAGGGCACTTCCCCTGTGCTGTGGTGTATAACTGGAGTTGGTGGGCGGGGCCGCAATCGGACCTGATGTCTGCCCCCAGCCCACCGCTGGGGCCACAGTCAGACTGGTGTGTGCCTTCTCTTCCCCTCTCCTAGGGGTGGGATTGACTGTGGGGTGGGGTGGCTCGTCTGGGCTACTTGCACCCTGCCAGGCTTGTGATGCTGGGGATCTGGCGTATTAGCTGGGGTGGGTAGGCAAGGTGCTCGGTGGCAGGAGGGGCAGGCTTAGATCGCTTCTCCTTAGGTGATCCACTTCAGGAGGGGCCCTGTGGCAGCGGGAGGGAGTCAGATCCGCTGCCGGAGGTTTGGCTCTGCAGAAGTGCAGAGTTGGGTGTTTGCGCGGAGGGAGCAATTTCCCTGGCAGGAACCAGTTCCCTTTGGGATTTTGGCTGGGGGATGGGCGGGGGAGATGGCGCTGGCGAGCGCCTTTTTTTCCCCACCAAACTGAGCTCTGTCGTCAGGGGGCTCAGCAGCTCTCCCTCCCTTTGTCCTCCAGCCTTCCCGCTTTCTGAGCAGAGCTGTTAACTTATGACCTCCCAGACGCTAAGTCGCGCTTGTTGTGGGAACACAGTCCGTCAGGCCCCTCCGCTTTTGCAAGCCAGACTCGGGGGCTCTGCTTGGCCGGCGAGCCGCCCCTCCGCCCCGGCTCCCTCCCGCCAGTCCATGGAGCGCGCACCACCTCGCCACCCTTCCTACCCTCTTCCGTGGGCCTCTCGTCTGCGTTTGGCTCCGGCGACTCCGTTCTGCTAATCCTCTGGCGGTTTTCTGGGTTATTTAGGCAGGTGTAGATGGAATCTAAGTGATCAGTAGGACGTGCGGTGAGCCCAGCGTCCTCCTAAGCCGCCTTCTTGCCGCAACTCCCCCAAGACCCCAACTTTCTGCTAGAAAATCAAAATGGGGAGTTCTTGGAAACTGTAAAATACTGGCAATATCAGAGAGAGAATTCAGTTCTGGAAACCCACTATATAAAGTTGTATAAAAACTCCTAGGTTCAAACTAAAGCTTCACATGTTTGTATTTGATCCTATTCAACGTAACAAAGACATTGAAATCATAGTAATTGCTTTGTGATAGATTACTCTTCAGTCATCCAGACTGATCACAGAGTGGCCATACATGGGGTACTTCTAAATAGCACTACAAATAATTTGCAAATAAAATTGATATTGAAACTACCACCCACAAAACTTGAGGCTGGAACCCAAAACTTCACTGCATGTTAAAACAGAACTTAGAATGTCTAATAACATAATATTGAAAATTTTCAGAATACAATTCACAGGTACTGTGCATAACAAGAGCAAGGAAATGTCAGTTTACATAGTAAAAGATGATCTGCACACACCAACACTGTAAGGACACAAATTTTCGACTTGGCTGGAAAAGATTTTAAAGCAGCTATTACTAAAAATGGAACAATAACTAATGGCAAGTGTTCTTGGGGGAAAAATCAAGTAAAATAGAAAATGTCTTTTTAGGATTAAAAATATAAAACAGAACTAAATCAAAATTTTGAAACCAAAATAATGCAATAACTAATATTTAAAACTCATTGGATGACTTCAGAATATATGGTAGAGTAAGAAACTTTGAAATTCTGTCCCTCCAAAAAAAAAATCAATGAACAAACTCACAAAAATTTTAAATATCAACTTGTTTTGAAATAGAGAAGTTAATCAAAGGATTTCAGAAAAACAGTTCTTGTTTAAGAAAATGGATTAATTCCAGCAAGAGCAGAGAGGTTTGTGATAAATAAGGCTAAGGCAGAATTGTAAATACTCTGGGTTAATGTTGAAGGTGTGCACCAACATATAGAAAGAGCCATAGTGAAGACTGGGAAATTTTTGATACCAGAAATTTAAAGACATGTGTCTCCAAACATTAGCTAACCACTTACCTAATGGAACACAAACTTCAATGGTGACATATGACAAAGAATGCAGACTTTACAGAATAAGTTCAGAATAATCACTTATCAAACAATGATTGCAGAAGCTGGAACAAAACTTTTGAGAGGAGAGAGAATCTGATTTCCAGAAATGCCACGTTATGATATTCAAAATACCCAGTTGACAACAACAAAACATTTTTGAACACACACACACACACACACACACACACACATATGGACAATTCACATGGGGTAAAAAAAAACAATCAATAAAAACAGTACTTGAAGAGGCTAAAACTTTGTCTAGATAAAGACTTTAAATCAGCTATTTTATTTTATCCTATTTTATTTTATTTATTTTTGAGAGAGAGAGAGAGAAAGAGAGCGATCTGGAAAGGGCCAGAAATAGAGGGAAGGGAGTGAGAATCCCAAGCAGGCTCCACACTGTAGGCACAGAGCCTGACACGGGGCTCAAACTCATGAACCATGAGATCATGACCTGAGCGGAAATAAACAGACGTTTAACCAACTGAGCTGCCCAGGCACCCCTACAGAATTCTTGACATATTATATTCTAAACCTGAAACTAATATTATTATATTGTACACCTGAACTAATATAACAGTGTATGTTAATTATACTCAAATAAAATTTAAAAAGACTTTTTCAATAAAAAAGTATTAGCAAATTAAGTCTTGCCATGTATAAAAATTAATAATACACCACAACCAAATAGGGTTTATACACTCAATATAAAAAAAAACTCAATATAGTTTATGATATTGATATAATTAAGAATGAGAAACATGTGACCATATCAACCTACACAGAGAATATACATGATGAAAGTAATTAATTATAAAATCATGCATTCATGGTAAAAACGTCAGCTAACTAGGACTAAATAGGATGATTCTCAATCTAACAAAGGAAAATACGCTATGCAAATTTTAAGATGGTCCCCAAGATTCCCTACCCTGACATACTCACTCTATAATTGTCTTCTCTTAAATGTGGATCAAAAATTATAGAAGCTATCTGATATCAGTCTTATTATTAGATTCGGTATGGTATGTCAAAGGTGTAGGTATTTTGAGGATTTAATTAAATAGCTACTCCTTTACTCAGGTTAATCAAATTGAAGCTTGTTATGGGTGGTTTTGACCTAATAAAGTGAGACCATATAGAGTGTCCAGAGTAGTCATTCTATTATTGGGCTTAAAGAAGCAAACTTCCACATTGTAGAGAAAAACATGTAACAGGAAATAGTTGTTGGTCTCTACTAGATTAGGTACTCAGTCTTACAACCACAGTAAACAATTCTGCCAATAAGCAGTGAGCTTAGACAAGAACCATGAACCTCAAATGAGGTTTCAGTCCCACACATTTCACTCTGGGAAGACTCTGAGAAGAGCACCCAGCAAATTTATACTTGGATTTTTTCCACAGACATTATGAGATAATGAATTTGCATAGTTTTAAGCCACTAAGTTTGGCGGTAATTTTTTGTATAGCAATAAAATACACAAAAATCTACAAAATAATTACAGTTATTATTACCTTGAACTATTAAAAATGAAAGGATTTCCCTTTAAGATCAAGAACAAGAGAAGAATGACAACACTCATGGCTTCTATTAAACACTATATTTGAGTTCCTTGCTAATGCAGTAAGGAAAGCAAAGAAGAGGTATGCTGATTGGAAAGGAAGAAATAAAACTGTATTCATAAAGACTTCCAGAGAATGTTTAACCACCCCCTTAAACTATAAGTGAATTAAGCAAGAGTGTAAGACACAAGTTGAACAAATCAATGATGTTTATACATATTTATATTCTAGCAATGAACAATTAGAAAATAAAATTTTAAAATCACCAATTATAATGTCTCCAACAAATAAATTACTTACCTAGAAACCTTATCAATATATGTGCTAAATACTAGAAAATGCTAAGGAATGTAATCAAACAGTTTCTAAATATTTAGAGATAAATACTATGTTTATGGATGAGAAGACTCAACATTTTAAAGATGTAAATTAAACTCCATTGATCTATGGACTTAATTCAATAACAATCACAGTCCCAGAAGAATTATTTTAAAAACATAGACATGGTTATTCCAAAATTTGTACACCGTGAAAATAACACAATCAGGAAAAATTATTTTTTTAAGAAGGATAAATTTGGAGGACTAACACATCTCAATTTTAAGATATATATAACATAATACACCTGAAAAACCATTGGGTCAAAGATGTAATCACAGGGAAATAAAAAAAATACATTGGAAGAAAGGAAAACGGAAGCACAATATACTAAACATATGGGATGCAGAAATATCAGTTCCAAGATGGAAGTTTATAATGATAAATGTTCACATTAAGAAAAACTAAATATCACAAATAAACAACTAAGCTTTACACCTCAAAGAACTAGAAAAAGAAGAACAAACTAGACCCAAATTTAACAGAAGGAAGGAGATAATAAAGGTAGGAACAGAAATAGAGAATAGACAATGGAAAAGATAAAGCAAACTAAAAGTTATGTTTTGGGAATTATATACAAAATAGGCAAATATTTAAACATATTTTAAATTAAGTTTATTTGTTTATTTTGAGGGGCAGAGAGAAAGAGGGTGAGAGAGAATCTCAAGCAGGCCCCTCGCTGTCAGTGCAAGGGGCCAATGTTGGGCTCAAACTCATGAACCCTGAGATCATGAGCTGAGCTGAAATCGAGTCAGATATTTAACCAACTGAGCCTGTAGTCCCCATTTATGTTTTAAACATATTAATTTGTTTGTTTGTTTGTTTATAAGAAAATAGACACACATTTAGGATCAATAAGAAAAAAAGAAAAAAAAAGGACTCAAAATTATGTTAAATAGGACAAACTACAACTGATAACACAGAAATACAAAGCATAAGAGACTCCTATGACCAATTATATACCAACAAATTAGATAACCTAGAAGAAATAAATTCCTAAACACATTCACCTACCAAGTCTGAATCAGGAAAAAAATGGATTTCCAAACAGACCTATAACAAGTTAAAAGATTGAATCAGTAATCAAAAACTTCCCAAGAAAGAAAAGCCCAAGACAAAATGGTTTTGTGGGCGAATTAATAAAAACATTTAAATAATTCACACAAGTCCCTCTCAGATCCTTCCAAAAAATTGGAAAAGAGGGAAGACTTCATTCAAGTAATTTTATGAGGCCAACATTAAAACTGATACCATATCCAGAAAAAATATACAATAAAACTATAGACCAATAACCTCAATGAGCATACATATAAAAATCCTCAGCAAACTATTAGCAAATCAAATCCAACAATGTATTAAAAATATTATACACCATAATCATGTGAGACTTATTCTAAGGATGCAAAGAATGGCTCAACATCTACAAATCAAACAATTTGTTACACTGCATTAACAAAATGAAGGATAAGAATAACATGATCATCTCAGTAGATGTAGAAAAAGCATTTGAAATGTTTAACTTCCATTTACCATAAAAATTATTTTAAAAATGTGTACAGATGAAGCATATCTCAACATAATAAAGGCCATATATGACAGGTTCACAATTAACACCTTACTCAATGGTGAAAGGCTGAAAAATTTTCATCTCTGTTCAGGAAAAAGAAAAACATGCCCAGTCTTGCCATTTATTTACTTACTTATTAATTTATTCATGTATTCATTCATTTGAGTATAGTTGACATACAATGTTACATTAGTTTCAGGTGTACAACTTAGTGATTTGACAAGTTTATACCTTATGCTATGTTCACCACAAGTGTAGCTACAACCTGCCCCATTACATTACTATAAAATATCATTGACTGTATTTCTTATGCTCCAGTTTTTTTTATTACCCTGAGAAGTCATTCCATAATTGGATGCCTGTATCTACTTCTCCTCTTCGCCCATTTTTCTCACCCCCCAACTCCCCTCTGCTCTGACGGCCATTAGTTTGTACTCAGTATTTATAGTTAAGATTCTGCTTTTTGTTTATTTTTTTCAGATTGAATTTATGAGTGGAATCACATGGTATGTGTCTTTCTCATTCTGACTTATTTCACGTAGCATAACATCATCCATGTCATCTCAAATGGCACATCTCATCCTTTTTGTGGCTGTATAATATTCCATTATGTATTATATACATATTTATATATATTATGTATTTCCATTTATCTATCCATTCATCTGTTGATGGAAACTTATGTTGCTTCCATATATTGGCCATTATAACTAATGCTGCAGGGGTGCCTGGGTGGCTCAGTTGGTTAAGCATCCAACTTCAGCTCAGGTCATGAGTTCGAGCCCCACATTGGGCTCTGTGCTAACAGCTCAGAGCTTGGAGCATACCTCAGATTCTGTGTCTCCCTCTCTCTCTTCCCCTTCCCTGCACACACTCTGTCTCTCACTCTTCCTTAAAAATAAACATTTTTTTTCAATTAATGCTGCAACAAACATAGGGATACATACATCCTTTTGTGTTAGTGTTTCTGTTTTTGCTGGGTAAATGCTCAATAGTGGAATTATTGGATCATATGTTATTTCTATTTTTAATTTTTTGAGAAACCTCCATACTGTTTCCAATGTGGTTATACAAATTTACATTCCCACCAACAGTGCATGAGTGTTCCTTCTTATCCACATCCTCACCAACACTTGTTCCTTCTTGCCTTCTTGATTGTAATCATTCAAATAGGAGTGAGGTGATATTTCATTGTAGCATTTTGATTTGCATTTCCCTGATAACTAGTGATGTTGAAAATCCTTTCTTGTGTGTTTGCCACCTATATGTCTTTGGAGAAATGTCTTTTCATGCCCTCTGCTAAAATTTTAATTTGATTGTTTATTCTTTTGATGTTAATTTGTATATGTTCTTTAATAATTTGGGTGTTATTCCCTTATCAAATATATAATTTCCAAATATCTTCTCCCATTCAGTAGGATTTTTGTTTTCTGTTGGTTTCCTTTGCTGTGTTTTTTTTTAAATTTTGATGTAGCCCTAATAGTTTATCTTTGCATTTGTTTCCCTTGCCTTAGGAGACATAGCTGGAAAAACACTGCTGTGGCCTACATCAGAAAAATTACTGGCAGTGTTCAATTCTAGTACTTTTATGGTTTCAGGTCTCCTGTTTAGATATTTAATTCATATTGAGTTAATTTTTGTGTGTGGTGTTAGAAACTAGTCCAGTTTTATTTACTTACATGTATCTGTCCAGTTTTTCCAGCTCCGTCTATTGAAAAGACTATCTTTGTATGTTCTTGTCTCCTTTGTCATAGATTAATTTGCCGTATATTTGTGGGTTTATTTCTAGGTTCTCTCTTCTGTTCCATTGATCTATGTGTTTATTTCTCCTCCAGTAATATACTGTTTTGATTACTACAGATTTGTATTATACTTTGAAATCTGGATTTGTGATATCTCCAATTTTTTCTTCTTTCTAAGTATTGTTTTGGCTATTTGGGGTCTTCTGTGGTTCCATACAAATTTTAGTATTATTTGTTCTACTTTTGTGGAAAATGCTGTTGGTATTTTGATTGGGATGGCGTTGAATCTATAGATTGCTGTGGGTAATATGGACATTTTGAAAATATTAATTCTTCCAATCCATGAGCATGGAATATTTTTCCATTTGTCTCCTTTTCAATTTATTTCATCAATGTTTTATAGTTTTTGGAGTACAGGTCTTTAACCTTTTTGGTTCAGTTTATTCCTTGGTATTTTATTCTTTTTGTTGGAATTTTAGATTTTTTTAAATTTCTCTTTCTCTGTCAGTTTTAGTATATAGAAACACTACAAATTTCTGGGTATTACTTTTTCATCTGGCACTTTACTGAATTTATTTATTGCTTCTAGTAATTTTTGGATGGAGTCTTTAGGATTTTCTATGTATAGTATTTTGTCTGCAAATAAAGGCTCTTTAACTTTCTCTTGACCAATATTTATGTCTCTAATTTTTTTATTGTCTTTTTTTCTGTGGCTAAGACTTTCAGTACTATGTTAAATATAAGTAGTGAGAGTAGACAACTTTGTCTTGTTCCTGTCCTTAGAGGGAACGCTGTCAGTTTTTCCCCATTATGTATGATGTTTGTTGTGATTTTTCATATATGGTCTTTACTATTTTGAGGTATGTTCCTTCTAAACTTAATTTGTTGACCATGAATGGATATTTTAATTTGTTTCAATTTATTGAGATTATCATATGCTTTTTATCTTTCATTTTGTTGATGTGGTGTATGACATTGTTGATTTGCAAATATAGCACCACCCTTGCATCCTGGGAATAAATACCACCTGATCATAGTGAATGATATGTTTAAAGTATTGTTGTATTCAGTTTGCTATTATTTTGTTGAGGATTTTTACATATTTGTTCTTCAGAGACATTGGCTAGTATTTTTCTTTTTGGGAGTGTTTGTGTCTGGTATTGGTAAAGTTTCTTTAACATTTTTTGTAAGGATGGTTTAATGGTGATAAAGTATTTTGTCTTTTCTAGAAAACTTTTTATTTTTTTCTTTAAAATCTGAGTGATAACCTTCTCAGGTAGGTTTTGTTCTAGGTTTTTCCCTTTCAGCACTCTGTATATATCATGCCTCTCCCTTTTGGCATGTAAAGTTTCTGCTGAAAAATCAGCAGATAGCGTTATAGGTTTCCCATTGTAGGTAACTTTTTGTTTCTCTCTTGCTGCTTTTATGATTCTCTCTTTATCTTTAATCCATGACATTTTAATTATATGTAATGGTGTGGACCTCCATTGATTAACCTTGTTTGGAACTTTCTGTGACTCTTGGACTTGGATGTCTATTTCTTTCCTTAATTTAGGGCGGTTTTCAGTTGTTATTTCCTCCAATTAGTTTTCTACACATTTTTCTGTCTCTTCTGGTACCCTTCGATTGTGAATGTTATTGATTTAATATTGTCCAAGAGATGTATTAATCTGTCCTCATTAAAAAAAAAATATTTTCTTAGGAGGAGCCAAGATGGCGGAACAGCATGAAAGTTTTTTTTGTGTGTGTCTCACTTCCATGAAATATAGCCAGATCATCACTAAACTGTCTTGCACACCTAGAAAACTGATTTCAGGATTAACACAACAATCGGCACAACCTGAACCACAGAACTCAGTGGCATGGAGAGGTGAACTGGGGGAGAGAGAAGCCGTGGAGGGCAGGGAGCTGTTTTTGCATGCAGAGAGAGGACAGAGATGGGGTGGGAAGAATATGGAAAAAGAACCCACCTGCAAAAGCAGCTGGAGAGAAAGTGGAAAAGTGGAAACAGCCACAGGGACTGAACTAAAAATAGAGTAATGAGAAAGGAGGGACTTTAAATTCCATTAAGACTCTATAAACAGGGGGAATGCAGAGTCTGAAACTCCACAGCTCGATACCTGGCATTGCTCTGGTGGGAAAGGCAAATCCCCAGGAGCAGAATAAAGTCCAGGGTCTTTGGGCCACACAGTGAGAGGAAGTTCCCCTGCTTGGAGGACATCTGGTAGAGGCTGTGTGGCTCCCCCAAAGGAAAAGGCCCCAGTGGACCCAGAAGAACAACCATATTCACTGGTGCTGGAACAAGGTCATTGGGGATGAAGCCTGTTGCCAGATGCCTGTTGTGATTTTCCACAACCCCTGAAACACTGCTGCTGCACCATCACATGAACTTTTTCTGGGGTGGGCTGGCACCCAGGTGCAGTCTCTGGGCATCAGCAGCAGCATGGTCCCATGAACATACCTGGGTGTGACCAGCACCCAGCCATTGCTCAGTGAGACCCTCCTGCAGAGGGGCAGAATAGGTCAAAGCCGCAGTCCCCAGGAAGTAAAGGGTCAGGAAATACAGCCACAGCTGGATAAAACTCAGGAAGGAGGTGCTGCCTGAGGCTTGGTCATGGACAGTGTAAAAGTGGGGAGTGGATGGAAGCCGAAGACAAAGGACAGGTGCATGATTTCTGATCGTGTAGAACAGAATTCCAATATTAGAGACTGGGTATCTGGGTGACACCATTTTCACCTCTCCCATGCATGCGCATACATACCTACAATTGCCACAACAATCCACTCCAGTAAGCTAATCACCACCATCTAGTGCAGAACGGATACTAACCCTTTATCTGATATGTTGTTTGCAAATCTGCTACCATGACATCAGTTGCCTTTTAGTTTTGCTCATTGTTTCCTTCGCTGTGCAGAAGCTTTTTATTTTGATGAAGTCCCAATAGTTTAATTTTGCTTTTGCTTCCCTTGCCTCTGGAGATGTGTTGAGTAAGCAATTGCTGCGGCCATGATCATAGAAGTTTTTGCCTGCTTTCTCCTGAAGGATTTTGATAGCTTCCTGTCTTACATTAAGGTCTTTCATCCATTTTGAGTTTATTTTTGTGTATGGTGTAAGAAAGTGGTCCAGGTTCATTCTTCTGCATGTCACTGTCCAGTTTTCCCAGCACCACTTGCTGGAGAGACTGTCTTTATTCCATTGGATATTCTTTCCTGCTTTGGAAAGATTAGTTGGCCATACATTTGTGGATCAATTTCTGGGTTCTTTATTCTGTTCCATTGATCTGTTTGTTTTTGTGACAGTACTATATTGTGTTCATGATTACAGCTTTACAATACAGCCTGAAGTCCAGGATTGTGATGCCTCCTGCTTTGGTTTTCTTTTTCAAGATCGCTTTAGCTATAATAATAATCCAGTGAAGAAATGGGCAAAAGAAATGAATAGACACTTCTGTAAAGAAGATATCCAGATGGCCAACGAGCACATGAAAAACTGCTCAACATCACTCATCATGGAAATACAAATCAAAACCACAATGAGATACCACCTCACACCTGTCAGAATGGCTAACATTAACAATTCAGGCAACAATAGATGTTGGTGAGGATGCGGAGAAAGAGCATCTCTTTTGCACTGCTGGTGCAAATGAAAACTGGTGCAGCCACTCTGGAAAACATTATGGAGGTTCCTCAAAAATCTAAAAATAGAACTACGCTATGACCCAACAATGGAACTACTAGGTATTTATCCAAGGGATACAGGTATATTGTTTTAAAGGGGCACATGCACCCCAATGTTTATAGCAGCAGTTTCAACAATAGGCAAAGTATGGAAAGAGCCAAAATGTCCATTGATGGATGAATGGATAAAGAAGATGTAGTGTGTGTGTGTGTGTGTGTGTGTGTGTGTGTACACACACAATGGAGTATTACTCAGCGATCAAAAAGAATGAAATCTTGCCATGGATCTAGAGTGTATTATGCTAAGTGAAATTAATCAGAGAAATACAAATATCATATAACTTCAGTCATATGAGGATTTTAAGACACAGAAAAGATGTACACAAGGAGAGGGGAAGCAAAAATATTATAAAAACAGGGAGGGGGACAAAACATAAGAGACTCTTAAATATGGAGAACAAACAGATGGCTATTGGAGGGGTTGTGGGAGCAGGGATGGACTAAATGGGTAAGGGGAATTAAGGAATATACCCTTGAAATCATTGTTGCACTATATGCTAAATAACTTGGTAGTAAATTTTTAAAAAGTAAAAGAAAATAAAAGAACAGAAAAGAAAATTATTTTATCTTTTTGCTGTTCAGCTTATGTGTTTTCTATTACCCTGTCTTCCAGATTTCTGGTATATTCTTCTGCATCTTCTAATCTACTCTTGATCCATTCTAGTGTTTTTTTTTTTATTTCAGTGCTTGTATTCTTCATTTTTGATTGTTTCTTTTTAATATTTTCTACATCTTTATTGAAGGTTCCAGTGAGTTCTCCCATTCTTTTCTCCAGCCTAGTGAATATCTTTACAATAATTACTTTATTTTTTTAAACAAGCATATTGATTTTCTCTGTTTCATTTAGCTCAATTTCTGAGATTTTTTCACATTATTTATTTCGGAGCATATTTTTCTGTCTCACTATTTTGCTTGACTTTCTGAATTTGTTATTAGGAACATTTCTCTTAAGCTTAAAACGAGTGGTCTTATATATGGTGTCTCCTATACAGACTGTGTGTGCTTGTTAACTTTGCTTGCTGGCTGGATAAACCTGTTGTTAGTTACTCTTTTAAACCACAGCTTTTTACAGAAAGAAAAAAATAAATATAAAGTAATATAATAAAAGAAGAAAGAAAATAATATAATAAATAAAGAAAAAAACAGAAAAGAGAAAAGGAGAAGAAAACAAGAAGAAACGATAAAAGAACAAAGAGAAAATTTGGGGAGGTATTTGGGTAACTCAGTCAGTTGAGTGTCCAACTCTTGATTTCAGCTAAGGTCATGATACCAGCGTGGTGGTACCAGTCTCACATTGGGCTCCACACTGAGTATGGAGACTGTTTAAGGTTCTCTCTCTCTATCTCCCTCTGCCGCTCTTCCCACTTGCACTCTCTTTCTCTAAAAGAAAACCAAATATATAAAAAAGGAAAAATAAAGAACATTTAAACAATTTAAGTTTATTTATTTATTTTGAGAGAGAGAGAGAGAGAGAGAGAGAGAGAGCAGGGGAAGGGCAGTGACAGGGAGAAAGAGAATCCCAAGCGGGCTCTGCACTGTCAGCACAAAGCCCAGTACAAGGCTTAAACCCATGAACCACGAAGTAATGACCTGAGCTGAAACCAAGAGTCAAAGACTTAATTGAATGAGCCATCCAGGTGCCACTAGAAAGAATTTTTTTTAAAAAGAAAAGAAATAAAAAAGAAAACAAGATAAATTTTAAAAAGTATAAAATTAAAAAATAAAAATAAAAAAATATTTAAAAAGCCCTCCCTCCCCCTCCCCCACAAGTACAGTTTGTTTTTTGAGTTTCAGCACCCCAGGGCAGCTGCAGTGGGGTCGTGAATCCTGGGCTCATTGAGGTTGCAAGCTCCCTGTGACTGCTGGACCCACCAGTTATCTTGTCTGGACACACCTGTTACACTGTCAGTACCCTCCAGTTATGGCATCTGAGCCTGCCAGTTATGGCATCCAAACCCTCCCCTTACAATGTCTAAACCCAGCTCTGGTCTGGGCTTTTAAGGTGATGGGAGAGACAACTCAGCACTGGGTGATGTTTGGAGCTGTTAAATCACTAAATTGTACACTTGAAATTAATATAACACTGTATGTTACCTATAGTAGAATTAAAAATAAAACAATAAAAGTATGAATATAATCAAATAGACATTCTCCCAAAGGAGGCATGCAAATGGCTAATAGGTATATTAAAAATGCTTAACATGACTAATATTCAAGGAAATAAAAATCAAAACAATAATGAAATATCACCTCATACTTGTCAAGATGACCATCATAAAAATAAAAACATAAAATAACAAGTGATAGAACAATTTGAATTCTTGTACACTGTTGATGAGAATGTAAATGGTGCACCTGCTATGAAAAACAGAATGGAGGTTCCTCAAAAAATTAAAAGTAGAACTAACATATGATCAAAAAACACCACTTCTGTACATTCATCCAATAGCATTTAAAGGGTTGCAAAGAGATATTTGAACAATGTTCAGCATTACTCACAATAGCCAAGAGGTAGAAACAACCCAAATGTCTGTTAATTATAAAATAGTCAAGCTCATTGAAGTAGAATGTAGAATAGTGATTTCCAGAGGCTAGGGGAAGAGGAAACAAGTAATTGTTGTTCAACAGGTATAAAGTTTTAATTATGCAGGTTGCAATAGTTCTAGATATTTGCTGTACAACATTCTGCTTATAGTTAAGAATATTGTACTGAATAAATTTTTAAGTGGGTAGCACATGTTTTTATCATTATAAAAAAGTTAATTTTCATTATAAAGTTACTTTCCTATTTTCCTTTGTTATATAAAAATAACCTCAAACAGAGGGTCTGGCTCAAAATCCTTTGTAAACTTCTTTCAAAAGAGCAAATCTGGGGTGCCTGGATGGCTCGGTCAGTTAAGTGTTCGCCTCTTGATTTTTCCTCAGGTCATGATTTCATGGTGCTTGGGTTCAAGCCCTGCTTGGGATTATCTTTTTTCCATCTCTCTCTGTCCCTCCCCTTCTCTGTCTCTCTCTCTTTCTGTCTGTCTGTCTCTCTCTTAATAAATAAATAAGTAAATAAACTTAAAAAAAGAGCAAAATTCTTTCCAATACCCTATAGACTTTTGTGAGCAACTGGAAAATTAATTCATGACGTTTTAACTCACAATCTCTTCAACATATTGGCCATCTTTCACAATGTTGACCTATTTTGCAATAATTATATATTTTTGTATCACAGTTACCTGCATACTTGTGATAACACACTTTTCCCCCATTAGAGTACTGTGAATGTATTATATTCAATTTTACATTGTATTATCTAACACAATGGAAGTCTTCCATATACACATTATAAGCCTTCTATAATGATTGCTGCTCAAATTCTTTAATATATATTTGGTGATTTCAATGGAGATAGTCCATCTGTCTCAGAGTCATTTACAAAATAATTAATTTTAATTTACCAGTACTTAATAAAACTAAAACGTGGCTCTTGTATTTCAGACCTACATACCAATTTCACACCTCTCAATTTCTCAATGATACATGACCACATCACGAAGATAATTTGAATCATAGTTATGAAATTCAATAATACAAAAAAGAATATAATCAATATTCCACCTGGGTGCTAATTAATTCACTTTCTGTAAATCAGAATTTCCCATCTTTATGGTTGTTTGTTCATTTGTTTTATTTTGCAATTCCATTTTAACTCACATACGCTAGTATGTTTTAAGAGCAATACCTTGCAAGATTTAAATTAATCAATAAGTAACTATGTTAAAATTTTATTTCAGTAACTTATAGTTTTTACACAATTAAGGTGGTGATAAAGCAGAAACTTCACAAAACCTACAATACACATGGGTAGACACACTGAGAGCACTACTTTCAAAGTCATTCTATTCACAAAGGAAAGAATAACTTAGAACACAGTGTTAGATAATCTGTTCTGATTCAACTATACTTAATATAGATAATGAAATAATGTAGCATTCAGATTCACACGTGGAAAACTTTATGTTGTTTTTTTTTAAAAACTACTAACTTCCTAAGGATTAGTAGTGTAACTTAATAAACATGTATATGCTGGGCCTCCACGTCCAGAGATTCTGATTCACTATTGCTGGTGTGGAGCCCAATAATCTATTTTTAACAAATTCTCCAATTGATTGCAATGGAGTTGTGCTGTGCCTGATACCATATGGTAGAAGTACCATAGCTTAGGATAAAAATAATAGATGGAAAAATGTGGATCAGGAACCAGGAAACTTGAATCCTAATTCCATCATTTTGTTTCTATGAGAATCCCTTTGATTCTTTTCAGACTTAATTTTCCTCAGCCATTGAAGAGTTAAGTTTAGAATCCACGATATCTGTGTTCCCTAAATCTCTCTTGATCTTCTAATGGACAGTCTTCTAATAACTATATGTACCTATCTTATCTCATATGTACCTATCTTATCTCATAAGGTATATTTTTAGTAGCTACATTGGCTTGCAGGAGGCTATGCATATCTATCAACTAAGAAGTTTTGTCCCAGAAGTTAGCAAATATTTATAAAAGGTGCTATCTAGAGAGTGATAGGACTAGTCTCACGTTCAGTTAGTTAACACCAAGTGTGGTGTCTAGAACAGCAGCAGCACCACCACCAGAAAATTTGCCAGAATTTTAAATGATCATGCTTTCTCTCAGATCTACTAATTATTAATTTTCAGGGTTGGGTTCAACATCTATGTTTTAAGAAAGTTCTTCATATCATTCTCATGTACATTCAACATTGAGATTGATTGAATTAATACAAGGTACAAGAATGTGGCTTCAATTTCAGCAGTGAGGGTCAGTTTCTTCATTCTATTCCATGGTCATGCAATGCAACTTGAAGAATTTATATTTCAAGCACATGAAGCAGCAGCAGTGGTTTTCTTTATCCCCAAATAAGAGCTTTCTCAAAAACCAACATTTACTTGACACTACAAGGATAGCTGATTCCTGTTATCCTTTAGGTGTATACTGTCTTCTGTGCTCTAATGCTTCATATAACATGTTTCCTTACTTAAGATGATTTCACTAGAGGTTGTAAAACAATTCTATATGTGTGTGCAGTATTTTTTCCTCCCAGCTTTGTGAGGCTTTTATACAGCTTGGAGAATTAAAAAAACCCAGGATTTATATTTCTTGATTATATGTATTAAAGAGAAACTAGAACTGTGCTACATAGAGATGCATATTTGGATGCAGTTTTATAAAATAAAACACACTCACAACATAGATGAAGCTTTTTCAAGCTCTGCATTCACTTTCATATATATATATATATATATATATATATATATATGTTAGTGACGGGACATATTTGATGGGACAAATACATATGGTGAGTTACCTTCTCACATATTAGGTAACTAACAATCATCTAAAAGTTATAATGTAGTAAGTTGGGGAAGACTTAAGGTTGGGTAATTTGAAATGTTCCCCCAGGTATGATCAGATCTTCTAACATTAACTATATTTCCTAACACTGTCTGGCTTCCCCTTCATGTGCTGCTTTAACTTTGGTAAGAGAGAAAAAAAGGAAATGGATGGAAAAAAGAAGAATATAGAGGTTTTAAAGGAAAAATCAGATGAAAAGTAGTGATAATTCTCTCCATTATTACTTTTCCCATAGAATCAATTTATTATTGTTTATTGTGTATCCACTCTGGATAAAGTTGGGCACAAGGAGCAGCTATGCAACATTTTAAAATAATAGACTGCATGCTGAGTTTGATGAGTTCTTTATATATTTTAGATAATGACCCTTTATCTGATATGTCATCTGTGAATATCTTCTCCCCTTCCATATGTTGTCTTTTAGTTTTGTTGATTGTTTCCTTTGCTGTGCAGAAGCTTTTTATATTGATGAAGTCCCAAAAGTTCATTTTTTGTTTTCATTTCCCTGGATTCTGGAGACATGTCTAGAAAGAAGTTGCTATGGCTGATGTCAAAGATGTTGCTGTCTGTGTTCTCCTCTAGGATTTTGATGGTTTCCCATCTAACATTTAGGTCTTTCATCATTTTGAAGTTATTTTTGTGTATATAAAGATCTTATCAAACTCAACACCCATAAACAAATAATCCAGTTAAGAAATGGGGAGAAGCCATGATAGACACTTTTTTCCAAAGAAGACAGGTGGCTAATGGACACATGAAAAGTTTCTCAATATCACTCATTGTCAGAGAGATACAAATCAAAACCACAATAAGATGACACCTCACACCTTTCAGAATGGCTAAAATTAACAGCAAAGGAAACAGCAGATGTTGGTGAGGATACAGAGATAGGGGAACCTTCTTACACTTTCGGTGGGGATGTGAACCAGTATAGCCACACTGTAAAACAGTATGGAGGTTCCTCAAAAAGTTAAAAATAAAACTACCCTAGCACCCAGCAATTGCAGTATTAGGTATTTACCGAAAGGATAGAGTAATACTGATTTGAAGGGGCATATACATCCCAATGTTTATAGCAGCAGCATCAATAATAGCCAAATTATGGAAAGAACCCAAATGTCTATTGACTTATGAATGTATAAAGAAGATGTTGTTATATATATATATATATATATATATATATATATATATATAATGCTAAGCAAAATAAGTCAGTGAAAGACAAAAGCACATGATTTCACCTATATGTGAAATTTAAGAAACAAAACAGATGAACATAGGGGAAAGGCAGAAAGAGTGACAGGCAAACCATAAAAGACTCTCAACTATAGAGAACATACTGAGGGTTGCTGGAGGGTAGGTGAGTGAGGGTTGGGCTAAATGGGTGATGGGTATTAAGAGGGGTACTTATTGTGTTGAGCACTGAGTGTTATATGTAAGGGATGAACCACTAAATTTTAGTCTTCAAACTAATATTAAAGTATATGTTAACTAATGAAAATGTAAATAAAAACTTGAAATATTAAAAATAAAATATTAGATTGCGACTATAGAGTGAATTGTGTCTCCCTAAAATTTGCATGCTGATACCCTAATATCCCTACTACCCATGAGACTGTATTTGAATAAAGGGCCTACAAAGAGGTATGAAGCTTAAATGAAGTCATAAAGATGGGGCTATGATATGATACAATTAGTATCTTTCTAAGGGTGGAAACAAGGGAACTCTCTCTCTGCCATTTGAGAGCACAGTGAGGTGGCCATCTGCAAACCAGGATGAAAGTTTTATCCAAAACCCAAAACCTCCTGGGACCTTGATTTTGGACTTTAAACCTCTAGAACTGTGAGGAAATAAATTTCTGTTAAATCACCCAGTCCATGGTATTCTGTTATGGCAGCCTGAGCTGACTATTACAGTTGATTCAGTCATTTATAGATCTCTTTATAAAGGCTGATTCATCTCATAATTAAAGCCTTCCTATGAGATAGGTATTTATATGATTTATGTTTTATGGATTAGAACACTAAAGCTCAATAATTTTCTCAGAGTCACATATCTATAATGTAGCAGACTCAAGATTCAAACCATGATGAGTGACAAGCAATGGTCTATGCTAACGTAGAATACTAAGCAGGATATTTTTGTAGGAAAATAAAAATGTTTTCCTGTTGGTTTGCAATTTCCTCAGGAGCTTCACTGGTGTAATCTGAAACCAGCCTCCTTATGCAAAGGGCATGGAGAGACTGAAGAAAGAAACAGGCCTTTCCAGAATGGTATATGGCAGGTTTAATAAGCAAAAAACCTCATATACAAGGGTTTTATATGGCAGATGCATGACCTGAGTAGATCTCTTCACCCAAAATTCAAATTTTAAAAGTTTATGTAGGGACCTTAGCTAAGATTACTCACGTGTACCTCCAGATGGTCTCAGAACTACGTTGCTACTTCAAGGTTATGTTCTTGGTCATTTTCTGAAAGTGAGGAAGGCAAGTGAAATGCAGATTATAAGGACAGGGAAGGGTTTGAGGAGCCTCTGATTGCTTGGATATATCTCACAGGTCAACCAGAGGCTGCATCCTCTTGATAACCTCCCCTAACATCTATCCCTTCAAAAATTATAAAGCATATATTGTCCAAAAATAAAATACCTAAAATATCAAAGTAATTTAGTTATGTAGGATATGAATTTTAAAATGTGACCTTGCATAGGTTATAATGACAAAAGTTGGAAATTAAAAAAAAATCCTCCCAACTATCACAGCACACTTATGAGTTTCTCATACATTATCAGGAAAAAAATAAATGGAACTTTGTGTAAAAAGTACTCCTTTAAGGGATACAAAGTTATCATATATAGTTCCTACATTCAAGGTACTTTTAGTTTTGTAGCCCATAAAGGACAATAAAACAAGTGAATAAAGTTCAAACACAATACAAAATAAAGCCGTAAATAAAATGTTAGGGGTGTTCAGAGAGTCTTGTTTTTGTTTTTGATTTTGTTTTTGTTTTTTCCCTATATGTGGTAGACACTGATTTCAGCGTTGGCCAATTCTGATAGACAACCCAAGGACTCCATACTTGGTTTATACTCCACCCCTTCTTATATGACCATCCAGCCAACACTTCCAAGACTATTTATCCTACTCAATAAAGGCGCATGGTGGAGATTTTACTGGATATTTTGTGAGAATAAAAGGCAAATAGTTTACATTACATATCACTCTGCATACATTTTAATAATTACCAATTAGGTATGTCTACAATACCTCAGAGTCCCTTTCTTTTCACCTGATACCTCGCCAGACCTTCCTCGCTATTTGTTTACCCAGAAAAGCCTTAAATACCTCATATCCAAGCCCTCTCTCTACTTCAAATTCCTTGGACCTTTCCTCTAAGTATATCTATACAACTATCTCCTTTTCGTATGTAGAGCAAAAGCTCTGTTCAGACTCCTACAATATTGCATTCCCCATATCCATTATTCACACTGTTTAGCAAGAACACATATATTATTAATATGATCTCTAAAGAAAAGGACATTTTCAAGAACATTTGTCCTTTAACACCAAGAGGTATTAATAAAGGCATTTGGCATACTTCTTAGTGTGTGAGTAAAACAAATTCGAAAGTTTGTTCCAGGTTGAATAATGAGCACTACCAAACACTTGAACTATGAAGTTGTCTTTCAAATAGAAAACTCTGAGTATAAAGTATTCTCTTTCTAATTCTTAAGAAAGTGAATGTTAACTAAATTGAGCAAATAATGTCATAATCGGAGCTGGCAGAAATAATATTGAGAAAAGACTAGGGGAGAAGAAACTGGTGAGGACATTCATGTGACTGTTACTCAAAGCACCCAAAATATGAGAAAAAGAATTGATCACTCATTCATATATTTAACAAACCATCACTGAGCACAGATTATTTTAGATGTTGGAAGTAGATTGATGTGTGATACACAGCCAGAAGCTACAACTAACAAACACTTCATCCCAATATTCTCATTGAAGATAGGTGGGCCTAGCCCAGATAGTAAGATCTCTGCAGAGCCAGAGCAAAAGTGGCAAGCACATCTCATTTAAAATATGCTGGTCTTGTAGCCAGTGAGTGAATGCAAATAAAGTCCAAATGTTAGTGCAGTTTCAGAGCCAAAAATTCTCTCCAAATGGCTATCTATACAAAGAGGCCCAGAGGCAAATAATTGGAAATATGACAGAGGGTTAAGAAAGCTAGCTAGGAATTCAGAGTAAGGGAGATCTAACAGAAATGAGTGAACAGGAGAGCAGTCTGGGTAAATTCCAGGGACAGAGGATTAATACCTTCAGCTAGATGCTTTCATATTATAGACAGGATATTGGTGGACAAGTCCAATTCACTTAAGGACCTAAGACAGATTTAACAGAGCACACTATTTGACTAAAATAAATTTATTGAGCCATGGACTAGTTTATTTGCCCATGCAAACTACATCTGAAATATAATTCTTATTTAAATTCAATGATTTAAAATTAAATGTGCACAGCAGATAAATCTTCCTTTAAGTTACCTAATGTCACCATGTATGAAAGTAAATGCTCTCATATCCATCTGTTATCTGGAAATTTCCCATGATCCTTTACTTATGCTTTTTCATGTACTCACAGTAGCCCCATCAGAATGAAATTCTCACATTATGTTAAATGAAGTTGGGATGTAAAGCAAGATTCAGAGAGGTCAAATAAGGTTTAATAGCTGGTAAGAGAACTTGGGTTTCAATATATCTAAAAAAATATTGTAATCACATGCAGTAGCAATGGAAATGCACCACTCAATTCTTAGACTGCAGGAAGTATATTTTATGAACAGCCCTGTCATTCCTATGGATCAATGTTACATTCAGATTATGCCCATACTCCTACAGGTTTCTGTCCAGCCAGTGACTGAGTATAGTAGGAGTACTACTACATGCTAATTTCTCTGGAATCTTCTATTAGGGAATTAGCTTGCTGTATTCCAAATAACCCAGCCAGAAATTTCTTTAGAAAAATATTGCAGTCTGATGGTCCTCTTATCTGACCCTCCTTCTTGTCCTCCCTCCTTGTACACGTATTAGATACATCACAGTGTGAAGGTTGTCCACATTGACTCATGCTGTCCCTCCTTTTCCCATCATGAGTGCTCCTTTCTTTCCCCAATAAATCTTTCGCACATCTAATCTCATTTTTGGCATCTGCCTCTCAGAGAACTCAAACTGATCAAGTCAGAATCAGTAAGAAAGAGTTTGGGTCACTCATATCCCAGCTAGCAAAAGGGAACCCATTTTGACTGGTACGCAAAGAAATGATTGTCTTTGGAAAAAGTGGAAGTGCAACTGCTAATGATTTTACTGGTAATCACCCTTTCCCAGGATAAAACACTCTTACAGATGCAATAATTAAGTAATCTAAAATAATTGAGAGAAAAAATGGATGTCCACAAGGACAGTGGAGTGGTGTGCTTAGTGCTGATAAAAGCTAAGTGCAAAAACCATACAGCATCTTGGGTAGCTTGCAAAAATACATGTATTTCCTGTGGTGAAAACGTGGGCATGGCTAACGTACAGATAATGAATGGATGGATTGATTCATCAATTCATTCTTTCATTGTTTCATTGATCCATTTATATTTTCCATCCATATATCTTTATTTCGTTCTTTATGTTTTTATATAAATACTAGTTAAACTATAGTGTAATATTAGCATCAGGAGTATAATTTAGTGATTCATCACTTAACATGTAACACCCAGTGCTCATAACAAGTGCCTTCCTTAATACCTATCACCCACTTAGCTCATTCCCCACCCATCTCCCCTCCAGCAATGCTCAATATGTGCTCTGTAGTTAAGAGTCTCTTATTGTTTGTTTCCCTCTTTTCCCCCTTTTCCCTATGTTCATCTCCTTTGTTTCTGAAATTCCACATATGAGTGAAATCATATGGTATTTGTCTTTCTCAAGCTGACATATTTAATTTAGCCTAATACTCTCTAGCTCCATCCATGTCACTGCAAATATAAAAATTTCATTCCTTTTGATGAGTAATATTCCATTGTATAAATACACCACTTCTTCTTTATCCATTCATCAGTTGATGGACATTTGAGTCATTTCCATAATTTGGCTATTGTTGATAATGCTGTTATAATCATTGGAGTGCATGTGCTCCTTCAAATCAGTATTATTGTATCCTTTGGGTAACTACCTAGTAGTAAAATTGCTGGGTCATGGGGTAATTCCAATTTTAATTTTTTGAGGAACCTCCAAATTGTCTTTCATAGTGTCTGCACCAGTTCGCATTCCCACTAAAAGTATAAGAGGGTTCCACTTTCTCTGCATCCTTGCCAACATCCGTTGCTTCCTATTTGTTAATTTTAGCCATTCTGACAGGTGTGAGGTGACATCTCATTGTAGTTTTGATTTGTATTTCCCTGGTGATGAATCATGTTGAGTATCTTTTCATGTGTCTCTTAGCCATCTGTATGTCTTCTTTGGAAAAATACCTATTCATGTGTTCTGCCCAATACTTAACTGGATTATTTGTTTTCAGTAATAACAAGTTTGACAAGTTTGACAAGTTCTTTATAGATTCTGGATACTAACCCTTTATCAGATATATCATTTACAAATATCTTCTCCCATTCCATAGGTTGCCCTTTGTTATTTTTTTTTCCTTCGGTGTGCAGAAGCTTTTTAACTTGATGAAATCCCAATAATTCATTTTTGCTTTTGATTCCCCTTGCTTCCAGAGATAAGACCTTGCTACAGCTGAGGTCACAAATGCCTGTGTTGTCTTGGATTTTGATTGTTTCATTCTCACGTTTATGTCTTTCATCCATTTTGAATTTATTTTTGTGTATGCAGTAAGAAAGTGGTCCAGTTTCATTCTTCTGCATGTTGTTGTCTGGTTTTCCCAACACAATTTGTTGAAAGAGATTGTCTTTTTTTCCATTAGATTCTTTCCTGCTTTGTCAAAGATTAATTGACCATATAGTTCTGGGTCCATTTCTAAGTTTTCTATTCTGTTCCATTGATCAATGTGTTTGTTTTTGTGCCATTACCAAGGTCTCTTTATGAGTATAGCTTTGTAATTTAGCTTGATGCCTGGAATTGTCATGACTCCAGATTTGCTTTTCTTTTTCAAAATTGCTTATGCTAGTCAAGGTCTTTTGTGATTTCATACAAATACAGTATTAAGCTTGTTCTAGCTCTTTGAACACTGCTGGTGGTATTTTGATAAGGATTGCATTAAACATGTAGATTTCTTTGGGCAGTGTGGATATTTTAACAATATTAGTTTTTCCAATTAATGAGCATGAATTATTTCTCCTTTTTTTCGAGTCCTTTTCAATTTCTTTCATAAGTGTTCTATACTTTTCACAGTATATTTTACAGAGCTTGTACCTCTTTGGTTATGTTAATTCCGAGGTATCTTATGGTTTTGGATGCAATGGTAAATGATATCAATTCCTTGATTTCCATTCATTATTGGTATACAGAAATCCAATAGATTTCTGTATGTTGATTTTATATCCTGAAACTTTGCTGAATTTCTGTATCAGTTCTAGCAATATTTCAGTGGAATCTTTCGAGTTTTTCACATAGAGTATCCTGTCATCTGCAAATAGTGAAACTTTGACTTCTTCCTTGCTGATTTGATGCCTTTTTATTTTGTTTTGTTGTCTGATTGCTTAGGGTAGGACTTCCAGTACTAAGTTTAATAATAATGGCTAGAGTGGACATCCCTGTCTTGTTCGTGACTGTAGAAGAAAAGCTCATTTTTTTTGCCACTGAGGATGATATTAACTGTGGGTTTTTCCTAAATAGGCTTATTAATTGAGCCTATTTAGATGTGTTCCATCTATCTCTACTGTGTTTTTTTTTTTTTATCAAGAATGGATGCTGCACTACGTCAGATGCTTTTTCTGCATCTATTGAGAGAATCATATGGTCATTGTCCTTTCTTTTTTAATGGGGTGTATCACATTGATTGATTTATAAATATTGAATGGCCCTTGTCGTCCAGGAATAAGTCCCCCTTGATCAAGTTGAATCGTTATTTTAAATTTTTTTCAACGTTTTTTATTTATTTTTGGGACAGAGAGAGACAGAGCATGAACGGGGGAGGGGCAGAGAGAGAGGGAGACACAGAATCGGAAACAGGCTCCAGGCTCCGAGCCATCAGCCCAGAGCCTGACGCGGGGCTCGAACTCCCGGACCGCGAGATCGTGACCTGGGTGAAGTCGGACGCTTAACCGACTGCGCCACCCAGGCGCCCCTGAATCGTTATTTTAATGTACTCTTGGATTCTATTTGCTTGTATCTTGTTAACAATTTTTGTCCCCATGTTATCAGGGATGTTGGTCTGTAATTCACCTTTTTAGTGTTTTTTTGTTTTTTGTTTTGTTTTTGTTTTTTTGTTTTTGTTTTTTTTTTGTCTGCTTTTGGAATCAAAGTAATGTTGACCTCATAGAATGAGTTTGGAAGTATTCCTTCCATTTCTATTTTTTGGAACATTTTGTGAAAAATAGGTATTAACTCTTTTTTAAATGTTTAATAGAATTTTCCTGGGAAGCCATCTGGCCCTGGACTTTAGTTTGTTGGGAGATTTCGATTACTGATTCAAATTCTTTGCTGGTATGAGTCTGTTTAAATTTTCTTTTTCTTCATTTTTCAATTTTGATAGTTTATATGTTTCTGAGAGTTTCTTAGAAACTCCATTTCTTCCAGATTGTAAAATTTGTTGGCATATAATTTTTCATAATATTATCTTTTAATTATTTGTATTTGTGTGGTGATGGTTGTGGTCTTTACTGTTTCATTCTAGATATTATTTATGGGACTTTTTTTCTTTTTGATAAGTCTTCCTGGAGGGTTTTCAATCATATTTATTCTTTCCAACAACAAGATTCTAGTTTCATTGATTTGTTCTAGTGTGATTTTTGTTTGTTTCTATACGATTTATTTCTGTTTTAATATTTATTATATCCCTTCTTTGGCTGGATTTAGGCTTCATTTACTGTTCCTTTTCTAGCTCCTTTGGGTGTAATGTTATGTTACCTCTTTGAGAGGTAGGCTTGATTCTTGATTCTTGAGTAGGCTGCTATTGCTATTTACTTCCCAGTTGTGATTGCTTTTGCTGCATCCAAGGGTTTGGACTGTCATATTTTCTTTTTCATTTGCTTCCATGTATTTTTTATTCTTTAATTTCCTGCTTAGTCCATTCATATTTTAGTAGGATGCTCTTTAACCTCCATGTATTTGTGGTCTTTCCAAAACTTTTCTTGTGGTAGACTTCAAGTTTCATATCTTTGTGGTTTGTAAATATTCCTGTTAAGATATCAATCTTTTTGTACTTGTTGGGAGCTGATTTGTGACCTAGTATGTGATCTGTTCTGGAGAATGTTACATGTGCATGTAAAAAGAATGACTATTCTGCTGCTTTAGGATGAAATGTTCTGAATATGTCCGATAAGTCCATCTACTCCAATGTGTCATTCAAAACCATTGTTTGCTTGTTGATTTTCTGCTTAGATGATCTGTCCATTGATCTAAGTGGGGTGTTAAAGTCCTCTACGATTATAGTGTTACTATCAACGTGTTTCTTTAAGTTTGTTATTAATTGCTTTACATTATTGGGTTCCTCCTTGTTGGGACATACATATTTACAATTGTTAGATCTTCTTGTTGTGTAAACCCCTTTATTATCCTATAATGCTCTTCTTTACCTCTTGTTACAGTCTTTGGTTTAAAATCTAGCTTGTCTGATAAGTATTACTACACTGGCTTTCTTCTGACATCTATTACAATGATAAATTGTTCTTAACCCCCTCACTTTCAGTCTGTTGTTGTTTTTAGGTCTATAGTGAGTCTCCTTTAGGCTACGTATAGATGGATACTGTTTTTTTTTTATCCATTCTGATACCTTATCTTTTGATTGAAAATTTTAATCCATTTGCATTTAGAGTCATTATTGATAGATATGAATTTAGTGTCGTTTTGTTACCAGTGAAGTCAATGTTTCTGGAAATTTTTTCTGTTCCTTTCTAGACCTTCTTGCTTTTGGTCTTTCTTTCCCACTCAAAGAGTCCCCTTTAATATTTCTTCCAGCAGTGGGTTAGTAGTCATTAACTCCTTTTATTTTTGTTTGCTAAAAAAAATCTGTCCCTCCTTCTATTCTGAATGGCAGCCTTACTGAATAATGTGTTCTTGGCTATATATATTTCCCCATTCAGCGTGTTGAATATATCATGTCACTCCTTTGGTGGCCTGTTAGGTTTCTGTGGAGAGATCTTCTGCTAACCCAATTTGCCTTTCCTTGTATGTTAAAGGTTTATTTTCTCTTGCTGCTTTCAGGATTCTTTTATGTCTGTATTTTGCAAATATTACTATGACATGTCTTTGTGTTAGCCTGCTCTTGTTGATTTTGATGGTAGTTCTATATCACCCCTGGATTGCAATGTCTGTTTGCTTCTCCCGATTTGAGAAGCCCTTAGCCATAATTTATTCAATTAATACTTCTGCCCCTATTCCTCTCTCTTCCTCTTCTGAGACTCCTGTGATATGAATGTTATTTTGATTTATGAAGTTGTTGTGTTCTCAAAGTTTACACTTGTGATCCAATATTTTTCTTTCCCTTGTGCTCGCTTCGGCAACACATATACCAATATTTTTCTTTACCTCTTCTTTTCATCTTTTAAATTATTTTACATAATTTTTATCTTATATATCAGTTATTCATCCCTATATTTCTTCTTCTTCTTTTTTCTTTTCAAAGTTTTTTGTTAAATATGAAATTTGTTGTCAAAATTGGTTTCCATAAAACACCCTGTGCTCATCCCAACAGGTGTCCTTCTCAATGCCTATCACCCACCCCCCATCAACCCTCAGTTTATTCTCAGTTTTTAAGAGTCTCTTATGGTTTGGCTCCCTCCCTAACTTTTTTTTTCCTTCCCTTCCCCCATGGTCATCTGTTAAGTTTCTCAGGATCCACATAAGAGTGAAAACTTATGGTATCTGTCTTTCTCTGTATGATTTATTTCACTTAGCATAACACTCTCCAGTTCCATCCACATTGCTACAAAACGCCATATTTCATTCTTTCTCATTGCCAAGTAGTATTCCATTGTGCCCCTATGCACTTGTACCCCGATGTTTATAGCAGCACTTTCAACAATACCCTCTATTTCTTCTATCCTTGTGGTCATTACCAACAGTCTGTTTTGCATCTCGGTTATAGCACTTTTTTATTTAGGCCTGACTAATTTTTAGGTCTTTAATCTCTGTGCTAAGGGACTTCTGGGTGTCTCCTATGCTTTTCTGAAACCCATCTAGTATCCTTATGTTTGTTGTTTTAAATTCTGGTTTAGGCACATTACTTATATCTGTCTTGATTAGATTGCCAACCATGACCACACCTTGTTCTTCCTTTTGGAATGAATTCCTCCATGTTAGCATTTTGCCTAGGTCTCTATCTTCTCGGTGTTAGGAAAGCCAGTTTTGTTTCCTGATCCTGAGGATAATGGTTATATTAAGATGTCATATACTGTACAGGGCCCAGAACTTCAGGAAGTTTTTCTTTTGTATTTTGGGTGCTATTCCCCTCAGGTTAGTCCTCTGCAGAGTTTCTCTTTGTCTGCAGTGGGGAGTGTTTGGGCCTTGCCCAGTGTGTTGAGAGCTATTACTAGGTGCCTTTTGGTATACTTGTTAAAAGAAGCTAGGTATTATTTCCCCTAAAGCTGAAGCTTTGTACCACTCTATGATCAGTATAAATGATGCCTGCTGCGTGTTTGTGCTGGGCAGGTGCCTAATGATGCTCTTTATCTCAGGCACACTTGCCCTATTGAGAAAGCACCTGGAGAGTGCAGGGGGATGGGGCTTGCTGTAGGTAGCTCAAGTCTTCTCTGTGGGCAATGTGCTGCTCACTGAAGTCCATCTGTGCTGTTGAGTGGGGGTAAAAATGGTGTCAACCAGTTCTCTCATCCCTGGAGAGGGAAATTCACACCCACAGTTGTTCAGGAAACCATTACAGAAGAGCAAACAATCTCCCCTCAATCTGTCCCCATTTGTTCCAGGCATCCTTCAGAACCCTCCCTTCACTCAGTCTGTGTCCAAAGGATCTGGCTGCCTGGCAGTATAGTTCTCCTGTTTTTATCTCATGCGTACCAGCTGGATTTCAAAACTCCAAATTTCATGAACCTGGCATAGCATGTACCTGCACTGATCCTCTAGGGGAGGGTATCTCCACATTGGGGCTGGTGGTGGTTTGTCCCAGAAGGGCAGTAGCATAACCACGCAGGGTGTGAAGCTTATGGTAAAGCATAGCAGGTTAGCTGTCCTCAGCAGCTGCCTCTGCTCCTATGCTAACAAACAGGGCATTTCAATGGCACTTACCGGCTCCTTTGTCCTAGGAGAGGCAGTGCCACTTCTCCCAATTGAGCTCTAAGAAGAGGAACTGTCTCTCCCAGTGAAACCCAGAGGATCCTCAGACCACACTGTCTGCTCCCAGCCTCTTCCCTCCTTCTCCATGTAGCAACTCTATGCCCACCAGGCTCAAGCCTGGCAATAATATGGAATTCTAAAACTTGAGATTTTCAATTCTGTTCTTTGTAAAACCTTGTGATAATCAGCCCCTCTTATTTTTACAGTCAATAGTTTTGGGGAAATGTTTTCTTGTGCAATGCCTTGTGCTATGTTCTCTCTCGCTCTCACTCTCACTCTCGCTTTCACTCTTGCTTTCACTCTTCTCTCTCCCTGATCAGGGCTCACTCCCCTCTACAGCATCAGCTTCTTTTCTCCCCCACATCACATCTCCACACCTCCTACCTTCTACAATCTGGCCTATTTTCTCCCTCTAGTTTTGCATTTTGTTCTCACAGTCCTCAGATTGACTTCCTGTGTATTCAGAATTATTTGATATTTACCTAGTTGTGTTTGACAGATGAAGCAAGCATAGGGCCATTCTACTACTCTGCCATCTTAGCTCCTCATGAATTTAATAGAAGGCAGAGCTTCAAAGACATTTAATTTTTAAGCAAGACAAGATATGGCCTCTGTTTATGAGAAACTGGGGCTTTGAAATGTGGTATGTGCACATAGAGATGGATGTCTTGGAGGATTTTGACTGTGTAGACCCTTATGTATCCTCTGAACTTGCTGATATTACAACCTCTCCCTATTATGAGCTAAAAATTCTCCATTGTGAGCTGAAAGTACAAGTGAAAATGGGTAAAACTCACAGATAAGGTAGCTCTTAAAAGATTGAGGTAATGGGAAAACAGATATTTCAATGACTATTAAACAAGGGATAGATTTGACACTGATGCCAGGAGACCCAAGGAATAATCATAATTCCCGGTTAGAATGTTGCCATATAGGAGCTAAGTAATAAATGAAGTCCTGACTAAAGTTCAGACCACAATGAGACTTTTGGGTCCATAGACCCAAATAGTAGTCATTTCCTCAATGTGTCTCCAAATGGAGAACTGAAATATATATACTTTCAATTCCAATAATTCCCACATTGAGTCCTTGTCATGTATAATGTGATTATCTAGTGGAGAAGGCTAAGTACAAACCTCTAAACTCTACTTGCCATGATCATAAACTAAAAAATATTATTATTTTCCACAGGAAATGACTTTTAACTATATTACCATGGATGAGGTACAATGAGGCCAGATGCAGATTAGGAGAGAAATAAGAAAATGTTTTAGTTTGGTATAGTCAGTTCTTGTGGAAAACACAGACATCATGCAAGGTCACTTGGGGGAAGAGTTAGGGTTTGTCAGGAGGCAGAGATAGAAAGAAAGAAGGAAATAGTCATTTATTGTGATTTCTGTAGGAAGAAATGGGAGAGTTATGTCAAATAGACATAAGATTGGCTGGTTTAAATAATTTCAGTAGGCTCTGGATTGGGATGTCCCTAGATGTCTGGTATGAGGCCCTGGGGTTATTTGGAAGGGGACTTGTGTCACAAAGTGTCAAAGTGCAATAAGGAAGAAGTTTGGGGTGTGGATTTAATCTGCTGCTTAAGAAGGCTAACTGACTAGTACTTAAAGAAGTCTTCAGAACTAAGACAACGTTTACAAAAACTATATTATAATAACAGACTATTGCCTACATCAATGACCTAATGCATCCAATAGTCATAGTCCTTTATATTTTACATACAAGTCAACTTGTATCACTGTCTGAGGCAAGGGTTTGTGAAATGTTTAGTTCATAAACATAGATTATCACACAACACAGCATCGTATTAAGGGACCTCCTACACAGTGAAGAAGGGAAGGAAACAGACCTAAGATCATGGAATCTACCAGTTGTGACATATACCAAACCACGCAGAAGAATCTGGCCTAACAGGGTAGCAAAATATTTTGCTGAAGGAACAGTTGAAGTGTTAGGACAAAGGAAATACTCTTAAAACATGGGGTATCATCCTGCATGACTCAATGTGAATGTTCATGTAATCAGAAATCTCTATATGGTGCTGTGTTTCAAGTAGGACCAAAGAGTAGAAATGGGAATGATCCTACTGATCACCATTCTTTAGGACCCACTGGAGAATTTTGTGCTTTTCCATACTTACAAATATAAAATCTATAAGGTTGAGAAGACTGATTGCCAGAAGTATGTATATTCTTGCCATGAGACAGCAAAAATTTCATTGAACTACAAGCTGCAGCTTCTGCTATGACATATTGGACATTCCATATCCAGACACCAGCAGGTAAGAAAAGGAATTATTGGTTTGGCAAAGATAATTGACTTTGATCAGCAATAAGAGGTGCGACTACTTTTACACAATGGGAACAGAAATGCATACATGCAGAAACCATGTGATCTCTCTAGGAACCGCTTAGAATTCCATTGTTCAATTGTAATTGTGAATGGTCATGTGCAATATCCTTCACCTGAGGAGGATATTACTAAGGAGTCAAAACTCTCAAAAAATGAAGGCTGTAGTGACACCACCAGGTAAGTCCTCAAAACCTGCAAGAAGCAATAGCTGAAGGAGAAGGGAAATTCAAATAGATAGTGGATAAGAAGGAGCACAATTTGTAGCCCATATTGCTACTGTAACAAATTACCATATGGTGGCTTAATACAACACAGAAGTATTATCTAACACTTCTGGAGGTCATTAGTCCAAAATGAGTCTCATTGCGCTAAAGTCAAGGTGTCAGCAAGATTGTTCCTTCTAAAGGATCTAGGAAAGAATCTGATTCCTTGTATTCTAGTTTTTAGAGGCTGCCTAAATTACCTGGCTCATGGCCCTGTACTCCATCTTCAAAGCCAGCAGTAGTGCAACTTGAAATCTCACTGGCTGTTGCCTCTGCTTTTGTCACATCTTTGTCAACTCTTTTCTTCTACCATCACATTGCTTATTCTCACTCTGCTTCCATCCTTGACTTGGACTCTCCTATCTCCCTCTTATAAGAACCACTGTGGTTACATGGGGTTCAGCTGGATACTCCAGCATAATCTTCCCAGCTCAATATCCTTAATACGGTCAAATTTACAAAGTCCCTTTTACTATAAAAGGTAATATATTCACAGTTTCCTAAGATTCTAATATAGATATCATTGGTGGGCTTTATTATACCACAATTCACCCTTTGGCCACCAAAAATTTATGTCTGTTCAACAGACAAAATAAATTTACCTCATTCAACTAAATTCCCAAGTTTCAACCCATTACATGTGGAAACCATAGAGAAACTGCTCCTAGAACCTGTATGGGGAAGTAGATCTATGCGACGTTTGGAGTGGATTGTGGAGGTCATAGAAATGTGCCATTCAAATATATTTCTAAAATTATATTTCTCCCCCACATCATATCTCCAAACCTCCTACCTTCCACAATCTGGCCTATTTTCTCCCTCTAGTTTTGCATTTTGTTCTCACAGTCCTCAGATTGACTTCCTGTGTATTCAGAATTATTTGTTATTTACCTAGTTGTGTTTGACGGACGAGAAGAGAACAGAAAGTTGGGTCACCTGGGTGGATTAATTTGTTAAGCTTCTGACTTTGGTTCAGGTCATGATCTCACGTTCATGAGTTAGAGCTCCACCCACATCAGGCTCTCTGCTGTCAGCACAGAGCCCACTTCCGATCCCCTGTCTCCCTCTCTCTTTCTGCCCCTACCCCACTCTCTCTCAGTCTCTCTACATCTCAAAAATAAATAAATGTTAAAAAAAAGAAAGCTGACAGCTCAACTTCATGTCTATATTCCCCATTGTATACATGTCAAGAATAAGTTTCTCAGATTAAGCAGTAAGAAATACAGAATTACAAGTTAAATTTGAATTTCAGTAAAATAGCAAATACTATTTATTATGTAATATTTAAGATATTCAGGATATATTTATACTAAAATCATTGTTATTTATCTGAAATTCAAATTTAATTGAATATCTTGCCTTTTATCTGCTAGCACTACCCAAAGTCAGGCTTTCTGCCTCCTCAAGCATCCCTTCTTCTCTTGCCCCTGTCCCTATCTTAAACTAGCACACAAAAAGATATTCTGTGTCAACACACACACACACACACACACACACACACTCACACACACACACATCTTTCAAAAGAGAAGAATATATCTTATTAGGGATTGATGTTTTAAGATTCAAATCTAAAGTTTTACTGCACTGTCGTCCTATTGGCTGGGCAGGCGTCTTAGGTGGACACAAGAAAGGTGTAAACTTATAATCAAACATGGCCTTTTTTTCTGGTGAGAGGATATCATCCTTTAATATGATTTAACCTCAATGAAGAAGATGATAGCAGGTGGATACAAAAGAGTGGTACCTGAAGAAAAGTATATTTTCTACTGAGATTTCTTCAACTTACAGGCATTTTATAAACCAGGAGAGATGTATCATTTTTATTTCAGATATATTTTAAGCTGTCATTAAAAGCTCATCTAGAAATAAAAATAAAAATTACCTTGGGGCGCCTGGGTGGCTCAGTCATTTAAGCATCGGACTCCTGGTTCAGGTGATGATTTCACAGATTGTGAATTTGAGCCCCACATAGGGCTCTGTGCTGACAATGAATGCAGAGCCTGCCTGGGATTCTTTCTCTCTGCCCCTCCACTGCTCATGCTCTCTTTCTCTCTCAAAATAAATAAATAAGCTTTAAAAAATAAAATTGACCTCAAAGTTTCACCATTTACCTTTACTAGCATTTTGTGGTGATCTTTCTGTCTTAATGACACAAAATGCTTTTCACATTCCAGTTTCTTCTTGTTTCTCTCTGTGAAACTTTTGTCTCTATGGCCTCCCTTTGTTTACAGAATAATTCTTAAGCTTTCCCCTTCCTAAGTCCCCACTCTTTGGCCCTAGACTTTATGTTATTTCTACTTTTATAACTTTCTGTGCTGGACTTCGAGGACGGAAAGATACTAAGCCTTTTTTTTTGCTTCGTGAATATTGTAATAAGACATCAAGGAATTCAAATAAAGCTCCTACTAGTGTAGTCAAGGTGGATCTTTTATTTCAGCTACAGCCTAGGATATATCATTCTGCCTCTTCCCTTTCTAGCAGGTCTAAATTTTCACACACTCACTGTCAGATATCTGGAATGCAGGATATTGTATTGCCATATGGATGATCTCTAAATGAAAGGTGTATAATAATTATTCTTTGTTAGAAATCCTAGCCTGGTTTTTGAGCCCTAATTGGTATACCTTCACAAGTTTCTCAGCTACAGTCCCTACTGCTTATTTTCTAATCTGTGGGTATTGAGAAAATAAGACTCAGGATACTTAAGGAGAGTAGTCAAGGGTTGGAAAACTGCAGGCTCAGAAATTTGGTTTAGCTCACAAAGTGTTATGTAACTCTATTTATCCACTGGGGGTTGCTAGCTTAATAGTAATTGAGCCTGAAGCTTCTGCAAAGAGACAGAGACAGAGAGAGACAGACAGAGACCATAGAAGTCCCATTTTTTGGTTTATCCACTCTGATTTGAATTTTCCATTATTTTAAAATTTAGATACCAGATTAATACACAAGTTGAAGACTTTCTTTTAGAATTCTTAAATTACGCAATCATAACCCATACCATTTGCTGAGCTGAGAATTTGGACTTTTATAGTGTTTATCCTTTAATCTTTAATTATTTTACTATACTTCAATCTTTAACTCTATTATTCTTGTTTTCTCTCTAATAAGCTACCAGAAATTATTGTAGAGCACTCCTGAGAAAGGAATTTTTGTCTTTATGTTTACTCAGTGATTACTTTAATCTCTTGGTGTCACGATTGCTAATATTTTCTCTAATGTATTATACTAATTAATAGGTCCTTTTCTCTATGTTTTTATTCTTCAGAACTTTGCCTGATATCTTTATCTTAGTGAATGTACATGATGATTCTGGGGACGCTCAACCCAAATACACTAAATGTATTTAATGAGGTATAGAAATAGAGAGCTGAGTTTAGCAACCTATTGCTCAGTATGCCTGTAATACTTCCAACACACTTTTCCTTGCTTTCTATATTCTGCCTATTTTCTTACTTTCCTTTGCTTGAACATGTCATATTATTTCTTTTTCTTAAATATTTATTTATTTAGTTAGTTAGTTAGTTATTTTGAGAGAAAGTGAGAACAAGTAGGGAAGGGGCAGAGAGGCAGAGAGAGGGGAGGAGAGAGAATTCCAAGCAGCTCCGTGCTCAGTTCAGAGCCTGATGCTGGGTTCGATCCCACAACCATGAAATTATGACCTGAGCTGAAATCAGGAGTCAGACGCTTAAATGACTGAGCCACCCAGGTGCTCCATATTATTTCTTTTTATATTTCTGACTGTCCAACTTGTTTCATGTGTGGCCAATCCCTTCCTAATAGGTCATTGTTTATTTGAATTCTATTCTGTATTTTCAAAGTGACATTTTCTTGGTCAGGTATAATGTCTCTGAATATCTGGAGGATTATCATTTCTCCTTTATTCAAGCCTCTGAATACTTAGTTCTGAATGTCAAAGCTGCTTTTGATTCATACTATCAGTAATGATTGGCTTAGTAATTCACTAATGACCTGGCTTCCATATTCTTCTAAGACCATTCTGGGAAATTTTAAAGTCTCAATTTAGTTTTAAAAGCAATAATGGTTACAATATAGTTTGACTATGAGTTAATATATTTGAGATCCGTTTTTTTCTTCCCCTTTCTGACCAAGTAAATGGTTCAGCTGACTTTTTTCACTTTATTTGGTTATTTCATGATTGTTCATAGTTTGTGGGCAATCACAAAATAGTACATACTATGACATCACAATGCTCAATCTGCTAAGCTTGTTTTTCTCTAATCATGTCATTTCCTTTTCTATTATTATTTTAATTCCAGTGTAGTTAACATACAGTGTTATAGTAGTTTCAGGTGTAATATAGCGATTCAACAGTTACATACATCACCCAGTGCTCATCACAACTATTGCACTCCTTAATCCCCATCACTTATTTCACCCCATCTACCGCCCCTCAACTAACCATCAGTTTGCTCTCTATAGAGAGACTATAGAGAGAGTCTGTGTCCTGGTTTGTCTTTCTTTCTCTCTTTTCCTTTGCTCATTTGTTTGTTTTTTACATTCCATATATGAGTGAATCATATGACATTTTTCTCTATGAATGACTTATTTCACTTGGCATTATATTGTCTAGCTCCAACCATGTCATTACAAATGGCAAGATTACATTTTTTGGTTGATAATATTTCATTGTATATTATATACATATTATAAATGTGTGTATATATATATAGTACATTGCATATTATACAATATACATTGTATATTATATACATATTATACATGCATAATATATATACATGTATTATATATAATGTATAATATATACATATTGTATATATATAATATACAATGAAATATTTATATACAATGAAATACTGTCAGTCTATATATATACAACTATACATACACACACACACACACATATATTATACCCATTAATATATGTGTGTATGTCATATATGTGTGTATGTGTGTGTATGTGTGTGTGCGTGTGTGTGTATATGTAACACACATATATATAAAATACCCATTTATATGTCAATGAACACTTAGGCTGATTCCATAACTTGGCTATTATAAATAATGCTGTTATATGCATAGGGATGCATGTATGATTTTGAATTAGTGTTTTCACATTTTTTGAGATAGATATCCAGTAGTGCAAATTACTAGATCATAGGGAAGTTCAATTTTTAACTTTTTGAGGAACCTCCATACTGTTCTCCACAGTGGCTTCACCAGTTTGCATTCCTACCAACAGTACATTATTTTCCCCCACATTCTCATCAATATTTGTTTCTTGTGTTTTTTGACTTTAGCCGATCTGACAAGTTTGAGGTGATACAACATTGTAGTTTTGATTTGCATTTCCCTGATGATATGTGATGCTGAGCATCATATCATGTGTCTGTGGGCCATTGTATGTCTTCTTCAGATAAATATATGTCCATGTCTTCTGCTCATTTTAATTAGATTATTTATTTTTGGGGTGTTAAATTGTATAAGTTTTTAATATATTTTGGATACTAATCTTTTATTGGATATGCCATTTGCAAATATCTTCTGCCATTAAGTAGATTGCCTTTTAGTTTTGTTGATTGCTTCATTCTCTGTGCCGAAGGTTATTTTCTTTTATGATTTTGATGTAGTCCCAATAGTTTATTTTTGCTTTTATTACACTGACCTCAGCAGACATATCTAGAAAAATGTGATGTCTTGGGGCGCCTGGGTGGCGCAGTCGGTTAAGCGTCCGACTTCAGCCAGGCCACGATCTCGCGGTCCGTGAGTTCAAGCCCCGCGTCAGGCTCTGGGCTGATGGCTCAGAGCCTGGAGCCTGTTTCCAATTCTGTGTCTCCCTCTCTCTCTGCCCTTCCCCCGTTCATGCTCTGTCTCTCTCTGTCCCAAAAATAAATAAACGTTGAAAAAAAAATTAAAAAAAAAAAAGAAAAATGTGATGTCCAATGTTAGGGATATTACTGCCTATCTCTCTTCTAGACATTTTATAGTTGTAGGTCTAACATTCAGTTCTTTAATCCATTTTGAATTTATTTTTGTTATGGTGTAAGAAAGTGGTACTGTTTCATTCTTTCACATGTAGCTGACCAGTTTTCCCCAATACCATTTGTTGAAGAGACTACTTTTTTCCTGTTGTTATATTTTTCCTGCATTGTCAAAGTTTAATTTACCACATAATTATGGGTTTATTTTTGGGTTTACTATTCTGTTGCATTGATCTATGTGTCTCTTTTTGTGCCAGTACTATACTGTTTTGATTACTACAGCTTTGTAATTTAACTTAAAATCCAGAATTGTGGGAGCAACTGGGTGGCTCAGTCGGTTGGGCAACTGACTTCGGCTCAGGTCATGATCTCGCAGTCCATGAGTTCGAGCCCCGCATCGGGCTCTGTGCTGACAGCTCGGAGCCTGAAGCCTGTTTCAGATTCTGTGTCTCCCTCTTTCTCTGACCCTCCCCCATTCATGCTCTGTCTCTCTCTGTCTCAAAAATAAATAAACGTAAAAAAAATCCAGAATTGTGATGTGATGCCTCCAAATTTGCTTTTCCTTTTCAAAAATTCTTAGACCATTTGGGGTCTTTTGTGTTTTCATATAAATTTTAGGTCTGTTCCTTCTAGTTCTGTGTAAAGTGCTTTAGTATTTTGGTAATGATTGCATTAAATGGGTAAATTGCTTCATGTAATATAGACATTTTAACAATATTTGTCTTCTGCTCCATGGAAAATGGAATGTTTTGCCATTTCTTTGTTTATCTTCAATTTCTTTCATCAATGTCTTATAGTTTTCAGAGTATAGGTTTTTTCACCTCTTTCTTTAGATTTATTCGCAGGTATCCTATTACTTTGGAGGAAATTGTAAATGAGATTGTTTCCTTAATTTCTCTTTCTGCTGCCTCATTGTTAGTGTATAGAAATGTAACAGATTTCTGCACATTGATTTTGCATTTGGCACTTTTACTGAACTCATTTTTTCAGTTCTAGCAGGTTTTTTTTTGGTGGAATCTTTAAGTTTTCTATAAAGAGTATTATATCATCTGTAAACACAGAAAGTTTTATTTCTTCCTTAGTGATATGAATGCCTTTTAATTCTTTTTGTTATGTGATTTCTGTTGCTGGCACTTGAAGTACTATATTGAATAAAGGTGGTGAGAATCATCACTATCTTGATTCTGATCTTAGGGAGGAAGTTCTCAGTTTTTCCCCATTGAGTATGATATTCATTGTGGGTTTTTGATATATGGATTTTGTGTGTTGAGGTATGTTCCCTCTAAACCTACTTTGTTGGGTTGTTTTATCATCAGTGGATGTTCTTTGTCTAGTACTTTTTCTGTCTTTGCTGAAGTGATCATATGGTTTGTATCTTCTTTCTTACTTATGTGATGTATCCTGTTGATTGATTTGCAAATACTGAGCCACCTTTGCATTTCAGGAGTAAATCCGGCTTGATTGTCGTGAATAATTTTTTTTAATGTATTGTTGGATTTGCTGTGCTAGTATTTTGTTGGAGGATTTTTTTCTGTATGCTCATCACAGACGTTGGCCATTGTTCTTTTTTATTGGGGTATCTTTAGTTAGTTTTGTTATCAGTGTGATACCAGCCTCATATAATGAATTTGGAAGTATTCATTCCATTTCAATTTTTTATTTTATTTTATTTTTTTTATGAAATTTATTGACAAATTGGTTTCCATACAACACCCAGTGCTCATCCCAAAAGGTGCCCTCCTCAATACCCATCACCCACCCTCTCCTCCCTCCCACCCCCCATCAACCCTCAGTTTGTTCTCAGTTTTTAAGTCTCTTATGCTTTGGCTCTCTCCCATTCTAACCTCTTTTTTTTTTTTCCTTCCCCTCCCCCATGGGTTCCTGTTAAGTTTCTAGGATCCACATAAGAGTGAAACGTAATGGTATCTGTCTTTCTCTGTATGGCTTATTTGACTTAGCATCACACTCTCCAGTTCCATCCACGTTGCTACAAAAGGCCATATTTCATTTTTTCTCATTGCCACGTGATATTCCATTATGTATATAAACCACAATTTCTTTATCCATTCATCAGTTGATGGACATTTAGGCTCTTTCCATAATTTGGCTATTGTTGAGAGTGCTGCTATGAACATTGGGGTACAAGTGGCCCTATGCATCAGTGCTCCTGTATCCCTTGGATAATTTCCTAGCAGTGCTATTGCTGGGTCATAGGGTAAGTCTATTTTTAATTTTCTGAGGAACCTCCACACTGCTTTCCAGAGCGGCTGCACCAATTTGCATTCCCACCAACAGTGCAAGAGGGTTCCTGTTTCTCCACATCCTCTCCAGCATCTATAGTCTCCTGATTTGTTCATTTTGGCCACTCTGACTGGCGTGAGGTGATACCTGAGTGTGGTTTTGATTTGTATTTCCCTGATAAGGAGGGACGCTGAACATCTTTTCATGTGCCTATTGGCCATCTGGATGTTTTCTTTAGAGAAGTGTCTATTCATGTTTTCTGCCCATTTCTTCACTGGGTTATTTGTTTTTTGGGTGTGGAGTTTGGTGAGCTCTTTATAGATTTTGGAGACTAGCCCTTTGTCCGATATGTCATTTGCGAATATCTTTTCCCATTCCGTTGGTTGCCTTTTAGTTTTGTTGGTTGTTTCCTTTGCTGTGCAGAAGCTTTTTATCTTCATAAGGTCCCAGTAATTCACTTTTGCTTTTAATTCCCTTGCCTTTGGGGATGTGTCGAGTAAGAGATTGCTACGGCTGAGGTCAGAGAGGTCTTTTCCTGCTTTCTCCTCTAAGGTTTGGATGGTTTCCTGTCTCACATTTAGGTCCTTTATCCATTTTGAGTTTATTTTTGTGAATGGTGTGAGAAAGTGGTCTAGTTTCAACCTTCTGCATGTTGCTGTCCAGTTCTCCCAGCACCATTTGTTAAAGAGGCTGTCTTTTTTCCATTGGATGTTCTTTCCTGCTTTGTCAAAGATGAGTTGGCCATACGTTTGTGGGTCTAGTTCTGGGGTTTCTATTCTATTCCATTGGTCTATGTGTCTGTTTTGGAGCCAATACCATGCTGTCTTGATGATGACAGCTTTGTAGTAGAGGCTAAAGTCTGGGATTGTGATGCCTCCTGCTTTGGTCTTCTTCTTCAAAATTCCTTTGGCTATTCGGGGCCTTTTGTGGTTCCATATGAATTTTAGGATTGCTTGTTCTAGTTTCGAGAAGAATGCTGGTGCCATTTTGATTGGGATTGCATTGAATGTGTAGATAGCTTTGGGTAGTATTGACATTTTGACAATATTTATTTTTCCAATCCATGAGCAGGGAATGTCTTTCCATTTCTTTAAATCTTCTTCAATTTCCTTCATAAGCTTTCTATAGTTTTCAGCATACAGATCCTTTACATCTTTGGTTAGATTTATTCCTAGGTATTTTATGCTTCTTGGTGCAATTGTGAATGGGATCAGTTTCTTTATTTGTCTTTCTGTTGCTTCATTGTTAGTGTATAAGAATGCAACTGATTTCTGTACATGGATTTTGTATCCTGCAACTTTGCTGAATTCCTGTATCAGTTCTAGCAGACTTTTGGTGGAGTCTATCGGATTTTCCATGTATAATATGATGTCATCTGCAAAAAGCGAAAGCTTGACTTCATCTTTGCCAATTTTGATGCCTTTGATTTCCTTTTGTTGTCTGATTGCTGATGCTAGAACTTCCAGCACTATGTTAAACAGCAGCGGTGAGAGTGGGCATCCTTGTCGTGTTCCTGATCTCAGGGAAAAAGCTCTCAGTTTTTCCCCATTGAGGATGATGTTAGCTGTGGGCTTTTCATAAATGGCTTTTATGATCTTTAAGTATGTTCCTTCTATCCCGACTTTCTCAAGGGTTTTTATTAAGAAAGGGTGCTGGATTTTGTCGAAGGCCTTTTCTGCATCGATTGACAGGATCATATGGTTCTTCTCTTTTTTTTTGTTAATGTGATGTATCACGTTGATTGATTTGCGAATGTTGAACCAGCCCTGCATCCCAGGAATGAATCCCACTTGATCATGGTGAATAATTATTTTTATATGCCGTTGAATTCGATTTGCTAGTACCTTATTGAGAATTTTTGCATCCATCTTCATCAGGGATATTGGCCTGTAGTTCTCTTTTTTTACTGGGTCTCTGTCTGGTTTAGGAATCAAAGTAATACTGGCTTCATAGAATGAGTCTGGAAGTTTTCCTTCCCTTTCTATTTCTTGGAATAGCTTGAGAAGGATAGGTATGATCTCTGCTTTAAACGTCTGGTAGAACTCCCCTGGGAAGCCATCTGGTCCTGGACGCTTATTTGTTGGGAGATTTTTGATAACCGATTCAATTTATTCGCTGGTTATGGGTCTGTTCAAGCTTTCTATTTCCTCCTGATTGAGTTTTGGAAGAGTGTGTGTGTTCAGGAATTTGTCCATTTCTTCCAGGTTGTCCAATTTGTTGGCATATAAGTTTTCCTAGTATTCCCTGATAATTGTTTGTATCTCTGAGGGATTGGTTGTAATAATTCCATTTTCATTCATGATTTTATCTATTTGGGTCATCTCCCTTTTCTTTTTGAGAAGCCTGGCTAGAGGTTTGTCACTTTTGTTTATTTTTTCAAAAAACCAACTCTTGGTTTCGTTGATCTGCTCTACAGTTTTTTTAGATTCTATATTGATTATTTCTTCTCTGATCTTTATTATTTCTCTTCTTCTGCTGGGCTTAGGCTGCCTTTGCTGTTCTGCTTCTAGTTCCTTTAGGTGTGCTGTTAGATTTTGTATTTGGGATTTTTCTTGTTTCTTGAGATAGGCCTGGATTGCAATGTATTTTCCTCTCAGGACTGCCTTTGCTGCGTCCCAAAGCGTTTGGATTGTTGTATTTTCATTTTCGTTTGTTTCCATATATTTTTTAATTTCTTCTCTAATTGCCTGGTTGACCCACTCATTCGTTAGTAGGGTGTTCTTTAACCTCCATGCTTTTGGAGGTTTTCCAGACTTTTTTCTGTGGTTGATTTCAAGCTTCATAGCATTGTGGTCTGAAAGTAAGCATGGTATAATTTCAATTCTTGTAAACTTATGAAGGGCTGTTTTGTGACCCAGTATATGATCTATCTTGGAGAATGTTCCATGTGCACTCGAGAAGAAAGTCTATTCTGTTGCTTTGGGATGCAGAGTTCTAAATATATCTGTCAAGTCCATCTGATCCAATGTCTCATTCAGGGCCCTTGTGTCTTTACTGACCGTGTGTCTAGATGATCTATCCATTTCTGTAAGTGGGGCGTTAAAGTCCCCTGCAATTACCACATTCTTATCAATAAGGTTGCTTATGTTTATGAGTAATTGTTTTATATATTTGGGGGCTCCAGTATTCAGTGCATAGACATTTATAATTGTTAGCTCTTCCTGATCGATAGACCCTGTAACTATTATATAATGTCCTTCTTCATCTCTTGATACAGCCTTTATTTTAAAGTCTAGTTTGTCTGATATAAGTATGGGTACTCCAGCTTTCTTTTGGGTTCCAGTAGCATGATAAATAGTTCTCCATCCCCTCACTCTCAATCTAAAGGTGTCCTCAGGTCTAAAATGAGTCTCTTGTAGACAGCAAATAGATGGGTCTTGTTTTTTTATCCATTCTGATACCCTATGTCTTTTGGTTGGCGCATTTAATCCATTTACATTCAGTGTTATTATAGAAAGATACGGGTTTAGAGTCATTGTGATGTCTGTATGTTTTATGCTTGTAGTGATGTCTCTGGGACTTTGTCTCACAGGGTCCCCCTTAGGATCTCTTGTAGGGCTGGTTTAGTGGTGACAAATTCCTTCAGTTTTTGTTGGTTTGGGAAGACCTTTATCTCTCCTTCTATTCTAAATGACAGACTTGCTGGATAAAGGATTCTTGGCTGCATATTTTTTTTGTCTAGCACCCTGAAAATCTCATGCCAATTCTTTCTGGCCTGCCAAGTTTCAAAAGAGAGATCAGTCACTAGTCTTATAGGTCTCCCTTTATATGTGAGGGCACGTTTACCCCTTGCTGCTTTCAGAATTTTCTCTTTATCCTTGTATTTTGCCAGTTTCACTATGATATGTCATGCAGAAGATCGATTCAAGTTACGTCTGAAGGGAGTTCTCTGTGCCTCTTGGATTTCAATGCCTTTTTCCTTCCCCAGTTCAGGGAAGTTCTCAGCTATTATTTATTCAAGTACCCCTTCAGCACCTTTCCCTCTCTCTTCCTCCTCTGGGATACCAATTATGCGTATATTATTTCTTTTTAGTGTATCACTTAATTCTCTAATTTTCCCCTCATACTCCTGGATTTTTTTATCTCTCTTTTTCTCAGCTTCCTCTTTTTCCATAACTTTATCTTCTAGTTCACCTATTCTCTCCTCTGCCTCTTCAAGCCGAGCTGTGGTGGTTTCCATATTGTTATGCATTTCGTTTAAAGCGTTTTTCAGCTCCTCGTGACTGTTCCTTAGTCCCTTGATCTCTGTAGCAAGAGATTCTCTGCTGTCCTGTATACTGTTTTCAAGCCCAGCGATTAATTTTATGACTATTATTCTAAATTCACTTTCTGTTATGTTATTTAAGTCCTTTTTGATCAGCTCATTAGCTGTTGTTATTTCCTGGAGATTCTTCTGAGGGGAATTCTTCCGCTTGGTCATTTTGGATAGTCCCTGGCGTGGTGAGGACCTGCAGGGCACTTCCCCTGTGCTGTGGTGTATAACTGGAGTTGGAGGGCGGGGCCGCAGTCCGACCTGATGTCTGCCCCCAGCCCACCGCTGGGGCCACAGTCAGACTGGTGTGTGCCTTCTCTTCCCCTCTCCTAGGGGCGGGATTCACTGTGGGGTGGTGTGGCTCGTCTGGGCTACTTGCACCCTGCCAGGCTTGTGATGCTGGGGATCTGGCGTATTAGCTGGGGTGGGTAGGCAAGGTGCTCGGGGGCAGGAGGGGCAGGCTTAGATCGCTTCTCCTTAGGTGATCCACTTCAGGAGGGGCCCTGTGGCAGCGGGAGGGAGTCAGATCCGCTGCTGGAGGTTTGGCTCTGCAGAAGCGCAGAGTTGGGTGTTTGTGCGGAGCGAGCAAGTTCCCTGGCGGGAACCAGTTCCCTTTGGGATTTCGGCTGGGGGATGGGCGGGGGAGATGGCGCTGGTGAGCGCCTTTGTTCCCCACCAAACTGAGCTCTGTCGTCAGGGGGCTCAGCAGCTCTCCCTCCCTTTGTCCTCCAGCCTTCCCGCTTTCTGAGCAGAGCTGTTAACTTATGACCTCCCAGACGCTAAGTCGCGCTTGTTGTGGGAACACAGTCCGTCAGGCCCCTCCGCTTTTGCAAGCCAGACTCGGGGGCTCTGCTTGGCCGGCGAGCTGCCCCTCCGCCCCGGCTCCCTCCCGCCAGTCCGTGGAGCGCGCACCGCCTCGCCGCCCTTCCTACCCTCTTCCGTGGGCCTCTCGTCTGCGTTTGGCTCCAGTGACTCCGTTCTGCTAATCCTCTGGCGGTTTTCTGGGTTATTTAGGCAGGTGTAGATGGAATCTAAGTGATCAGCAGGACGTGTGGTGAGCCCAGCGTCCTCCTAAGCCGCCATCTTGCCGCAACCCCATTTCAATTTTTTAAAAATAGTTTGGGAAGAAAAGGTATTAACTCTTCTTTAAATTTCTGGTCTAATTCAACTGTTAAGCCATCTGGTCCTGGACTTTTGTCTTCTGATAATTTTGTGGTTATTGATTCAACTTCCTTGCTGGTAATTGATGTGCTCAAATTTTCAATTTCTTCCTGCTTCAGTTTTGGTAGGTTATATCTTCCTAGGAATTTATGCATTTCTTCTCAGTTGTTTAATGTTTTGGCATATAATTATTCATAATATTCTATGACAGGCGTTTGTGTTTCTATGGTCTGTTGTTATTTCTCCTCTTTCATTTGTGATTTCGTTTGAGTCCTTTCTCTCTCTCTCTCTCTCTCTTTCTCTCTCCCTTTCTCTCCCTCTCTTTATCTCTCTCTTTTTGATAAGTCTGGCTAAAGTTTTCTCAATTTTGCTGATCTTTTGAAAGAAGCAGCTCCTGTTTTTTCTTTTTTTTCATTTATCTGTTCTACTGGGGTTTTGTTTTTGTTTATGTATTGTTTATTTCTGGTATAATATTTATTATTTCCTTACTTCTGCTGGTTTGGGATTTTTCTTATGTTCCTTTTCTAGCTTCTTTAGGTATAAGGTTACATTGTTTATTTCAGATGTTTCCTTTTCTTGAGGCAGACATGTACTGCCATAAACTTCTCTCTTAGAACCACTTTAGTTGCACTCCAAATGTTTGGAATTATTGTGTTTTAATTTTTATTTGTTTCATGTACTTTTTGATTTCTTCTTTCACTTTGTGGTTGACCCATTAATTGTTTAGCAACATGTTATTTAACATCCATATATGTGTGTGTTTTTCCAGATTTTCTCTTGTGGTAGATATCTAGTTGAACTCAGAAAAACTTCATGGTATGACTTCAATATTTATGAATTTGTTGAAGCTTGTTTTGTGAGATAATATGTGATTTTTTCAGGAGAATGTTCCTTGTGCACTTATAAAGAAAGTGTATTCTTCTGTTTAAAAATGGAATGTTCTGAATATATCTGTTAAATTCATCTGGCCCAGTGTGTCATTCAAAGCCATTGTTTCCTTGTTTATTTTCTATTTGGGTTATCTGTCCATTATTGTAAGTGAGATGTTAAACTTCTGTATTATTGTTGTGTTATTACCAATGAGTTCCTTTATGTTTGTTATTCTTTTATGTATTTGATGCCTCTGTGTTGGATGCATAAATATCTTCTTGTTGGATTGTCCCTTTTATTATTATATAGCAGCCTTCTTGCTCCCTCTTTACAATCTTTGTTTTAAAATTTATTTTGTCTGGGGCGTCTAGGTGGCTCAGTCAGTTGAGCATCTGACTATTTATTTTGGCTCAGGTCATGATCCCAAGGCCATAATGGGATCAGGCTTTGCATTGGGCTCCATGCTGACCATGGAGATTGCTTAAGATTCTCTGTCTCTCTGCCCTCCTAACCCACTCACACACTCTCTTTCTTTCTCTCTTAAAAAATCTGTTTTGTCCAATATAAATATTGTTACCCTGGTTTTCTTTTGACATTAACTTGCTTGATAAATATTTCTCCATCACCTCACTTTGAATTTCCAGGTGTCTTAGGCCTGAAATGAGTCTCTTGTAGGCAGCAGGTCTTGTTTTTTATCTGCTCTGTCACCTTATGTCTTTTGATGAGAGGGTTTGGTCTGTTTACATTCAAAGTAATTACTGAGATATATATATATATATATATATATATATTGCCATTTTGGTACTTATTTGTGGGGGTTTTTTTGTAGTTTTTCTCTGATACATTCTTCTACTTCTCTCTTTCGTTGTTTGTGGGTTACATTCAGTGATATACAATAAAACCTTGGATTTAAAGTAACTTGTTCATGGGACGCCTGGGTGGCGCAGTCGGTTAAGCGTCCGACTTCAGCCAGGTCACGATCTCGCGGTCCGTGAGTTCGAGCCCCTCATCAGGCTCTGGGCTGATGGCTCGGAGCCTGGAGCCTGTTTCCGATTCTGTGTCTCCCTCTCTCTCTGCCCCTCCCCCGTTCATGCTCTGTCTCTCTCTGTCCCAAAAATAAATAAACGTTGTTTAAAAAAATAAATAAATAAAAAATAAATAAATAAAGTAACTTGTTCTGTGAGTGTTCTGCAAGATGAATAAATATTTCTAATATATTTTCACTAGATAAATGAGTAATTTCTTGCAGTATGAGTAGTACATGATGCAGAACATCGCATGATCACAACTGAGCCAATGGCTTTTCTCTCCCTCTTGCTGTGGGATTGTGGGTGATTGTCTCCCATGCTCAGATACTGGGTCTTAGACTGTGGTGCTTGGAAGAAATCAGTAATTTTTCAGAATGTTTGAAGGTGCCCACTACAGGCATTAGTGTATTTTTTTGTCATTTCAAAACACCTATGGACATTCCTTTGCTTTTCCAGACAAGAGTAAGCTTAAGAATGTTGTGTTTCATTCTAGGTCAGGTTGCTTGCAGATATAGACCCTTTCCTCTGCTGCCTTATTGCCAGTTATACTATAGTATATGATACTACTTTATTAATACTGTATTGTAGTCAATATCCGTGTGAGTGTATACAATGGCCACCATGCAGAAAAAGATTCTATTTAGCTAATGGATAGCAGTGATCCCATTAGTGACAGTGAAAGTCATCCTACATAATAACCCTCCTCTCTCTTATCTCCCTCACACCAACCACGAAGGTTTTCAAAAGTAAGTGCAGGTTAATTTGTTTATTTTTATATTTTGTATTTTCTTTATTATTTGGTATTGTATTACAGTATGATTATTATTTATATATGAATATTTTTGGGTTTTGTAATGAATCATCTCAGTTTCCATTATTTGTTATGCGGAAATTCACATTGATATACAAGTGCTTTGGATTGCAAGCATGTTTCTGGAATAAATTATGTTCACAAACCAAGGTTTTACTGTACTTGGATTCCTTTATCTTTATTCTTTGCATGTCTTTTAATGGTTTTTGATTTGTGGTTATGATTAGGTTTCTATATACCATATTTTGTGCATATCAGTCTATGTTCAATTGATGTTCATTTAAGTTTGAACCTATTGTTTATTTATCCCTTCATCACTTTTTAAAAATTTTTTAACATTGATTTATTATTGACAGAGAGAAACAGAGTATGAGCATGGGAGGAGCAGAGGGAGGGGGAGATACAGAATCTGAAGCAGGTTCCAGTGTCTGAGCTGTCAGCACAGAGCCTGACACAGGGCTTGAACTCACAAACCGCGAGATCATGACCTGAGCTGAAGTTGGACACTTTACTTACTGAGCCACCCAGGTGCCCCTTCTTCCACCACTTAAAAAAAAAACACTTTTAAATATTTATATATTTTTGAGAGACAGAGAAAGAACAAGAGCAGTGAAGGGGGAGAGAGAGAGAGGGAGACACAGAATCCAAAGCAGGCTTCAGAGTCCAAGCTCGTAGCACAGAGCCAACGAAGAGCTCGAACCCACAGACCACGAGATCATGACCTAAGCTGAAGTCAGACACTTTACTGACCAAGCCACCCAGGTGCCCCATGGGCTTTATATTCTGTTCCATTGATCTGTGGGTCTGTTTTCTGTGACAGCACCATACTGTTTTGATTATTATAGCTTTGCAATATATCTTGAATTCTGGAATTATGATGACTCCAGCTTTGTTTGTCTCTTTTGTTTTTTTTTCCAAGTTACTTTGGCTATTCAGGGTCCTTTGTTGATCTGTACATATTTTAGTATTTTCTTCTCTGGCTCTTTGAAAAATGCTGTTGGTACTTTGATAAGGATTGCAATAAATGTGTAGATTTCTCTGGGTAGTATAGAGATTTTAACTATGTTTAACTATGGAAGAACTATGTTCTTCCAATCTGTGAGCATGGAATATCTTGTCCTTTCTTTGTGTCGTCTTTACTTTCTTTCATCAGTGTTTTATGGTTTTCAGAGTACATATTTTTTTTTACTTCTTTGGTTAAGTTTATTCCTATGTCTTGTCACTTTTGGTGGAATTTATTATTTAAGTCCTCTTTCTGCAGTTTCATTATTGGTGTGTAGAAATGCAGCAGATTTTTGCACATTGAGTTTTTATGCAGCCATTTTACTAAATTCATTTATTAGTTCTAGCCAATTTTAGGTGTTCTTTTTAGGGTTTTCCATATAGAGTATCATGTCACTTGTAAATGGAGAAAGTTTTACTTCTTACCAATTAGGGTACCTTTTAATTATTTTTAAAAATTCTGATTCTTGTAACTAGGACTTCCAGTATGCAATAACAGTGCTGAGAGTTGACATCCCTATCTTGATCCTGATCTTAGGGGGAATGCTGTCAGTTTTTCCCCATTGAGAATGGTATTCATTGTTGGTTTTTCATATATGGCCTTTATTATTTTGAGGTTTTTGTCCTCTAAACCTACTTTGTTAGGGTTCTTTTTAATGAATGGATACTATACTTTGCCAAATGCTTTTTCTGAATTTATTGAAAAGATCATATGATTCTTATCCATTTCTTTATTAATGTAGTATAACACATTGATGACTGGTGAATGTTGAACCACACTTGCAAACCAGGAATAAATCCCAATTGATCATGGTGAATGGCTTTTTAAATGTATTTTCTTGGATTTGTATGCTAGCATCTTATTGAGAATTCTTGCATTCACTTTCATCAGGGATATTGGCCTATAGTTCTCCTTAGTGGGGTCTTTATCTGGTTTTGGTGTCAGGGTAATGCTGGCCTCATAGTATGAGGTTGGCAGTTTCCCTTGAATTTCTAGGTTTTGAATAGTTTGAGAAGAATGGGTATTAGCTCTTCTTTAAATGTTTGGTATAATTTTGCTGTGAAGTCATTTGGCCACTGACTTTTGTTTGTTAGGTGATTTTTGATTATTGATTCAATTTCCTTGCTGGTTATTGGTCTGTTCTAATTCTTTATGTTTCAGTTTGGGTAGTTTATATGTTTCTAAAAATTTATGCATTTCTTCCAGGTTATCCAATTTGTTGGCATATAGTTGTACATAATAGTTTCATAATTATATGTATTCTTATGGGGTTTTTTTGTTATATCTACTCTCTCATTTGAGATTTCATGACCACAAAACCAGTCCTGGAAGAGATAGTAAAGTTAACTGTTTGAGATTAAAGGAGAGACCAAATATGACAAAGACAAGAAAGGATTAGAGAAAATTTCCAGAAACTATTACACAACTGATAAAATGGCAAAACATATATATTTGTCCATAATTCTGATATCTTATCCATAATTTATCCATAATTCTGACATAAAATGTCATAATGGGTAGAAAAAAATAAAACCCAATTATTTGCTTCCTACAAGGGGCTAATTTTAGACCTAAAGACACCTACAGATTCGAAGTGCGGCCATACACTTATCATGCAGATGGATATCAAAAAGAAGCTTCATGGGACGCCTGGGTGGCTCAGTCAGTTGAGCGTCCAGCTTCGGCTCGGGTCATGATCTCCTGGTCTGTGAGTTTGAGCCCCACGTCGGGCTTTGTGCTGACAGCTCAGAGCCTGGAGCCTGTTTCGGATTCTGTGTCCCCCTCTCTCTCTGCCCCTCCCCCACTCATGCTCTGTCTCTCTCTGTCTCAGAAACAAGTAAACATTAAAAGAAAATAAAAAACAAAACAAAAGGAAGCTGCAGTAACAATACTTACATCATACAAACTAGGCTTTAAAATAAATCTGTAAAAAGAGAAAAAAAAGGCATTATATAATCCTAAAAGGGACAATCCAACAAAAAGATATAACAATCATAAATGCTTATGGACCCTACATGGAAGAATGCAAATACATAAAAGCTTTGTAACAATCAAAAAAAACTAATGGATAATAACACATTAATAGTAGGGATTTTAAGACCCCACTTACATCAATGGATAGATCATCTAAAGAGAAAATAAATAAGGAAACAGTGGCTTTGAATGATACACTGGACCAGATCAACTTAACAGATATATTCAGAACATTCTAATCTAAAATAGCCAAATACACATTTTTTCCCAAGTTCACATGGAGTATTCTCCAGATTAAATCACGTATTGGGTTACAAAACATGTTAACAAATACAAAAACACTGAAATCATACCATGCACCTTTTCTCACCACCATTCTATGAAACTAGAAGTCAACCATAAGAAAAGTTGGGAAGGATCACAAATACATGGAGGCTAAACAACATTCTAGTAAACAATAGATCAACTAGGAAATCAAAGAAGAAATAGATAAATATTTAGAAACAAATTAAAATTAAAACACAATTGTCTGAAACCTTTAGGATGTAGCAAGAGTTGTCCTTAGAGGGAAATATATAGGAATACAGGCTTACCTTAAGGATCAAGAAAAATCTCAAAAAAAGAACCTAACCTTACACCTAAAGGAGATAGAAACAGAACAACCTATGAAGCCTAAATCCAGAAGAAAAAAGGAAATAATAAAGATTATAGAAATAAATTATATACAAACTAAAAAGCAATAGAACATTTCAATGAAACCAAGAGCTGTTTTTTTTAAATAATAAAATTGATAAGCCTTTAGACAGACATATCAAAAGAGAGAGACAGAGAGAAAGAGAGAGAGAGAGAACCCAAACCCAAATCAAAACTTTTCTTTATAACTATGTTTTGCCATTTTGATTACTATGTGTCTTGGTGTGGACATACTTTGATTTTGTTGGGGATCTCTGTGGTTACTGAATCTGGATATCTGTTTTATTCCCTAGATTTGGGAAGTTTTCAGTTATTATTTCTTCAAATAAATTTTCTGTTCCCTTTTCTCTCTGTTCTCCTTCCAATATCCTTAATGTGAATGTTGTTATGCTTGATGGAGTTAACTGAATTCCCAAAGTCGTCTCATTTTCCATAATTCTTTTTTTCTATCATTTGTTCATTTTTACAATTTTCCATTTCTGTGTCTTCTAATTCATTAATTCATTCCACTGTCTCTTCCACTTTGTTATTTATTCCATCAAGTGTATTTTTAATTTCATTGGTTGTGTTCTTCATTTATGGTTGTTTCCTTTTTGTTTTCAATCTTTTTCTTAAGGGTCTCACTGATGTCCTCCACTTTTTTCTCAAGTCCAGTAGGTATCTTTGTGATCATTGTTTCAAATTCTCTATCACACATGTTCCTTATATCCATTTTGCTTATGTCTCTTGTGGTCTTGTCCTGTTTGTTTGTTTGTTGTTATTGTATTTTTCATTTGTGATATATTCCTCTGTTTCCTCATTTTGCCTAACTCTGTGTGTCTATTTATGTGCGTTAAGAATGTTAGTTATGTCTCTTGTTCTTGAAAGTAATGGGTGGGTGTGCACTTTGAATTAAGTGGTGGTGATCTTTCTCCACTGGTGATGGGAAGCCGCCATGGAGGCTGAGGCCAGCCAGGGCCATTCTCCAAAGCACTTGTAAGTGCATTTCTAAGAAGGCCTGTGCATCTTCTGCATGAGATTGGGACATGCAGTGTTGGCAAGGTTAGTGTGGGTCTTCTGGGGAAGAATTTGCATCACCAGTACTGAGGCAGGTCTGGCTGGAGGGGGAAGGTCATGATGTAAGCACATAAGCAAGCTAGGTAATAAGAGCTGGTGCTGTACTGGTTCCTGCAGGTTGCTGTGTGTTTATGATGAGGTGTGGGGGATGGAAATGGTACCTGACAGCTGCCTTGTTCCTGGAGAAGTCTTTCAGTGAACTCTGAGATTAGTAACTAGTTTTCCCCCTTGTAAACCCCAGGCACCTTTCAAACTGTTGCCTCTAAGCTGTATCTCTGCAGGTTGTTTGCTGTGTTCAACAAAGGGCAGGGACTCAGCTTACTATTGCCTTCCATTCTCTCTTAGAATCCCATCCACTGTTTTTTAAAGTTCCATGCTTTATCTTTCACTGGTTGTAAGAATTCAAGAAATTTGGCCCATTCTGATTTTCAGTATATGTGTTTCTAAGCAATCACTCATTCTGATTTTAAAATCTAAGTGCTATAGGCATTTCTCTTCCTCTTATAGGCTTTCCAGTGTGCCAACCTGTCTGTTATCCCACTCTATGCCTGAAACTCCCTCCCTCTGGTGGTCAGACTCACAAGGTTTAAGTTACCACTGAGTCCTCTTTAAACCAAACCTAAATTTGCCATTGAACTAGAAGAAAACATGAAGCATATAATGCTATAGAATCCATACAACTGGTGCCATATTACAAATTAAAAGAGGGCATTAATTTTTTAACTAATTGCTTAATTTAATGTAAAACTCATTCTTTCAGTGATGATTATGATGATAATTTTTATTCAGTTGTCATGATCATGATCATGATGATCATTAGTTGCAATCCTGAAAGCTGGCTAGTGGTAATAAAAACTGCAGTAGGCATATTATTCAAGGTAAATAGTCTTAGTAGGTGAATAAAAGGAAACCAGCTAAAGTTGTTTTATAATTTACTTTGAAATTCCCCTCTTATATACTTGGTAGTAACTTACCATCTTTCTAAAACAAAGAAACTTTACGGGGAAATATCAACTAATTTCAAACTCCTGGCAAGGTTTATGATGTCATTTTCTGTGTAGTTATAACACTGAAAATATACCAAAGTTAGAACATGTGGATGTCATACTACAAATCATGGTCATATGCTCCACATGTACATTTTGAATTTAGAAATAGTGAATGAACAATACAATTACCAAATCTTTCTGAAAGGTTCCCAAATCTCTATATAATTGTATCTTCCAATTAAACTCAGCATACATAACCTGAATAATAATCTTAAAAGGTACTTACTATGTGCCAGGAACTGTTCTAAACATTTGAAAACAATGAGGAATATAAACACTGTTCCTTCATGCCTTCTAACTTGTGGTAGAGGTGTGTGTGTGAGTGTGTGTGTGTGTGTGTGTGTGTTTGTGTGTGTGCATGGTGCCTGTAAGAGGGGAAATGGAGACAATTAAACCAGCATATACATGCAACAAAATGATGTTTAAAGTATAAGTTGTTGTTATATTATTAAGCCTATTTTGCAAGTGAAGAACTTGCACAAAAGATGAAAAAGTTAAAAAGTATGAAATGATTTACAATAATAGAGGCAGATTTCAAGGGTTGTGTGTATGTGTGTATGTGTGTGTGTGTGTGTGTGTGTGTGTGAGTAACAGATATTGTTGTTTGTGTAACAGATACTGTTGTATATTGGTTGGTGTTGAGTGTTTTGATGATTGTTGCAGTGCCCACCTTGCTTTTCTAACTGCCTCAGAGGAAAGAAAAGATTTGGTGAAGAAAACAGAAGATGACTTTTTGCTTTTATGTTGGACAGGAACTACTTGATAATATCAATGATCTTGACATTAAATAAAAAACAACTAGAAATTTAGAATGTACAATATTTTTTTAATTAAAAAATGAAAACCAGGAGTATATAACCACTTGAGGTGGTTCCAATTAAGGAGTCATCATAGACTATAAGATTATATATCTTACCTTTTGGCAATACAATTGTAAAACTTTTTCAGGAATAATAGATTTTTTTGGAAGTATGTTACTGTTTCATGGAATAGTGTTTATCTTTTTTTTTAATTGGTACCCTATCTCTCTTATTTTATTATAAAGTATTATGATTCTTCCACAGTTATCACTAAACACAAGCCTACAGTTGGTTTTGAATGAAACCTCTGCATCTTCTTTCCAACTTCTTTTGCCTTCCAGAGTTCTTTTGCTCTACTTACAACTTAAGTGACAGGAATAAGTTAGTTCTGAAGAACAGTATATATATCGGAAGCATAAAAAGCAAAATCTTAATTTTAGATAGGCTGCTTGTGAGAGTGTATGGTTTCATAAAACAGAAAAAAAACACAGTTACTCTGCTATATTTGTTGTCGATTTTTATCCAAGATTAACCAATGTAGAACAAATTCTTGACAGGATACCTGGGACCTAGCTGAGACAATAGGTCCCTCTCAAACATGGATACTGCATTAAGACTCCAGATTCTAAGATATGTGTTTCTTGCTTGGGGTTATAATAAACAGGAGGGAAACAATTACAAGATCCTAGGAATAAAATCTAAATACGATATGAATTTTTTTCTTTTAGCATCTCTCAAGATAGTTGATGTCTTTCCAGTAAAAATTATTTTTCAGGAAAATTAAATGGAAGCCAAGTAATAATAAATAAGTTAAAATATGTCTATTTGACAAAATATATTTACATAATATTGTTCAAAACTATTTTTAAAGGGTACTTTTCAACCATTAATTCTAAACTGATGTTTTACTTAATCATATATCTCAACTAGTCATTTGGTTATTTACAAAGTACTTACACTGTACCAAAAATTGTGATGTGAGGGAAACAGAGAATAAGAAAAATTTCATGATCAAGGTTACAAAAAAGAAGATATAGTCCTTACAAAGTCAGATTATATTTTCCAAAGATAGCAAGACCAACATATATATCTGCTATGTCACATGCCAGGCTATTCTTACAATGTGACTAACTTGTCTCCCATTTAGAGACAGAATCTATCTTTCCTACATTTTAATCTGGATTAGAGATTATAATTTGTCTGAAAGAACACGGAGAAAAGGATTTATGTGATTTCCAAGACCAAATTATACAACAGGCATAACTTCTGCCTGCTAATCTTTTTCATATGATATTAATGCTTGGAAATAGCTACCATGCTATGTGGAAGCCCACACTAGCCCACTGGAAAGACTACATGAAGAAATCTACATGGAGAGTAACTGTAGCTCCCAGCTAATATCTTGCATCAAATGTATGTATATATATATATATATATATATATACACACACACACACACACATACATACATAAATCTCCAGCTGATATTAGTCCCTATACTTTGAGTCTTTGAAATGAAGTCTCAGAAATTATGAAGCAGAGGGATGCCTGGTTGGCTCAGTTGGTTGAGCATTTAACTCTTCATTTTGGCTCAGGTCATGATTGCTGGGTTGTGGGATCAAGCCCTGCATCAGTGTGGAATCTGTTTAAGATGCTCTCTTTCTCTCCTCTGTCCCTCACCACACCTAAAATAAAAAAAAGAAATTATGGAACAGAGACAAACTGTTCAATGTGTGCCTTACTTTAATGTCTATCCACATAAGCAATGAGATATGACAAATCATTTATCTTAAGTCATTAATTTTTATGTAATTTGTTATACAACATGAGATACTAAAAATGTATTTTGGTTCTGTGAGTGGACTGCTATCATAAAAAATTCTAAAAATCTAGCAGTGGGTTTAGCACAAGGAAACAGGCAAAAATTGAAAATGGCCCTAAAAAGGCTATTAGAAGAAATCTTTTGCCTCTCTAGAAGGCTATAGGTAAATACTTAAAGAAAAAACAGGAAATATAATTCAAAGCCAGAGAAAAGGGGAAAGTTTCACAACAATGTTGTCTACAGTAATATGGAAAAGAAAAAAAATCTTCTAATGAAATGAATATGTCTAAGAAGATTTTCAGGCAGAATTACAAAGGACTACTGGCTTCCTCTCGCTGTTTATAGGAAAATGTGAGGGAAGCAAAAAATGTTAAGCTAATGGAAAAATTGTTAAACATAAAAGGACCAGCGTGTGCAGGATTAAAAAAATATATATTGTTCATCAGAAATAAAAATCATGCGGGGTAAAAAAAACAGAAGATGGTGGCATAGGAGGACACTGGGCTCACCTCGTCTTGCTGATCGCTTAGATTCCACCCAGCTCTGCCTAAATAATCCAGAAAAACGCCAGAAGACTAGCAGAATAGGCTCTCCAGAGCCAAGCGAAGACAAGAGGCCCACAGAAGAGGGTAAGAAGGGTGGAGAGGCAGTGAGCACTACACAAAATATCTGGAGGCAGCCGGGGCAGGGGAGGGCAGCCTTCCCAGTAAGGCAGAGCCCCCAAGTCTGGCTTGCAAAAGTGGAGGGGCCAGACTCCATGAGTTCTGACAGCCAGCAGGACTTATCTGGGTTGTTAAAAGTCAACAGCTTTGCTCTCGGAAAGCATGGAGGCCAAGAGGACACCGAGAGGAAGAGTTGTTGAGCCCCTGAAGACAGAGCTCACCTTGGTGGCGAACAAAGGTGCTGGCAAGGACCATATCCCATTCCCCAGCTGAAATCCCAAAGGGAACCAGTTCCTGTCACCTAACTTGCTTGCAATGCGCAAACACCCAACGATGTTCTTCTTTGGATCCATGCCTCCGATGGGTCTGCCTCGCTTCTGGTGCTGCAGAGCCCCTCCCACAAGGGACTTCCAATGGGAAATTGAGCTAAGACTGCTCCTCTCGCCTCTGTGCAACTTGCGGATGCACACTGGCTAATATGCCAGATCCTATCAAAGCAGCACCACAAGCCTGGCAGTGTGCAAATAGCACAGGCATGGGCCACACCACTCCACAGTGAGTCCTGCCCTGGGAGAGGGGAAGATAAGGTACACACCAGTCTGCTTATGGCCCCAGTGGTGGGCTGGGGACGGACATCTGGTCTGACTGCAGCCCCACCCACCAACCCAAGTTACTCCAGACAGCACAAGGGAAGTGCCTGCAGTTTGGAGCCACCACAGGAACTACCCAAAATGATGAAATGGAAGAATTCTCCTCAAAAGAAACTCCAGGAAGTAGCAACAGCTAAGGAATTGATCAAAAACGATTTAAGCAATATAATGGAACAAGAATTTAGAAGAATAGTCATACAATTAATCACTGGGCATGAAGAAAGCATAGAGGACAGGAGAGAATCTATTGCTACAGAGATCAAGGGACTAAGAAAGAGTCAGGAGGAGCTAAAAAATGCTATAAATGAGCTGCAAAATAAAATGGAGGCGGTCATAGCACGGATTGAAAGGCAGAGGAGAGAAAAGGTGAATTAGAAGATAAAATTATGGAAAAAGAGGAAGCTGAGAAAAAAGAGATTAAAAAATCCAGGAGTATGAGGGGAGAATTAGAGAACTAAATCATGTAATCAAACAGAACAATATTCGCATCATAGGAATTCCAGAAGAGGAAGAGAGAGAGAAAGGGGCTGAAGGTGTACTTCAAAAAAATTATAGCTGAGAACTTCCCTGACCTGGGTAAGGGAAAAGGCATTGAAATCCAAGAGGCACAGAAAACTCCCTTCAGACGTAAATTGAAATGATCTGTTGCAGAAATCATAGTGAAACTGGCAAGATACAAGAATAAAGAGAAAATTCTGAAAGTAGCTAGGGATAAGCATGCTCTAATTTACAAAGGGAGACCAATAAGACTAGTGGCAGACCTATCTACTGAAACTTGGCAAGCCAGAAAGGAATGGCAGGAAATCTTCAGTGTGGTGAACAGAAAAAATATACAACTGAGAATCCTTTATCTAGCAAGTCTGTCATTGAGAATAGAAGGAGAGACAAAGGTCTTCTCAAACAAACAAAAACTGAAGGAATTCATGACCACTAAACCAGCCCTACAAGGGATCCTAAGAGGTATTCTGTAAGTAAAATGTTGCAAGGACCACAAGTACCAGAGACATCACTACAAGCATGAAGCCTACAGACATTACAATGACTCTAAACCCATATCTTTCAATAATATCACTGAATGTAAATGGACTAAATGCTCCAACCAAAAGACATGGGGTATCGGAATGGATTTAAAAAAAAAAAAAACAAGACCCATCTATTTTCTGTCTACAGGAGACTTATTTTAGATCTGAGAACACCTTCATTCTAAAGTGTGGGGATGGAGAAATATCTATCATGCTACTGGAAGTCAAAAGAAAGCTGGAATAGCCATACATATATCAGACAAAATAGACATTAAATTAAAGGCTGTAACAAGAGATGAAGGGAATTATATAATAATTATAGTGTCTATCCACCAGGAAGAGCTAACAATTTTAAATGTCTATGCACCGAAAGTGAAGGCCCCCAAATATATAAAACAATCACAAACATAAACAACCTTATCGATAAGAATGTGGTAATTGCAGGGGACTTTAATACTCCACTTACAACAATGGATAGATCATCTAGACACAAGATCAGTAAAGAAACAAGGGCCCTGAATTATACACTGGAACAGATGGACTTGACAGATATATTTAGAACTCTGTATCCCAAAGCAACAGAATATACTTTCTTCTTGAGTGTACATGGAACATTCTCCAAGATAGGTCACATACTAGGTCACAAAACAGCCCTTCATAAATATAAAAGAATTGAGATCATACCATGCACACTTGCAGACCACAATGCCATGAAACTTGAAATCAACCACAGGAAAACATCTGGAAAACCTCCAAAAGCATGGAGGTTAAAGAATACCCCACTAAAGAATGAATGGGTCAACCAGGCAATTAGAGAAGAAATTAAAATATATATGGAAACAAATGAAAATGAAAATGCAATAATCCAAATGCTTTGGGATGCAGCGAAGGCAGTCCTGAGAGGAAAATACATTGCATTACAGGCCTATCTCAAGAAACAAGAAAAATCCCAAATACAAAATCTAACAGCACACTTAAAGGAAATAGGAGCAGAACAGCAAAGACACCCCAAATCCAGCAGAAGAGAAATAATAAATATCAGAGGAGAAATAAACAATATGGAATCTAAAAAAGCTGTAGAGCAGATCAATGAAACCAAGAGTTGTTTCTTTGAAAAAATAAACAAAATTGATAAACCTCTAGCCAAGCTTCTCAAAAAGAAAAAGGAGATGACCCACAAAGATAAAATCACAGAAAATATGGAATAATTAAAACCAATCCCTCAGAGATACAAGCAATTATCATGGAATACTAAGAAAAAGTGTATGCCATCAATCTGGGCAACCTGGAAAAAATGGACAAATTCCTAAGCACCCACACACTTCCAAAACGCAAACAGAGAGAAATAGAAACCTTGAACATACCCAAAACCATCAAAGAATTTGAGTCAGTTATCAAAAATCTCCCAACAAATAAGAGTCCAGGACCAGATGGTTTCCCAGGGGAATTCTACCAGACATTTAAAGCAGAGATCATACCTATCCTTTTCCAGCTGATCCAAAAAATGGAGGGGAAGGAAAAATTCCAAACTCACTATATGACGGCAGCATTACTTTGATTCCTAAACCAGACAGAAAACCCAGTAAAATAGAGAACTACAGGCTAATATCCCTGATGAATATGGATGCAAAAATTCTCAATAAGATACCATCATATAGAAATCAACAGCATAGAAAAATGTTATTCACCATGATCAAGTGGGATTCATTCCTGGGCTGCAGGGCTGGTTCAACATTTGCAAAATAATCAATGTGATACATCACATTAATAAAAGAAAAGATAAGAACCATACGATCCTCTCAATCGATGCAGAACAAGCATTTGGCAAAATTCAGCATCCTTTCTTAATAAAACCCTCAAGAAAGTTGGGATAGAAGGAACATACTTAAACATCACAAAAGCCATTTATGAAAAGCCTACAGCTAATATCATCCTCAACGGGTAAAAATTGAGAGCTTTCCCCCCTGAGATCAGGAACACGACAGGGATGTCCACTCTCACCACTGTTGTTTACCATAGTGTTGGAAGTGCTAGCATCAGCAATCAGACAACAAAAGGAAATCAAATGCATCAAAATTGGCAAAGATGAAGTCAAGCTTTCACTTTTTCCAGATGGTATGTTATTATACATGGAAAACCTGTTAGACTCCACCACAAGTCTGCTAGAACTGATCCATGAATTAAGCAGTCTCAGGTTACAAAATCAATGTACAGAAATCAGTTGCATTCTTATACACTAATAATGAAGCAACAGAAAGACAAATAAAGAAACTGATCCCATTCACAATTGCACCAAGAAGCATAAAATTCCTAAGAATAAACCTAACCAAAGATGTAAAAGATTTGTATGCTGAAAACTATAGAAAACTTATGAAGAAAATTGAAGAAGATATAAAGAAATGGAAAAACATTCCATGCTCATGGATTGGAAGAATAAATATTGCTAAAATAGCAATACTTCCCAAAGCTATCTACACATTCAATGCAATCCCAATAAAAATTGCACTAGCATTCTTCTCGAATCTAGAACAAGCAATCCTAAAATTTGTATGGAACTACAAAAGACCCCAAATAGCCAAAGTAATATTGAACAAAAAGCCCAAAGTGGGAGACATCATAATCCCAGACTTTAGCGTCTACTGCAAAGCTGTAATCATCAAGACAGCATAGTATTGGCCCCAAAACAGACACATAGACCAATGGAATAGAATAGAGACTCCAGAATTAGACCCATAAAAGTATAGCCAACTAATCTTTGACAAAGCAGGAAAGAATATCCAATGGAAAGAAAGACAGTCTCTTTAACAAATGTTGCTGGGAGAGCTGGACAGCAACATGCAGAAGAATGAAACTGGACCACTTTCTTACACCATATACAAAAATAAACTCAAAATGGATGAAAGACCTGAATGTGAGACAGGAAACCATCAAAACCCTAGAAGAGAAAGCAGGAAAAAAACCTCTCTGATCTCAGCTGCAGCAATTTCTTACATCTCCAAAGGCAAGGGAATTTAAAGAAAAAATGAACTATTGGGACCTCATGAAAACAAAAAGCTTCTGCACTGCAAAAGGAAACAGTCAACAAAACTAAAAGGCAATCAACATAATAGGAAAAGATTTTTGCAAATGACATATCAGACAAAGGGCTAGTATCCAAAATCTATAAAGAGCTCACCAAACTCCACACCCAAAAAACAAATAATTCAGTGAATAATAGGCAAGAAATATGAATAGACACATCTATTTAGAAGACATCCAGATGGCCAACAGGCACATGAAAAGATGCTCAACATCACTCCTCATCAGGGAAATACAAATCAAAACCACACTGCGATACCACCTCACGCCAGTCAGAGTGGAAAAAATTAACAAATCAGGAGACTATAGATGCTCGCGAGGATGTGGAGAAACAGGAACCCTCTTGCACTGTTGGTGGGAATGCAAACTTGAGCAGCCACTCTGGAAAACAGTGTGGAGTTCCTCAAAAAATTAAAAATAGATCTACCCTATGACCCAGCAATAGCACTGCTAAGCATTTACCCAAGGGATACAGGAGTGCTGAAGCATAAGGGCACTTGTACCCCAACGTTGATAGCAGCACTTTCAACAATAGCCAAATTATGGAAAGAGCCTAAATGTCCATCAATTGATGAATGGATAAAGAAATTGTGGTTTATATACACAATGGAATGCTACTTGAAAGTGAGAAAGAATGAAATATGGTCTTTTGTAGCAACGTGGATGGACCTCAAGAGTGTTATGCTAAGTGAAATAAGTCATAGAGAGAAAGACAGATACCATATATTTTCACTCCAATGTGGATCCTGAGAAACTTTACAGAAAACCATGGGGGAGAGGAAGGAGAAAAAAAAGTTAGAGAAAGAGTGAGCCAAATCATAAGTGACTCTTGGATCCTGAGAACAATCTGAGAGTTGATGGGATGTGGAAAGGAGGGTAGGTTGGGTGATGGGTATTGTGGAGGTCACCTGTTAGGATGTGCACTGGGTGTTGTATGGAAACCAATTTGACAATAAATTTCATATTAATAAATAAAATAATAAAATAAAATAAAATAAAATAAAATAAAATAAAAATAAATAAATACAATTGTAAAAAAAAAAAACAAAAGAAAAAAGTGGACTATGGAGTAGCTAAAAATTAATATCCCCCTTTTTTGTAGATAAAATTGGCTGCGAAAAAATTGATAGGATCATAAAAATGAGAGGAAAGTATAAAAATAAAAAAACTTGATTATTGAAGGCAGAGAGAAAGGAAATATTCTATAAAAAATTACACAAATTGAAAAGTAGCAATACTATATAATCAACATTTGGAAAGACAAGATGTGAAATTAGGCTGGAGAAATTCACTTGAGGTAAGAGTTGATTCGATGAACTCCATGTTATTTTTAGCCCTCTTCCCTTGGTTGAAATGATGCTATAAGCCATTATAAACTATTCCATTCATCCTATAGAAAATCACCCGGCCAGTGTCCTTCCTCATGAACATGATCTCCCAATTCTAACCACAGCAATCTATAATTGTTTGTTTTTGCTCAAGTCTTCTGAGTCAATTATTGACAATGTCCAGATAGGATATAAATTTAACTAAAATACTTTAAAAATAAGTTACAAATATTGTTTTCAGGATGTATGTATATCTTACAAACAATTAAAATAAGAAATAATTCAGAGCATGAATTTAGGTTGTTCTCAGGCATTAAACTCAGTTAAGATGACACTGTTCACTCTTTTTACCAAAGATAGTTAAAATAAATTTCAAGATCAATGGCTAAGAACTCCTATTAGTTTACAAGAGCACTTATGTATGCAGCTTTTCAAATAACCAAATGTTGATTGTTTTCCATCTGGAAAATCCAACATTAAATGTAGATTATGATTTCATAACAATTTTGAAGCTCCAATCAACCAAGGGTATAATACATAAATATTTAATGTAATGGAATTTACTATATTTTGCCTGAAATATGGGTTGGTTAGAGGAGAAAAACCACTATGTGGAGATGTTTATGAAGAGTAAATAAATATGTGTGTGACAAAATCTACATACAAAACAATGAAAAACAATCCTCCAAACATCTACTTCGGTTATTGGGTTCTGCAAATGACTTAACACAATGACATCAATTAGAAAGTTTGTTTACCAAAAACTTTTTCATAATCTTGGCCCTCTCCCAAACATACTCACATTGCTTAGATTGCACAATTTACAAACAAGGAATCAGATATCAATATAAAAAATATGCAATATTACATAACAATGTGCTCCAAAGACTAGAATTAAAAATTTATGAGTAATACACACAAATGAGTGCATCCATACTGATAAAATCTGAATAATCTCTGTGGATTAGATCAACATCAGTTTTATGTCATTGATATAGTATCATGATACATGAAAGTTGTCAACAATGGAGAAGTCAAGGATGCAGTAGAGCTCCTACACATATTTCAAAATAAAAAGTTCTTAAAAACTAAAAAAATAAAAAATAAAAAAAATGCGGACTGAAAAGGTGGAAGTAAATTAGTTTTATTTACATACTTTATAATATTTCATAGGGAAAATCCTAAAGAAGATTATTAGAACTAAAATGACCATAGACTGATGAATGGATAAAGAAGATGTGATACGTATGTATATGTATACATACACACACACATAATGGAATACTATTCAGAGATGAAAAAGAATGAAATCTTGCCATTTGCAACAACCTGGATTAAACTAGAGGGTATTATGCTAAGTGAAATAAATCAGTCAGAGAAAGACAGGTATCATATGATTTCATTCATATGTGTAATTTGAGAAATTCAACAGATGAACATAGGGGAAGGAAAGGAAAAAATAAGATAAAAACAGAGAAGGAGGCACACCATAAAAGACTCTTACAGAGAACTAACAGGATTGCTGTAGGGGAGTTGGATGAGGGATGGGATAAGTGGGTGATAGGCATTAAGGAGGGCACTTTCTGGGATGAGCACTGGGTATCATATGTAAAAGATGAATTGCTGGGTTCTACTCCTAAAGCCAAGGCTACATTATATGTTAATTAACTTGAATTTAAATTAAAAAGAATAAAGAAAAAAGAAACATAAAAAAGAACTAAAAGGAGTTCAGTAAGATTGCAAGTAAAAATCAATATAAAATCAAGTGTATTATCTATACACTAACAATGAATAATCAAAACATAAAATTAAGAAAAATCCATTCACAATAGCATGAAAAAAGATAAAATACTTATACATGAATTTTAAAAAAGGAAGTTAAAGTCATGTACTCTGGGGACTCCTGGGTGGCTCAGTAGGTTAAGCGTCAGACTCTTGGTTTCAGTTCAGGTCTTAATCTCACAATTCCTGAGTTTGAGCCCCTTATCAGATTCTGTGCTGACAGCATCGAGACTGCTTGGGATTCTCTCTCTCTGCCTCTTCCTCGCTCACATTCTATCTCTCTCAAATAAATGAATAAAAACTTAAAAAAAAAGATATGTGCACTTAAAAGTACAACATACTGTTGACAAATTTTAAAGAAATCCTAAATAAATAGAAAGGTATTTGGTGTTTACGGATTAGAAGAATTAGTACCATCAAGATGACAATACTTCCTAAACTGGTGTATAATTTTATTTTATTTACTTTTTTAAAATTTTTTTATAGTTTATTTATTTTTGAGATAGAGACAGAGCGTGAGTGGGAGAAAGGCAGAGACAGAGGGAGACACAGAATCTGAAACAGGCTGAGCTGTTAGCACAGAGACCACCGTGGGACTCAAACTCACAGACCATGAGATCATGATCTGAGCTGAAGTTGGATGCCCAACCGACTGAGCCACCCAAGTGCCCCTGGTCTATAATTTTAATACAATCCTTATCAAAATCCCAACTGCATTTTTTAACAGAAACTGACAAGCTGATCCTAAAATTTGTAGAGGATATAATTGAGACTTCACAAATAAGACCTCCCACTTATAGTCAAATAATTTTTGACAAAGATACAAAGACAATTGAATAGAAAAAAAATGTCTTTTCAACAAGTGTTGTTGGGAAAATTGTGTGTCCCCATAAAAAAGAATGAAGTTAGTCCCTACTATATAAACAGTTATGTCCCTAGTATATAAACTCAAAATGGATCATACACTTAATGTTTTTAAGAGCTACAACTATCAAACTATTATAATAAATCATATGAGTAAATCTTCATGACCCTCTTAAATATAACACCAAAATCAAAAGTGACAAAGCAGGGGTACCTGGGTGCCTCAGTGAGTTAAGCATATGACTTAATTTCAACTTAGATCATGATCTCACGACTATGAGATCATGCCCCATGTCAGGTTGTGCGCCAGATGTGGAGCCTGCTTAATATTCACTTTCTCCCTCTGCCCCTGTCCTGCTTGTGTTCTCTCTCTCTCTCTCAAAAAAAAAAAAGGTGACAAAAGCAAAATGGAAAAAAAAATGGACTCATCAAAGTTAAAAACTTTTGTGCCTCAAGTAACAACATCAAAAATGTGAAAATATAAGCCACAGAATGGGAGAAAATATTTTCAAATCATTTATATGACAAATGAATTGTAATGAGAATATAAAAAGTTATTACAACTCAAAAGGCAAACAACTCAAAAATGGGAAAATATCTGTATAGACATTTTTCCTAAAAATAATAAAAATAGCTTATAAACACATGAAAAGATGTTCAATATCATTATTCATCAAAGAAAAGCAAGTCAAAATCATGCCATACCACTTCACAACCAATAGGAGAACCATCATTAAAAATATGGAGAATAACAAATATTGGTAAGGATTTGGAGAAATTCAAACCTTCAAAACTTCTGATGAGAATGTAGAATGTTATACCATTTGGAAAACAGTGTGGCAGTTCCTCAAAAAGTTAAACATAAAATTACTATATGATCTGAGTATTCCACTTCTAGATGTATACCCACATATACCCACATCCATGATCAACACAAACAAATGTATACTCAAAAACTTACACACAAGTGTTTATAGAAGCAATATTATTCATAATATCTAAAAGGAGGAAAGAATTCACATGTCCATCAATTGATGAATAGGTAAATAAATGAGATATATCCATACAATAGGATATTATTCATCCACAAAATGTAATAAAATATTGATCCATGTTACAACATACATGAACCTTGGAAACATTAGACTAAATTAAAGAAGCAACATACTAAAGGTTGCATATTATATTATTCCATTTGTATGAAATACCCAGAATAAGCAGATGCATAGATACAGAAAGATTAGTGGTTTTGAGGTTCTAGGGAGTGGGGAGAATAAACAGTTACAGCTTAATGGATATAGACTCTCTTACTGCTGTAAAAAAAAATTTTCTGTGATATTGTTTGCCCAACTTTGCAGATATAATAAAATACATTGAATTTTACACTCTAAAATACTAAAAAATGTGAATTTTATCTCAAAGACAATTATCCATATATATAATTTATATTTCTGTATAGTATATAAATATATGTCTTCAGTATATATTAAAATTCAGCTAAAGCTAGATAAAAAAGAAAGCAAAACAATACAATGAAAATGGGATTCAGGGTAGACGATCCAGAAGAATAAAATGGTGATGGGGAAATGTATGATTAGATGTTAAATTATTATTATGTCCTAGGCTAAATTCGGGGTATTAAATCCATTGGTCCTTATTCCATGATGAAAAGTGACTAGCAAAATTTAAAGCACTCCTTTACCTGCCTTTTTCTTCCCCCACTTCTTTTTTTTTTTAGTTTGTAGAGTGCTTTTATTGTGGTTTATTTTTATTCAGAAATTCTTTATTCTTTTCATTTTAGAAGAATTTTTGTAGTCTATTTTGTGATTATAGTATTGTTAGTTCTAGAGGAAATTTTTAGAATTTGTGCAGTCTTGCTGTAACATGATGTTAGAGATTCCAGAAGACACCAGTACTCTGCAGCCCCTAAGTTTGGGAGCTTGTTTCAGATGGGGGCTTTTAAATGGTTTGTGCATATGAATTACATATAATATCAGCAAATAGGACATCTTACAGCAATCATATTCCCAAAGGGGCAAAGGTGGCATCCTCATGGTCAATTGCCTCTTTTCTTCTGATAAAATTTCCATTGTTCTCATGGGAGAAGTGGGATTTTATTTTTAGAATTTGTGCAGTCTTGCTGTAACATGATGTTAGAGATTCCAGAAGACACCAGTACTCTGCAGCCCCTAAGTTTGGGAGCTTGTTTCAGATGGGGGCTTTTAAATGGTTTGTGCATATGAATTACATATAATATCAGCAAATAGGACATCTTACAGCAATCATATTCCCAAAGGGGCAAAGGTGGCATCCTCATGGTCAATTGCCTCTTTTCTTCTGATAAAATTTCCATTGTTCTCATGGGAGAAGTGGGATTTTATGTCAGTGGAAGAAGGGTGAACTAATATGACTAGAAAATAAGTTGGTATGAGTAGGTATGAGTTGGTAATGAGTTGTTGTTATGAAACAAAGAAACAAAGATCACCTGTGTAAAATATTGATTCTTTTAATCTGTATTTGGGACATCATATCATCTCTTCCCAAGAACCCAGTGTACATCACAAAATAATGTCATTACTGTATTGATCTGTTTTCACTTCATTCAGGTCAATGTTACCTCCTCAGGGAGTTTTTCACTGAACATATTATCTAAGAGGTGAGTATGGGGATAGGTTAAATAGGTGATGGGGATTAAGGAGTGCACTTGTGAAAGCACTGGATGTTTTGTGGAAGTGTGGAATGACTATGCTGTACACATGAAAATAATATTACTGTGTGTTAACTAACTGGAATTTAAATAAAAACATAATAAAATAAAATGAAATAAAGTGTATCTTCTACTCTATTCACTATCTTCTTACATTTCTTTATATATACTTTTTCATAGCATGTATCATAGCACCTCATATTGTGTTTTGTATTCACTTGTTAATTTGTTTATTGTATCTCTAGTAGGATGTAAGCTCCATGAAAGCAAACATTTCTCTTGTTCATTGGTGTATTCTGATCACTTAGGAGGTGGCATTTATTGGTGAATGAGTAAGTGAGTGAATGACCTCTGGATCTCATCAGAAAGGTTGTGGCTACTAAAGTAAGGTTTGAGGTTATTCCAGTGTCAATCAACAAAATATGCCTTTTGCAATGTTAATATTAGTGATTCTATTATATCTATTTTCAGACAGAGAAAGAAAGAAAAAGAAAGAAAGAAAGAAAGAAAGAAAGAAAGAAAGAAAGAAAGAAAGAAAATTCACCATGAAGTTCCATACCAAAGGTACCTTTGTATAGGTATTTCTCATTAAATACAATAAATGCATCCTGAAAAAGTCAGGAAATAAAGTTTTTCAGACTGGCTTCTCTGTTTCTATGTCTATAACTTTCCTACTGTTGCTATAACAAATTACCAGAAATTAAGTGGCTTAAAAAATAAGAATTTATTATTTTACAGTTCTGGAGGTCAGACACCCAAAATGGGTTTCACTGAGCTAATAACAAAGTCATCAAGAGTTGGTTCTTCCTAGAGTTTAAAGACTATTTTTCCTCTCTTTTCACTATTAAGGACACTTGTGATTATAGTAAGCTCACTTGGGTAATACAAGATAATCTATTTTAAGGTCAAATAGTTAGTAACCTAAATTCCATCTGCAACCTTAATTCTCTTTTGTCATGTAACATTACATATTCAAAAAAAGACAAGAACATTTTTGGAAAACCATTATTCTGCCTATCGCACTTTGTTACCAGTCTTCCTTTCGACATTTTTGGTAGGTCAAGTCAAACTGTTTTCTGAAAGTAAATAGGTATGTTTATAAATGTATCCATTTAATTTAGCCATTGTTCATCAAATATACATTGATTTATTGAAGATCTGAATACCCAGTATATGTCAGACATAACAAATATGACTTGCTTCCCATTTTTGAGAAACCCTTGTCTCTACAGTGTATGGATTTTCAGAGGCAGACATCCCTAAATCCTTAGTTTTCTGTTTCTCTACCCCTTTTTCCAGCTGCTTTGTGTAGTTAATAATTTGTAAGCAGATATGCAAATGTACTTAGGGAACTCTATAACTAAAGAAACCCTGCAGTGAATCTTCATGCAAAACAAATAATTATTTCATAATGTAAACAATCACCCTGTGATAAATCCACCTATCCATCTTGTAACTTCATATTTTTGCATACATAAAATTCCTCCCTTTGAGTATGCGTTTATTATTCCAGTCAGATAAGCCACAAATGGGCCAACAGCATCAGCTACTTAATGGCATATAAAACAGCTAAAATCTTTTTCATTCCCTCACTCTTCCCCCTTAAGGGAATTGCTCACACTCTACCTTTCTTCTTTTACCTGGTGTTCCTCTGCTCATACTTGTTAATTTTACATTACACAATTTCCTTCACAGTATCTTCTTTAACCCAATCATTATTCTGTTTTGTTATAATTTTTATATTGATTTATTATATCAGTTATAATTCATCAATTATATGCAATTTATTAACCATTATATAACTGCAAAAAGGAAGATATATATGCCCAAGGGCATACCTCAATTTTTAATGTCAAACTTGGAAAATGACCAAAATTTTTGATGTATTTGAATAATCTACCAATAAAGGACATTATGGGGCACTTGAAATCTATAATCTTAAAACAAAGAAGGGAGAAGCAAGGAGGAAGTGGTGGGAGATGGATAAAACTGTGCCTACTAGTTCCCAAGACATATTTATTCTATACTTGCCTCTACTGATACTTCAAGTGGTAGAGTCAGGCCCCCCCATTTCATAGTTGTAAAATCTTAAAGTTGAGTGAAGCAATGTTCTCATAATTACTCCATTACATTGTGAATATGGTCAGCATAATTTAACACCTTGGTAGATCAGCAAAGAACAAGTTCAGAGCTCTATGTGGCACTCAATACCTTCCATGTGTACATCAACCATATGGCTTATCACATATTTTTGAGGAGTGAAATCTGCCATCATAAATAAACAGTATCATCAACAACCAAAGTGACTGAAAGTTCCCAGAAGTTCTTATCTTAATTTTCCCAAAATCATTCCACTTTATCCTCATCTTTTTTATACCCAGAGGTTACTACCTCTATATCAGAATTATAGGTCACAGCACACTAAGATCATGATAATGAAAAGCACAAAGCAGCCCTGATATAGACCGATATTTTACAAACAACTGTGGCAAGACTTTCCTCCTTGGCACCCCAAGTGAATATCTCTTTTAGTAAATTCTTTAATTTTTTAATATGAAATGTATTGTCAAATGGTTTCCATAGAACACCCAGTGCTCATCCCAACAGGTGCCCTCCTCAATGCCCATAACCCACTTTCCCCTTCCTCCCACCCCCCATCAACCCTCACTAGTAAATTCTCTTTTAATAAGATGCTATGACTATTATGTATGAAAAGGAGCTCACCAACTTGGTCCCTTTAAGCTTGGACAACTCACCTAACCTATCTGAGTCCATTTCATCATCTGCCAAATGGAGATAGACTTGTTATTTGCTTATATTAATAGCTCTTTTTTCTTTCTTTTCGAGAAATTGTAATTACTAGACAAAACAGGATCTACTATGAATGAAGAGCAGTATACTCAGAATTTCAAATCTTTAAACTCAAAAGTTTACCACCCAGGAGCAAAATCAGCAGAGAAATTCACAACTTATTCTCTTCCCCCCCTCCTCTTCCTCCTCTTGCTCCTCCTCCTCCTCCTCCTCCTCATCATCATCACCACCATCACACCACCGCCAACTCATTTTTATCTATAATCTTAGACTACCCCTTATTTAAATTGCATTTACTCAAGCATAAAAACATTTTTTAACATTTAAAACCTTTTTTTCAACACACAAGCCTATACTCAAGGATCATAAACATATAAGGCCACATTCAGCCACAGATATACATTAGTAAGTGAGATAGTGTGTGTGTGTGTGTGTGTGTGTGTGTGTGTGTGTGTTAATTAAACACATTTAGGTGGAGAAAGTACTCTACTTTCATTCCTATATCCTATTATTTTTATTCATACATGCAACCTCTTCACTTATTTATTGCACATTGATAGTCCCAGAAGATGTTTGAATTAGCAACACAATCAACTGCCTTTCTTTTACTCTTAAATTATTCATCCTGAATTTATATGCTTACAAACTCAGTCCAGAATTGTGTGCCTTTTGACACATGGTCAATTCAGAAAACTTATTCATAACTTCTACCATCTCCTGACTAATATTATTCTTCCTATGTAAATTTGGTTCCAACTGTATCCTACATTGCTCAGAAACTATCTAGTACCCCCCTCTACCTTCATGTAGGGACTAGCCTTCCCAAACCTTAGCTGGGGCTGTTAATTTCCACCATAAGACAGTCAAACTGAAATCTAATGTGCCTTTCTTAAGTTACAACATTCAAAATAAGTAAAACACTATCTCATGGAACTTGTAATTGTTCTTATTGCTATTTTGGTTCTGTTTAAATGCTAATGTTCTAGTAGAATTATTGGCTTATTTTTTTTCATTGCAAATACACAATATTTCTGTTGCTGTAGGCTGAACTGAGACTATAATTACTCTTTTAAATGTACTGAAAATAAAGACAATTAACATACACAAATAAATTATGTATATAACTAGAAATGGCAATAAACTTGTATTGATTTCATTAAAACTTAATAAATATGAATGAAAATGGATTAAATACTTATATTCCTCAGTTACAACAAAACTTTTTAGCAAACTATGTGGCATAATTTAAAAGATGGTTTAGTGAAGTCCTCTTACTCATATTATCTACCTTTGTGTCAGTATTTTAGGATTGTACCTTCAAGTCTTTGGGCTTTGAATGCTATTTTCTCATTAAAAAGGTCACTATGCAAATGTAAATGAAGCAGAAGATGTTAAGTCTTAGCAGATAACAAACTTTTCCAATGTAAAAGGCAAAGTCCTAAGTATGACCTCTTGTGAATCATTCTCTTGCATATGCTCCCCTCTTTGAGTGTGGAAATCATTCTCTTGTATATGTTCCCCTCTTTGAGTCCCCTCTATGAAGTGATATCACTCTTGCGATTACATCATCATATGACAATGAGAGTCTATCTAGGTGTATTTAATCTAATCATGTGAGCCCTTTAAAAGCAGAGTTTTCTCTAGCTGGTGGCAGAAGTGGAAGACAGGGATTTGAAACAGAAGAAGGATTTGATATATTATATCTGGTTTTGAAGATGGAATAGGCCATGTGAGAAGAAAAGCAGGTGGCTTTAAGAAACTAAGAGCAGCCTCTTCACTAACAGCCAGTAAAAAAAAAAAAAAAAAAAAAAAAAAAAGAGAGAGAGAGAGAGAGAGAGAATTTCGGTCCTACAACTACAAGAAACATTTGTGCAACAATGTGAATGAACTTGGAAGCAGATTCTTCCTTGAGCCTCCAGTTGATTGTCAAGCCCAAGCAACACCTTGATTTTATCCTCATGAGAGTAAAGAATCTAGCTGAACCAACCGAGACTTTTGGCCCAAAGTTTGGCCTATTCAACTATTTGCAGTAGTTTTCAATCTGAATATCAAGTCACCAGGCATTTCTAATAACCTCATAAAAAAGCTTCAACAGAATAGTTACTTAAGCAGATTACCCCCTGCCAAGAATAAAGGCTCATGACCAATTCAACTTACTATTTCCTCCATTATTTGCAGGTTGCACATCCTTTATATATTAATCGATTATCACTATAGAGCTTAGTAGTGACATCTGCATGTTGAAATTCAGTTTGTACAATTTTAACTGTTTTTTTCTAAACAATTATTTCAGTCAGAATGTTCCAAAATTGAGGAAAGGAATTCACTCAAAGATTACTGAATATATCTTATTTTATGATTTCATTCTCAATCTTTTCAAGCATGCAGCATATGCTATTTTAAAGAACCATTTCACTTATATGACATTTTATGTATGTGGTCCAATTTTTTTGTGAAATTCTTTGTCACTGCACATTTCTAGTTGGTCACTGAAGTCAGCAAAGCAGTCTATTCAACCTGCGTAAAGTACAATCTCAAATCTTTTGGAGCAAGAACTTCCAACAAATGTATTTCCTGATAATTAAATCGACTTTCAACTTCTATGTGTAGGGTCTCTTCTGTCTTAGCACTTAAAAGTAAATCTATAACATATATGTTTTCTGCTGCAAATACTTTTTTTTAACATTTATTTATTTTTGAGAGACAGAGAGAGACAGAACATGAGCGGGGGAGGGGGGGGGGCATAGAGAGAGAAGGAGACACAGAATCTGAAGCAGGCTGCAGGCTCTGAGCAAGCTGTCAGCACAGAGCCTGATGCGGGGCTCAAACCCACGAACTGTGAGATCATGACCCGAGCCGAAGTTGGTTGTTCAACCAACTGAGCCACCCAGGAGCCCCTCAAATACTTTTTTTTAATGGCCTTTTTTTTTTCTCTTCCAAACTCCATGGCTTTTTCTCAATAACAATTTAGGGTGCATATATTGTTGCTTTATCTGTTATAACTTGGGAAAAAAGCTATCTTCACCCCAAAATCAATTCCTGACAGTCCATTTTTTTTAATCTATATTTTAAGTGTTTCACTAGCCAACATTGGAAAGATGTGTCTGAGATACAAATAAACCTGATGCCCCCATCCTGAAGCCTTATGGTAAAATCATGAGATGAAAATTGGATGATAGTTTACCACTTTATTGATGGTTTGCTTTGTAATCATGAATATTAATTATTAAAGTATTCCAGGAAGAAACTGGCACAAATGTAGAAATAGTACTACATACATTTGATAAGTCATTTCCCTTCTGAGAGCTCAACATACCGAACAGGTTAGACAAGATGATCTGTAAGAACTAATATAAGTTTAAAATTCTGTGATAGCTCCCTTTTAAGATTTATTATCTACTGTGCTGTCAGGGAAGGATGTCCACGAGAGTTTCGCAGTATTGCGAGAACTTATTCACACTCTAAAAAGCCTTAAACTGGTATATATTTTTTTTAAATACACTAAATTATTTCATTTAATCTCTTTTCTATCCTCCTCTCTATTAGCATTCACAGTTTTGGAAGTTTAAAAAAATTTTTAATTTAAAATTTTAATTTTCAAAATTTTTTAAATATGAAATTTATTGTCAAATTGATTTCCATACAACACCCAATGCTCATCCCAAAAGGTGCCCTCCTCAATACCCATCATCCACCCTCCCTCCCAACACCCCATCAACCCTCAGTTTGTTCTCAGTTTTTAAGATTCTCTTATACTTTGGCTCTCTCCCTAACATCTTTTTTTTTCTAACCCTCCCATATAGACTTCTGTTAAGTTTATCAGGATCCACATAAGAGTGAAAACACATGGTATCTGTGTCTCTCTGTATGACTCATTTCACTTAACATAACACTCTCCAGTTCCATCCACGTTGCTAAAAGGGGCCATATTTCATTCTTTCTCATTGCCACGTAGTATACCATTGTATATATAAACCATGATTTCTTTATCCAGTCGTCAGTTGATGGACACTTAGGCTCTTTCCATAATTTGGTTATTGTAGAAAGTGCTACTATAAACATTGGGGTAAAAATGCCCCTATGCATCAGTACTCCTGTATCCCTTGGAGAAATTCTTAGCAGTGCTATTGCTGGGTCATAGGATAGATCTATTTTTAATTTGAGGAACCTCCACACTGTTTTTCAGAGCATCTGCACCAATTTGCATTCCCACCAACAGTGCAAGAGGGTTCCCCTTTCTCCACATCCTCGCCAGCATCTATACTCTCCTGAATTGTTCATTTTGGCCACTCTGACTGGAGTGAGGTGATATCTGAGTGTGGTTTTGATTTGTATTTCCCTGATGAGGAGCGACGTTGAGCATCTTTTCATGTGCCTGTTGCCCATCTAGATGTCTTCTTTAGAGAAGTGTTTCCTGCCCTATTCATTTTTTCTGCCCATTTCTTCACTGGCTTATTTGTTTTTCGGGTGTGGAGTTTGGTGAACTCTTTATAGATTTTGGATACTAGCCCTTTGTCCAATATGTAATTTGCAAATATCTTTTCCCATTCTGTTGGTTGCCTTTTAGTTTTGTTGATTGTTTCCTTTGCTGTGCAGAAGCTTTTTATCTTCATGAGGTCCCAATAGTTCATTTTTGCTTTTAATTCCCTTGCCCTTGGGGATGTGTCAAGTAATAATTTGCTGAGGCTGAGGACAGAGTGGTTTTTTCCTGCTTTCTCTTGTAGGATTTTGATGGTTTCCGGTCTCACATTCAGGTCCTTTATCCATTTTGAGATTGTTTTTGTGAATGGTGTGAGAAAGTGGTCTAGTTTCATCTTTCTACATGTTGATGTCCAGTTCTCCCAGCACCATTTGTTAAAGAGACTGTCTTTTTTCCATTGGATGTTCTTTCCTGCTTTGTCAAAGATTAGTTGGCCATACGTTTGTGGGTATAGTTCTGTGGTTTCCATTCTATTCCATTGGTCTATGTGTCTGTTTTTGTGCCAGTACCATGCTGTCTTGATGATTACAGCTTTGTAGTAGATGCTAAAGTCTGGGATTGTGATGCCTCCTGCTTTGGTCTTCTTCAAAATTACGTTGGCTATTCGGGGCCTTTGGTGGTTCCATATGAATTTTACAATTGCTTGTTGTAGCTTCGAGAAGAGTGCTAGTGCAATTTTGATTAGGATTGCATGGAATGTGTAGATAGCTTTCGGAAGTATTGGCATTTTTACAATATTTATTCTTCCAATCCATGAGCAGGGAATGTTTTTCCATTTCTTTATATCTTCTTCAATTTCCTTCATAAGTTTTCTATAGCTTTCAGCATACAGACCTTTTACATCTTTGGTTAGATTTATTCCTAGGTATTTTATGCTTCTTGGTGCAATTATGAATGGGATCAGTTTCTTTATTTGTCTTTCTGTTGCTTCATTATTAGTGGATAAGAATGCAACTGATTTCTGTACATTGATTTTGTATCCTGCGACTTTGCTGAATTCATGGATCAGTTCTAGCAGACTTTTGGTGGAGTCTCTCGGGTGTTCCATGTCATCTGCAAAAAGTGAAAGCTTAACTTCATCTTTGCCAATTTTTATGTCTTTAATTTCCTTTTGTTGTCTGATTGCTGATGCTAGCACTTCCAACACTATGTTAAACAACAGTGGTGAGAGTGGACATCCCTGTCGTGTTCCTGATCTCAGGGCAAATATCTCTCAGTTTTTCCCCATTGAGGATGATATTAGCTGTGGGCTTTTCATAAATGGCTTTATGATGTTTAAGTATTTTCCTTATATCCCGACTTTTTTGAGGGTTTTTATTAAGAAAGGATGCTGAATTTTTTCAAATGCTTTTTCTGCATCGATTGACATGATCATATGGTTCTTTTCTTCCTTTTCTTTTCTTTCTTTTCTTTTCTTGGTTAATGTGATGTATCACATTGATTGATTTGAGAATGTTGAACCAGACCTGAATCCCAGGAATGAATCCCACTTGATCATGGTGAATCATTCTTTTTATATGCAGTTGAATTCGATTTGCTAGTATCTTATTGAGAATTTTTGCATCCATCTTCATCAGGGATATTGGCCTGTAGTTCTCTTTTTTTACTGGGTCTCTGTCTGGTTTAGGAATAAAAGTAATACTGGCTTCATAGAATGAGTCTGGAAGTTTTCCTTCCCTTTCTATTTCTTGAAATAGTTTGAGAAGGATAGGTATGATCTCTGCTTTAAATGTCTGGTAGAACTCCCCTGGGAAGCCTTCTGGTCCTGGACTCCTATTTGTTGGAAGATTTTTGATAACTGATTCAATTTCTTCACTGGTTATGGGTCTGTTCAAGCTTTCTATTTCTTCCTGTTTGAGTTTTGGAAGTATGTGGGTGTGTAGGAATTTGTCCATTTCCTCCAGGTTGTCCAGTTTGTTGGCATATAATTTTTCATAGTATTCCCTGATAAATGCTTGTATTTCTTAGGTATTGGTTGTCATAAATCCATTTTAATTCATGATTTTATCTATTTGGGTCATCTCCTTTTTATTTTTGAGAATTATGGCTGGAGGTTTATCAATTTTGTTTATTTTTTCAAAAAACCAACTCTTGGTTTCATTGATCTGCTCTACAGTTTTTTTAGATTCTATATTGTTTATTTCTGCTCTGATCTTTATTATTTCTCTTCTTCGTCTGGGTTTGGGGTGTCTTTGCTGTTCTGCTTCTCTTTCCTTTAGGTGTGCTGTTAGATTTTGTATTTGGGATTTTTCTTGTTTCTTGAGATAGGCCTGGATTGCAATGTATTTTCTTCTCAGGACTGCCTTCGCTGCATCCCAAAGCGTTTGGATTGTTGTATTTTCATTTTTATTTGTTTCTATATATTTCTTAATTTTTTCTCTGTCTGGTTACCCCATTCATTCTTTAGTAGGGTGTTCTTTAACCTCCATGCTTTTGGAGGTTTTCCAGACTTTTTCCTGTGGTTGATTTCAAGCTTCATAGCATTATGGTCTGAAAGTATGCATCGTAAGCTCTCAATTCTTGTATACTTATGAAGGGCTGTTTTGTGACCCAGTAAGTGATGTATCTTGGAGAATGTTCCATGTGCACTCGAGAAGAAAGTATATTCTGTTGCTTTGGGATGCAGAGTTCTAAATATATCTGTCAAGTCCATCTGATCCAATGTCTCATTCAGGGCCCTTGTTTCTTTATTGATTCTGTGTCTAGATGATCTATCCATTCCTGTAATTGGAGTATTAAAGTCCCCTGCGATTACCACATTCTTATCAATAAGGTTGCTTATGTTTGTGATGAATTGTTTTATATATTTGGGGATCCCGTATTCGGCGCATAGACATTTATAATTGTTAGCTCTTCCTGATGGATAGACCCTGTAATTATTACATAATGCCCTTCTTCATCTCTTGTTACAGCCTTTAATTTGTAGTCTAGTTTGTCTGATATAAGTATGGCTACACCAGCTTTCTTTTGACTTCCAGTAGCATGAATGAAAGTTCTCCATCCCCTCATTCTCAATCTAAAGGTGTCCTCAGATCTAAAATGTGTCTCTTGTAGACAGCAAATAGATGGGTCCTGTTTTTTTTTTTTTTATCCATTCTGATATCCTATGTTTCTTGGTGGGAGCATTTAGTCCATTTACATTCAGTGTTATTATTGAAAGATATTGGTTTAGAGTCATTATGATGTCTGTAGATGTCATGCTTGTAGTGGTGTCTCTGGTACCTTGTCTCACAGGATCCTCCTTAGGTTCTTTTGTAGGGCTGTTTTAGTGGTGACAAATTCCTTTGGTTTTTGTTTTTTTGGGAAGACCTTTTTCTCTCCTTCTATTCTAAATGACAGACTTGCTGGATAAAGGATTCTCGGCTGCATATTTTTTTCTGTTCCTCACATTGAAGATTTTCTGCAATTCCTTTCTGGCCTACCAAGTTTCAGTAGATTGATACGCCACTTGTCTTATCAGTGTCCCTTTATATGTTAGAGCTTGTTTATCCCTAGCTGCTTTCAGAATTTTCTCTTTATCCTTGTATTTTGCCAGTTTGACTATGATATAACATGTAGAAGATAGATTCAAATTACGTCTGAAGGGAGTTCTCTGTGCCTCTTGAATTGCAGTGCCTTTTTCTTCCTCAGATCAGTTAAGTTCTCAGCTATGATTTCAAGTACACCTTCAGCACCTTTCCCTCTGTCTTCCTCCTCAGGAATCCCTATTACGTGTATGTTATTACATTTAATTGTGTCACTTAGTTCTCTAGTTCTCCCCTCATATTCCTGGATTTTTTTATCTCTCATTTTCTTATCTTCCTCTTTTTCCATAATTTTATCTTCTAATTCACCTATTCTCTCCTCTGCCTCTTCAATCCGAGCTGTGGTAGCCTTCATTTTATTTTGAAGCTCATTTAAAGCATTTTTATCTCCTCCTATTTCTTAGTCCCTTGATCTCTGTAGTAATTGATTCTCTGCTGTCCTCTATACTTTTTTAAAGCCCAGCAATTAATTTTATGACTATTATTTTAAATTCATTTTCTGTTACATTGCTTAAATTGTTTTTAATCAGTTTGTTAGCTGTCACTACTTCCTGGAGTTTCTTTTGAGGAGAATTCTTCCATTTAGTCATTTTGTTTAGTCGATAGAGTGGTGTGGAACTGCAGGGCTCTTCCTCTGTGCTCTCTGGAGTAACTTGGGGTGGTGGGCGGGGCCGCAGTCAGACATGATGTCTGCCCCCAGCCCACCATTGTGGCCACAGTCAGACCGGTGTGTACCTTATCTTCCCCTCTCCCAGGGGCAGGACTCACTGTGGAGTCTGTGGCCCCTGTCTGGGCTACTTGCACACTGCCAGGCTTGTGGTGCTTCTTCAATGGGATCTAGCATATTAGCTGGGGTGGATCCACATGGTGCACGAGGGCAGGAGGGGCAGACTCAGCTCTCTTTGCCTTTGGTGGTCTGCTTCAGGAGTAGCCCTGTGGCACCTGGAGGGAGGCAAACCCATCTGAAGGATGGATCCACAGAAGCACAGCATTGGGTGTTTGAGTTGTGCAAGCAAGTTACGTGACAGGAACTGGTTCCCTTTGGGATTTTGGCTGGGGGATGGGAGAGGGAGATGGTGCTGGCGATTGCCTTTGTTCCCTGCCAAGCTGAGCTTTGTCCCCTAGGGCTCAACAACTCTCTCTCCCATTGTCCTCTAGCCCTCCTGCTCTCGAAGCAAAGCTGTTGACTTATAACATTCCAGATGTTAAGTCCCGCTGGCTGTCAGAACACACTCTGTCTGGCCCCTCCACTTTTGCAAGCCAGACTCTGGGGCTCTTCCTTGTCGGGTGGGCTGGCTGCCCCTCCACCACCCCAGCTCCCTCCTGCCAGTCCGTGTAGTACACACCGCCTCTCCTCCCTTCCTACCCTCTTCCGTGGGCCTCTCTTCTACACTTGGCTCTGGATAGTCTATTCTGCTAGTCTTCTGGTGGTTTTCTGGGTCATTTAGGCAGATGTGGGTGGAATCTAAGTGGTCAGTTGGACTCGGTGAGCCCAGCGTCCTCCTACACCTCCATCTTCCTCTAGCATTCACTTTTAAGCGCAATCTTAATATATTCTTACAACAGACGAATTTTTTTGAAGGGTGACAACATGAGGATTACTTCATGATTTTCTTTATGAAAGCAATTTCATTAGACTTGATACTGCTACTTCCTGCTCAGTTCCTCTTTTTTCTCTTATTTCTGTGTCTTAAATAAATGGGACAATTGATAGTACTATAAATCTGATATCTAGGTCAGTGGATTGCCAATATATTAAAAAGGCTGTTTCAGTTCTTCTGGTCCCAACATGTCAAATTTATATTTTATTATTATTTTTTGTGAGGGTGTATATGTTTTTTTATGCTTCAATGCCTTATATTGTGATAATAAAAACTAACTAATGTACATAAATTACCTCTCTCTTATGCCCCTTAATACCTGGAAAGACATTCAGGTACAGCTCATTCCAGAAATAAAACAACATTTTAGACCATAACAAAAACACATGTAGGTCAGAGACTGGCACAAAATCTTTCTTTACGTTCCTCATTGCATCTGATTTCTTTTGCTGCATAACAAATTACCACAAATGTGGTAGTCACTTAAGTTAGTGACTTAAGGCCATAAGCATTTGTTATCTCATATTTCTGTAGGCCAAAAGTCCAGGCAGGCTTCACTGTGTTCGCTTTCTCAGGCTATCACAAGACTGAAATCAAGGTGTTGGCCAGGATGGATTATTATGTGAAGTTTCCAAGAACGTAAGCTCATTCAGATTGTTGACAGAGTCCACTTCTCTATAGTTATAGGACTAAGGTCAATATTTTCTTTCTGGCTATTGAACCGAGACTTCTCTCAGTTCCTAGAGGCCATACATATGTCCTGCCCTCTGGTCCCCTTCAAATAAGATTACATAAGAACATATTAAATCGTTCTCACACTTGGAATAACTTTGACTTCTTTTTCTGCTTCCAACTGGTGAAAACTCTGTACATTTTAAGGAGCTTATGTGATTAAGCTAGGCCTGCTGAATAACATTCCTATTTAATTGGTATGTCATCTAAAGTATGCCTTTTGCATGTAATGTAATCACTGGAGTAATTCCAGGGTGAAAAATCACACACATTAAAAAAATTGAGCCTTAGGTCAATAACTAGGGGGGTCTTCTTTCTGGTCTCCCTTCTGGTTTTTGTTTTGTGGATACTCCTATACACTGGGTTCTTGGCTCATTTTTGCAGCAAGACTCATTCTTGGAACAAGTAATGAAGAGAAGACCATGAAAGTCTTGAGTTCTGCCTTCATTTTGGGAAGCCAATAGTGGACAATGGTACTCCTTAGAAGTAGACTTAAGTCTTTTAAGGTTTTTCACGGTGAAATATGCTTAAGAGAAAAATTAAAATTCTCTTAGTGTTTTGCTCTTGACAATACTGATTTCCTTTTCTATCATAACCATAATTTATCAATGCTCAAAAATCATGAACTTATTACATATAAGTCAATGTGAGCTCATTATATCTTGTGTTGTCTCCAAAATAAATGTTTGCTAAATACTCACATGTTTATGCCAGAGTAAGTAAAGTGTTGGTTTAGAATCCAATAATTAGTCTGTCTTTGATCTTTAAAATTTATATATATATATATATATATATAAGCATATGCATTAGCTATACTCAAAAAACAAGAGAAACATTATTTGCTAATTATAGACTTAAAGGAAGGGTAAATGGGTTATTACTAGATATATTTTTCTTTATAAATCCCACAATTTCAATGCATAAAACCTCAAACTTTGTTTCTACAATTTCAAAATGCCTTTTTTTAGGATTTATTTTTTAATTTTTTTAATATATGAAATTTATTGTCAAATTTGTTTCCATGCAACACCCAGTGCTCATCCCAAAAGATGCCTTATTCAATACCCATCACCTACCCTACCCTCCCTTCCACCCCCCATCAACCCTCAGTTTGTTCTCAGTTTTTAAGAGTCTCTTATGCTTTGGCTCTCTCCCACTCCAACCTTTTTTTTTTCCTTCCCCTCCCCCATGGGTTTCTGTTAAGTTTCTCAGGATCCACATAAGACTGAAAACATATGGTATCTGTCTTTTTTTGTATGGCTTATTTCAAAATTCTTTAGTAGTAGCTGGTAAAGCTTGACAAATTTAGTTAATACATAAGGACACACATTAAAAATCTATTTGGTAGTTTACCATTGGCTGCATCTTGCGTACCTATCACCATTACTTGGAGGGGTCAGGGTGAAAGGGCAAGGGAAGGTTCAACATTTGCAATTGTATCAAGTTGTTTGCCCCATAACCAGACTATTGCCTTGTGAGGTGAGACAAATGGTTTGTCATACATGTGAATAAAGCAGAAACAAACAAATATATATGTAATAAATTATGTTACATTAACAAGTGGTATTGTAGTAAAAATTAATAATTATTATAATATTGTTAATTATGACATAATTAGTAATTAGTAAATTTTAATATGTTATTTCATAAATTATAATTACATATATATGTACATATATATGCTAATTTCTATATTTTCTACAACAAGGAAACTATGGGTTGAGTCTTTAGGAAAAAGTCGCACAATAGGAAATGGTCCTGTGTTGAATTAGCCCTATAATTCTTGTCAAAGCCAAGAAACTGACTATGAACTACATAGAAATCAATCTGTAAATGAATAAGGTATGAAGTATGTTCAGTTCTGGAAAAAAAACCACATGTAGATATATTATGTAGACACATAAAAAGTGAAACCACACAATCATACTTATAATTTGCTCATATGTTTTTATCTCCATTTTTCCTCCAAGACTTTAAACAATACAAGAATGTAAATTGGGTCTGAAATCTATTCACTGACTACCCTAGATTCATAGTAATTTCAGTGTAAGTAAATTCTCAGAAATTGGGTCCTAAATTGTCTGCTTTTAAAATACTAAAATTAGGCAAAGACATATTTACTATTTGTCACCAGTATAAAGCTTTATTATGTAAGACTATCATAGCATACTTTAAATAATTTCATTTGGGAGCAGAGTAGTTTGCTTTCCCAGGCTCCACATGCAGACATGTATAAATAAAACTGCAAATATCATGAAGACTCTTGAAGAGTCTCATTTTCCATTCATATGACAAGATGAAAAAAGTATTTTAACTTAAACCTCCAAGGAATAATAGTATTATAATCACTATATGGGGAAATTTGCCACAACTGGTTCTAAATTCTCCTTAAACTTTAATAGTTATGAGCTATCTAACTTCAGTCTTTACACAACAAGATTCCAAGAGCATGCAACACATGAGGTGGGGTTTTGTAGAAAGAAAATATAGTCAAGCTATATTTTAATCTGTAGTAATGCATATAACCAAGCTGAAATGGCTCTGAATTTTAATGATAAAAGACACAAACTATTGGAAGAAACCATTCTATGACAACACAACAAACCATAATGTAGAAACTGTTTACTATGATTGTCTCTGTAAAATGTTCTTTGTTATAGTACATTATATGTATGTTAAGAAATTCTTTAAGGGACAAAGGTTATTACTTTTGTGCCACTTAAATGAAAGCATGAATGAACAGCAAGCGATTTATAAAAATATATATATTTGAAATATACACCAGCATGAATTTCAGCCCTGTCTTAATGAAAATGATTGTAGTTTAAAATAATAAAACAGTTTTAAAAACTGTTGAAAATTTATTGTCACTTTAGTATACTGACAAACTGTCTTAGAAGATGAGTATGACAGAGATACTTAACTGGTCATCAAAAATGCATTTTCCTCATCCATACTGTAGTGTTGTTGCCAAGGACTATATTACCAAATCTCCCTTTCATCTAGGTAGAGGTATATGACTGGCTCTGATACACTAAATGAGAGTAAAATTCTATGTGTAACTTCCAATACAAGGTGGTTAATTATCTTCTGAGATTTCCCCATGTTCCTTTCCATTTTTATGGTCATCTTGCAGAGCGTGTGTTGAAGATGGCTACACAAAATGCAAGAAAGCTGGATGGATCTCTGACTCACTTTTTGAGGAAAGATGCCCACATAAGCTATTTAACCAGGGACTTTTCACAAGGGACAGATAAAATGCTTATTGGGTTAAACCACCAATATTGGAGTTATTTGTTAAAACAATCTATCCTGAGTAATGTAGTAACTGAGGAATAAACAAGGAAGTAGAAAGGAAAATAAGTTTGAAGTTTAAAATATTCAGTGAAGTAATTGATGTAAAAATGGTTTAAAATATATGAAGTACTTAATAGATGTGAAGAATTTATATTATCAATCCACAATACAATTAGTGCTCTTGAATAGTCAAGTTAATATAAAGAAAGTAAATTTTACTTGTTACCTATATGTCACTGCAATTCAAGAAAACTAATTTAAATCAATGCAACAAAAACACAAGCACCTTAAAAAAGAGAGGACACTGATCTGTTGACATTTAGCCAAAGTGAAATAAATAACAATCTGTTGACACTTAGCCAAAGTGAAATAAATGACATTTTTAAAATGTGTCTTGTGACCCCTTTGAGTTTACTATAATTAATGAAGAAACTGTGCTACGCTAAAAATAATAACAAACTGAGACAAATAGGAAAACATGTGGACAATGTGATGATGAATGATTTTTATAGTCTTGACTTTTGACTAAGTTCCTTTAGACACTTTGCCTTCTGGTATGTTTTATCATATGTAAAATAAAATAGAGAAAATTTCCTCAAATTTCCTTTCTAGTTTCAAAATGTTTATATTTCTTTATGATTTATACAATTACCCACTTTGTTAGAAAGGAGTGACACTGGGTGTTTTTTAAAGTACATTTTCTCCTGAACTAGGTTATGATTTCTATAGAGGAGAAATGGTATGAGAAAAAAAGAAGGAAAACTCAGGCTTTTCTGAGTTTCTGTATGATTTATACAATTATCCACTTTGTTAGAAAGGAGTGACACTGGGTATTTTTGAAAGTACATTTTCTCCTGAACTAGGTTATGATTTCCAAAAAGGAGAAATGATATGAGAAAAAAATACTTTTTTGTATTTATTCTTTGGTCTTAAAATTATATTCTGCCTTCCTGTCTCTAACAGAACTTTTAGCACAGGTGGGCTATAATGTGATCCTGATAATGAAGCTTGAAGAAAAGCTGGCATTATTATCAATGCTAAAACTGATTGTAAACTTATGATACATCAGGCACTGTGCTAAGAACTCAATATTACATTATTTGGTTTGATAATGACAACCTTATGAGATGCCTGTTCCTTTTATTCTAGCTTTAGCAATGTGGCAACTGAGGTACCAAAAAATTATGTAAATGCCTTAGATAATACACAGCCAGTAAGTAAGTGAGGCAGAATTTGAGTTAAAATGTTTTTGGCTCTGTTATTACAAATAAACACTAAATATGGAAAAGCTAGTATACAGTGTCTAAGTTACATACAGATATATAGATTTAAATATATTTATATATTGACATTTTAATATCAATATCATTATTGATAAAATATGAATATATAGATATATTTGACAGAGTATAGTGTAATATATAATATAGCTTACTTATTTTCTCACTGGCAAAATTCATATGTATCCACCTGCAATTATCATCATTAGGATATAATCTAGAGGTCATTACTTCATCAAGCAATGAAAAACAAAATCTGCATTGTTTCTTATTCCAAACTAATATACATATATATATATAAATATATATATATTTTGTTACATCAACAAATTTAGTTTTTTTTTAACAGATAAACAAAATTGACTAATTCTTAAGTAAAATAAATGAGAAAAAATAGGAGGGAGGGAAGATGGTGGCTTAGAAGGACGCTGGGCTCACCGCACATCCTGCTGATCATTTAGATTCCAACTACACCTGCCTAACTAACCCAGAAAACCACCAGAAGACTAGCAGAATGGAGTCTCCGGAGCCAAGTGCAGACGAGAGGCCCACGAAAGAGGGTAGGAAGGATGGAGAGGCGGTGCGCGTTGCACGGACTGGCGGGAGGGAGCCGGGGGGGAGGGGCAGCCTGCTGGCCAAGCAGAGCCCCGGAGTCTGGCTTGCAAAAGCCAAGGGGCCTGACGGAGTGTGTTCCGACACCAAGCAGGACTTAGCATCTGGGAGGTCATAAGTTAACAGCTCTGCTCAGAAAGGGGGAAGGCTGAGGCACAAAGGGAGGGAGAGCTGCTGAGCCCCCAGACGACAGAGCTCAGGTTGTTACGGAACAAAGGCGCTCGCCAGCACCATCTCCCTCGCCCATCCCCCAGTCAAAATCCCAAAGGGAACCAGTTCCTGCCAGGGAACTTACTTGCTCCTCGCAAACACCCAACGCTGTGCTTCTGAGGAGCCACCCCTCTGGCAGCGGGTCTGACTCCCTCCCACTGCTACAGGACCCCTCCTGAAGTGGACCACCTAAGGAGAAGCCAGCTAAGCCTGCCCCTCCTGCCCCCATGCACCTTGCCTACCCACCCCAGCTAACAGGCCAGATCCCCGGGACCACAAGCCTGGCAGTGTGCAAGTAGCCCAGACGGGCCACGCCACCTCACAGTGAATCCGCCCCTAGGAGAGGGGAAGAGAAGGCACACACCAGTCTGACTGTGGCCCCAGCAGTGGGCTGGAGGCAGATCAGGTCGGACTGCGGCTCCACCCACCAACTCCAGTTATACACACAGCACAAGGGAAGTGCCCTGCAGGTCCCCACAACTCCAGGGACTATCCAAAATGACCAAATGGAAGAATTCCCCTCAAAAGTATCTCCAGGAAATAACAGCCAATGAAGTGATCAAAAAGGATAAATAATATAACAGAAAGTGAGTTTAGAATAATAGTCATAAAATTAATCGCTGGGCTTGAAAACAGTATAGAGGACAGCAGAGAATCTCTTGCTACAGAGATCAAGGGACTAATGCACAGTCAGGAGGAGCTGAAAAGCACTTTAAACGAAATGCAAAACAAAATGGAAAGGATGACAGCTCGGATTGAAGAGTCAAAGGAGAGAATAGGTGAACTAAAAGATAAAGTTATGGAAAAAGAGGAAGCTGAGAGAAAGAGAGATAAAAAAATCCAGAGTATGAGGGGAAAATTGGAGAACTAAGTGATACACTAAAAAGAAATAATATACGCATAATTGGTATCCCAGAGGAGGAAGAGAGAGGGAAAGGTGCTGAAGGGGTACTTGAAGAAATCATAGCTGAGAACTTCCCTGAACTGGGGAAGGAAAAAGGCATTGAAATCCAAGAGGCACAGAGAACTCCCTTCAGACGTAACTTGAATCGATCTTCTGCATGACATATCATAGTCAAACTGGCAAAATAAAAGGATAAAGAGAAAATTCTGAAAGCAGCAAGGGGTAAACGTGCCCTCACATATAAAGGGAGACTTATAAGACACGTGACTGATCTCTCTTTTGAAACTTGGCAGGCCAGAAAGGATTGGCAGGAGATCTTCAATGTGATGAACAGAAAAAATATGCAGCCGAGAATCCTTTATCCAGCAAGTCTGTCATTTAGAATAGAAGGAGAGATAAAGGTTTTCCCAAACAAACAAAAACTGAAGGAATTTGTCACCACTAAACCAGCCCTACAAGAGATCCTAAGGGGGACCCTGTGAGACAAAGTCCCAGAGACATCACTACAAGCATAAAACATACAGACATCACAATGACTCTAAACCCGTATCTTTCTATAATAACACTGAATGTAAATGGATTAAATGTGCCAACCAAAAGACATAGGGTAACAGAATGGATAAAAAAACAAGACCCATCTATTTGCTGTCTACAAGGGACTCATTTTAGATCTGAGGACACCTTTAGATTGAGAATGAGGGGATGGAGAACTATTCATCATGCTACTGGAAGACAAAAGAAAGCTGGAGTAGTCACTCTTATATCAGACAAACTAGACTTTAAATTAAAGGCTGTAACAAGAGATGAAGAAGGGCATTATATAATAATTACAGGGTCTATTCATCAGGAAGAGCTAACAATAATAAATGCCTATGTGCCGAATACCAGAGCCCCCAAATATATAAAACAATTACTCATAAACATAAGCAACCTTATTGATAAGAATGTGGTAATTGCAGGGGACTTTAACACCCCACTTACAGAAATGGATAGATCATCTAGACACACGGTCAATAAAGAAACAAGGGCCCTGAATGATACATTGGATCAGATGGACTTGACAGATATATTTAGAACTCTGCATCCCAAAGCAACAGAATATACTTTCTTCTCGAGTGCACATGGACCATTCTCCAAGATACATCACTTACTGGGTCACAAAACAGCCCTTAATAAGTATACAAGAATTGAAATTATACCATGCATACTTTCAGACCACAATGCTATGAATCTTGAAATCAACCACAGGAAAAAGTCTGGAAAGCCTCCAAAAGCACGGAGGTTAAAGAATACCCTACTATAGAATGAGTGGCTCAACCAGGCAATTAGAGAAGAAATTAAAAAATATATGGAAACAAACAAAAACGAAAATCCAACAATTCAAACGCCTTGGGACGCAGCGAAGGCAGTCCTGAGAGGAAAATACATTGCAATCCAGGCCTATGTCAAGAAACAAGAAAAATCCCAAATACAAAATCTAACAGCACACTTAAAGGAAATAGGAACAGAACAACAAAGACAACCCAAATCCAGCAGAAGAAGAGAAATAATAAAGATCAGAGCAGAAATAAACAATATAGAATCTAAAAAAACTGTAGAGCAGATCAATGAAACCAAGAGTAGGTTTTTTGAAAAAATAAACAAAATTGATAAACCTCTAGCAAGGCTTCTCAAAAAGAAAAGGGAGATGACCCAAATAGATAAAATCATGAATGAAAATGGAATTATTACACCCAATCCCTCAGAGATACAAACAATTATCAGGGAGTACTATGAAAAATTATATGACAACAAATTGGACAACCTGGGAAAATGGACAAACTCCTAAACACCCAGACTATTCCAAAACTCAATCAGGAGGAAATAGAAAGCTTGAACAGACCCATAACCAGCGAATAAATTGAATCGGTTATCAAAAATCTCCCAACAAATAAGCGTCCAGGACCAGATGGCTTCCCAGGGGACTTCTACCAGACGTTTAAAGCAGAAATAATACCTATCCTTCTCAAGCTATTCCAAGAAATAGAAAGGGAAGTAAAACTTCCAGACTCATTCTATGAAGCCAGTATTCCGTTGATTCCCAAACCAGACAGAGACCCAGGAAATAAAGAGAACTACAGGCCAATATCCCTGATGAAGATGGATGCAAAAATTCTCAATAAGATACTAGCAAATCGAATTCAACTGCATATAAAAAGAATGATTCACCATGATCAAGTGGGATTCATTCCTGGGATGCAGGGCTGGTTCAACATTCACAAATCAATCAATGTGATACATCACATTAATAAAGAAAAGATAAGAACCATATGATCCTGTAAATCAATGCAGAAAAGGCCTTGGACAAAATCCAGCACCCTTTCTTAATAAAAACGCTTGAGAGAGTCGGGATAGAAGGAACATACTTAAAGATCATAAAAGCCATTTATGAAAAGCCCACAGCTAACATCATCGTCAATGGGGAAAAACTGAGAGCTTTTTCCCTCAGATCAGGAACACGACAGGGATGCTCACTCTCACCCCTGTTGTTTAACATAGTGTTGGAAATTCTAGCGTCAGCAATCAGACAACAAAGGAAATGAAAGGCATCAAAATTGGCAAAGATGAAGTCAAGCTTTCACTGTTTGCAGATGACATGATATTATACATGGAAAATCCGACAGACTCCACCAAAAGTCTGCTAGAACTGATACAGGAATTCAGCAAAGTCGGAAGATACAAAATCAATGTACAGAAATCAGTTGCATTCTTATACACTAACAATGAAGCAACAGAAAGACAAATAAAGAAACTGATCCCATTCACAATTGCACCAAGAAGCATAAAATACCTAGGAATAAATCTAACCAAAGATGTAAAAGATCTGTATGCTGAAAAGTATAGAAATCTTATGAAGGAAATTGAAGAAGATTTAAAGAAATGGAAAAAAATTCCCTGCTCATGGATTGGAAGAATAAATATTGTCAAAATGTCAATACTACCCAAAGCTATCTACACATTCAATGCAATCCCAATCAAAATTGAACCAGCATTCTTCTCAAAGCTAGAACAAGCAATCCTAAAATTCGTATGGAACCACAAAAGGCCCCGAATAGCCAAAGTAATTTTGAAGAAGAAGACCAAAGCAGGAGGCATCACAATCCCAGACTTTAGCCTCTACTACAAAGCTGTCATCATCAAGACAGCATGGTATTGGCACAAAAACAGACACATAGACCAATGGAATAGAAGAGAAACCCCAGAACTAGACCCACAAAATTATGGCCAACTAATCTTTGACAGAGCAGGAAAGAACATCCAATGGAAAAAAGGACAGTCTCTTTAACAAATGGTGCTGGGAGAACTGGACATCAACATGCAGAAGGTTGAAACTAGACCACTTTCTCACACCATTCACAAAAACAATCTCAAAATGGATAAAGGACCTGAATGTGAGACAGGAAACCTTCAAAACCTTAGAGGAGAAAGCAGGAAAAGACCTCTCTGACCTCAGCCGTAGCAATCTCTTACTCGACATATCCCCAAAGGCAAGGGAATTAAAAGCAAATTGAATTACTGGGACCTTATGAAGATAAAAAGCTTCTGCACAGCAACGGAAACAACCAACAAAACTAAAAGGCAACAAACGGAATGGGAAAAGATATTTGCAAATGACATATTTGACAAAGGGCTAGTATCCAAAATCTATAAAGAGCTCACCAAACTCCACACCCGAAAAACAAATAACCCAGTGAAGAAATGGGCAGAAAACATGAACACACACTTCTATAAAGAAGACATCCGGATGACCAATAGGCACATGAAAAGATGCTCAACGTCGCTCCTCATCAGGGAAATACAAATCAAAACCACACTCAGATATCACCTCACGCCAGTCAGAGTGGCCAAAATGAACAAATCAGGAGACTATAGATGCTGGAGAGGATGTGGAGAAACGGGAACCCTCTTGCACTGTTGGTGGGAATGCAAATTGGTGCAGCCACTCTGGAAAACAGTGTGGAGGTTCCTCAGAAAATTAAAAATAGACCTAAAAATAGACCTACCCTATGACCCAGCAATAGCACTGCTAGGAATTTACCCAAGGGATACAGGAGTACTGATGCATAGGGGCACTTGTACCCCAATGTTTATAGCAGCACTCTCAACAATAGCCAAATTATGGAAAGAGCCTAAATGTCCATCAACTGATGAATGGATAAAGAAATTGTGGTTTATATACACAATGGAGTACTACATGGCAGTGAGAAAGAACGAAATATTGGCCTTTGTAGCACCGTGGATGGAAGTGGAGAATGTGATGCTAAGGGAAATAAGCCATACAGAGAAGGATAGATACCATATGTTTTCACTCTTATGTGGATCCTGAGAAACTTAACAGAAACCCATGGGGGAGGGGAAGTAAAAAATAAAAAGAGGGGGGGCGCCTGGGTGGCGCAGTCGGTTAAACGTCCGACTTCAGCCAGGTCACGATCTCGTGGTCAGTGAGTTCGAGCCCCGCGTCAGGCTCTGGGCTGATGGCTCAGAGCCTGGAGCCTGTTTCCGATTCTGTGTCTCCCTCTCTCTCTGCCCCTCCCCCTTTCATGCTCTGTCTCTCTCTGTCCCAAAAATAAATAAAAAACGTTGAAAAAAAATATAAAAATAAATAAATAAAAAAAATTAAAAAAAATAAAAAGAGGTTAGAGTGAGGGATTCTTAAAAACTGAGAACAAACTGAGGGTCGATGGGGGGTGGGAGGGAGGGGAGGGTGGTTATTGGGTATTGAGGAGGACACCTTTTGGGATGAGCACTAGGTGTTGTATGGAAACCAATTTGACAATAAATTTCATATATTGAAAAAAAAATTAAAAAAATAAATAAATAAGAAAAAATGAAAACTCAAAAAATAATAAGTGAAATAAGGAACATTACAAGTGATAGCATAAATACACAAAGGATCACAAGAAATTACTAGGAAAAATTATATCCTACAAAATTTGTGAATGTAGAAAAGATGAATAAATTCCTAGAAATACACAACCAATCAAGGTTGAATCATGAAGAAATAGAATATCTGAAAATATCAATGAGTAAGGAGTAATACATCGGTAATACAAAATACCCCAGCAAATACCCCAGCAAATACCCCAGCAAAATACCCCGGTAATACCCCAGCAAAGAGAAGTCTAGGACAAGATAACTTTCCTAAATAGTAAGCATTTAAAGAAGAAAGAATGTCAATTCTCAAATTTTTCTTCAAGCTTTTAGAGAAAAGAATATCTGAAACATCTTACAAGGCCAGAATTGCTCTGACTCCAAAGCAAGAAAAAACACTACAAGAAAATAAAATTATATGCCAATATCCCTGATGAACATAAATGCAAAAATGTTTAACAAAATACTAGCAATGAGGACTTGGTTTCAAGATGGGAGTGTAGAAATATCCTGATCTCACTTTATCTCCTGTAAATAAAAAATATACAAAAATATATAAAATAATTTCCTCTAGAAAAATACCAGAGAGGGGCGCCTGGGTGGCGCAGTCGGTTAAGCGTCCGACTTCAGCCAGGTCACGATCTCGCGGTCCGTGAGTTCGAGCCCCGCGTCGGGCTCTGGGCTGATGGCTCAGAGCCTGGAGCCTGTTTCAGATTCTGTGTCTTCCTCTCTCTCTGACCCTCCCCCATTCATGCTCTGTCTCTCTCTGTCCCAAAAATAAAATAAACTTTCAAAACAAAACAAAAAAAACAAAAAAAAAAAAAAAAAAAAAGTTAAAAAAAAAAGAAAAATACCAGAGAACTGAGTTAACAGAGACTCCACAACAAAGAACAAAAAGAGTCAGAGACACTAACAACAACAACAAACAACAACAACAACAACCCACACAAGACATGGTGCTCATAACTGACAAGGATCTCAAAGATATCAAAGAACTTTTTCCTGAGGAGTAAGGAGATGGTGCTTTATGTCAGGAATCCCAAATGTTAGATCTTTCATGAGAGAGACCAGCGCCCTAAATGTTTGGCTTTCAAAACCAACCAGGATTATATACAGGAAAACCATATAAAATATGAAAAGGGGAATATGCTCTTAAAGGGCTCATGTGAAGACCCACTTTCCATGTGACCCAGCCCCAAAGCACCAATTTGAAGAGTGTTTATACTATATGTAAAGGATGACCATTACTAATCTTGAAGGGCGAGCTGGAGAGACAAAAAAAACATTTGGGAATATCTCCAGGGACAGAGACATGGGTGGATGCCATATTTGTTCTCATTCTACCTTGATAAGGTTGGCACTGGTAAGCATAATTTTGGAAATATCTCTCTAACCTTCTTGAGCCAATGGAAATTCCAAGCTGAAAACCCCATGCACCAGTACGGCACAACCACATTTCATGGCCAGTCCATAGCCCAGCTCATTCCCATCCCCTAGTGCAGCTGTTTATTGCAGCCAGACCAGGTACCAGCAATTCCTCCCTTGCTGACATGGAATAGACTCATGAAATAGGAGAGGAAGCATCCATGCCCAAATCCACACTAAAGGACAGCCAGATGATGCAGCTAAGCTGGGCACCAGCACTTCCCAACACTGTGACACAGACCTAGGTCCACCACAGCAGACAGGTATGTGGAGTGCTCAAAGGGAACAGCATCTAAGTAGATATTTCTGGTGGTCTTTCTCTTTCTCAAAAAGAAAATAAAATATTTTAAAAAATAATTTAAAAAAATAACTGAACTGTAAAACACACTAGAAGGGTACAACAGCATAATCGATAAAGCCAATGCAAGGATCAGCAAGCTGAAAGATGAGGCAATATAACTCACACAAAAGACAAGCAAAAAGAAGAAAAAATAGTGAAAAATGAAGATAATATCAAGTAGAATAACATTTGTATTCTAGGGATCCCAGAAGGAGAAGAAAGAGGGAAGGGGACAGAAAGCCTGTTGAAAGAACTAATGGCTGAAAACTTTCCTAATCTGGGGAAGAAAACAGATACATAGGTTCAGGAATCCTAGAGTTCCAAATAAGATGAATCCATAGAGATACAAACCAAGACACATTATAATTAAAATGGCAAAAGTTAAAGATAGAGAATCTTAAAAAAAGCAAGAGAAAAACAACATATTACATACAAGGAAAGCCCAGTATAGCTATAAGCAGATTTTTCAGCAGAAACTTTGCAAACTAGAAGAGAGTGGAACAACATATCCAAATTACTAGGGGGGAAAACACTTTCGACTAAAGACTTTATACAGCAAGTTTATCATTTACAATTGAGGAATATATGGAGTTTTCCAGACAAGCCAAAGCTAAAGGAGATCATCACCATTAAATCAGTCATTCAAGAAATGCTAAAGAGACTTCTCTAAACTGAAAATAAATGGCACTAATTAATGGCAAAAAGGCATACAAAGTAAAAATCTCACCTTAAAGGTAGATATACAGTAAAAGTAGTAAATCAATCACTCATAAAGCAAGCATAAAAGTTAAATGAAAAAAATTAAAGCTACGATAATTAGTTAAGAAATGAATATAAAATATGTAAAATATGACATCAAAATATAAAACTTGGGGGTTGGGGAGACATGTAAAGATTTAGGATATGTTCACAATTAACTTGATATCAACTGAAAACAGACCAATGCACAAATATGAAGTTATATGTTAACCTCACAATAACGAGAAGGCAAAAGTTATTGTAAATACACAAAAGAAAACAAGAAAATGTTTTTGGGAAGATGACAGGTAGATGCATCATGAGCTCACCTCATCCAAGGACACACTGAGATAACAGCTACATTTATTGTGACTGATTTTGAAAATGACCTAGAGAATGGCAGAACTTCAAAGGTTAATCATAGAGAGAAGGCCACATCAAAAAGGATAGGAAGAGCAGAGACATGGTTGGGAAATAAATCCCTGGCACAACTAACCACAAATGGGAGGGACATTAAAAGTATGGAGAACTGAGAGTATCAGACACTACAGCACTGGGTACCTGTATTGGGAAGGTGAGTCCCATTAATGTCTGGCCTTAAAAACCAAAGGGGTTTATAAATCAGTAGGTTCAACTCCCGGAGAGCCAAAGGGCAATAGGAAGCTGAGTCTACTCACTTACTGCCTGGCAATGAGAAAGAATGAATTCTGGCCATTTGCAGCAACATGAGTGGAACTGGAGGGTAAGTGAAATAAGTCAGCCAAGAGAAAGACAGATACCATATGTTTTCACTCATATGTGGATCATAAAAAACTTAACAGAAGACCATGGGGAAGAGGAAGGGGGAAAAAGTTACAGAGAGGAAGGAAGGCAAACCATAAGAGACTCTTGGATACTGAGAAAAAAGTGAGGGTTGATGGGGGTGGGGGAGACTGGAAAGTGGGTCATGGGTATTGAGGAGGGCACTTGTTGGGATGAGCACTTGGTGTTGTATGGAAACCAATTATATATATATATATATATATATATATATATATATATATATATATACTAAACAACTTGGCCTGAGACACAACATAAAAGCAGCCATTTGAAGAGTGCCTGGGGAAATACATGAAGACTTATTGAGTTATTTTAGAACATGAGCTGGGGGGACAAGGATCTGTAGACTTCACCAGGAACAAAAATTAATGGTGGAAGCAATTTCTCTACCCCTCTACCAGCCTGTAGAACCCAACACTTGCAGGAGCCAATGCCAACATTCTCCATTTTTCTTGATAGTACCATATATCCCACCTTGGCATTTCCCTGTGCACTAGCTACATTAAACCTTCCCATGTTAGCAGGCATCTCTCTAAAGTGGCTCATGTCACATCTAGCCAGGCATCCCCAGTGGGGCCTGATGTCACTCCAAAGTTTCACCTGCCTAATGAGGTGGAAGAATAACCACACACACCAAGGTGACCACATCTCACACAGCTAGGCCTCATAGCTAGCTGGACAGAGAGAAAGGCTTGCCCTTCACTGAATCTGCAGCTGTGGCAAAGAGGCTAAGTACAGAGAGCTAGGCTGACTGCCAGTCCTGCCCACTTCAAACCCTCTATAGCTGCAATCAGGCATATCAGCAGAACTGGAAGGAAACCCTGCCCAGTGCACCCACAGGAGGCAAAAAAAGTCAATGCAGCCAAGTGGGCTGAACACAAATGAGAGTCTGTCCCAACAAGAGGGTGCATTCAACACAGAGGGAAGACCCTTGGAGTTCCCAGTTCTGGTGACCAGGGGATATTGTGCTATATGGCACCAAAGAAACTCTTCTAATCAAGGCCACTATTTTCAGGACCAGGAGACATAGGTGATCTACCTAATACATACAAACAACAAAAATAGAAAAAATGAGGAAACAGTGGATTGTTCTCCAAATGAAAGAATAATACAAAATCACAGCAAAAGAGATAAATAAAATAGAGATAAACAATATGATAAATAATTCAGAGTGATGGTCATGAAGATACTCACTGAACTTAAGAAGTATGGATGAAATCAGTGAGAACATCAACAAAGAAAAAGAAAATACAAAAAAAACACAGTCACATCTGAAGAATTCAATAACTGAAATAAAAACGCATTTGATAGAATCAACAGATGAAATCAAGGTGCAGAAAAAAAGCATCAGTAATCTTGAAGGCAAGGTATTGGAAAGCACAAAACTGAACAACAAAAAGAGAAAGAGTATTGAAAAAATGAGAATAGGTTAAGGGAAGTCAGCAACATCATCAAGCATAACAACTTTCATATTATAGAGATTTAAGAGGAAGAGAGAGAGAGAAAATGAGGAAGAAAACTTATTTGAAAAAATAATAGCAAAACTTTTCCCTTATCTGGCAAAGAAAACAGACATCCAAGTAAGAAAGCAAATACAGCAACTAATAAGTAGAATCCAAGACAGTCCAAATCACATTATAAACCAAGACACATTATAAACCTGACAGAAAAAAAAAAAAGAATCCAGTTAGTTTACATACAATGTAATAATAGTTTCAGGTGTAAAATTTAGTTATTCAATACTTCCATATAACATCTGGTGCTCAAAAGTGCACTCCTTAATCTCCATCACCTATTTAACCCATCCCCCCACTAACCACCCCTCTGCTAATCATCGGTTTGTTGTCTATGGTTAAGAGTCCGTTTCTTGGTTTACCTCTCTCTTTTTTTCCCTATAATCATTTGTTTTATTTTCATTTGTTTTATTTCTTAAATTCCATATATGAGTGAAGTCATGTGGTATTTGTCTTTCTCTGACTGACTTAATTCCCTTAGCATAATACTCTCTAGCTCCATCCACACCTTGCAAATGGCAAGATTTATTTCTGTTTAATGGATGAGCAGTAATGGATGAGCATACACACACACACACACACACACACACACACACATACGCTGCTATAAACATTGGAGTGAAAATATCCCTTTGAAATAGTAATTTTGTATTCTTTGGGTAAATAAATAGTAGATAGATTTCTGGATTATAGGGTACTTCTATTTTTAAAATTTTGGGGAACCTCCATGCTGTTTTCTACTGTGGTCACACCAGTTTCCATTCCCACCAGAAGTGCAAGAAGGTTCCTCTTTCTTCATATCCTCATCAACACCTGTTGTTCCTTGTGTTGTTTATTTTAATCATTCTGACAGGTGTGAAGTGATATCTCATTGTAGTTGTGATTTATATTTCCCTATGATGAGTGATGCTGAGTATCTTTTCATGTCTCTGTTGGCCATCTGTATGTCTTCTTTGGAGAAGATGTCTATTCATGTCTTCTTCCCATTTTTAATTGGATTATTCATTTTCTGGGTGTTCAGATTTATAAGTTCTTTGTATATATTGGATACTAACCCTTTATCAGATGTGTCATTTGAAAATATCTTCTCCCATTATGTCGGCTGCATTTTAGTTTTGTTGATCATTCCTTTCCCTCTGTGGAACCTCTTTATTTTGGTGAAGTCCCAATAGTTTATTTTTTGCTTTTGTTTCCCTTGACTCAGGAGACAGATCTAGAAAGAAGTTGCTATGGTCAGTGTCAAAAAGATTACTTCCTGTGTTCTCCTCTAGTATTTTGATAGATTACTTTCTCACATTTAGGTCTGTCATACATTTTGAATTAATTTTTGCATATGGTGTAAGAAAGTAGTCCAATTTCATTTTTCTGCATGTTGATGACCATTTTTCCCAACACAATTTGTTGAAGAGACTATGTATTTCCCATAGGATATTATTTCTTGCTTTGATGAAAATTAATTCATCATAGAGTTGTGGGTTGATTTCTGGGTTTTCCATTTTGTTCTACCGATGTGTCTATTTTTGTGCCATTATTATACTGTTTTGATCAGTACAGTTTTGTAATACAAATGAAGTTAAGAATTGTAATGCCTCCAGCTTTGATGGTCTTTTTCATGGTTTCTTTGGTTATCTGAGGTCTTTTGAGGTTCCATACAAATTTTGAGATTATTTCTTCGAGCTCTGTGAAAAATGTTTTTGGTATTTTGATAGGAATTGCATGAAATGTATGGATTACTTTGGATAATATAGACATTTAAACAATGTTTGTGCCTCCAATACATCAACATGGAATGTTTTTCCATTTCTTTGTGTCATCTTCAGTTTTGTTCATCAGTGTGTTATAATTTTCAAAGTACAGGTCTTTGATTTCTTTGGTTAGATTTATTCCCAGGTATCATGTTTTTGGTGCAATTGTAGATTGCATGTATTCCTTAATTTCTATTTCTGCTGCTTAATTATTGGTGTAGAGAAATGCAGAAGATTTCTGTATGTTGATTTTGTATCCTGCAAAATTACTGAATTCATGTTTCACTTCTAGAAATTTTTTGGTGGAGTCTTTTGGGTTTTTTATACATCTGCAGATAGTTAAAGCTTGACTTGTTCCTTGCTGATTTGGATGCCTTTTATTCTTTTTGTTGTCTGATTGTTGTTGTTACAACTTCCAGTACTAAGTTAAACGACATTGGTGAGAGTGGACATCCCTGTATGTTCCTGAACTTAGAGGAAAAGCTCTCAGTTTTTCCCCATTGAGGATATTTATCCCTGGGCTTTTCATATATGCCCTTTATTATGTTTATGTGTATTTCCTCTGAACCTAGTTGGCTCAAGTTTTATATCATGAGTGGTGTCCTTTGTTAAATGCTTTTTCACTGTCTATTGAAATGATTATATGGCTCCTATCCATTCTTTTATTAATAAGGTCCATCACATTTGTTGATTTGCATAAATTGAACCACCATTTCAATCCAGGAATAAGTCCCACTTGATCATGTTGAATGATTCTTTTAACATATTTTTGTATTTAGTTTACCAGTATTTTATTGAGCATTTTTGCATCCATGTACATTAGGGATATTGGCCTGTAGTTCTCGTTTTTAGTGGAGTCTTTATCTGGATTTACTATCAGAATAATGCTGGCCTCATAGAATGAATTTGGAAGTTTCCCTTCCTCTTCTATTTTTTTTTGGGGGGGGTATAGTTTGAAAAGAATAGTTGTCAACCCTTCTTTTGATGTTTGGTAGAATTAACCTGTGAAGCCATCTGGTCCTGGATTTTTTGGTTAGAAGTTTTTTAATCATTCACTCAATTTCTTTGTTAGTTATGGGTATGATCAAATTTTATGTTTCTTCTTATTTCAGTTTTGGTAGGTTTTATGTTTCTAGGAATTTAGCTCTTTCTTCTAGGCTGTAGATTTTGTTGGAAAATATTTTTTCATAATATTCTCTTATAATTGGATTTCTATGGTGTTCTGTGGTATTTCTCCTCTCTCATTTGTGATTTTATTTATGTGGGTCTTTTTTTCTTTTTCATAAGTCTGGCTAGAAGTATATCAATTTTATTCATTTTTTCAAAGAACCACCTCTGGTTTCATCTGTTATATTGCTTTTTTTTTAAACTTTATATATCATTTATTTCTGCTCTAGCCAATTTCCTTCCTTCTCCTGGTTTTAGAGTTCATTTGTTATTTTTCTCTTAGCTCCTTTGAGTGTAAGGTTATATTGTTTATTTTTAATTTTTCTTACTTCTTGATTTAGACCTGTATTTCTATATACTTCCTCTCAGGACTGCTTTTGCTGTATCCCAAAGATTTTGGACTGATGTGTTTTAATTTTCATTTCTATTCATGTATTTTATTTATTTCTTCTTCGATTTTCAGGTTAATTTATTCATTGTTTAGAAGCATGTTGTTTAACCTCCCTGTATTTGTGTTCTTTCCACATTTTTCTTGTGGCTGATTTCTAGTTTCATAGCATTGTGGTCAGTAAAGGTCCATGTATGATTTCAAATGTTTGTAATTGTTGAGGCCAGATTTTTAACCAAATATGTGATCTATTCTGGAGAATGTTCCATGTGCACTTGAATGTGTATTCTGCTGTTTTAGGATGGAATGTTCTGAATATATCCGTTAAGCCCATCTGGTCCAGTGTGTCATTTAAAGCCATTGTTTTCTTCTTGATTTCCTGTTTAGATGATCTGTACATTGATGTAAGTGGGGTGTTAAAGCCTTCTATTATTATTGTATTATTGACATTAGTTTATTTATGTTTGTTATTAATTGTTTTATATTATTTAAGTGCCTTCATATCAGTGATATAAATATTTATAATTTTACATCCTCTTGTTGGATTATCCACTTTATTATGAGGTAGTGCCCTTCTTTAGGTCTTGTTAAAATCTTTGTTTCAACATCTCATTTGTCTTATATAAATATTGCTACTCCATGTTTTTTTTCTTTGACATCCATTTGTGTGATAAATGTTTCTTCATTCCTTCACTATCAATCTGCAGGTGTCTTTTGGTCTAAGATGAGTCTTTTGCAACCAGGATATAGATGGGTCTTGTTTTTTTGTTGTTGTTTTTGTTTTTTTTTTCTTTTTTTGTTTTTCCATTCTGACTCCGTATGTCTTTTGATTGGAGCGTCTATTTCATTTTCATTCAATGTAGTTGCTGATAGATATTATTGTAATTATTGTAATTTTATTACAAATTTTGTCATAGTTTCTGTGGATTTTCCCTTTCATTCTTTTCTTTGTCACTTTTGATCTCTTCTTTGCACTCAAAGATTTTCATTTAATATTTCTTGCAGGACTGGCTTCCCTATCGTGATCTCTTTTAGTTTTTGTTGATCTGGAGAACTATCTCTCCTTCCATTTGAATTATACCCTTACTGGATAGAGTATTCTTGGATGCCAATTTTTCCCATTCAGCACTTTGAATATATCATGCCACTCCCTTCTGCCTTTCCCAGCTTCTATTGAGAAATCTCCAGCTAGCTTTATGGGTCTTGCCTTGTAAATTAAGGACTGATTTTGTCTTATTGTTTTTAATTTTTTTTCTTTATTACTCTATTTTGCAAATTTAAGTACAATACTTCTTGGTTTTGGCCTGTTTTTATTGATTTTGACGGTTATTTTCTGTGCTTTTTGGATCTGAATATCTGTTTCCTTTCTCAGATTAGTGAAGTTTTCAGGTAGTATTTCCTCAAATAACTTTTCTGTCCCCTTTTCTCCCTCTTCTTTTGAGACTACTATAATATGAATGCTTTTACATTTGATGGCCTTTTGGGACTCCTATAATATGAAAGCTATTACATTTGATTGAGTTCCATAAGCCATCCTTTTCAAAGAGAGATTTTTAAAGGCAGGAAGAGAAAAGAAAATAGTTCCATACAAGAGAAACCCCAAAAGTTCCTCAGCTTATTTTCAACAGAAGGAAGGGGCATAATGTATTCAATGTGCTGAAAGAGAACAAATAACTAAGATGCTCTATGCAGAAAGATTATCATTGAGAACTGAATGAGAGTTTCTAAGACAGCAAAACAATTAAAATTCATCACCACTAAATTAGCCTTACCCAAAATATTCAGGGGAATTTTTAAATGGAATGAAAAATAAAAGACATTTATGAAAGGAAAAAAAATCACATATAAAAACAAAGTTATGGTAGATATAGTAGATTAATCATTTATAAGGCCTATATGGAGGTTAATGACAAAAGTACTAAAATCAATTATATCTACCAAAATTAGTGAAGAGTACAAGAAATAAAAAGATTTGAAATATTGCATCATATAAATAAAACAAGGAGGGGGAAATAAAACGTTGGCACTTTTAGAATATCATCAAACTGAATCAACCATCAAATTAATATAGATGGCTATACAAATAAGATATTATGGTTCCATATGAATTTTAGGATTGCTTGTTCTAGCTTTGAGAAGAATGCTGGTGCAATTTTGATTGGGATTGCATTGAATGTGTAGATAGCTTTGGGTAGTATTTACATTTTAACAATATTTATTCTTCCAACCCATGAGCACGGAATGTTTTTCCATTTCTTTATATCTTCTTCAATTTCCTTCATAAGCTTTCTATGGTTTTCAGCATACAGATCTTGTACATCTTTGGTTACAGACTCTTAAAAACTGAGAACAAACTGAGGGTTGATGGGGGTGGGAGGGAGGGGAGGGTGGGTGATGAGCATTGAAGAGACCATCTTTTGGGATGAGCACTGGGTGTTGTATGGAAACCAATTTGACAATAAATTTCATATATTAAAAAAATAAAATAAAATAAAATGTACTGGAAAAAAGATATTATGTATAGTCTGATGGTAACTAAAAATAAAAAACCTATAACAAATACACAAAAAATAAGTATAAGTGAATCCAAGTACAATACTAAAGAAAGCCATTAAACCTCAAAGAATATAACAAAAGAAGAAAAAATAATAGGTAAAAACTACCAAAACAACCAGAAAACAACTAAGAAAATATGAATAACTACATGCCTATCAATAATTACTTTAAATGTAAATACACTAAATGCTCCAATAAGAAAGCATAGGATGACTGAATGGGGAAGCAAAACAAGACACATATATTGCTGCCTGCAAGAGAATAACTTCAGGTTTAAAGACACATACAGACTGAAAGTGAATTGATGGACAAACTTATCCCATGCAAGTAGACTTGAAAACAAAAAATCACAGTGGAAATATGTATATCAGAAAAATAAACTATATGCAGCAACCTCTTACTAGACGTCTCAGGAGGCAAGTAAAACAAAGCAAAAATGAACTATTAGGACCTAATCAAGATAAAAATTGCACAGCACAGGAAATAATCAACAAAACTAAAAGACACAAAACAGAATAGTAGAAGATATTTGCAAATAACATATCAGATAAAGGGTTAGTATCCAAAATCTGTACAAAACTTACCAAAATCAACACCCAAACAACAAATGATCCCATGAAGAAATGGGCAGAAGACATGAATAGACACTTTTCCAAAGAAGACATCCAAATGGCTAACAGACACGTGAAAAGATCCTTAACATCAGTCATCACCAGGGAAATACAAATCAAAAATACAATTAGATACCACTTCACACCTGTCAGAATGGCTAAAATGAACACAGGAAACAAGAGGTGTTGGCACAGATGTGGAGAAGGGAGAACCGTTGTGCACTTTTGGTGGAAATGCAAACTGGTGCAGTCACTCTGGTAAACAGTATGGAGGTTCCTCAAAAATTTCAAAATAGAACTACATTATAACCCAGCAATTGCACTACTAGGGATTTATCCAAATGATAAAAAATGCTGATTCAAAATGGTACATGCACCCCAATGTTTATAGCAACACAATCAACAATAGCCAAATTATGGAAAGAGCCCACATGTCCATAGTCCAATGAATGGATAAGGAAAAGGTGGTGTATATATACAATGGAATATTACTCTGCAATCAAAAAGAATGAAATCTTGCTATTTGCAACAACGTGGATGGAGCTAAAGTGTGCTATGCTAAGTGAAATAACTCAGTCAGAGAAAGACAAATATTTTATGATTTCACTCACATGTGGAATTTAGAAAATATAACAGATGAACATAAGGGAAGGTAAGGAAAAGTAAGATAAAAACAGAGAGAGACATAGACCATAAGAGACTTTTAAATGCAGAGAACAGATGAGGAGTTGCTAAAGGGGAAATGGGTAAGGGGAAGGGCTAAATTGGTGGGCATTAAGCACTGGGTGTTATATGTAAGTGATGAACCAGAGGGTTGTACTCCTGAAACCAATACTACACTGTATGTTAACTAACTAGAATTTAGAAAAATAATAAAATAAGCATGCTAAAAGGAAATAAAAGGAAAAAAAACTATAAAACAAAGATTGTAGCAAGATGGAAAGAATGGAACTACATAATAATAAAGGCAGCAACCCAGGAGCTCTGGGAAGATAGAGGAATATGAGAATTATGAGCTCACCTCAACCCATGGACACAGATAACAGACATATCAGTTATATATATTCCGAAAACTATAAAACCTTTACTATCTATCTATCTCTCTATCTCTCTCTCTATTATCTATCTATCTATCAATCTTTACACACCACTTCTTTTTCCAGTCATACATCAACCATCAATGGACACTTTGGTTGCTTCTAGTTTCTTATCTTGGATATTGTAAAGAGTCCTGCTATAAACATAAGGGTGCATACACCTTTTTGAATTATAGTTGTTTTCTTTTGGTAAATACCCAGTAGTGAAATTACTGGATCATGTGGTAATTCTATTTTTAATTTTTTTGTTTATGTTTATTATTTTTATTTTTTTATAATATGAAATTTATTGTCAAACTGGTTTCCATACAACACCCAGTGCTCATCCCAACAGGTGTCCTCCTCAATACCCATCCCCCACCCCCCCTTCCTCCCACCCCCCATCAACCCTCAGTTTGTTCTCAGTTTTTAACAGTCTCTCATGCTTTGGCTCCCTCCCACTCTAACCTCTTTTTTTTTTCTAACCCTCTCCCATGGTCTTCTGTTAAGTTTCTTGGGATCCACATAAGAGTGAAAACATATGGTATCTGTCTTTCTCTGTATGGCTTATTTCACTTAGCATCACACTCTCCAGTTCCATCCACGTTGCTACAAAAGGCCATATTTCATTCTTTCTCATTGCCATGTAGTATTCCATTGTGTATATAAACCACAATTTCTTTATCCATTCATCAGTTGATGGGCATTTAGGCTTTTTCCATAATTTGACTATTGTTGAGAGTGCTACTATAAACATTGGGGTACAAGTGCCCCTATGCATCAGCACTCCTGTATCCCTTGGGTAAATTCCTAGCAGTGCTATTGCTGGGTCATAGGGGAGATCTATTTTTACTTTTTTGAGGAACCTCCACACTGTTTTGCAGAGTGGCTGCACCAATTTGCATTCCCACCAACAGTGCAAGAGGGTTCCCCTTTCTCCACATCCTCTCCAGCATCTATAGTCTCCTGATTTGTTCATTTTAGCCACTCTGACTGGCGTGAGGTGGTATCTGAATGTGGTTTTGATTTGTCTTTCCCTGATGAGGAGCGACGTTGAGCATCTTCTCATGCACCTGTTGGCCATCGGAATGTCTTCTTTAGAGAAGTGTATATTCATGTTTTCTGCCCATTTCTTCACTGGATTATTTGTTTTTTGGGTGTGGAGTTTGGTGAGCTCTTTATAGATTTTGGATACTAGCCCTTTGTCCAATACGTCATTTGCAAATATCTTTTCCCATTCCATTGGTTGCCTTTTAGTTTTGTTTATTGTTTCCTTTGCAGTGCAGAAGCTTTTTATTTTCATGAGGTCCCAATAGGTCATTTTTGCTTTTAATTCCCTTGCCTTTGGGGATGTGTCAAGTAAGAAATTGCTGCGGCTGAGGTCAGAGAGGGTTTTTCCTTTTTTTTTAAATACAAAATTTATTGTCAAATTGGTTTTCATACACATACTGTTTTAACTATTACAGATTTGCAGTGTATCTAGAAAACTGGGATTGCGATACTTCTAGTTTTATTTTTGTTTCTCAAGACTGCTTTGGCTATTTGGGATTTTGGCAGTTACATACACATTTTAGAATTGTTTGTTCTAGTTCTGTGAAAAATGTCATTGATATCTTGATTGGGATTACATTAAATCTCTAGATTGCTATGAGTAATATGAACATTTTAACAGTATTGATTCTTCCAATACATGAGCATGGAATGTTACCATTTTTTTGTGTCACCTTCAATTTGTTTCATCAAAGTTTTATAGTTTTTGGAATAAAAGTATTTCTCCTCATTTGTTAAGTTTATTCTTAGATAATTTTTTAATTATTTTTTGCAATTGTAAATGGAAATATTTTATATATTTTTAATGTTTATTCATTTTTGAGAGACAGAACATGAGTTGGGGAGGGGCAGAGAGAAAGGGAGACACATAATCCAAAGCAGGCTCCAGGCTCCAAGCTGCCAGCACAAAGCCCAGTACAAGGCCCAGCACAGATCCCTACATGGGGCTTGAACCCACAAACTGTGAGATCATGACCTGAGCTGAAGTCAGATGCTTCAGTGACTAAGCCACTCAGGCACCCCTGTAAATGGAAATATTTTCCTTATATCTTTTTCTTCTACTTCTTTTGGTGTATAGAAAAAGAACAGATTTCAGTATATTAATTTGTATTATGTAACATTACTGAATTGATTTATCAATTCCAGTACTTTTGGGGGTTAGGGTTCCCCATATAGTATAATTTCATTAAAGAGTGAACATTTTACATCTTCTTTACCAATGTGTATGGCTTTCATTTGTTTTTCTTCTCTAATTGATGTGGATAATTTTTCCACTATTGTGTGAAATAAACATAATGAGATTGGATATACTTATCTTGTATTTTGTTCCTGATCTTAGCAAAAAAGTTCTCAGTTTTTCACAATTGTATATAAGGTTAGCTGTGGATTTTTTATATATGGCCTTCATTATGTTGAGGTATATTCCCTCTAGACCTAATTTGTTGGGTGTTTTATCATATATAAGAATCATATATATATCATTAATCATGAAGCAGTTTGGTACTTTGTCAAATAACTTTTCTGTGTCTATAGAGGTGATTATATGGTTAAAATTGTCTCTAGTTAACGTGATGTATCACATTGATGGATCTGCAAATATTGAACTACTCTTGCATCCCTGGAATCAATCCTGCATGATCATGATGAGTGATTATTTTAATGTATTGTATTGTTTGCTAAAAGTTTGCTGAGGACATTTGTATCTATGTTCATCAGAGATATTCATTTTTCATTTTCCTTTTTGTAGTGTTCTTATTTTTTTTTATCAAGGTTATGCTGGCCTTGTAGAAGAAATTTGGAAGCTTTACTTCCTTTTCTAATTTTTTGAATAATTTGAGAAGCATAGCTTTTAACTCTACATGTTTGTTAGAATTCACCTGTAAAGCCATCTGGTCTTTCACTTTAATGTGTTGAAATTTTTTCATTACTGAAACAATTTTATTGAAAGTAATAGGTCTGCTCAAATTTTCTGTTTCTTCTTGATTCTTTCTCAGAGGGTTATATATTTCTTGGAATTTATTCACTATTTATTAGTTGTTCAAATTGTTGATATTTATTTTTTCAAAGTATTTTCTCCAAACATTTTCATTTGGTTTTATTCAGTATTTATTTAGCTTCTACTTAGTTAACATGTAGTGTAATATTTGTTTCAGAAGTAGATTTTAGTGATTCTTCACTTACATATAGCATCCAGTGCTCATTAAAACAAGCGTCCTTTTTAATGCCTATCACCAATTTAGCCCATCCCCCACACACTCCTCAGTTTGTTCTCTATAGTTAGTTTCCTATGGCTTACCTCCTTCTTTTTTTTCTGACTTCCCTTATATCCATTTTCTTGAATGGATATTCTTGTTTCTTGAATTCCACATATGAGTGAAATAATATGGTATTTGTCTTTCTCTGACTGACTTATTTCCCTCAGCATAATACTCTCTACCTCCATCCATGTCATTGCAAATGGAAAGATGCCATTATTTTTGATAGCAGAATAATATTCCACAATTTGGCTATTGTTGATAATGCTGCTATAAATATTGGGGTGCATTCGAAGGAACACATGCACCTCAAAGTTTATAGTAGTGCTATCAACAATAGCCAAACTATGGAAAGAACCCAATTTCCATTGAGTGATGAATGGATAAAAAAGATGTAGTATGTATGTCTATCTATATGAGACCTATATAAACATATACATACATATACATACACACACATATATATGTATGTGTGTGTATGTATATGTATATGTATATGTATATGTATATGTATATGTATTTGTATATGTATATATATAGGTCTCATGACCACACAGGGGCCTGGTGTTTGCAGAAAGTACCGCCAAAAGCTCTAGATTCTAGGTGTGTTTCATTTTGTTTGTTTAAAGAAGCTAGGTCAAAATAAAATAACACAACAAAATAAAATAAAATAATTTAAATTTTAAAAAATATATAAAAGTAAAAAAAAAACCCTGATTTTTCTATATTCCAAACAATCAATCAAACAAACAAATGAAGAAGCTAGACCCTATTTCCCCTAGGGGTGAAACTTTGTATCACTCTATTACCAGTAGACATGGTGCTTGAGAGGGGTTTGTGCTGGTCTTCTGGTGGTGGGGCCTGCTGCATTGCTTCTAAGGTGGATTTGCCCTAGTGGAGATACACCTTCAGGATGCAGGGGGTTGGAGCTTGGTGTAAGGGGCTCTGGCCTCCTCTTGGTGGTGCTGTTTTGCTCACTGAAGTTGGTCAGTGTTGATGGGCAGGATGAAAATGCCATTGCCAGGTTCTCTTGTTTCAAGAGCATCTAGCTCACTACTGCTCTCTTCAGGAAGCCCTAAAAGAATAGCAAACAATCACTTCTCTTGTGTCCCTGACTTCTGCAAGATCCCCATTTTCACCATGCCTGTGTCTGAGCTGTCTCCTTGCCAGGCGATATAGCACTCTTGTGTTTTCTCTCAGATGCATGACTGGGTTTCAAGTCTCCAAATTTTAGAGATCTGCATGATGTGGACCCACACTGATTCTCTGGGGAAGGGTCTCACTGTGGTGTGGTCGGTGCTGGCTCATCCCATAATGCAGTTGTGAACCCCAAAGCGGTTTGTAGTTTATGGTAAAGTGCTGCAGAAAGCCAACACCAAGTCTTGCTGCCCTCAGTCCAATCCCCTTTCCTATGTTAATGAATGGGGAAGCTCAATAGCTCCTGCTGGGTCTTTTACTCCCAGCAAGGCCATGCCATTTCTCCAAAATGCACTCCAAGCAGGGGAACTGCTTCTCCCTGTGGGACCCAGAGGATCCTCAGACCACACTACCTGCTTCTGTGTCCCCGCCCTCATTCCCCACAGGAGCACTGCTAAGCCTGCCAGGCACAACCCTGGCAATGGTGTGGACCTCTGAAACTTCAGACTCTGTATTCTGCTCTTTATAAAAACTTGACATATTCAGTCCCTATCCTTTGCTCAGTCAATAGTTTTGGGGAGGAGTTTTGTGTGATTCTCAGCATGCACTTTCACTCTTTCTGTTTCTTTCTTGCTCATCTCTCCGTGATTAGGGCTCCCTCCCCATTACAGAACCTGAAGTTTTCTCTGCTACAAATCATCTCTCCACGATTATTAACTTCCATGATGTGGCAGTTTTTTCACCTCTAAGTGTGTATTTTGCTCTCTAAGTACTCAGATCGATTTCTTGGGTTTTCAAAATGATTTTATACTTATCTAGCTGTGTTTGAAGGATGAAACAAGCCTAGGGTCTCCCTACTCTTCCACCATCTTAACTCTATCCTGAAATTTTTCTTGTTTCCTGATGCAGATGATATTGCTATAATTTTCCCTCTTAAAACAACTTTTGCTACATCCCAATGATTTTGGATCATCATGTTTTTATTGTCATTTATCTCCATGTGTTTTTAAAATTTTTCTCTTTGATTGTTTGGTTGATCCTTTCATTGTTTAGTAGCATGTTAATTAGACTCCATGTACTATGGTCTTTCCAGATTCTCTCTTGTGGTTGACTTCAAGTTTTATAACATTGTGATCCAAAAGTAAATGTATGGTATGATCTGTCTTTTTGAACTGGTTGAGGTGTGATTTGTGACCTAGTATGTGATATATTCTGAAGAATGTCGCATGTGCACTGGAAAAGAATGTGTATCCTGGTGCTTTAAGATGGTATGTTATGAATATATCTGATAAGTTCATCTTGTCTTGTGTGTCATTCAAAGTAACTGTTTCTTTTTTTAATTTTCTGTTTGGATGAAATATCCATTGATGTAAGTGGGTTATGAAAATCACCTACTTTTATTGTATTACTATAAATTTATTTTTTATGTCAGCTAAATTTGCTTTACATAATTGAATGCTCCCATTTGGCGTGCATAAATTTTATAATTGTTATATCATCATGTTCTATTGTTCCCATTATGATTATATAGTGTCCTTGTATCTTGTTAGTATTATCTAAAGCCTCTTTCGTCTAATATAAGTATTGTTCTCCTAACTTTCTTTCTGTTTCCATTTGAAGGATAAATGTTTTTCTGTCTCTTTACTTTCAATATGCTTGTATCTTCAGGTACAATGAGTCACTTTTAGGCAGTAAAAATGGGTCTTGTATTTTTATCCTTTTTCTCACTTTATAACTTTTGATAGGAGAATTTAGTCCATTTACATTCAAAGAAATTACTGATGGGTATGCAATTTTGCCACTTTGTTACTTGTTTTACAGAAGTTTTGTAGTTCTTTTATGTTCCTTCCTTCTCTTACACTCTTTGCTTTTGGTTGGATGGCTTTCTTTAGTGATTTGCTTCAATTCTGTCCCTTTACTTATTTATTTTTATAACTTTTACAAGTCTGTGATTTTTGGTTAACATTAGGTTTATACACAACATGCTATGCATATAAGAGTCTATATTAAGTAGACACTTAAATTTTGACCCATTGTAAAAGCACTAAATTTTTAACCTAAATCATGTTTTATGTACATAATTTCATACTTTAAATCTTTTTTATTTTGTGAACCCCCTCACTAATTTTTATAGATACATTGATTTTACTGCTTTTTTGCTTTAACCTCCAAATTGGTTTTATAATTGATTAATATAGTACTTATGTTTGTATGTACCATTTTTTCAGTTTCTTATTTTCTCTTAATTATGGACTTTTATTCCTACTCAAAGAATTCTCTTTAATGTTTCTTGCAATTCTGCTTTATTGTTGATTAACCCCTTTAATTTTTGTTTGTCTTCATCCTCTGTATCTCTCCTATTGTGAATGATAACTTTGCTGGATATAGTATTCTTGGTTGCAGGATTTTTTTTCTTCTTTTTCACCACATTGAATGCATTGTGCCACTCTTTTCTGACCTGCAAAGTTTCTGCTGAAAAATCAACTGATACCCTTATGATGTTTCCCTCATATGTAACTTTTTGTCTCTTGCTTGCTCCTTTTTAATTTCTCTCTTATCATTACTTTTTACCACTTTAATTATTGTGTGGTATGGGCTTTTTGTATTGATTTTGTTTGGATCTCTCTGTAATTCCTGGATCTGAATGTCTGGTTCCTTCCCCAAATTAGATATGTTTTCAGCAATCATTTATTTAAGAAAAACTTTCTTCTTTTGTATTTCGTCTTTTTCTGGTATTCCTATAATTCAAATGTTATCACAGTTGATAATTTCACTGAGTCATTTTAACCTATTAGTTTGTATTGACATCTTTTTTTTTAATTTGCAGTTGATCATGGTTCCTTTCCATTACTCTGTCTTACGAGTTGTTGATCCATTCTTCTTCTTTGTTTAGTCCACCATTTATTCCCTCAGATATATTTTTAATTTTAATTATTGAGGTATTCATCTCTTACTGGCCCCTTTTTTATATATTATATTTCTTTGTTGAAGGTGCCACTGAGATCGTCCATTCTTTTCTCAAGTCCCATGAGTATCTTTATGACCATTACTTTGAGTTATCTATCAGGAATGCATATTGATTACTTCAATTTCATTTAGCTTTTTGCTGCAACTTTGTCCTTTTCCTTCATTTGGATATATCCCCTTGTCTCCTTATTTTGCATAACTTTCTTTCTCTATATTAGGAAACTCAAATATGTCTCCTGTTCTTGGGAGTAGTAGACTTGAAGACGTTCTATAGTGCCTTATAGACAATGTCCCCTATTCATCAGAAGCAAGCACATTTAATGTATCCCTTATTGTTGTTTTTGAGCCACCTTTGCCTTCAGTCCAATTGCTTGCTATGCCCTTCTTTGGCTGTTGTGTTCAGGGTTTTGTCCCTGTGCTATTAACAGTCCAATCTGTGCTGCTTTGGGCTTGTATTTAAGTCAGACCAGATGATTGAATTCAGCCCATTTGTCAGGACTTTGATCACACCAAACTGCAAGGCAATCTCATTGCTTTGTCCTCTGAGAGGCTTTAGGTGATGGTAGGGCCTGAAGTCAGACCCAGATGTCTGTCTCTGTCTGTTGAGGTGAAACTGAATACAGGGCTTCCTCCTGGTGCCACAACCTGTGGGGTATTTTCAGGTAGGAAGGGCCAGTAGTTGATTCAGATATGTCCCTGGAACCATCTGTTGGGGCTTAGTTGAACTGGTGTGTGTGCTTATTTTCCCCTCCCTCCAGGGCGTCATTTTGAGGTGGTGCTGGTACTGTCATAACTGCTTGCAAAATAGGGTATGTCAGGTGCCAAGTTGCAGGGAGTCATCCTGAGGGGTGCAGGTTTCATGGGGAAGTATGCAAGGGAATAAAAAGGATGGAACACACATTCTCAGAAAGGTATGTGTGGATCCCTACTGAGCTGATTGTAGGATAAGACGTGGCTGAATCCACTTTGGAGAGAATCCTGCCTACTGGTGCAGATTTATGGTGCTGAGTCCACAGCAGATCACACGGGTGGGGTGCATGGTATTAGCAAGTTATGTTGAGAGGGTTTGAGCTTGTTCCTGATGGTGTATAGCTATCAATGATTGGAGGGTGTAAAAATGTCACCTGCAATTTTTTTTGTTGTTGTTGTTCTTGAAGATGTCTCCTAATGATCCTTGCTCCACCAAAGCTTGTTTGGACATTAATAACTAACACTTCCTTTTTACCCCAAGCACTTTTTAAGCTGCTACTTCTATGTTGTATCCAGGTGGCATGTCTGTTACGCTGGCTCTTTAAGGGTGAAAACTCAGTTTCCAATTGCCCTCATGATCTCCCAGTACTGAGTCTACCGATTTTATAGTTCCAGGTATTAAGACCAATTGATTATAAAAAAATTGTGAAGTTAATCCCCTCTGGTTTTCAATGACAAATGTTATGGGGACTCATATTCCCAATGCAGGTCCTCTGTGTCTAGGATGCCTGGTGTGCAGTTTGTTCCTCTCACTTCTTCATGCTTGTGGGGATTCTTCCATCTTTTGTAGGTCTCGCTGATATGTTTGGGGCTATGCCCTTCCTATCATTTTTGATGTGGTTTCCTCTGTACAATTAATTGTAGAGAGTCTGTTCTGCAAGATTTCAGGTCATTCTCTGGGCTAGTTGCACTAATATGGCTGTTATCTAGATGTATCTGTGTGGTAATGTGAGCTTAGGATCCTCTGATTATACCATTTTCCCAGAATCCAGCATTCAGACTTTTTATTTTTCCATTTATGATTATTCAAATTATTATTTAAATTACAGTTCATTGACATACAGTGTAATATTAATTTCCAGTGTAGAATTTAGTGATTCATCACTTACATACAACACCCAGTATTCATCACAAAAACTGCCTTTACTAATACCCATCACTTATTTAATCCATCCACTGCCCAGCTCCCCTCCAGTAACCCTTTTTCTTCTTTACAGTTAAAATTATGTTTCTTGGTTTGCATCTCTTTTTCCTCCCTATGTTCATCTGTTTTTTTTATCTTAAGTTCCACATATGAGTGAAATTGTATTGTATTTTTCCTTTCCAGGTTGACTGATTTTGCTTAGCATAATCTTCTTTAGCTCCATCTACATTATTGCCAACAGCAAGATTTCATTTGTTTTTTTCTTGCTGAGTAATATTCTATTGTATTTATAAATTTATATTTTTAAATTTATATATATAATTTTCTTTACCCATTCATCACTCAATGGATATTTCAGATCTTTCCAAAATATGGTTATGGTAGATAATTCTGCCATAAACATTGGATTGTGTGTTCCCCTTCATATCAGTATTTTTGTATCATTTGAGTAAATGCCTAGTAGTGTAATTACTGGATTGTAGGGTACTTTTATTTTTTAACAGCTTTTATGGAGGAAACTCCATAGTCTTTTACAGAGTGGATGCATAAGTTTACATTAACACCAACAGTGTAAGAGGGTTCCCCTTTCTCCACATCCTTGCCAGCACTTGTTGTTTCCTTTCTTATTAATGTTAGCCATTCTGACAAGTGTGAAGTGGTATCTCATTGTACTTTTGATTTGTATTTCCTTGCTGATGAGTGATTTGGGGCCACTGTTTATATTTCTGTTAGTCATTTTTATATCTTCTTTGGAAAAATGTCTATTTGTGTGTTCTGCCTGTCTTTAAACTGGATTATTTGGGATTTTGGGGGGTGGCAGGGGTGTTGAGTTTGATAATTTCTGCATATATTTAGGTTATTAACCCCTTATCACATATGTCATTTGCAAATATCTTCTCCCATTCTGAAGGTTGCCTTTTAGTTTGGTTGATTGTTTTCTTTCTTGTGCAGAAGATTTTTATCTTGATGAAGTCACAATAGTTCCTTTTTTCTTTTGTTTCCCTTGCCTCAGGAGACACATCTAGTCAGAAGTGGTTATGGCTGATGTCAAAGAGATTACTGCCTGTGTTCTCCTCTGGGATTTTTATTGATTCTTATCTCATGCTTAGGTCTTTCATCTATTTTGAATTTGCATATAGTATGAGAACGTGGTCTGGTTTTATTTTTTGCATGTTGCTGTCCAGTATTCCTAACACCATTTGTTGAAGACACTTTCTTTTTATTTTTCCATTGGATATTCTTTCCTGCCTTTTCTATGTTTAGTCTACCATATGGTTGTGGTTCATTTCGGAGTTTTCTATTTTGTTTCACTGAAATATGTGTCTGTGTTTGTCCCAGTACCATACTCTTTTGATCACTATAGCTTTGTCATATAGCTTGAAGTCCAGACTTGTGATCCCTCCCACTTTGCTTTCCTTTACCAGTATTGTTTTGGTTATTCAGGGTCTTTTGCAGTACCTTGCAAATTTTAGGATTGGTTGGTCTAGATCTGTGAAAAATGCTGGTGGTATTTTGATAAGCATTGCATTAAATGTGTAGATTCCTTTGGTTAGTATAGACATTTTAACGGTATCTTTTCTTCCATTTCTTGAGCATGGAATGGTTTTCCGTTTCTTTGTGTCATCTTCAATTTTTTTCATCATCGTTTTATACTTTTCAGAATTGATGTCTGTTAATTTTTTGGCAAGTGTGCCAAACTGTGTACACGCACACACACACACACACACACACATT